>NC_091287.1:550174112-550809858 GCF_032444005.1 Ranitomeya imitator
GGATAGATCAGGTACTGCAGTCTACAGAGATTCCACGTCTCAGAGCTCGTCCTATTGTTTTTGGTTATTGCCAGATCTCTGTATGTGCGCTGATTACTGCACGCTGTGTTGCCTGATTGCCAGCCATAACAGGTGGTATACAACATTTCCCCAAAAAAATTCCTGATTCAGTTAGTGACCATACAGTTTTATGTGCGTTGTGTTAAAATGTTTAAAAACCGCTTTAAAAAAAATGTGTTCCAAAAATTGACTATTTTCACATATACTCTCTACAACTTGGTTTGTGTGATTTTTTTTGGATTAAAATAAAATCCAAAATTGGCCTGATACAGGTGTAGAAATTTGATTGTTCCAAAATTGTATTTTCTTATAAACAGCTCTTGCAAAACTTAAGAGACCATCACACCAAAACACTGTCATGGCCAGCCCATTCTCCAGACCTGAACTCCATTGAAAACCTCTGTAGTAATCAAGAGGATGATGGATAGTCACAAGCCATAAAACAAAGAAGAACTGCTTACATTTTTGCACCAGAAGCAGTGTGAAAGACTGGTGGAAAGCATGCCAAGACGCATGAAAGCTGTGATTAACAATCATGGTTATTCCACAAAATAATGATTTCTGAACTCTTCCTGAGTTAAAACATTAGTATTGTTGTTTCTAAATGATTATGAACTTGTTTTCTTTGTATTAATTTTTATTTTGACCATTTTTCTTTGTCAGAAAAAAATACAAAATGTATTGCTTGGAAATTCGGAGACATGTTGTCAGAAGTTTATAGAATAAAAGAACAATTTACATTTTTGTGAAAATATACAATATTTTTTGGACTATAAGACACACTGGACCATAAGACGCACCCCAATTTTTTCAGAAAAAAAATAGGGGAAAAAATGAATGCGTCAAACGAGGGTCCGTCTTACAGTCAGAATTATTCAGGTTACCTGGGGGGCAGGGTGTGATAGGGAGCGCTGGTGGAGCGGGTTCACAGGAGGTGTTCGGTGGTCTGGCTCATCCTGGGTTGGAGCAGGAGGGTTCAGTGGTGCGGGGGCTCAACCATTTTGTGAAAGCCACCACACATCCAACCCAGGCTGATGCGCGGCAGTTTCACAGATGATCGGTGGTGGGGGGGCTCCACCGGCATTTGTGGAAATCGTCTCCCGAGATCTCATTCTGTGCATGCGCCACCTCCAGTGGCCATTTTCATGGAGACCAACTCATTACAGCGATGGAACAAGTGCGGGGGCTCCAGCCATTCATAAAATGTCGGCGGAGCCCCCGCACCACCGAGCCTCTACAAAAGTGTGCGTACCAGCCTGGGATGGATGTGTGGTGGCTCTGGGATTCTCACTAATGACTGCGGAGCCCCCGCACCACCAATCATCTGCAAAACTGCCGCGCATCAGCCTGGTCTCCTGGTAAGTGCATATAAGACAAATTTTTGGGGAGCAAAGTGCGTCTTATAGTTCAAAAAGTACGGTACCTATAAAGAGAAAAATCAGACAAACTGAACATTTTGCAGTGGTCTCTTAATTTTTGCCAGAGCTGTATACTCTAGAACGTAGTTTGTGTGAAATTTCGTCTGTTTCAAATTAAAAAAAAATTTGGCCTGGTACAGGTGTAGAAATTTGATCCCTCGGTACTCAGTCCCCAGCCACCACTATTTCTCCCGTTGTGGTGTCCCCACCTTGTACCAGCACGTGTCCAGGAACATCACCTGAGCCCTTACCAACACGGTTACTGGTATTGTCTACTTAACGACGGACACATGGACAAGCTCTTGTGGTCAGGGATGCTACATTTCCTTGACGACACACTGTGTAAATGTTGTGGAGGCAGGGACCGAGTCCCACCCTTGCAGGCACATGTTCTACTGATGCCAAGGATTGCTACTCCTACTTCTATCATGGTGTCCTTCACCTGCTACAAGAGTTCCTGCAGCCCCTCCTGCTCCTCCTCATCCTCTATCTCTGACGTCCTAGCTTAGCGCACACATCAGCTGGAAGCTCTGAAGCACTGCCTCAGCGAAGCAGCTCTGCTGAAGCTAATTTGTCTAGGAAACAAACCGAACACTGCAGTAGAGTTACTTAAAGGGAACCTGTCACCCCCAAAATGGAAGTTGAGTTAAGCCCACCGGCATCAGGGGCTTATCTACAGCATTCTGGAATGCTGTAGATAAGCCCCCGATGTAACCTGAAAGATGAGAAAAAGATGTTAGATTATACTCACCTGGGTGGGCGGTCAGATCCGATGGGCATCGCGGTCTGGTCCGGGGCCTCCCATCTTCTTACGATCACGTCCTCTTCTTGTCTTCACGCCGCAGATCCGGCGCAGGCGTACTTTGTCTGCCCTGTTGAGGGCAGAGCAAAGTACTGCAGTGCGCAGGCGCCGGGCCTCTCTGACCTTTCCTGGCGCCTGCGCACTGCAGTACTTTGCTCTGCCCTCAACAGGGCAGACAAAGTATGCCTGCGCCGGAGCGTGAATGCAAGACGAGGACGTGATCGTAAGAAGATGGGAGGCCCCCGGACCGCGACACCCATCAGACGGACCGCAGCGGGAACGCCCCTGGGTGAGTATAATCTAACTTCTTTTTCTCATCTTTCAGGATACATCTGGGGCTTATCTACAGCATTACAGAATGCTGTAGATAAGCCCCTGATGCTGGTGGGCTTAGCTCAACTTCCATTTTGGGGGTGACAGGTTCCCTTTAAAGGAATAACAGACCCGACAGATCTGTGTTTTTTGCCGCTGAACCTTTAACCAGGCATAGTCGTGTGTGATAATGGGCGTAACCTGGTGCCGGTTGTGAAGCTTGGCAAGCTCACACATGTACCATGCTTGGCACATGTGTTCAATTTGGTAGTTCAGTGGTTTCTGAAAACCTACCCAGATTTGACAGAGATTCTGGTCAAGGTACGCCACGTCAGTGGAGCGCCCCCAGACGCAGGGCCGCGGGTCACTCGGTACCGGTCCTCTGCTGGCTCAGTTCTGGGGATGTCACAGTGGCTGGACCCGGTCCGTGACCCTGCTAAGGGGCGTTTAATGAAAGGTGATGGGAGTCTGTCAAGGTTTTGTGACGCCACCTGTGGTGTTCGGTCAGGGTGACCGACGCTGCTCGGGGTCCACTGGGGTGATGTGATGGCAGCTAGATGGTGAAACTTCCCACAGGCGAAGTATGTCCCCAGGGCTTCCCAGTAAGATGGTTGGTGATGGTGTGAGGTGCAGGTGGAGCGCCCCCAGACACAGGGCCACAAGTCACTCGGTACCGGTCCCTTCTCCTTCTGTTCTGCGGTTGTCACGGTGGCTGGACCCGGTCGTGACCCTGCTAAGGGGCGTCCAATGGGAACGGTAGTACAGTCTGTCAGTAGTTCGTGACGCCAGCTGTGGTGTTCGGTCAGGGCGACCGACGCTGCTGTGGGGTCCGCTGGGGTGATGGAATGGCAGCCAGATGGTATACCTTCCCACAGGTGAAGTATGTCCCCAGGGCTTCCCAGTAAGGTGGATGGTGATGGTGTGAGGTGCAGGCAATAACGAGGACACAGGGTTGCAGTCTCTTTACCTTTTACTGAAGGCTTCAGTACACTCAGTCCAGAGCACGTTCAACCGGGCTATCAGAGACCGGCCGGTCCGATGGGCACATCCAGAGTTTCCCTCGCAGGTGGAAATCGTTGCCTACCAATAGCGCCTGTGTGTTGTAGTCCTACCCTGCTGAGCATTCGGAATAGTCCTCACAACTTTTCTCGTTCTTTGGTTCCAGATGTTGCTAGTTTCTAACATCCCCCAGATAAAGTATGGCTAGGACGCCACCCGTTTAGGGAAGGCTTGGAGGTCTTGCGGGACCCTAGAGACGCCCCTCTCCCAATTTTGCCCCCTATGTCTTCGTAGGTGTAAAAGGTAGACAGCCAACCTATAATCAACTGTCCAGCGGAATTTGAAGTAAGGCCTGAAGTCAGTTACTCCTACGGTGATCCGGCCACCGACTACGCGCCTCAGTAAGATGTTGCCTTCCTCTCTCGGCATGACCCTTACTGGCTCTCCTTTGTGCTGATCTCGTTTACACTGTTCCACAATATTCTTCCCCTCTTGTCTCTTCTTTAGGATACCGCCGCAAGGTGTGCAGGCGCGGTTCCGTAACGTTCTGCTCTGTCGCTAGGCACCTGCCAGGTTCCCACGCCTGACAGGGACCCCCCTGTGTCTTCTCCCCGCAACACCCCCTGCCACGGGATGTTGCCTGGTTCCAACCCAGTCAGCTTCTGACTAACTTCCTCCCCAGCCCCTAGTTTTACCAGTGTGAGGAGTGGTCCAATAAATAAAGCCTTTTGCTCCCCCTAGTGGCCGGAGTGTGAAGTGTAATGTGTTCTGGTGATACCTGGTCAGGAGAACTCTTTAGTGCCATCAGATGTACCGCTACTCACCTTGGGGCCTGTTATGATCAGGTAATTCAGAATCACAATGGACATTGAAGTTCAGAGCACACAAAGTGACCTGACAATTACCAAAAACAAAGGACGAGCTCTGAGACGTGGGAACTCTGCTGACCGCAATCCCTAATCCTAACACACCACACTAGAGGTAGCCGTGGATTGCGCCTAACGCTCCCTATGCAACTCGGCACAGCCTGAGAAACTAACTAGCCCTGAAGATAGAAAAATAAGCCTACCTTGCCTCAGAGAAATTCCCCAAAGGAAAAGGCAGCCCCCCACATATAATGACTGTGAGTAAGATGAAAATACAAACACAGAGATGAAATAGATGTCACGCACGCGCCCAGACTGGTGGGCGTGAGCTCGGGGGGTTTGTGGCCCCACTGTGCCACAAACCAGACTACCCTGGAAGGGGCGTGACTATGACAGCTGCCTGGGTTTTCACTGGAGCCTCTGATGGTGAGGACAGGCTTGTGCAGCAGGCAGCTGCCAGGTGCTACTCCAGGGTGGTGTCTGGCTTTGGCTGCTGATCCCACTTGGGAGACAGGAACGCCAGGATTGGTGCGGGCATTAGGCAGGACTGGCAGAAGAGCACGGCTGGAACACAGACGAGTAGGCTGGCACAGCTGAGACAGGGCTGGCAGAGACACGGCAGAGAACTCAGGGCTGGCAGAGACACGGCAGGAAACAGGACTGGCTAGGACAGCAGGAACACAGGACTGGAAGGCAGGGCAGGAACGGCAGGACTGGCAGGAACACAGGATTGGGAGGCACTGCAGAGAACACAGGACTGGAAGGCAGGGCAGGAACGGCAGGACTGGCAGGAACACAGGATACACAGGACTGGTTGATGTGGTGTATGAATCAGGCTGCACTCAGATGACACCCGAGTGCAGTCCTATTGTGAGTGTGATGAAGGAACAGGTAGGGACCTGTACACACAGAAGATGCAGGTACGGAAACAAGCCAGAAGGAAAGGAGAATGAAGGAACAGGTAGGGACCTGTACACACAGGAGGTGCAGGAAAGGAAACAAGCAGAAAGGAATGAGGTATGAAGAAACAGGTAGGGACCTGTTCACACAGGAGGACCAAGTAACAAGTAGAAGGTGGAACTAAGAAAAGAGAAGGAGAAGGCAGAGCCAAGGGCGAAGACGCTGGAGGCAGAGCCAAGAGCGGAGACGCTGGAGGCGGAGCCAAGAGCGGATACGCTGGAGGCGGAGCCAAGAGCGGAGACGCTAGAGGCGGAGCCAAGAGCGGAGATGCTAGAGGCGGAGCCAAGAGCGGAGACGCTAGAGGCGGAGCCAAGGGCGGAGACGCTAGAGGCGGAGCCAAGAGCGAATACGCTGGAGGCGGAGCCAAGAGCAGAGATGCTGGAGGCGGAGCCAAGAGCAGAGATGCTGGAGGCGGAGCCAAGAGCGGAGACGCTGGAGGTGGAGCCAAGAGCAGAGACGGAGCAAAGCACAGTTAACAGGGCTGTCTGAGACCGGCCGGTCCGATGGCACATCCAGAGTTCTCTTTGCAGGTGGAAATCAGTGCCTACCATTAGCGCCTGTGTGTTGCAGTGCTTCCCTGCTGAGCATTCGGGATAGTCTTCACAACTTCTATTCTTGTTCTTTCTAATTCGTTCCAGTTCTTTCTAGTCCTCCGTCCCCCAGGTATGTTATGGCTAGGACGCACCCGTTTGACGGGTAGGCTCGGAGCTCTTCCGGGACCCTAGAGACGCCCCTCTCCACGCGTTGCCCCCTATGTCTGCTTAGGTGATGTAAGGTAGACAGCCAACCTATGATTAACTGTCCTGCGTGTTGTGAATTCTGTGGCTGAATTCACTCCTGTGGTCACAAGTGGTACTGCAGCTTCTGAGCTTCCTCCCTCAGGTGTTCTGGTGAGCTCGTTAACTGCTTCATTACTTAACTCCGCCTGATGCTGCTATCCTTGCTCCTTGTCAATGTTTCAGTGTTGGATCTGAGCTTCTCCTGATTGTTCCTGTGACCTGCTGCTCTGTATAGCTAAGTGCTTTTTGCTTTTTTGTTGCTTTTTTTCTGTCCAGCTTGTCTTTTGTTTTGCTGGAAGCTCTGAGACGCAAAGGGTGTACCGCCGTGCCGTTAGTTCGGCACGGTGGTTTTTTTTTGCCCCCTTTGCGTGGTTTTGCTTTAGGGTTTTTTGTAGACTGCAAAGTTCGCTTTACTGTCCTCGCTCTGTCTTAGAATATCGGGCCCCACTTTGCTGAATCTATTTCATCCCTACGTTTTGTCTTTTCATCTTACTCACAGTCATTATATGTGGGGGGCTGCCTTTTCCTTTGGGGAATTTCTCTGGGGCAAGTCAGGCCTATTTTTCTATCTTCATGCTAGCTAGTTTCTTAGGCTGTGCCGAGTTGCCTAGGTAGTTGTTAGGCGCAATCCACAGCCGCCTTTAGTTGTGTTTAGGATAGGATCAGGTGTGCAGTCTACAGAGTTTCCACGTCTCAGAGCTCGTTCTTGTATTTTTGGGTATTTGTCAGATCACTGTGTGCGCTCTGATCGCTAAGCACACTGTGTTTCTGGATTGCCTTCATAACACCTGTCATTAGCAAACATAACAGTACAAGGAGCCTAACTAATGATTCTCAATAGAGGGAAAGAAAAAGTTCTGACATCATTTTTTTTTTTTCTGCTCTGTGTTCACTTTTTTTTTTTCCCCTAGACATTTGGGTGATTCTGGACACAGGTGTGGACATGGATATTCAGGGTCTGTGCTCTTCAATGGATAATCTCGTTATAAATGTACAAAAAATTCAAGATACTATTGATCAGAAATCTATGTTAGAACCAAGAATTCCTATTCCTGATTTGTTTTTTGGAGATAGAACTAAGTTTCTAAGTTTCAAAAATAATTGTAAGCTATTTCTGGCCTTGAAACCTCATTCTTCTGGTAATCCTATTCAACAGGTTTTGATTATTATTTCTTTTTTGCGCGGCGACCCTCAAGACTGGGCATTTTCTCTTGCGCCAGGAGACCCTGCATTGAGTAGTGTCGATGCGTTTTTCCTGGCGCTCGGATTGCTGTACGATGAGCCTAATTCAGTGGATCAGGCTGAGAAAAATTTGCTGGCTTTGTGCCAGGGTCAGGATGATATAGAAGTATATTGTCAGAAATTTAGGAAATGGTCAGTACTCACTCAGTGGAATGAATCTGCGCTGGCAGCTTTGTTCAGAAAGGGTCTCTCTGAGGCTCTTAAGGATGTCATGGTGGGATTTCCTATGCCTGCTGGTTTGAATGAGTCTTTGTCTTTGGCCATTCAGATCGGTCGACGCTTGCGCGAGCGTAAATCTGTGCACCATTTGGCGGTACTGCCTGAGGTTAAACCTGAGCCTATGCAGTGCGATAGGACTATGACTAGAGTTGAACGGCAGGAATACAGACGTCTGAATGGTCTGTGTTTCTACTGTGGTGATTCCACTCATGCTATTTCTGATTGTCCTAAGCGCACTAAGCGGTCCGCTAGGTCTGCCGTCATTGGTACTGTACAGTCCAAATTCCTTCTGTCCATTACCTTGATATGCTCTTTGTCGTCGTTTTCTGTCATGGCGTTTGTGGATTCGGGCGCTGCCCTGAATCTGATGGATTTGGATTATGCTAAACGTTGTGGGTTTTTCTTGGAGCCTTTGCAGTGTCCTATTCCATTGAGAGGAATTGATGCTACACCTTTGGCCAAGAATAAACCTCAATACTGGGCCCAGCTGACCATGTGCATGGCTCCTGCACATCAGGAAGTTATTCGCTTTCTGGTGTTGCATAATCTGCATGATGTGGTCGTGTTGGGGTTGCCATGGCTACAAACCCATAATCCAGTATTGGATTGGAATTCCATGTCGGTATCCAGCTGGGGTTGTCAGGGGGTACATGGTGATGTTCCATTTTTGTCGATTTCGTCATCCACCCCTTCTGAGGTCCCAGAGTTCTTGTCTGATTATCAGGATGTATTTGAAGAGCCCAAGTCCGATGCTCTACCTCCGCATAGGGATTGTGATTGTGCTATCAATTTGATTCCTGGTAGTAAATTCCCTAAAGGTCGATTATTTAATTTATCCGTGCCCGAACACGCCGCTATGCGCAGTTATGTGAAGGAATCCCTGGAGAAGGGACATATTCGCCCATCGTCATCACCACTGGGAGCAGGGTTCTTCTTTGTAGCCAAGAAGGATGGTTCGCTGAGACCGTGTATTGATTACCGCCTTCTTAATAAGATCACTGTTAAATTTCAGTATCCCTTGCCATTGTTATCTGACTTGTTTGCTCGGATTAAGGGGGCTAGTTGGTTCACTAAGATAGATCTTCGTGGTGCGTATAATCTGGTGAGAATCAGGCAAGGAGATGAATGGAAAACTGCATTCAATACGCCCGAGGGTCATTTTGAGTATCTAGTGATGCCGTTCGGACTTGCCAATGCTCCATCTGTGTTTCAGTCTTTTATGCATGACATCTTCCGTGAGTATCTGGATAAATTCCTGATTGTTTACTTGGATGACATTTTGATCTTCTCAGATGATTGGGAGTCTCATGTGAAGCAGGTCAGAATGGTTTTTCAGGTCCTGCGTGCTAACTCTTTGTTTGTGAAGGGATCAAAGTGTCTCTTCGGTGTGCAGAAAGTTTCATTTTTGGGGTTCATCTTTACCCCTTCTACTATCGAGATGGATCCAGTTAAGGTCCAAGCCATCCAGGATTGGATTCAGCCGACATCTCTGAAAAGTCTGCAAAAGTTCCTGGGCTTTGCTAATTTTTATCGTCGCTTCATCTGTAATTTTTCTAGCATTGCCAAACCATTGACCGATTTGACCAAGAAGGGTGCTGATTTGGTTAATTGGTCTTCTGCTGCTGTGGAAGCTTTTCAGGAGTTGAAGCGTCGTTTTTGTTCTGCCCCTGTGTTGTGTCAGCCAGATGTTTCTCTTCCGTTCCAGGTCGAGGTTGATGCTTCTGAGATTGGAGCAGGGGCGGTTTTGTCACAGAGAGGTTCTGATTGCTCAGTGATGAAACCATGTGCTTTCTTTTCCAGGAAGTTTTCGCCCGCTGAGCGTAATTATGATGTGGGCAATCGAGAGTTGCTGGCCATGAAGTGGGCATTCGAGGAGTGGCGTCATTGGCTTGAAGGAGCTAAGCATCGCGTGGTGGTATTGACTGATCATAAGAACTTGACTTATCTCGAGTCTGCCAAGCGCTTGAATCCTAGACAGGCCCGTTGGTCGTTATTTTTTGCCCGCTTCGACTTTGTGATTTCGTACCTTCCGGGCTCTAAAAATGTGAAGGCGGATGCTCTGTCTAGGAGTTTTGTGCCCGACTCTCCGGGTTTATCTGAGCCAGCGGGTATCCTCAAGGAAGGAGTCATTGTGTCTGCCATCTCCCCTGATTTGCGGTGGGTGCTGCAAAAATTTCAGGCGAATAAACCTGATCGTTGTCCAGCAGAGAAACTGTTCGTCCCTGATAGGTGGACTAATAAACTTATCTCTGAACTTCATTGTTCGGTGTTGGCTGGTCATCCTGGAATCTTTGGTACCAGAGAGTTAGTGGCTAGATCCTTCTGGTGGCCATCTCTGTCACGGGATGTACGTACTTTTGTGCAGTCTTGTGGGATTTGTGCTAGGGCTAAGCCCTGCTGTTCTCGTGCCAGTGGGTTGCTTTTGCCCTTGCCGGTCCCAAAGAGGCCTTGGACACATATTTCGATGGATTTCATTTCTGACCTTCCCGTTTCTCAAAAGACGTCAGTCATTTGGGTGGTCTGTGATCGCTTTTCTAAAATGGTCCATCTGGTGCCCTTAGCTAAATTGCCTTCCTCCTCTGATTTGGTACCTTTGTTCTTTCAGCATGTGGTTCGGTTGCATGGCATTCCTGAGAATATTGTTTCTGACAGAGGTTCCCAGTTTGTTTCAAGGTTTTGGCGAGCCTTTTGTGGTAGGATGGGCATTGACCTATCCTTTTCCTCGGCTTTCCATCCTCAGACTAATGGCCAGACCGAACGAACCAATCAGACCTTGGAAACATATCTGAGATGTTTTGTTTCTGCAGACCAGGATGATTGGGTGTCCTTTTTGCCGTTGGCTGAGTTCGCCCTTAATAATCGGGCCAGCTCGGCTACCTTGGTTTCTCCATTTTTTTGCAATTCTGGGTTCCATCCTCGTTTCTCTTCAGGACAGGTTGAGTCTTCGGACTGTCCTGGTGTGGATTCTGTGGTGGACAGGTTGCAGCAGATCTGGACTCAGGTAGTGGACAATTTGATCTTGTCCCAGGAGAAGGCTCAACGTTTCGCTAATCGCAGACGCCGTGTGGGTCCCCGACTTCGTGTTGGGGATCTGGTTTGGTTATCTTCTCGTCATATTCCTATGAAGGTTTCCTCTCCTAAATTTAAACCTCGTTTTATTGGTCCGTATAGGATTTCTGAGGTTCTCAATCCTGTGTCTTTTCGTTTGACCCTCCCAGACTCCTTTTCCATACATAATGTATTCCATAGGTCGTTGTTGCGGAGATACGTGGCACCTATGGTTCCATCTGTTGAGCCTCCTGCCCCGGTTTTGGTGGAGGGGGAATTGGAGTATATTGTGGAGAAGATTTTGGATTCTCGTGTTTCTAGACGGAAACTCCAGTATCTGGTTAAATGGAAGGGTTATGCTCAGGAAGATAATTCCTGGGTTTTTGCCTCTGATGTTCATGCTTCCGATGTTGTTCGTGCCTTTCATGCGGCTCATCCTGGTCGGCCTGGGGGCTCTGGTGAGGGTTCGGTGACCCCTCCTCAAGGGGGGGGTACTGTTGTGAATTCTGTGGCTGAATTCACTCCTGTGGTCACAAGTGGTACTGCAGCTTCTGAGCTTCCTCCCTCAGGTGTTCTGGTGAGCTCGTTAACTGCTTCATTACTTAACTCCACCTGATGCTGCTATCCTTGCTCCTTGTCAATGTTTCAGTGTTGGATCTGAGCTTCTCCTGATTGTTCCTGTGACCTGCTGCTCTGTATAGCTAAGTGCTTTTTGCTTTTTTGTTGCTTTTTTTCTGTCCAGCTTGTCTTTTGTTTTGCTGGAAGCTCTGAGACGCAAAGGGTGTACCGCCGTGCCGTTAGTTCGGCACGGTGGTTTTTTTTTGCCCCCTTTGCGTGGTTTTGCTTTAGGGTTTTTTGTAGACTGCAAAGTTCGCTTTACTGTCCTCGCTCTGTCTTAGAATATCGGGCCCCACTTTGCTGAATCTATTTCATCCCTACGTTTTGTCTTTTCATCTTACTCACAGTCATTATATGTGGGGGGCTGCCTTTTCCTTTGGGGAATTTCTCTGGGGCAAGTCAGGCCTATTTTTCTATCTTCAGGCTAGCTAGTTTCTTAGGCTGTGCCGAGTTGCCTAGGTAGTTGTTAGGCGCAATCCACAGCCGCTTTTAGTTGTGTTTAGGATAGGATCAGGTGTGCAGTCTACAGAGTTTCCACGTCTCAGAGCTCGTTCTTGTATTTTTGGGTATTTGTCAGATCACTGTGTGCGCTCTGATCGCTAAGCACACTGTGTTTCTGGATTGCCTTCATAACACCTGTCATTAGCAAACATAACACCTGCGGAGTTTGAAGTAAGGCATAGAGTCAGTTACTTCCTCGGTGTTCCGACCACCGGCTACGTGCCTCAGTAGGAAGTTGCCGTTCTCGGGGCACGACTCCTACTGGCTCTTCCTTTGTGCTTGATCTCGTTTCTCACTGTTCCACAATATCCTTCGCTTCGTGTCTCTTTCTTAGGATATCGCCGCAAGGTAGTGCAGGCGCGGTTCCGTAACGTTCTATTCCGGTCGCTAGGTACCTGCCAGGTTCCCACGCCTGACAGGGACCCCCCCCTGAATCTTCTCCCTTCAACAACCCCTACCACGGGATGTTGCCTGAATCCAACCCAGTCAGCTTCTGATCTCACTAACTATCCAACCCCTAGTTTTACCAGTGTGAGGAGTGGCCCAATAAATAAAGCCTTTTTCTCCCCCTGGTGGCCGGAGTGTGAAGTGTAATGTGTGCTGGTGATACCTGGTCAGAAGAACTCCTTTAGTGCCATCAGACGTACCATCACTCCCCTTAGTGGCAGTGCGACTTTACTGCAACGACCAGATCTCTGGGGCGCTGTATCAGTGCCCATTTCCGCAAGTCGACTACAGCTGCCACCGCTCTGACAGTGCTCTGGCAGCGCATGCAAGTGCCAGCTCACTGACCGGAGTGCGACGTGCACGTTGGAGCTCCACACTGCACATGTTGGCAAGGGTTTGTGAACAGCAGAGGTCAGTTGTTGAGTACCAGCTCCAACATGGTATTCTGGTCAGCCTCCACACATAACAACTGAAGAGTGGGCATGGATGTCTGACATTTGCGCAGTTCTCCAATACTTTGAAGACTCCACAAAGATGGTGAATGGTGATGATGCCTTAATCAGCGAAACAATCCCGCTTCTGTGCCTACTTAAACAGTCGCTGCTGACAATTAAACATGGAACTTTGCTTGTGGACAAGGTGGAGAATGAGGAAGACATGAGACAGGGAGATACTACCCAGCCCAGCCTCATCTGCTTAGTGCAGATTGGGCATCAATGAAGAGGTGAAGGAACAGAATCTGGTGGCGAGAACAACCTTCGTCCCTTCTCTCCTATGTGTATGGAGTGAGGAGGTGAATGAGGAGGAAGAGAGGGAGGAGGAGCAGATGGAGAGTCCTCATCATGGTGGAGACAGGGAAGTGTTGGCACGTATGGCAGACTTTATGAACCGCTGCCTTTCCCGTGACCCTCTCGCTACTTTCATTTTGGACAGAAAAGAGTACTGGTTGTTCACCTTTCTAGACCAACGATGCAAGAAGAACCTTGCATCTCTCCTTCCTGAGGCAGAGAGGACTTCTAAAATGGTTCTATACCAGAAGGTCATTGTGGAAAACATGTTTAAAAAATTCCCATCAGACAACACTATCGGCAGGGAGCAAACTTCCTTGCCCAACCAAGAAGGAGAGGTGAAGGAGACATGCACCAGGTACAGCAGAGGCAGGGGTACACTATCAAAGGCCTGGGCCAATTTCATGACACCCTCCCAACATCCATGTCCTCATGACTGGGCATTTTTAACAGGGAGGGAATAGTTTTAAAAGATGGTCAAGCAATACCTGTACATACCAGCGTACTCGCTAATTTCTCTGCAACCTTCATCTATTGGGTCTCAAAGCTGAACACTTGGCATGAGCTGTCTCTGCATGCTTTGGAGTTGTTGTGCTGCTCTGAGACTAGCGTCTTGTCTGAGCAGATTTTTAGTGTCATTGGGGGGGTCATAACAGACAGACGCTTTCGCCTGTCAACAGTGCTGACAGGCTCACTCTGATAGCAGTGAACAAAACCTGACTTAGACCTGTCTTTTACACACCACTAGATGATAGCAGCACATAAAATGTATTTAATGTTCCATATTTAAATGAAGCTCACCAGTTGTTGTCTTCTAAAGTCTATGGATGACCCTACTTATAATTTTTTCCTGGCTTTGCAGCTTAGGCAAAGCCTTTATGAGTGTAGTAGTACCACAACTACACTTTGTTTACAATATTTGATTGAAGAAATACATTTGGTACCATCAAGGGTGTATGGATGACCCTGCTTGTAATTTTTGGCACCATTTGCACTTAGTTCATAGCCTTTATGAGTCTAGTAGTACCAATACATACTAATTTGAACAGAATGTGTATGACACCCTCCTTTATGTCTAATACAGGTGTATCTAAGACCCTCTGAGCCCCTAATTTTTGGCAGCTCTTGCTTTCTTCATAAACTACACTGACATTTCCAATATTTTAATAAAAAAATCAATTTTGGTTTACTTAAATTATATATATATATATATATATTTTAATCGTTTTTACATTTTGCCTAATATAAAAGTTATTATACAGGAGAAAAGTTTCTTAACATTTTTTTCCTATAAAATGGAATTTCTCTTCGATTTTGAATGTTTTATTGTCAGTCCTTAAAGTGGAGTAAAAGTGTGATACTATTCCAGGGGTCTTCCCCATCCTGTTCTCCTTCCATTCAGCATTTTTTCCATGCATTTCAATATTATCACTGGCCCCAGACCCTCATTGTAGGGTATGCCAAAAAAATGCTCGGATTTCCCATTGACTCCGAAAGTTCAGCAAAAAAAACTCTGTGGGCACATAGCCTTAGAGTTTGTGCATTTTTTTTATAGAACTTTAGGAGCAGAAACTGTCTATGTGCACATGACATATTTTAAACCCATGCGAACCCGAAGAGTTTTTCAATCAGAAGACACTTCAGGAAACTCTGGAGCTTTTTTTCCTGAAGCATATTTTTGCCCGTTTCCTGATCGTTTTTAGTACGTTTTTTTTTTTACAGCCGGCATTTATTTGGAGGGTATCTTCATGGTTTTTGAGACTTTTTTTTTTATTGTTGTTTTCTGGTCGTTTCTTTTTTTCTTCACTCCATTGAATAGTGAATAAACCATTAGTGTTTTTGTAAGCAAAAACAATAGAAAAACTCTGCAAAAAATGTCCCGTCGTCTTCCAGGTCTCTTTCACATTTCCCATTCACTTGTATTGTAAAGTGCAGAACGTCTTCAGAGTGGAAACCGCCGACAGAATCACTGCTTTACAGACTGAAAAATAAAAAAATTTAATATTTTTTTTTACCCATGAAAAACATAGATACAAAAATAGCAATTAACCCTATATAGGCTGCATTCAAGTGCTGAGTAATGTAACCAAGGCGGGTAACATTCAATCATAAAAACTTTCATATCCTACCCTGGGCACTGCACCAGAAACTGGAATTTTCCTCGGTGTGTTTCACCGCAGCTTCATCAGGAGATTTTCGATGCTGTATTGTATTTAGAAGATCTATGCACTAAAAACCTTGCATTTTACACTTCTTTCACGTGTATTGGCACCAGTTTTATAAACTTGCTTGAAATGTCTGTACTGTGATTTCTACAAGTGCAGTGTGAGGGTATGTGCACACGTTGATTTCCTGCGGATCCGCAGCGTTTTTTTCCGCGCAGAAACGCTGCAGATCCACAAGTGATTTACAGTACAATGTAAATCAATGAGAAAAAAAACACACTGTGCTAATGGTGCGGAAAATTCCGTGCGGAAACGCTGCGGATTAAAAGAAGTAGCATGTCACTTCTTTTTTGCGGCTCTGCAGTGTCTTTGTACCCATTCCATTATAGAAATCCGCAGCGGTAAAAAACGCAAGAAATCCGCACAAAATCCGCAGTAAATCCACAGCAAATCCGCACAAAATCCGCATTAAAAAAACGCATCAAATCCGCACCTGCGTTTTCTGTCAAGAAATGCAAAAGCCAGACAAAAAATTCCACAGGCAATTCCGCAACGTGGGCCTTTGGCTAAGTTCCCAAGATGATTGTTGCGTTTTTTTATTATGCACAAAAAACACCTTGCACCATCAAAACCAGGGGAGAGAATTTGCATATTCCCAGCGCCTTCTGGGATAAGTGAAGAGTCTCCGCGAGATCAAATTTTTCATTTTCAATTTTGGCATATTTTTCACCGCTTTCATATCTTTTTAAGAATAAGAACATGGAAGAAGCCAGGAGCCATTTGCTGAGCTGCATTTCTTGCTACATGTTCACAGACTTACCAGTGGAAAAGCCAAACTTCACATACCGGAAATGCAAGCTTGTGTCCCTGATGGAGAAAAAGCTGCAAAATCTAGAAGAGAGGTTAGCTACATTGAAAACCATTAAGGAAGGTGAAGAGTTCTTAGACAGAGCAGAATTATCTCTTCATGTGTCAGAAACAGAAGAAATTCGAAGTGCACCTGAAGAAACAGAGAAATGGAAGCATGTGACACGGAGAAGCAGGAGGATCGGGAGGCAGTCGGCACCCATACTGCTCAGGAACCAGTGCCGGGCTCTCACGCAGGAGAACGACGAAGAAATACATCAAGATAAGACTTTGCCCACAAAGAACAACCTTGGACGCCCTCAGAGTCCTCCTGGATGGAGAAAGAAAGGTGTTGTGAAGACGAAACGGACAGTTGTTGTCATGGTGGATTCCCTGTTGAGAGGAACAGAGGCCGCTACCTGCAGACCGGATATAACCTTAAGAGAAATGTGCTGTCTTCCAGGTCCAAAAATTAAAGATGTGTCTGATAGGATATCAGACGACCACCCATTCCTGCTAATATATGTGGGGACAAATGACACCGCAAGAAAGGACCTGGAAAGCATCTGCAGTGACTTTGAAAACTTAGGTAAGAAAGTGAAAGAACTGGGAGCGCAGGTGGTCTTCTCTTCCACCCTCCCAGTGGATGGCCATGGAGCGAGGAAGTGGAGTAAGATTCTGCAGGTGAACAACTGGCTACGTCGATGGTGCCATCAGCAAGGATTTGGATTTATGGATCACTGGAAAACTAGTGATGAGCGAGTGTACTCGTTGCTCTGGTTTTCCAGAGCACACTCGGGTGTCCTCCGAGTATTTTTTAGTGCTCGGAGATTTAGTTTTCACCACGGCAGCTGAATGATTTACAGCTACTAGCTAGGCTGAGTACATGTGGGGGTTGCCTGGTTGCTAGGCAATCCCCACATGTACTCAGGCTGGCTAGTAGCTGTAAATCATTCAGCTGCGGCGATGAAAACTAAATCTCCGAGCAGTCATAAATACTCGGAGGTCACCCGAGCGTGCTCGGTAAAACCCGAGCAACGAGTACACTCGCTCATCACTAATTAAAACTTTTTTTCCTTTCTGGTCATCGGGGGTTAATGCAGTTTCCTCCCCCGGGTGGCCGCTGGTGTTATTGCATTGCATCGCTACTGGATCAGCTGATGTGGGTGGTGAACACCCCCACCATCCTTCTTAAGGTCACCTGATGCATCAGCCTACGGTTGGTTATGCAGGTCCTTCTAGAGACCAACTTGGGTGGAGAAGGAGCTTGCTGAGTGCTGCGCTTCTTCAGCGGAATTCTTATCTGGTGCCTTACTCTGCTGTTCGGTGCTTTGCAGCAGAGAAAGCTAAGTGTTGTTTTATTTTACCTTGACTGTCTATCCTTCCCTTGGTGTTTTATTAGGGCAGCGGTGGGACCAGTGTTCTCACTCGCTGATTCCCAATCAAGAGATAGGTGCAGGGCGAGCAAGGGCTGAGGTATCCTGCTCGGCGACAGGTTGAAAGAACCGGTATAGGGACGTCAGGAAGATTAGGGCACATCCTTAGGAGAGTGCAGGAGGTGCCCATTTCCCTGTTCCTTATCGCAGGGCCCACCGTTGTTATTGTATCCCCGGTGTTCCCTTGTGAGTCTTGTCGTTTTGTGACTGACCACCCGCTGGGTCGTGTCACACGGAGTGAATTACCTATACGATGGACTGCTTGCTAGAGATGGGGTGCACCTTACGACAACTGGAAAACATGTATTTGGAAGTCGCCTTACTACACTCATCAGGAAAGGTTTAAACTAGAGCAATGTGGGAAGGGAAGCAAAAGGCCAGAAAAAGCCATACACATGACAAATACTATTGAGAACTCTGCTACTAGAAGTGGAAGGGAAGAACAAAGACAAAAAAAATCTAAATAATAAAAATATTGGAGAAAGAGAAAACAATCACAAACTAAAATGTTTCTATACAAATGCACAAACACTGGGCAAAAACAAGGAGAATTGGAACTACTAACGCAGGAGAAGAAATATTATGTCATTGGAATCACTGAAACTTGGTGGGACGATACACATGATTGGAAAACAAGGCTAGAAGGATACCACTTATTTGCAAGAAACAGACTTGATAAACGAGCAGGAGGTGTCGCATTGTATGTTACAAAAGCATATATCTGCACAGAGATTGAAGCTTCAGAGACAGGGAGTTCTGTGGAAACTGTTTGGGTAAGAATACAAGGAGAGAACAACGGAAAGGACACCATTGAAGGCATTTACTGCAGGCCGCCTGTGCAAGCTGAAGATATGGATGAACTCTTTATGCATCAAATGGCCAAGTGCTCCAAAAAATATGACATAATTCAACTATCCAGGCATTTGTTGGGAATCTATCTCAGGCAAAACTAACAGATCAAACAAATTCTTATACTCTCTTGCTAACAATTTTATCTACCAAAAGGTAGGAGAGAAAACAAGGGGATCTGCTACCTTAGATCTAATCCTTATAAACAGAGAGGAAATGGTAGAGGAGGTAAGGGTACCGTCACACAGTGGCATTTTGATCGCTACGACGGCACGATTCGTGACGTTCCAGCGATATAGTTACGATCTCGCAGTGTCTGACACGCTCCTGCGATCAGGGACCCCGCTGAGAATCGTACATCGTAGCAGATCGTTTGAAACTTTCTTTCGTCGTCTAGTGTCCCGCTGTGGCGGCATGATCGCATGGTGTAACAAAGGTGTGCACGATATTGTATACGATGTGCACATAGTGACCAACGGCTTCTACATCGCACATACGTCATGAAATTATCGCTCCAGCGTCGTACATTGCAAAGTGTGACAGCAGTCTACGACGCTGGGGCGATATTGTTACGATGCTGGAGCGTCACGGATCGTGCAGTCGTAGCGATCAAAATGCCACTGTGTGACGGTACCCTAAGAGTTGCTGGGACCCTAGGAGGTAAAGACCATGATATTTTAGAACTTTGGATAACTAGAAGACAAAGACATGTGAAGACTGAGACTTCAAGGTTAGATTTCAGAAAGGCAGATTTTAAAAGACTCAGAAAGAGAATCAGAGGAATCCAATGGCTGGATATCCTTAAGGACAAAAATGTCCAGGAAGGTTTTGAAATCTTGAAAAATGAGATTCTCAAAACACAATCATTAACAATTCCAAAAAGAGGGAAGAATAGGAAGCATTTAAGGAAACCAGGATGAATGAACACAGAACTTAAACACATGCTAAAAAGGAAGAAAGAAATGTTTATCTAATGGAAAGAGGGAGGCATATCTAAAGAAGAATATAATGATGTTTGCAGAACCTGCAGGGCACACATCAGATTAGCTAAAGCTGACAATGAATTAAGGCTTGCAAGAGACGCAATAAAAAAGGATTTTGGGGATATGTCAAAAGTAAAAGTTAAGTCAAAGAAGCTATAGGATTTTTACAGGATGAAAATGATGAAATGGTAAGAAAGGATGTTGAGAAGTCGAACTTTTAAATTCCTATTTTGCATCTGTTTTCTCTCAGAAAGGAAATGTAACATCAACTGATCTTCACTGTCCTATTAAGAGAATAGAAGAATCCAGGATATCTAGAAACAGAAAGACAGTGAGGAAACACTTAGCTAACATAAATGAATTCAAGTCCCGGGGTCCAGATGAATCACACCCCAGAGTACTGAAGGAGAAAGTAGAAGACATTTTTGAAACACTCTCCATAATCTTTGAAAATTTTCGGAGAACAGATGTCCAGAAGACTGGAGAAAAGCAAATGTTGTTCCAATCTTCAAAAAGGGGAATAAGATGGACCCAGGGAACTATAGGCCGGTGAGCCTGACGTTTATTCCAGGAAGGATCTTTGAGCAAATTATTAAACAACATGTATGCAAGTACCTGGAAGAGTATGAAGTGATTATCCAGAGTCAGCATGGGTCTGTAACTAATAAGTCATGTCAGACTAACTTAAATTCCTTCTATGACAGAATCACTGACTAGGTGGATCAGGGAAATGCTGTAGATATAGTATACCTTGACTTCAGCAAAACATTTGACAAAGTGTCTCACACAATCCTTATTGAAAAAATGACTAAGTATGGAATGGACAAGGCAACTGTTAGGTGGATTCATAACTGGCTTAGTAATCGGACCCAAAGAAAATCGTAATGGCTGCACATCCAGCCATAACAAAATTGTAAATGGCTGCACATCCAGTTGGAAGAATGTCTCAAGTTGGGTACCACAGCGCTCTGTCCTGGGCCCTGTATTGTTCAAAATAAATATCAATGATTTAGATAAAGGAATTGAGGGTAAACTGATTAAATTTACTGATGACACAAAGCTAGGAGGGATAGCAAGAAGCCACCGGTATGAGGAGCGTCACATTGTCAGTCACTGCACAAGAAGTAAAAAGCTGGAGCCCTAAGAAAGAGATGAAGTGCAGAAAAGGACAGTGGATCAGATGTGCATGGAGCCAGGAGCGGCACCACGGAGGACTAGTGGGGACCCTAAGACAGCAAAGGAAGTGGCACTGAGGCAAAGTGCAGCAGCTCCCGGAGGTTTCCTTGAAAAAATACAGGTCTGTTAACTAGATACACAGAAGCCGATACTGAGCTCAGCAGACAGTATCACACAGGATAGGATTAGATATACGGCTCAGCAGACAGTATCACACAGGATAGGATTAGGTACACAGCTCAGCAGTCAGTATAACACAGGACAGGATTAGGTACACAGCTCAGCACACAGTATCACACAGGATAGGATTAGATACACAGCTCATCAGACAGTATCACACAGGAGAGGATTAGGTACACAGCTCAGCACACAGTATCACACAGGATAGTATTAGATACACAGCTCATCAGACAGTATCACACAGGAGAGGACTAGATACACAGCTCAGCACACAGTATCACACAGGATAGGATTAGATACACTGCTCAGCAGACAGTATCACACAGGACAGGATTAGATATACGGCTCAGCAGACAGTATCACACAGGATAAGATTAGATACATGACTCAGCAGACAGTATCACACAGGATAGGATTAGATACACGGCTCCGCAGACAGTATCACACAGGATAGGATTAGATACATAGATCAGCAGTCAGTATCACACAGGATAGGATTGGATACACAGCTCATCACACCACACAGGATAGGATTAGGCACATGGCTCAGCAGTCAGTATCACACAGGATAAGATTAGATACACAGCTCAGCAGTCAGTATCACACAGGAAAGGATTAGATACACAGCTCAGCAGTCAGTATCACACAGGATAGGATTAGATACACGGCTCAGCAGTCAGTATCACACAGGAAAGGACTAGATACACAGCTGTTATGATACGGTGGTCTAGGAGCAACATGGAACGAGCTCTGAAGGAAGAGGTAACTGTACTGACCGCAGTCCCTAAGCTCAACACAACACTAGAAGTAGCTGTGGAATGCTCCTAACTCTCCCTAGGCACCTCGTCACAGCCTAAGAGCTAACTACCCCTAAAGATAGAAGCAGGAAAGCTATCTTGCCTCAGAGAAAATCCCCAAAGGATAGATTAGCCCCCCACAAATAATGACTGTGAGTGGAGAGGGAAAAGACATACACAGAATGAAACCAGGATGAGCACAGGAGGCCAGTCTAACTAAATAGATCGCACAGTATTCCATCCTGTCCTGTCAGTATAAAACACAACAAAAATCCACGCAGAGTTTACAAAAAATCTCCACACCTGACTAAAGGTGTGGAGGGCAGGGTTGAGCGAAACGGGTCGAACATTTTCAAAAGTCGCCGACTTTTGACAAAGTCGGGTTTCATGAAACCCGATCCGACCCCTGTGCGGGGTCGGCCATGCGGTACGCGACTTTCGCGCCAAAGTCGCGTTTCAATGACGTGAAAAGCGCCATTTCTCAGCCAATGAAGGTAAACGCAGAGTGTGGGCAGCGTGATGACATAGGTCCTGGTCCCCACCATCTTAGAGAAGGGCATTGCAGTGATTGGCTTGCTGTCCGCGGCGTCACAGGGGCTATAAAGGGGCGTTCCCGCCGACCGCCATGTTACTGCTGCTGATCTGAGCCTAGGGAGAGGTTGCTGCCGCTTCGTCAGAAGCAGGGATAGCGTTAGGCAGGGTCCATTAACCACCAAACCGCTTGTGCTGTAGCGATTTCCACTGCCCAACACCACCTTCGGTGTGCAGGGACAGTGGAAGCTACATTTTTTTTTTTTTTTTCCCTCAGCGCTGTAGCTCATTGGGCTGCCCTAGAAGGCTCCCTGATAGCTGCATTGCTGTGTGTACGCCGCTGTGCAAACAAACTGCTTTTTTCAAAGCACAAATCCTCTTGTTCCTTCCTTTCTGCACAGCTATCTTGTTTGTTTGTCCACACTTTTTATTTAATTTGTGCATCAGTCCACTCCTTATTGCTGCCTGCCATACGTGGCTGAGATTACTGCAGGGAGATAGTAATTGAAGGACAGTTCCTTTTTTTTTTTTTTTTGTGGGAGATTAAGATTGACATTTCTGCTAGAGTGCCATCTCTGTCTGTGTCATCTCTCACTCAGTGGGCCATAGAAAGCCTATTTATTTTTTTGCTTGATTTGGGTTCCAAAATCTACCTGAAAAAATCAATAAATCAATCAGTGGGAGATTAATATTGGCCTTTGGGCTTGTGTGCCAGTCCTAAGCGTGCCATCTCTCTCTCTCAGATAGTGGGCCATAGAAAGCCTATTTATTTTTTTGGTTGATTTGGGTTCTAAATTCTACCTGAAAAAATCAATAAATCAATCAGTGGGAGATTAATATTGGCCTTTCTGCTTGTGTGCCAGTCTTGACTCCTGGGTGTGCCATCTCTCTCTCTCCAATTGTGGGCCATAGAAAGCCTATTTATTTTTTTGCTTGATTTGGGTTCCAAAATCTACCTGAAAAAAATCACTAAATCAATCAGTGGGAGATAAATATTGGCCTCTGGGCTTGTGTGCCACTCCTGACTCCTGTGTGCGTCCTCTCTCACTCACTGGGCCCTAGAAAGGCTATTTTATGTTTTATTTGTTTTCTAAATTCTCCCTGAAAAAAATCATTTCATTTTATTTGGTTTATAAATTCTTCCTTAAAAAAATCATTTTTTTTTTTTTTTTCTAAAGTCTCCTTTTTAAAAAAAAAAAACACAAATCAGTGGGAGATTAATATTTACATTTGTGCTTCAGTGACAGTCCTGCGTGTGTGGCATCTCTCTCATTTGTTGCCACCAACAACAGAGTGTGTAACATTCTGCCTGATTTTCGTTGTGGTCTCACCCACCTGTAAAGGGGTAGCTAAATCATACTGAAGTTATAGCTCACCGTGTAAGTTGTGTGACAGCAACAAATACCGTTAGTTTGTTTACGTTTTTAAAACAATGAGGAAGTCTGGTGGAAGAGGTCGTGGCCGGGGGCGTTCATTGTCAGCTGGTAATGAGGGTAGTGGTAGTGGTGGAGCATCAGGTGGTCGTGGGAAAAAAAATATTGCACCTAAGTCTGGAGCTGTGGAGCCAGGTTCGTCGTCTGGCTACACAAGGCCTCGAACGCTCCCTTTTCTGGGAGTAGGAAAACCGCTTTTAAAGCCGGAGCAGCAAGAGCAAGTTTTGGCTTATCTTGCTGACTCAGCCTCTAGCTCTCTTGCCTCCTCTCGTGAAACTGGTAAAAGTAAAAGCAGCGCGTCGTTGGTGGATGTTCACGGTCAGGGACAAGTCGCTTCCTTGTCCTCTTCAGCAAAAACAACAACAGAGAAGAATGCAGCAGGCGACACAACGGGTTACTCCATGGAGCTCTTTACACATACCGTCCCTGGCTTAGAAAGTGAAGCAGTTAACAGTCCATGCCCATTACAAGTTGAATCTGACATGGAGTGCACTGATGCACAGCCACAGCCAGACTACTATGCTGGTCCTTTGACTCAGACCACAACATTGCCCTCGCAGGGTGCTGATCAAGAATCAGACCCTGATGAGACTATGTTGCCCCATCACGAACGCTATACCACCGACCGACAAGGTGACACAGACGAAGTTGCACACGAGCTACAAGAAGAGGTAATAGATGACCCAGTTCTTGACCCCGATTGGCAGCCATTGGGGGAACAGGGTGCAGGCGGCAGCAGTTCTGAAGCGGAGGAGGAGGGGCCGCAGCAGGCATCAACATCGCAACAGGTTCCATCTGCCGGGCCCGTATCTTGCCCAAAACGCGTAGCAAAGTCAAAACCTGTTGGAGGACAGCGTGGCCATCCGGTTAAAGCTCAGTCTGCAATGCCTGAAAAGGTATCCGATGCTAGAAAGAATGCAGTCTGGCATTTTTTTAAACAACATCCAATTGATCAGCGCAAAGTCATCTGTCAAAAATGTTCAACTACCTTAAGCAGAGGGCAGAATCTGAAAAGTCTCAATACAAGTTGCATGCATAGACATTTAACCACCATGCATTTGCAAGCTTGGACTAACTACCAAACGTCCCTTAAGGTTGTAGCACCCTCGGCCAATGAAGCCAGTCATCAACGCAACATCCCTTCCGGCAGTGTAGGGCCACCATTTTCTGCACCACCTGCAGTATCTGTGCAGGTTTCTTTGCCAGGCCAAAGAAGTCAGGGTCAGGGAATCACCAGTTTCGTAGTAGGAAACACTGCATCTAGGGCACCGGCGGCAACAATACCATCTCCCACCGTCTCTCAGTCTGCCATGTCCACCGGCACCCCCGCTAGTTCCACGATCTCCAGCTCTCCAGTCCAGCTCACCCTACATGAGACTATGGTTAGAAAAAGGAAGTACTTAGCCTCGCATCCGCGTACACAGGGTTTGAACGCCCACATAGCTAGACTAATCTCGTTAGAGATGATGCCCTACCGGTTAGTTGAAAGCGAAGCTTTCAAAGCCCTGATGGACTACGCTGTACCACGCTACGAGCTACCCAGTCGACACTTTTTTTCCAGAAAAGCCATCCCAGCCCTCCACCAGCATGTTAAAGAGCGCATCGTCCATGCACTCAGGCAATCTGTGAGCACAAAGGTGCACCTGACAACAGATGCATGGACCAGTAGGCATGGCCAGGGACGTTACGTGTCCATCACGGCACACTGGTTAAATGTGGTGGATGCAGGGTCCACAGGGGACAGCAAGTTTGGGACAGTTCTGCCTAGCCCACGGTCTAGGAAACAGTTGGCTGTAGCCATTCGCACCCCCTCCTCCTCCTCCTCCTGCAGAAGCGAGACCTCGTCCACAGACCGCAGTCGCACAACCACTCCATCCGCAGCTGCCACTGTTGCACACCAGGTCTCCCATTATGGGGCAGCTACTGGCAAACGTCAGCAGGCTGTATTGGCTATGAAGTGTTTGGGCGACAACAGACACACCGCTGAAGTTCTGTCCGAGTTCTTGCAGAAAGAAACGCAGTCGTGGCTGGGCACTGTAGATCTTGAGGCAGGCAAGGTAGTGAGTGATAACGGAAGGAATTTCATGGCTGCCATCTCCCTTTCCCAACTGAAACACATTCCTCGCCTGGCTCACACCTTAAACCTGGTGGTGCAGTGCTTCCTGAAAAGTTATCCGGGGTTATCCGACCTGCTCCTCAAAGTGCGTGGACTTTGCTCACATATCCGCCGTTCGCCCGTACACTCCAGCCGTATGCAGACCTATCAGCGTTCTTTGAACCTTCCCCAGCATCGCCTAATCATAGACGTTGCAACAAGGTGGAACTCAACACTGCACATGCTTCAGAGACTGTGTGAACAGAGGCGGGCTGTTATGTTTTTGTGGGAGGATAAACATACACGGGCAGGCAGTAGGATGGCAGACATGGAGTTGTCAGGTGTGCAGTGGTCGAAGATTCAAGACATGTGTCAAGTCCTTCAGTGTTTTGAGGAATGCACACGGCTGGTTAGTGCAGACAACGCCATAATAAGCATGAGCATCCCCCTAATGCGTCTGCTGATGCAAAGTTTGACGCACATAAAGGATCAGGCGTCTGCAGCTGAGGAAGAGGAAAGCCTTGATGACAGTCAGCCATTGTCTGGCCAGGGCAATGTACAGGACGAGGTAGCGGGCGAAGAGGAGGAGGAGGACGAGGAGGATGATGGGGATGATTATATTTTTAATGAGGAAGCTTTTCCGGGGCCAGTGGAAATTGTTGGCGCGGCACGGCCGGGTTCTGGTTTTTTGAGGGACACAAGTGACGTGGATTTGCCTGAAACTGCCCCTCAACCAAGCACAACCACAGATTTGAGAACTGGAACTTTGGCCCACATGGCGGATTATGCCTTACGTATCCTCAAAAGGGACACACGCATAACAAAAATGATGAACGATGACGATTACTGGTTGGCCTGCCTCCTTGATCCTCGCTATAAAGGCAAATTGCAAAATATAATGCCACATGAGAACTTGGAACTAATATTAGCAACCAAACAATCAACTCTTGTTGACCGTTGGCTTCTGGCATTCCCTGCACACAGCGCCCGTGATCGTTCTCACACGAGCTGCAGGGGCCAGCAGACCAGAGGTGTTAGAGGGGCAGAAATCAGAAGTGTCGTTGGCCAGAGGGGTTTTCTGACCAGGTTGTGGAGTGATTTTGCTATGACCGCAGACAGGACAGGTACTGCAGCATCAATTCAAAGTGACAGGAGACAACATTTGTCCAGTATGGTTACTAACCATTTTTCATCCCTTATCGACGTTCTCCCTCAACCGTCATTCCCATTTGATTACTGGGCATCAAAATTAGACACCTGGCCAGAATTGGCAGAATATGCATTGCAGGAGCTTGCTTGCCCGGCAGCTAGTGTCCTATCAGAAAGAGTATTCAGTGCTGCAGGTTCAATACTAACAGAAAAAAGGACTCGTCTGGCTACCCAAAATGTAGATGATCTAACCTTCATTAAAATGAACCACAACTGGATTTCGAAATCTTTTGCCCCACCTTGCCCGGCTGACACCTAGCTTTCCTATGTAAAGGTCTTGCCTGTGGACTATTCTGAACGACTTTTCCAATCTCGTAATTTGCAGCACCTGATTGTTCAGCATCCGACATGTTAACACCTCCCTAAATGGCCAAAGTCCCCACACGGGGCCGTGGTATCGCCACTTGGCGCCAGCACCCGTGAGAGTACTGTTTGTCTGAAGAGGTGGGTGTGCCCGCTTTTGGTCGACGGCACTGCCACTAGGTCCCTCATAGTACAATAAAGTGTCTGGCGGTGGTGGTGCGCACCCAACGTCAGACACCCCGTTGTAATATGAGGGGCCCTGGGCCTGTACCGCCGGCCACAAGACAGTCCCCCCCCCCCAGGTCAAACAGTGCTCTACCACTTGCAAAATTTTCTCTCACAGCTCCACCAATGTTTAGTCTATGCGCTGACATCCTTCAATGCCTGGCACTGTCAATACCATTGTATTGACATTTTTCTTATGTTAGGCCTTCGAAGCCTGTCTGCGGTCACTCCTTCCACTAGGCCTCCACTGACCTGTCTACTGCCACCCGTGTTCCCCTGGAACCAATTGTAAATTGCCTACAGCCAGGCCAATTTATTATGTTAGGGCTTCGAAGCCTGTCTGCGGTCCCTCCTTCCACTAGGCCTCCACTGACCTGTCTACTGCCGCCCGGGTTCCCCTGGAACCAATTGTAAATTGCCTACAGCCAGGCCAATTTATTATGTTAGGGCTTCGAAGCCTGTCTGCGGTCCCTCCTTCCACTAGGCCTCCACTGACCTGTCTACTGCCGCCCGGGTTCCCCTGGAACCAATTGTAAATTGCCTACAGCCAGGCCAATTTATTATGTTAGGGCTTCGAAGCCTGTCTGCGGTCCCTCCTTCCACTAGGCCTCCACTGACCTGTCTACTGCTGCCCGGGTTCCCCTGGAACCAATTTTAAATTGCCTACAGCCAGCCCAATTTATTATGTTAGGGCTTCGAAGCCTGTCTGCGGTCCCTCCTTCCACTAGGCCTCCACTGACCTGTCTACTGCTGCCCGGGTTCCCCTGGAACCAATTTTAAATTGCCTACAGCCAGCCCAATTTATTATGTTAGGGCTTCTAAGCCTGTCTGCGGTCCCTCCTTCCACTAGGCCTCCACTGACCTGTCTACTGCCGCCCGTGTTCCCCTGGAACCAATTGTAAATTGCCTACAGCCAGGCCAATTTATTATGTTAGGGCTTCGAAGCCTGTCTGCGGTCCCTCCTTCCACTAGGCCTCCACTGACCTGTCTACTGCTGCCCGTGTACCCCTTGAACCAACATCAGAAAATATAAAAATAAGTATTTTGCTTATAAAAAAGAAAATACTGGAGAGATATCAAATGCAGACATTTTAACATTAAAAACAAACACATACAACAAAAATCTGGTACAGTACTAAAAATGGCCACCAGCTACAATAACTTTCTCCTGCAAGTAGTTAACTGAAAGTTTTTTTCAATTTAAAACACAGATATGGCATCCACCGAGTGTTGTCCTGTCGCGTCTTCTTTATATTATTGCCAAGAAGATGCAAAACAATGAAAATAATAAAATCATTATTTACCAAAAAAATAGAGTAAGTCAAAATCACATTGCAAATAAACATTCATTACAAATAAAGAAGCAGGGCGCGTCCGAGGGTGAGTATATACCTAATAAGAATATAATCACCCTCGGACGCGCCCTGCTTCTTTCCGACAGCCTTCCTTCCTAAGAATCAGCCCTTCCGTGGTGTAGAGAGAGGGTGTGTTACACTCCAAGGTGTTCCCCAGGTTGCCTTTCCTGAGCTTCGATCTTCATGCACTCGTTTAGTAGTTGTCGGAAAGTAGGCTGCATTAGGCCTACAAAATAGGTATGGGGTGGAGAGAGATGGTGTGTTACACTCCAAGGTGTTCCCCAGGTTGCCTTTCCTGAGCTTCGATCTTCGTGCTCTCGTTTAGTAGTTGTCGGAAAGTAGGCTGCATTAGGCCTACAAATTGGGTATGGGGTGGAGAGAGATGGTGTGTTACACTCCAAGGTGTTCCCCAGGTTTCCTTGCCATTGCTTCGGTCTTCCGACTCTCGTTTAGTAGTTGTAGAAAACTACACTGCATTAGGCCTACAAAATGGGTATGGGGTGTAGAGAGATGGTGTGTTCCACTCCAAGGTGTTCTCCAGGTTGCCTTTCCTGAGCTTCGATCTTCCGGCTCTCGTTTAGTAGTTCTTGGAAACTACACTGCATTAGGCCTACAAATTGGGTATGGGGTGTAGAGAGATGGTGTGTTCCACTCCAAGGTGTTCTCCAGGTTGCCTTTCCTGAGCTTCTATCTTCAGGCTCTCGTTAAATTGTGGTTAAATGGAACAACTGCATTTGGCGTACTAGTTGGTTTGGGGCCTACTAACAGTGTCTGCCGCTCCTTGCTGTTCTCCTGGTTTCCTGTCCTGAAATTCCGTTTTCAGGCGCTCGTTAAGTAGTTGTTAATGTTAGACTGCATTTGGCCTACTAGTTGGGTTGGGGCCTACTATCGGTGTCTGCCACTCCTTGCTGTTCTCCTCCACTGAACAAAGCTGTGCCGCCTGTTTACTACGGTTGCCAATTTTGAACTGCATTTTGACTACTTACTGATTTGGGCCTACTCTCTGTGTCAGCCTCTCATTCCAGTTGTCCTCCACTGCAATGCCCCCTGGTTATTCCTGTGTTACCAATTTTGAACTGCATTTAGCCCACTTTATTATTTGGGCCTATATCTGTGTTTCCTCCTCATCCTGCCCATTGCCCAGCCAGTGATAGATGAGTCTGCTGGTACATTGACCCATAACGCAACATTCCCCGTGCACGCTACACAACAACATTGTGACCCTGCTGAAAGTCAGGTTGCTCTTCCCGCATACCATACCACCTTACACGGGGACAAAGAGGAAGGTGCAGATGAAAGTGCAGGTTCCTTCATCAGGTGGGGGGAGGAATACTAGTTGGTGACGTCACTGGCACAGGGCCTCTCATAGTACGCAAAAGTGTTGCTGCCGGTGGGAGGCGCCCCCGCCGTGCAAACACACCGCTGTACTTTGAGGGGCCCTGTGCCAGTGCCAATGCCAACGAGTGGGCCCCCCCTGCTTGCTCAGGATCACAGCACTTGCAAAGTTGAAATACTTACCTCTCCCTGCTCCACTGCCGTGACGTGGTCCAGATTTCCTGGGCCCACTAATTACTTGAACCAGCCCTACCCACCACAACTTTAGCCAAATGACCCCCAATTTCAAATGCCTTCCAATTATTATAAGGTAAATTACGCTTGACAAGCTTCATTAAGAAGAATGGATGGTTTTGACATTAAAATGGGCACTCTAGGTGTTTTCCTGGCCCCCACTCACTGCCGACTATGCTGCCCCATTGACTTGCATTGGGTTTCGTGTTTCGGTCGATCCCGACTTTACGTCATAATCGGCCGATTTCACTCGACCTGACTTTTGAGATAGTCGGGTTTCGCGAAACCCGGCTCGACTCTAAAAAGGTCAAGGTCGCTCAACTCTAGTGGAGGGCAAATCTGCCTCCCAGAGCTTCCAGCAAGACAGAATTAATTCACACTGATAAGCTGGACAAACATAGAAAGCACAGAATGGATAAGTCCACAATCTATGGACAGAAAAGGGCAAGCAAAAACTTAGCTTAGCTGAACTGGTCAGGATAACAGGGCACTCCAAAGAGATGTGAATCCAACCAGGAGCCATTTACAAGTGGCACTGGCTGAAGATAGAGCCAGACTTAAATAGCCGAGCAGAAGAGACGATAAGTGGAGGCAGCTGATGACAGCTAACTCCAAGGAGCAGCCATACCACTAGAAACCACAAGAGGGAGCCCAAGAGCAGAACTCACAAAAGTGCCACTTACAACCACCGGAGGGAGCCCAAGAGCAGAATTCACAACAGTACCCCCCCCTTGAGGAGGGGTCACCGAACCCTCACCAGAGCCCCCAGGCCGATCAGGACGAGCCAAGTGAAAAGCACGAACCAAATCGGTGGCATGGACATCGGAGGCAACAACCCAAGAATTATCCTCCTTGCCATAACCCTTCCACTTGACAAGATACTGAAGCCTCCGCCTCGAAAAACGAGAATCCAAAATCTTCTCAACTCTCCCACAACCAACACCGGGGCAGGAGGGTCAACCGAGGGAACAACGGGCACCACATATCTCCGCAACAAAGATCTATGGAAAACATTATGAATGGCAAAAGAGGCAGGAAGAGCCAAACGAAAAGACACAGGATTAATAATTTCAGAAATTTTATAAGGACCAATAAACCGAGGCTTAAACTTAGGAGAAGAAACCTTCATAGGAACATGACGAGAAGACAACCAAACCAAATCCCCCACACGAAGCCGGGGACCAACACACCGACGGCGGTTGGCAAAACATTGAGCCCTTTCCTGAGACAACGTCAAATTGTCCACCACATGAGTCCAAATCTGCTGCAGCCGGTCCACCACAGAATCAACACCAGGACAATCAGAAGGCTCAACCTGCCTGGAAGAAAAACGAGGATGAAAACCAAAATTACAAAAGAAAGGTGAAGCCAAAGTAGCCGAACTAGCCCGATTATTAAGGGCAAACTCGGCCAACGGCAAGAAAGACACCCAAACATCCTGATCAGCAGACACAAAGCATCTCAAATAGGTCTCCAAGGTCTGATTAGTTCGCTCAGTTTGGCCATTAGTCTGAGGATGAAACGCCGAAGAAAAAGACAAATCAATGCCCATCCTAGCACAAAAGGTCCTCCAAAATCTAGAGACAAACTGAGAACCTCTGTCAGACACAATATTCTCCGGAATGCCATGCAAACGAACCACATGCTGAAAAAATAATGGAACCAAATCTGAGGAGGAAGGCAACTTAGGCAAAGGTACCAGATGGACCATTTTAGATAACCGGTCACAAACAACCCAGATAACAAACATCTTCTGGGAAACAGGAAGATCCGAAATAAAATCCATGGAAATATGCGTCCAGCGCGGGAACAGCAAGGCTTGGCCCGGGCGCAAGTCCCACAGGACTGCACAAAAGCACGCACATCGCGCGACAAGGAAGGCCACCAAAAGGACCTAGCAACCAAATCTCTTGTACCAAAAATCCCAGGATGCCCAGCCAACACTGAACAATGAACCTCAGAAATTACCTTACTTGTCCATCTATCAGGAACAAACCGCTTCCCCACTGGACAGCGGTCAGGCCTATCAGCCTGAAATTCCTGAAGCACCCGCCGCAAATCAGGGGAGATAGCAGAAAGAATCACCCCCTCCTTAAGAATGCCAACCGGCTCAAGGACTCCAGGAGAATCAGGCGAAAAACTCCTAGAGAGGGCATCAGCCTTAACATTCTTAGATCCCGGAAGATACGAGACCACTTAATCAAAACGGGAGAAAAACAGGGACCATCGAGCCTGTCTAGGATTCAGTCGCTCGGCCGACTCGAGGTAAATCAGATTCTTATGATCGGTCAGGACCACAACACGGTGTTTAGCTCCCTCAAGCCAATGTCGCCACTCCTCAAACGCCCACTTCATAGCCAACAACTCCCGGTTGCCGACATCATAATTGCGTTCCGCAGGCGAAAACTTTCTGGAAAAAAAAGCACACGGTTTCATCAAAGAACCATCAGACTCCCTCTGAGACAAAATGGCCCCTGCCCCAATCTCAGAAGCGTCGACCTCAACCTGAAAAGGAAGAGAAACATCCGGTTGACGCAACACAGGGGCAGAAGTAAATCGGCGTTTAAGCTCCTGAAAGGCCTCAACAGCCGCAGAGGACCAATTAGTCACATCAGCGCCTTTGAAGACCCTTCACAGATGTGGGTTGGATCCAGTCATGAATAGCTTGGACCTTAACAGGATCCATTTCTATAGACGAGGGAGAAAAAATAAAACCCAAAAAAAGAGACCTTCCGAACTCCGAATAGGCACTTAGACCCCTTCACAAATAAAGCATTATCACAAAGGATCTGGAACACCATCCTGACCTGCTTCACATGAGACTCCCAATCATCGGAAAAAATCAAAATATCATCCAAATATACGACCATGAATTTATCAAGATAATTGCAGAAAATATCATGCATGAAAGACTGGAACACAGATGGAGCATTAGAGAGCCCAAATGGCATCACAAGGTATTCAAAATGGCCTTCGGGCGTATTAAATGCAGTTTTCCATTCATCACCCTGTTTAATACGAACAAGATTATATGCCCCTCGGAGGTCAATCTTAGTAAACCAACTAGCCCCCTTAATCTGAGCAAACAAATCAGTAAGCAAGGGCAAGGGGTTTTGGAATTTGACCGTGATCTTATTAAGAAGACAATAAAAAAATCGACCTAATGGTGAAAAAACAAAAGGCAAACATATACGTGATGCTCCATCTGGTGTAGGGAGACACTATGTTTATTTTTATATATTTACTAGTCAATGTCTAAGAAACGCTCTGACGAAGGTCCGGTGTGGACCGAAAACGTTTAGCGGTTTTGTTTGTCTGGATGCATCAATAAACTAAGAAGCTTTTCTTCTCAAAAATTGAGTGCCAAGTTTCATTCATCTTTAATATACGGGGTGGAGACCCTACTTGAGCACCGCCAACCCTCATATCTACTGAGTGCCGTGTTTCCTTACCGTATCCTTATTAAGAAGACGATAATCAATACAGGGTCTCAAGGAGCCATCCTTCTTAGCAACAAAAAAGAATCCCGCTCCCAATGGTGACGAAGACGGCCGAATATGCCATTTCTCCAAAGATTCCTTAACATAGCTCCGCATGGCGGCATGCTCTGGCACAGACAGATTGAAAAGTCGGCCCTTAGGGAACTTACAACCAGGAATCAAGTTACTAGCACAATCACAGTCCCTGTGCGGAGGAAGGGAACTGGACTTGGGCTCATCAAATACATCTTGGAAATCCGACAAAAACTCAGGGACCTCAGAAGAGGGGGAAGAGGAAATTGACATCAAAGGAACGTCACTATGTACTCCTCGACAACCCCAACTAGTCACCGACATAGTTTTCCAATCCAGCACCGGATTATGTTCCTGTAACCATGGAAATCCCAGTACAACAACATCATGCAGGTTATGCAACACCAGAAAACGGCAATCTTCCTGATGTGCAGGAGCCATGTACATAGTCATCTGTGTCCAGTACTGAGGTTTATCCTTGGCCAAGGGTGTAGCATCAATGCCCCTCAAAGGAATAGGGCTCTGCAAAGGCTGCAAGGAAAAACCACAGCGCCTGGCGAATTCTAAGTCCATTAAGTTCAGGGCAGCGCCTGAATCCACAAATGCCATGACAGAAAAGGACGACAATGAGCAAATCAGGGTCACAGATAAAAGAAATTTAGACTGTACAGTACTAATGGTAACAGACCTAGCGACTCTCTTAGTACGCTTAGGACAATCAGAGATAACATGAGCAGAATCACCACAGTAAAAACACAGCCTATTCTGACGTCTGAATTCCTGCCGTTCTATTCTAGTCAAAATCCTATCACATTGCATAGGTTCAGGACTTTGCTCAGAGGATACTGCCATATGGTGCACAGCTTTGCGCTCGCGCAGACGCCGATCAATCTAAATGGCTAGAGACATAGATTCGCTCAAACCGGCAGGCGTAGGAAAGCCCACCATAACATCTTTAAGGGTTTCAGAAAGACCTTTTCTGAAAATAGCAGCCAGAGCCTCCTCATTCCATTTAGTGAGCACAGACCATTTTCTAAATTTCTGGCAGTATAACTCTGCCGCTTCCTGACCTTGACACAAGGCCAACAGGGTTTTCTCCGCATGATCCACAGAATTAGGTTCGTCATACAATAATCCGAGCGCTTGAAAAAATGCATCTACATTCAATAATGCCGGATCCCCTGTTTCAAGAGAAAAAGCCCAGTCTTGAGGGTCACCACGCAGCAAGGATATGATGATTTTTACTTGCTGAATGGGATCACCAGAAGAACGGGGTTTCAAAGCAAAAAACAATTTGCAGTTATTTTTAAAGTTCAAAAACTTGGATCTGTCCCCAAAAAACAAATCAGGAGTAGGAATTCTGGGCTCTAAAGCCGGAGTCTGGACAACATAGCCCTGGATACACTGTACTCTTGCAGCAAGTTGATCCACATGAGACAACAAACCCTGAACATCCATGCCAAAACATATATCCTGAACCACCCAGACATCAAGAGGAAAAGAAAAAAAAAAGACAAACTAGAGCACAGAAAAAAAAATGGTTCAGAACCTTCTTTTCCTTCTTTTGAGATGCATTTAATTCATTTATGGCCACTTGTACTGTTATGATACGGTGGTCTAGGAGCAACATGGAACGAGCTCTGAAGGACGTGGTAACTGTACTGACCGCAGTCCCTAAGCTCAACACAACACTAGAAGTAGCCGTGGAATGCTCCTAACTCTCCCTAGGCATCTCGTCACAGCCTAAGAGCTAACTACCCCTAAAGATAGAAGCAGGAAAGCTATCTTGTCTCAGAGAAAATCCCCAAAGGATAGATTAGCCCCCCACAAATAATGACTGAGTGGAGAGGGAAAAGACATACACAGAATGAAACCAGGATGAGCACAGGAGGCCAGTCTAGCTTGATAGATAGGACAGGATGGAATACTGTGCGGTCAGTATAAAACACTACAAAAATCCACGCAGAGTTTACAAAAAATCTCCACACCTGACTAAAGGTGTGGAGGGCAAATCTGCCTCCCAGAGCTTCCAGCAAGACAGAATTAATTCACACTGATAAGCTGGACAAACATAGAAAGCACAGAATGGATAAAGGCCCCTTCACATTAAGCGACGCTGCAGCGATACCAACAACGATCCGGATCGCTGCAGCGTCGCTGTTTGGTCGCTGGAGAGCTGTCACACAGACCGCTCTCCAGCGACCAACGATGCCGGTAACCAGGGTAAACATCGGGTAACTAAGCGCAGGGCCGCGCTTAGTAACCCGATGTTTACCCTGGTTACCATCCTAAAAGTAAAAAACAAACAAACGCTACATACTTACCTACAGCTGTCTGTCCTCCAGCGCTGTGCTCTGCACTCCTCCTGTACTGGCTGTGAGCACAGCGGCCGGAAAGCAGAGCGGTGACGTCACCGCTCTGCTTTCCGGCTGACCGACGCTCACAGCCAGTACAGGAGGAGTGCAGAGCACAGCGCTGGAGGACAGACAGCTGTAGGTAAGTATGTAGCGTTTGTTTTTTTTTTACTTTTAGGATGGTAACCAGGGTAAACATCGGGTTACTAAGCGCGGCCCTGCGCTTAGTTACCCGATGTTTACCCTGGTTACCAGTGAAGACATCGCTGGATCGGTGTCACACACGCCGATTCAGCGATGTCTACGGGGAGATCCAGCGACGAAATAAAGTTCTGGACATTATTCAGCGACCAACGATCTCCCAGCAGGGGCCTGATCGTTGGTCGCTGTCACACATAACGATTTCATTAACGATATCGTTGCTACATCACAAAAAGCAACGATATCGTTAACAATATCGTTATGTGTGAAGGTACCTTAAGTCCACAATCTATGGACAGAAAAGGGCAAGCAAAAACTTAGCTTAGCTGAACTGGTCAGGATAACAGGGAACTCCAAAGAGATGTGAATCCAACCAGGAACCATTTACAAGTGGCACTGGCTGAAGATAGAGCCAGACTTAAATAGCCGAGCAGAAGAGACGATAAGTGGAGGCAGCTGATGACAGCTATCTCCAAGGAGCAGCCATACCACTAGAAACCACAAGAGGGAGCCCAAGAGCAGAACTCACAAAAGTGCCACTTACAACCACCGGAGGGAGCCCAAGAGCGGAATTCACAACACACGGCTCAGCAGACAGTATCACACAGGATAGGATTAGATACACAGCTCAGCAGACAGTATCACACAGGATAGGATTAGATACACAGCTCAACAGACAGTATCACACAGGATAGGATTAGATACACGGCTCAGCAGTCAGTATCACACAGGATAGGATTAGATACACGGCTCAGCAGACAGTATCACACAGGATAGGATTAGATACACAGCTCAGCAGACAGTATCACACAGGATAGGATTAGATACACAGCTCAACAGACAGTATCACACAGGATAGGATTAGATACACGGCTCAGCAGTCAGTATCACACAGGATAGGATTAGATACACGGCTCAGCAGACAGTATCACACAGGATAGGATTAGATACACATCTCAGTCAGTATCACACAGGATAGGATTAGATACACAGCTCAGCAGACAGTATCACACAGGATAGGATTAGATACACAGCTCAGCAGACAGTATCACACAGGATAGGATTAGATACACAGCTCAGCAGACAGTATCACACAGGATAGGATTAGATACACAGCTCAGCAGACAGTATCACACAGGATAGGATTAGATACACGGCTCAGCAGTCAGTATCACACAGGATAGGATTAGATACACGGCTCAGCAGACAGTATCACACAGGATAGGATTAGATACACGGCTCAGCAGACAGTATCACACAGGATAGGATTAGATACACATCTCAGTCAGTATCACACAGGATAGGATTAGATACACAGCTCAGCAGACAGTATCACACAGGATAGGATTAGATACACGGCTCAGCAGACAGTATCACACAGGATAGGATTAGATACACAGCTCAGCAGACAGTATCACACAGGATAGGATTAGATACACAGCTCAGCAGACAGTATCACACAGGATAGGATTAGATACACAGCTCAGCAGACAGTATCACACAGGATAGGATTAGATACACGGCTCAGCAGTCAGTATCACACAGGATAGGATTAGATACACGGCTCAGCAGACAGTATCACACAGGATAGGATTAGATACACGGCTCAGCAGTCAGTATCACACAGGATAGGATTAGATACACGGCTCAACAGACAGTATCACACAGGATAGGATTAGATACACGGCTCAGCAGACAGTATCACATAGGATAGGATTAGATACACGGCTCAGCAGACAGTATCACACAGGATAGGATTAGATACACGGCTCAGCAGTCAGTATCACACAGGATAGGATTAGATAAACGGCTCAACAGACAGTATCACACAGGATAGGATTAGATACACGGCTCAGCAGACAGTATCACATAGGATAGGATTAGATACACGGCTCAGCAGACAGTATCACACAGGATAGGATTAGATACACGGCTCAGCAGACAGTATCACACAGGATAGGATTAGATACATGGCTCAGCAGTATCACACAGGATAGGATTAGATACACGGCTCAGCAGATAGTATCACACAGGATAGGATTAGATACACAGCTCAGCAGACAGTATCACACAGGATAGGATTAGATACACGGCTCAGCAGTCAGTATCACACAGGATAGGATTAGATACACGGCTCAGCAGACAGTATCACACAGGATAGGATTAGATACACGGCTCAGCAGTCAGTATCACACAGGATAGGATTAGATACACGGCTCAACAGACAGTATCACACAGGATAGGATTAGATACACGGCTCAGCAGACAGTATCACACAGGATAGGATTAGATACACGGCTCAGCAGACAGTATCACACAGGATAGGATTAGATACACGGCTCAGCAGACAGTATCACACAGGATAGGATTAGATACATGGCTCAGCAGTATCACACAGGATAGGATTAGATACACGGCTCAGCAGATAGTATCACACAGGATAGGATTAGATACACGGCTCAGCAGTCAGTATCACACAGGATAGGATTAGATACACGGCTCAGCAGACAGTATCACACAGGATAGGATTAGATACACAGATCAGCAGACAGTATCACACAGGATAGGATTAGATACACGGCTCAGCAGACAGTATCACACAGGATGGGATTAGATACACAGCTCAGCAGTCAGTATCACACAGGATAGGATTAGATACACGGCTTAGCAGACAGTATCACACAGGATAGGATTAGATACACGGCTCAGCAGACAGTATCACACAGGATAGGATTAGATACACGGCTCAGCAGACAGTATCACGCAGGATAGGATTAGATACACAGCTCAGCAGCCAGTATCATACAGGATAGGATTAGATACACAGCTCAGCAGACAGTATCACACAGGATGGGATTAGATACACAGCTCAGCAGTCAGTATCACACAGGATAGGATTAGATGCACGGCTCAGCAGTCAGTATCACGCAGGATAGGATTAGATACAGCTCAGCAGACAGTATCACACATGAGAGGATTAGATACACAGCTCAGCAGTCAGTATCACACAGGATAGGATTAGATACAAAGCTCAGCAGACAGTATCACACATGAGAGGATTAGATACACGGCTCAGCAGTCAGTATCACACAGGATAAGATTAGATACACGACTCAGCAGACAGTATCACACAGGATAGGATTAGATACACGGCTCAGCAGACAGTATCACACAGGATAGGATTAGATACACGGCTCAGCAGACAGAATCACACGGAATGGGATTAGATACACAGCTCAGCAGACAGTATCACACAGGATAGGATTAGGTACATGGCTCAGCAGTGTCGCACAGGATAGGATTAGATACACGGCTGAGCAGTCAGTATCACACAGGATAGGATTAGATACACAGCTCAGCAGACAGTATCACACAGGATAGGATTAGGTACACGGCTCAGCAGACAGCATCGCACAGGATAGGATTAGATACACGGCTCAGCAGACAGTATCACACAGGATAGGATTAGATACACGGCTCAGCAGTCAGCATCGCACAGGATAGCATTAGATACACGGCTCAGCAGACAGTATCACACAGGAGAGGATTAGATACACAGCTCAGCAGACAGTATCACACAGGATAGGATTAGGCACACGGCTCAGCAGACAGTATCACACAGGAGAGGATTAGATACACGGCTCAGCAGACAGTATCACACAGGATAGGATTAGATACACGGCTCAGCAGTCAGCATCGCACAGGATAGGATTAGATACACGGCTCAGCAGACAGTATCACACAGGATAGGATTAGATACACGGCTCAGCAGACAGTATCACACAGGAGAGGATTAGATACATGGCTCAGTAGAAAGTATCACACAGGATAGGATTAGATACACGGCTCAGCAGACAGTATCACACAGGATAGGATTAGATACACGGCTCAGCAGACAGTATCACACAGGATAGGATTAGATACACAGCTCAGCAGACAGTATCACACAGGAGAGGATTAGATACACGGCTCAGCAGACAGTATCACACAGGAGAGGATTAGATACACGGCTCAGCAGACAGTATCACACATGATAGGATTAGATACACGGGTCAGCAGACAGTATCACACAGGAGAGGATTAGATACACGGCTCAGCAGACAGTATCACACAGGAGAGGATTAGATACACGGCTCAGCAGACAGTATCACACATGATAGGATTAGATACACGGCTCAGCAGACAGTATCACACAGGAGAGGATTAGATACACGGCTCAGCAGACAGTATCACACAGGATAGGATTAGATACACGGCTCAGCAGACAGTATCACATAGGATAGGATTAGATACACGGCTCAGCAGACAGTATCACACAGGAGAGGATTAGATACATGGCTCAGCAGACAGTATCACACAGGAGAGGATTAGATACACGGCTCAGCAGACAGTATCACACAGGAGAGGATTAGATACACGGCTCAGCAGACAGTATCACACAGGATAGGATTAGATACACGGCTCAACAGTATCACACAGGATAGGATTAGATACACGACTCAGCAGACAGTATCACACAGGCGAGGATTAGATACACGGCTCAGCAGACAGTATCACACAGGATAGGATTAGATACACAGCTCAGCAGACAGTATCACACAGGATAGGATTAGATACACAGCTCAGCAGACAGTATCACACAGGATAGGATTAGATACACGGCTCAGCAGTCAGTATCACACAGGATAGGATTAGATACACGGCTCAGCAGACAGTATCACACAGGATAGGATTAGATACACGGCTCAGCAGTCAGTATCACACAGGATAGGATTAGATACACGGCTCAGCAGACAGTATCACACAGGAGAGGATTAGATACACGGCTCAGCAGACAGTATCACACAGGATAGGATTAGATACACGGCTCAGCAGACAGTATCACACAGGATAGGATTAGATACACGGCTCAGCAGACAGTATCACACAGGATAGGATTAGATACATGGCTCAGCAGTATCACACAGGATAGGATTAGATACACGGCTCAGCAGACAGTATCACACAGGATAGGATTAGATACACGGCTCAGCAGTCAGTATCACACAGGATAGGATTAGATACACGGCTCAGCAGACAGTATCACACAGGATAGGATTAGATACACAGCTCAGCAGACAGTATCACACAGGATAGGATTAGATACACAGCTCAGCAGACAGTATCACACAGGATAGGATTAGATACACGGCTCAGCAGTATCACACAGGATAGGATTAGATACACGGCTTAGCAGACAGTATCACACAGGATAGGATTAGATGCACGGCTCAGCAGTCAGTATCACACAGGATAGGATTAGATACACGGCTTAGCAGACAGTATCACACAGGATAGGATTAGATACACAGCTCAGCAGACAGTATCACACAGGATAGGATTAGATACACAGCTCAGCAGCCAGTATCATACAGGATAGGATTAGATACACGGCTCAGCAGACAGTATCACACAGGATAGGATTAGATACACGGCTCAGGAGACAGTATCACACAGGATAGGATTAGATACACGGCTCAGCAGGCAGTATCACACAGGATAGGATTAGATACACGGCTCAGCAGACAGTATCACACAGGATAGGATTAGATACACAGCTCAGCAGACAGTATCACACAGGATAGGATTAGATACACTGCTCAGCAGACAGTATCACACAGGATGGGATTAGATGCACGGCTCAGCAGTCAGTATCACACAGGATAGGATTAGATACACGGCTCAGCAGACAGTATCATACAGGATAGGATTAGATACACGGCTCAGCAGTCAGTATCACACAGGATAGGATTAGATACACAGCTCAGCAGACAGTATCACACAGGATGGGATTAGATACACAGCTCAGCAGACAGTATCACACAGGATAGGATTAGATACACGGCTCAGGAGACAGTATCACACAGGATAGGATTAGATACACTGCTCAGCAGACAGTATCACACAGGATGGGATTAGATACACAGCTCAGCAGTCAGTATCACACAGGATAGGATTAGATACACGGCTCAGCAGTCAGTATCACACAGGATAGGATTAGATACACGGCTCAGCAGTCAGTATCACACAGGAGAGGATTAGATACACGGCTCAGCAGTCAGTATCACACAGGAGAGGATTAGATACACAGCTCAGCAGACAGTATCACACAGGATAGGATTAGATACACGGCTCAGCAGACAGTATCATACAGGATAGGATTAGATACACGGCTCAGCAGACAGTATCACACAGGATGGGATTAGATACACAGCTCACCAGTGAGTATCACACAGGAGAGGATTAGATACACAGCTCAGCAGACAGTATCACACAGGAGAGGATTAGATACACAGCTCAGCAGACAGTATCACACAGGAAAGGATTAGATACACGGCTCAGCAGTCAGTATCACGCAGGATAGGATTAGATACACGGCTCAGCAGTCAGTATCACACAGGAAAGGATTAGATACACGGCTCAGCAGTCAGTATCACGCAGGATAGGATTAGATACACGGCTCAGCAGACAGTATCACACAGGAGAGGATTAGATACACAGCTCAGCAGTCAGTATCACACAGGATAGGATTAGATACACGGCTCAGCAGTCAGTATCACGCTTTACCAGTGGAGAGTACGTTATTGTTACGTTTTATGATAAGATTTTCACGTTTTTGTGTAAATATTAATAAAGTTCACATGTCGATAAGTTGTTGAGTTTTGTAAATAAAGTTATGTAAAAAAAAAAAAAACCCATCGCCCTTTCGCAATTTTTCCCGCCTCCTGTTGTGGCTATATCTGCGCCTGCGCGCCCGCGCCCCGCCCTCTTTCCTCAGTGACGGCAGAGTTGTGAGGTGCTCGGTCCTTCGGCTGAAGCTAAGGCCTGGTGTCCATCCGGCGGCTAGCACCCTGTAACCCGGCCATCCGCCCGCACACACGCGCCCCTCCGCACAGCCATGGCCTCCGTGTCCGAGCTCGCCTGTATTTACTCCGCGCTCATCCTCCATGATGACGAGATCACAATCACGGTGAGTGGAGGGGAAACAACATGGCGGCGGCGGGAGAGTCACAGCCCGGCGTCCGTACAAAGCGGGGACTCCAGCTCGGAGTACAACTCCCATCATAGCACTGGGACTACAACACCCCACAGTGCCCCACAGGAGGCGCCGAGTGTGCTCTCTGCAGAGCTGGTCACAGCTGAGGGTTCGTCACTGTGTTCGGTCCTCCGCTGCGGGTACTGGATCCGGGCTGTTCTGATGTCAGGGCCGGCATCTACCTGGATGTGGGGCTGGCAGACTGTAGTATGGGGGGCGCTGACTGTATGATGGTGGGGGAGGGGCCGACTGATGGTGGCGAGGGGGCTGGTTGTAGTATAGAAGGAATGACTGTATGATGGTGGGCTGACTGATGACGGTGAGGGGGCAGGCTGACTGTAGTATGGGGGGTGCGGACTGTAGTATAGAAGGATTGTCTGATGGTGGGCTGACTGATGACGGTGAGGGGGCAGGCTGACTGTAGTATGGGGGGTGCGGACTGTAGTATAGAAGGATTGTCTGTATGATGGTGGGCTGACTGATGGCGGTGAGGGGGCAGGCTGACTGTAGTATGGGGGGTGCGGACTGTAGTATAGAAGGAATGACTGTATGATGGTGGGCTGACTGATGACGGTGAGGGGGCAGGCTGACTGTAGTATGGGGGGTGCGGACTGTAGTATAGAAGGAATGACTGTATGATGGTGGGCTGACTGATGACGGTGAGGGGGCAGGCTGACTGTAGTATGGGGGGTGCGGACTGTAGTATAGAAGGATTGTCTGTATGATGGTGGGCTGACTGATGACGGTGAGGGGGCAGGCTGACTGTAGTATGGGGGGTGCGGACTGTAGTATAGAAGGATTGTCTGTATGATGGTGGGCTGACTGATGGCGGTGAGGGGGCAGGCTGACTGTAGTATGGGGGGTGCGGACTGTAGTATAGAAGGATTGTCTGTATGATGGTGGAGCTGACTGATGGCGGTGAGGGGGCAGGCTGACTGTAGTATGGGGGGTGCGGACTGTAGTATAGAAGGAATGACTGTATGATGGTGGGCTGACTGATGGCGGTGAGGGGGCAGGCTGACTGTAGTATGGGGGGTGCGGACTGTAGTATAGAAGGAATGACTGTATGATGGTGGAGCTGACTGATGGCGGTGAGGGGGCAGGCTGACTGTAGTATGGGGGGTGCGGACTGTAGTATAGAAGGATTGTCTGTATGATGGTGGAGCTGACTGATGGCGGTGAGGGGGCAGGCTGACTGTAGTATGGGGGGTGCGGACTGTAGTATAGAAGGATTGTCTGTATGATGGTGGAGCTGACTGATGGCGGTGAGGGGGCAGGCTGACTGTAGTATGGGGGGTGCGGACTGTAGTATAGAAGGATTGTCTGTATGATGGTGGGCTGACTGATGGCGGTGAGGGGGCAGGCTGACTGTAGTATGGGGGGTGCGGACTGTAGTATAGAAGGATTGTCTGTATGATGGTGGAGCTGACTGATGGCGGTGAGGGGGCAGGCTGACTGTAGTATGGGGGGTGCGGACTGTAGTATAGAAGGAATGACTGTATGATGGTGGGCTGACTGATGACGGTGAGGGGGCAGGCTGACTGTAGTATGGGGAGTGCGGACTGTAGTATAGAAGGATTGTCTGTATGATGGTGGAGCTGACTGATGACGGTGGGGGGGCAGGCTGACTGTAGTATGGGGGGTGCGGACTGTAGTATAGAAGGATTGACTGTATGATGGTGGAGCTGACTGATGGCGGTGAGGGGGCTGGCTGACTGTAGTATGAGGGGTGCTGACTGTATGACGGTGGGGGGAGGGGCTGACTGATGGTGGTGAGGGGGGCTGGCTGTAGTATAGAAGGAATGACTGTAAGATGGTGGGGGGCTGGCTGATTGTGGTGAGGGGGCTGGCTGACTAGTATGGAAGGATTGACGTATGATTGTAGAGGGCTGACTGATGACGGTGAGGGGGCAGGCTGACTGTAGTATGGGGGGTGCGGACTGTAGTATAGAAGGATTGACTGTAGGATGGTGGGGGAGCTGACTGATGGCGATGAGGGGGCTGGCTGACTGTAGTATGAGGGGTGCTGACTGTATTGGGGGGTGCTGACTGTATGACTGTGGGAGGAGGGGCTGACTGATGGTGGTGAGGGGGGCTGGCTGTAGTATAGAAGGAATGACTGTAAGATGGTGGGGGGCTGGCTGATTGTGGTGAGGGGGCTGGCTGACTGTAGTATGGAAGGACTGTCTGTATTGGGTGCTGACTGATGGCGGTGAGGGGGCTGGCTGACTAGTATGGGAGGAATGACTGATGATGGCGGGGCTGGCTGACTAGTATGGAAGGACTGTATGATGGCGGGGGTGCTGACTGATGGCGATGGGTGGGTGCTGGGTGACTAGTTTGGAATGACTAGCTGTATGGGGGTTGCTGACTGTATGATGGGGGGCTGACTGATGGTGGGGGGCTGGCTCACTAGTTTGGAATGACTGGCTGTATGGGGGTTGCTGACTGTATGATGGTGGGGGGCTGACTGTAGTATGGAAGGACTGACGGTATGGAGGGGGTGCTGGCTGTTAAAACTGAACACTTAAGGCTACTTTCACACTGGTGTTTTTGCCAGACGTCGCAATGCGTCGTTTATGGCAAAAAACGCATCCTGCAAAGTTGTTGGCAGGATGCGTTTTTGCCCCATAGATTAACATTTGCGACGCTTTGCCACACGTCGCAACCGTCGTGCGACGGTTGCGCCATGTTGTGGCGGACCGCCGGGAGCAAAAAACGTTAAATGTAACGTTTTTTGCTCCTGACAAACCGCTTTTTCCGACCGCACATGCGCGGCCGGAACTCTGCCCCCACCTCCCCGCACCTCACAATGGGGCAGCGGATGCGCAGGAGACATGCATCCGCTGCACCTGTTGTGCAGTGCGTCAAACACTAGCGTCGGAATCTCTGCCCGACGCATTGCTTAGGCTACCTAAGCTGCTTTCACACCAGTTTTTCGCCGTTAGTCACAATCCGGCGATTTTTGAAAAGAAATGGATCCGTGTTTTTGCTGTATCTGTTAAGAATTGATTTTCTGGCAGTGAAAACGGACATAACATTTTCTGTCCTTTGAAAAAACGGACAGCGACTGATCCATCGAAAAATGGATAAAACAGGAGGTGAAATGATGTAATTCGGCGACGGATTCTTTTTTATACACAAATCATGCATTTTCCATTCTGGAGTTCTCTATCCAGCGAAAAAACCCAGATCCTTTCACATAAGTTTTTCAAAATTTCTGATGGATAAGTTTTTTCTAAAATTTGCTGGATTTTGGTTGACGGCAAAAAACTGATGTGTGAAAGCAGCCTTATTCTCTGGACTCTACCGACTGGTCTCTAACCAAACCTATTTCTGTCCAGCTGTCACTGATGCCTCCTCCCTGTACCAGTCATTGCACTGGTTGTCCTTCCGCTACAGAATACAATATGCACGAGTTTCTCACCCACAAGGCTCTCCACAGTCCTGCACCGCCCCATATCTCAGTCCTACAGGTGATCCAAGACTAACATCCTCCGTAATACAAACCTCACATCCATTTCCAAGTCTTCTCTCTTGCTGCGCCTATCTTCTGGAATGCACTACCCCAATGTGACTAAAATCTCTCCCTCATAATTTTAAGCTGCTCTAAAACACCTTTATACAGGTTGATCACATCAACTCGCTCACCTTACTCTTCCCCTGTGTCCTTCTAAACATTAATCCTAATCCTCCACATCCTCCTCGCCCCCAATAGCACACGGTGACTGCACTCGGACCAGTCCTGGCTGGTGACCGGATCATGCCGCTTTATATGAAAGCCCCTATTTATGACATCCATGTGCTGCCCGTACATAATGGCACGTTCTGCCCTCATGTGCCCCCTATTTCCTCGTGGATTGTAGCTTGTGAACAGGGTCCTTACTCCTGTAACTGGGGAATTGTTACTTTGTATTGTTTCTATTGTCTGTATGTGTCCCCCTTAGTTGTAAAATGCTGCTGAATCTGTTGGCGCAACAGAAATAAAATTATTAGGTGACGGGGTTTTCTCGTGGGTGAGTAGTCGGGGGGAGCAAGCTAGGTTTCCCACACACGGTTAAAGCTCGGAGCTGAGGCCGTCACTGGCCGATGAACTCGGGGTGTCGGAAGTGTGCTACAGGAACATGGCAGAATTTTCGCTAACACCACCAGGAGCTGCAGCTCCAATGACTGGAGTTTGATAGTAGTTCTTGCCACATGTCTTGTCTTTTGCAATCATCTCATACTTACATAGGACTGACGACTCCTATAACTGTCAGTTTAGTGCCTCTGTAGTTTGTGTCCTGCCTCAGTTAATATTGCTTACATAGGACTGACAGCTCCTATAACTGTCAGTTTAGTGCCTCTGTTTAGTTTGTGTCCTGCCTCAGTTAATATTGCTTACATAGGACTGACGACTCCTATAACTGTCAGTTTAGTGCCTCTGTGTAGTTTGTGTCCTGCCTCAGTTAATATTGCTTACATAGGACTGACAGCTCCTATAACTGTCAGTTTAGTGCCTCTGTGTAGTTTGTGTCCTGCCTCAGTTAATATTGCTTACATAGGACTGACAGCTCCTATAACTGTCAGTTTAGTGCCTCTGTTTAGTTTGTGTCCTGCCTCAGTTAATATTGCTTACATAGGACTGACGACTCCTATAACTGTCAGTTTAGTGCCTCTGTGTAGTTTGTGTCCTGCCTCAGTTAATATTGCTTACATAGGACTGACGACTCCTATAACTGTCAGTTTAGTGCCTCTGTAGTTTGTGTCCTGCCTCAGTTAATATTGCTTACATAGGACTGACAGCTCCTATAACTGTCAGTTTAGTGCCTCTGTTTAGTTTGTGTCCTGCCTCAGTTAATATTGCTTACATAGGACTGACGACTCCTATAACTGTCAGTTTAGTGCCTCTGTGTAGTTTGTGTCCTGCCTCAGTTAATATTGCTTACATAGGACTGACAGCTCCTATAACTGTCAGTTTAGTGCCTCTGTGTAGTTTGTGTCCTGCCTCAGTTAATATTGCTTACATAGGACTGACAGCTCCTATAACTGTCAGTTTAGTGCCTCTGTTTAGTTTGTGTCCTGCCTCAGTTAATATTGCTTACATAGGACTGACGACTCCTATAACTGTCAGTTTAGTGCCTCTGTTCAGTTTGTGTCTTGCCTCAGTTAATATTGGGCAGCGTTAAACACCTCTGTTGGGGGCAGTGCAGCTGATTCTTAACAAAACGCCATTTTATTTTCTGGTAAAGGAAACGGACGTCAGCGCAGTCTGTTTAGCTTTTCATATTATTATGACGTAAGCCAGGAATGATGACCCTGATAAGCAGTCCGCCTCTTGGAGACCCCTGATAATCCCCACAGTCCAGTGTTAGAAGCTGCAGCCCCATGCTCAGTGTGCAGACAGGGCCAGGGTAGAAAAACTTTCCCAAATTATGGGAACATTTACAGCACTGTACTGTGCCCTATTTATTAGATTTTTTAGGAGTCAGTCCATTTTATACAGACACTGACTCCACAGCCCTGCCGAGCAGTAGCGCCATGACCTGGAGACATGTCAGGATGCCACATGAATGAGATGTGACTGATGCCATTTTTCTCTGCAGGAAGACAAGATCCTTGCTCTCATCAAAGCAGCCGGTGTCAGTGTGGAGCCTTTCTGGCCGAGCCTGTTCGCTAAGGTACGTTATCTGGTGAATAGGTTGTATGAAATGATGGGTGTTCTAATGCATCCTGCAATATGAAGGAGCTTATTAAATGACACGTTCCTTTAAAGGGACACTGTCACCTGAATTTGGAGGGAACAATCTTCAGCCATGGAGGCGGGGTTTTGGGGTTTTTGATTCACCCTTTCCTTACCCGCTGGCTGCATGCTGGCTGCAATATTGGCTTGCGCAGGCGTGTACTATGGAGGACAGAGAATGAACTTCAATCCAATATTGCAGCCAGCGGGTAAGGAAAGGGTGAATCCAAAACCCCGCCTCCATGGCTGAAGATTGTTCCCTCCAAATTCAGGTGACAGTGTCCCTTTAACCCCTTCATGACATGTGCTAGACCTGTCGGGTCTCTCCTTTTCAGCACTGAGCTCACAAGTTCTGGCACATGTCAGCTGATTTGAACAGCTAACATGTGCCCCTAACAACCCTGGGTAGAATTGCTATCCACCTGCGGCTGTTAGCCTGTTAAATGCTGCTGTCAATCGGACAGCATTTAACAAGTGTCACTAAATCCCGCCCATCAGTGCCTGTTCACATGACCGCAGGTTGCTGATGGGTTGTCCTGACAATCCAAGGTCTGCAGCAGACCCCTTTAGTTGTTGTAGCCTGATTGCTGTGAGCGCCGCACAGCGATCAGCTCCTATAGCAAGTGAGCATTTCTGCTACACAGCAGGACTGCAGCACTGCTCTATGTAGCACAGGCAATCTGATGATCGCAGCTTCTAGTCTGCCATGGGGACTATTGAAGCCATTGTAAAGTTTTAAAAAAAAGTTTATAAAAATATAAGAATCCAATTGGTTAATGGTGTAATGACAAAGTCAAATACAATGATGGGCGATCAAAACATCGTATCTACACCAAAACGGTATCAATAAAAACATCAGCTGTGTGCAAAAAAATAAGCTCTCACCCAATCCAAGATCATGAAAAATTGAGATTTTGTCTCTGAAAGTGATACTTTTTTTTATTACAAACTTTATACTTTTTTTTTTTCACCACTTATTTGGAAAATAACCCGGACATGTTTGGTATCTGCAAACTCATAATCACCATATGGAATCAAGGTGCTATATAAATAATAATGACCTGGAGAATCAGTGGCAGGTCAGTTTTAGCATTTGGTGAACATGGTAGAAAAAATTATTTTGTGGAATTGCACTATTTTTGCAATTTCACTGCGCTTGAAATTTTTTCCCATTTTTCTGTACACTATATGGTAAAATCAAGGGTGTTTGTCAAAAGTACATCTCGTCCCGCAAAACACAAGCCCTCACATGGCCATATTGATGGAAAAATAAAAAAGTTATGGCTCTGGGTCGAAGGGGAGCAAAAACGAAAATGGGCTGTGGTGTGAAGGGGTTAAGGATTTGCTAGTTTTAATGGGCCTTCCATGTTGTATGTCTGGAATGAGTGGGGGTTGGAAAATGTGAAAAGCCTCACCCCAAATCTGTTCTCTCCTCAGGCTCTCAGCAGCGTCAGCATCGGCAGCCTGATCTGCAACGTTGGTGCTGGAGGTGGAGCCCCCGCTCCTGCCACGGCCGGTGCTCCCGCCGCTGGTGGTGCCGCTCCAGGTAATGTGACTTGTCCCCAGTTGCTTCCTCACTGTGACAGATGTGTAGGACGTCCAGGGTGAGAAGTGTCCATCAGAGGATTATGTGCAGGGTCTTTATGCCCCTGAGGTCCACACGGGGTCTGATTCTGCAGTCAGCTCTCTGTTCACACTGGAGGATGTCTTGGGTTCATCCAGCAGATCTCCTGCAATAGCGGCATCTATTGTCCATGTTACGAGGTGCCGCACTGCTGAATTGTGCACGCTATTCGCCATACTCTGGTGGATGTGCTCTCCATCTGTCATGGTGCAGGGTGCTCAGATTTACTAATGGCTGATGTGTATTGTGAATGTTTGTCCCGCACACGGTTAAAGCTCGGAGCTGAGGCCGTCACTGGCCGATGAACTCGGGGTGTCGGAAGTGTGCTATAGGAACATGGCAGATTTTTCGCTAACACCACAAGGGGCTGCTGCTCCGATGACTGGGGTTTGATAGTAATTCTTGCCACACGTCTTGTAAATGGGGGTATACATGAGTTATAAAGTCCTGGCCCTCCCCCGTACCTCACGAGTTTTGGGGGCCGGCTGGAAAGGTCTGATGCTCATTGACCACAGTAGCGAGATCCTCCTTTTATCACAATGGAGTTAATCATTTTTGTCTTTTTTGCAGTTGAAGAAAAGAAAAAGGAGGAAGAAAAGAAGGAAGAATCCGAAGAGTCAGACGACGACATGGGCTTCGGTCTTTTTGACTAAAACCATTTGTAAGAAGACTTGTAATAAAGAGAATCCATCTAAACCTGAGCGGCTCCTTCTCTGATCCTGACACCTCACAAGAGTAAGGCTGGGGTCACATTGCGTTTTGGTCAGAGCGCTAACGGACAGCGTTGCACGGCGAAATTAACGCCATGCAACGCGTCCGTTAGCGCTCCCATTGCCCGCAATGTACCAGCGCATTGCTAGCGCGTGTCATTTTCGGCACGCGCTAGCGACGCGCCGGTCTTTTGTAGCGCGTCTCGGACGCTGCTTGCAACGTCCGCGGCGCGCCCGAGGTCCGTTCCCCGCTCTCGCAGATCGGGGATCTGCGAGAGCGGGGATGTTAACGCGACCCCGAAACGCGACCCTTTAAAAACATTGCGTTAGCGCAATCCGCTAGCGCTAAACGGATTGCACTAACGCAATGTGACCCTAGCCTAATGCAGCAGCTCAGGCACATGTCACAAAAAGACAAGCGATGGGGAGAGCTGCTGAAAATGGCAGACAGTACAGCACGTGGTGCGTTCTTTGGGTCGTCTAGTAGAGGCACAAATTTCCTGAGATTTCAGATGCACAACTTCTGAACTTGTCTGATCTGGAGATGTCAGCGCTGCTCCCAACAGCTTCACTTCCCGCTTGTGCTGTATGATGGTGGAGCCAGCCCCTTCTCCATGCCCCAACCCTAGATATGGAGGGGGCTGGATTAGCTATTGACGTTTGCCAGTGATGAACACAGGCTGGAAGTGGAGCTGCTGTGATGGCATCTGATCACATGATTAGGCTCCTTTCTCAGCTAAGAGGATGGAAATATGTAGGTCTTTATACACATGGATGCCCCTTTTAATAAAGGGAGAGAGGTCCTCTGCCTAGGATCCTCATCTCTCGGCTGATGAGACCTGTTGCAGGGCGGCTGCCGCTACATCTAGTCACCTGTATTACTGAATGAGGCCATGTTTAGACTCAAGCTGTGGATGCCTTCCATTGCTTTTTTGCCATTCTGGTCTGGAAAGCTGCAGAGCGTTTTTTGCTGCTCACATGGCAGTGCTCGTGTGCATATTTGCTCGATGCTTATTACCATGGACTGAAAACCTGCAAGGCTGAACGAGACCAAATGCTTCATTTCTTTGCATGTGTATTTTCAGTCTGCGTGCAATCAGACAAGATCGGATCGAGTCAGTCTGAGGAAAAAAATTGCGGCATGCAGGATTTTGAATCAGATTATGGAATTGCACGTGGCCATTCATGTCTGGGTCCTTCAAGAAAATCAGACTGCACTCTGGTGACATCTGAGTGCAGTCTGATTTCCACGCACTGACAATGGAGAAATGATTTTTTTTTTTACATCTGAGCAAATCTGATCAATGTGATTAGCACAATTGAACTGATTTTCTCAGGAGATAATATACTGTCCTGTGACCGCAGCCTAGTGGGGAGTTCCCAGTGCCCGGGCTGTACAGCTGGCCTTTCTAACCGTAGTAGGTGGGTGATCAACTTTAAAAGTAATCCACGATTACACGTCCCCCATCCGTTATAGAACTGCTGAATATAACCAAGCGCATCTCTCGGGTACCTGTCGGTCTCGTAGACTTAGCGGCAACTTGCAACTTATCGATGATACATGGCCCTTGTTATGATCGATAATACCTGACTCTGGATCACACTGATCTGACATGGCATCTAAAGAATATCCTGGGTCTGTACCGACTGTGCGGCAGGATTTATTGTGCACGGTCAGGTCTACATGAATAGAAGTTTGAGTAAGCATTTCGCCTCTTACGACTGCCAGCTGTGAACTCCCAACGTGGCTGCGTTAATTTAGTATTGCCTAAGGCTCGGGCTCTCTCCTCCATGCTTTAAACTGCAGTTCTGCGGGTTCAGGTTGTCTTCAGTGAAAGCCCAGTATGGAGAGACAATTTCAAGGGGTTGTGTCCAGTATCAAAAAATCTCCAGTCCTGAGAATAGTTTATTTTAAAACTGGTAAAGCAGGGCTGCTTCTTTTTACAAGCACTTTTCTCCTAATCTTACTAAATTTGTGACATTTCAAAAAGTATTTAAGCTGTAGTTGGCTCAATGATCTGGGGCCGTGTATACGTGGGGTAATATGCCATGATAGCAGAGCTCAGAAATCTGCCCAAATTCAGCATTCACAATTATTCAGGTTTTGTTCCTTTTGTCTACATGATTGATACCCAAAAAAGTGCCCCTACCAAATTAAGAGACTAGATTTTTTTTCCTTATAAAAAAAACCTACTAATGCTCAAAGTCCTGACTCCAGCCACCTCTGGCTGCTTTTTCTGAATGTTATAAATATTGCTCCTGGCCCTATCTGAACAGTACAGAGGAGGGTTGAGAGCTCGGCTCTGGCAGCTGTGATAATAAAGGGTTCCAAAAAAAAAATGCTATGGGGTCTTAACCCCTTTCTACCATTGGACGTACTATGTGCTAGGAGCGGTCACGCACCGCACCCGGCACTTTAACCCCCGGAACACTGCGATCAAACAAGATCGCATCGTGCAGGGAGGGGGCTTCCTGCGTGCTTCCCTGAGACCCTCAGAACAATGCAATGTGATCGCGTTGTTCCAAGGGTCTCCTCTGTCCTCCCTGCTGGCCCCCGCATCTGAGATGGCCACGGGGGTCCTGCAGGGAGGTGGCTTGTCAGTGCCTGCTGAGCAGGTGCCGGCAAGCCTCCTGTACTGCCTGTCAGATAGCTGATCTGACCCAATGCTGTGCAGTGTCAGATCAGCAATCTGACAATATATAGTGATGTCCTGCACTGGGATGATGTAAAGAAGAAAAACTATACACTGCAAAAATATTTTTTTTTTAAATTCCCAAATAAAGAACAAAAATATTGTTGCAATAAATACATTTCTTTATGTAAATAGTAAAAAAAGCAATAAAAGTACACGTTTAGTATCGCCGCGTCTGTAACGACCCCACCTATAAAACTCCCACTAGTTAACCCCTTCAGTGAGCAATAAAGAGGCAAAAAAAGCATCTTCATACAAAAAGTGGAATAACACGCGATGAAAGACAGATGTAAATAAAAATAGTACCGCTGAAAACGTCATCTTGTCCTGCAAAAAATGAGCCACCACACAGCGTCATCAACACAAAATAAAACGTTATAGCCCTTCCACGCTTTGGAAAAGTGGGAAGATGTTTTGTTAAAATGCTCCCAGGATTTGTTAGCCCTGGTCCTCCAACATAGTAACATAGTTAGTAAGGCCGAAAAAAGACATTTGTCCATCCAGTTCAGCCTATATTCCATCATAATAAATCCCCAGATCTACGTCCTTCTACAGAACCTAATAATTCTATGATACAATATTGTTCTGCTCCAGGAAGACATCCAGGCCTCTCTTGAACCCCTCGACTGAGTTCGCCATCACCACCTCCTCAGGCAAGCAATTCCAGATTCTCACCGCCCTAACAGTAAAGAATCCTCTTCTATGTTGGTGGAAAAACCCTCTCTCCTCCAGACGCAAAGAATGCCCCCTTGTGCCCGTCACCTTCCTTGGTATAAACAGATCCTCAGCGAGATATTTGTATTGTCCCCTTATATACTTATACATGGTTATTAGATCGCCCCTCAGTCGTCTTTTTTTCTAGACTAAATAATCCTAATTTCGCTAATCTATCTGGGTATTGTAGTTCTCCCATCCCCTTTATTAATTTTGTTGCCCTCCTTTGTACTCTCTCTAGTTCCATTATATCCTTCCTGAGCACCGGTGCCCAAAACTGGACACAGTACTCCATGTGCGGTCTAACTAGGGATTTGTACAGAGGCAGTATAATGCTCTCATCATGTGTATCCAGACCTCTTTTAATGCACCCCATGATCCTGTTTGCCTTGGCAGCTGCTGCCTGGCACTGGCTGCTCCAGGTAAGTTTATCATTAACTAGGATCCCCAAGTCCTTCTCCCTGTCAGATTTACCCAGTGGTTTCCCGTTCAGTGTGTAATGGTGATATTGATTCCCTCTTCCCATGTGTATAACCTTACATTTATCATTGTTAAACCTCATCTGCCACCTTTCAGCCCAAGTTTCCAACTTATCCAGATCCATCTGTAGCAGAATACTATCTTCTCTTGTATTAACTGCTTTACATAGTTTTGTATCATCTGCAAATATCGATATTTTACTGTGTAAACCTTCTACCAGATCATTAATGAATATGTTGAAGAGAACAGGTCCCAATACTGACCCCTGCGGTACCCCACTGGTCACAGCGACCCAGTTAGAGACTATACCATTTATAACCACCCTCTGCTTTCTATCACTAAGCCAGTTACTAACCCATTTACACACATTTTCCCCCAGACCAAGCATTCTCATTTTGTGTACCAACCTCTTGTGCGGCACGGTATCAAACGCTTTGGAAAAATCGAGATATACCACGTCCAATGACTCACCGTGGTCCAGTCTATAGCTTACCTCTTCATAAAAACTGATTAGATTGGTTTGACAGGAGCGATTTCTCATAAACCCATGCTGATATGGCTAATTATGAAAGCACCAAGCTGGACCTTGCAAAAAACAAAAGAATTAAAAACCATACTATCAGAATCGCAGTGATCCGTTTTGGAAAAAAAGGTTGGATAATAAATTAGTTGCTTTACAATCAGAAATCAAGCAAAGGAAACGCGACAAATTTATTAGAGACAAAGGAGACTTTGATGCGGGCAAGATTTTTTCTTGGAGGAAGCATAATCAATCTCAAGCTTTCCGTAACAATACGAGACGTCATCAAAGGAATAAACAGTCCTTATTTCTACGCTGGAACGATCTGACCACTGACTCGGACTCTAGTGCCACCGATAACAATCTGGGGGCAGCAGGTGCATCCGTTTCTACTATTCAAAATCCTGCCAGTTCTAACCCTTTAGACGGAAGAGACGCCGCGGTGGGAGATTGTCCGCCAGCCGGAAATCAAAGAAAAAGGAAACCGGTTTCATGGAGACCGATGACCTAATAGAAACATCGTCTTGTCCAGTTGTTAATCTAACTAACTATGTTCTTAATGAAGCCATCTTTCAGTTCTATCTAGAGGCTTAAATTTTTGTTTGCCTGAATGGACTTTAACCCCTTTCTGCCATTAGACGTACTATTCCGTCCATGTGGGGTGGGGTGGGCCCTACTTCCCAAGGACGGAATAGTACGTCATAGGCGATCGGCCGCGCTCACGGGAGGAGCGCGGCCGGGTGTCAGCTGCTTATCGCAGCTGACATCCGGCACTATGTGCCAGGAGCGGTCACGGACCGCCCCCGGCACATTAACCCCAGCCACACCGCGATCAAACATGATCGCGATGTGCCGGGAAGCATTGCGCAGGGAGGGGGCTCCCTGCGGGCTTCCCTGAGACCCCCGCAGCAACGCGATGTGATCGCGTTGCTCCGGGGGTCTCCTACCTTCCTTCCTGCAGCAAGTCCCGGATCCAAGATGGCCGCGGATCCGGGTCCTGCAGGGAGGGAGGTGGCCTACCAAGTGCCTGCTCAGAGCAGGCACTTGGTAACGCTGCAGCGCTCTGAGACAGATCGGTGATCTGTCAGAGTGCTGTGCAAACTGGCAGATCACCGATCTGTATTGTCCCCCCCTGGGACAAAGTAACAAAGTTAAAAAATTTTTTTACAAGTGTGTAAAAAATTTTTTTAAAAAAGAATCCTAAATATTGAAAAAAAAAAAAAAATATTCCCATAAATACATTTCTTTAAATAAAAAAAAAAAACAATAAAAGTACACATATTTAGTATCGCCGCGTCTGTAACGACCCGACCTATAAAACTGTCCCACTAGTTAACCCCTTCAGTAAACACAGTAAGAAAAAAGAGACAAAAAACAACGCTTCATTATCATACCGCCGAACAAAAAGTGGAATAACACGCGATCAACAAGACTGATATAAATAACCATGGTACCGCTGAAGCGTCATCTTGTCCCGCAAAAAAAACGAGCCACCATACAGCATCATCAGCGAAAAAATAAAAAAGTTATAGTCCTCAGAATAAAGCGATGCAAAAATAATTATTTTTTTCTATAAAATAGTTTTTATCGTATAAAAGCGCCAAAACATAAAAAAGATATAAATGAGGTGTCGCTGTAATCGTACTGACCCGAAGAATAAAACTGCTTTATCAATTTTACCAAACGCGGAACGGTATAAACGCCTCCCCCAAAAGAAATTCATGAATAGCTGGTTTTTGGTCATTCTGCCTCACAAAAATCGGAATAAAAAGCGATCAAAAAATGTCACGTGCCCGAAAATGTTACCAATAAAAACGTCAACTCGTCCCGCAAAAAACAAGACCTCACATGACTCTGTCGACTCAAATATGGAAAAATTATAGCTCTCAAAATGTGGTAACGCAAAAAATATTTTTTGCAATAAAAAGCGTCTTTCAGTGTGTGACGGCTGCCAATCATAAAAATCCGCTATAAAAGTAAATCAAACCCCCCTTCATCACCCCCTTAGTTAGGGAAAAATAAAAAAATTTTAAAAATGTATTTATTTCCATTTTCCCATTAGGGTTAAGGCTACAGTTAGGGTTGGGGCTAAAGTTAGGGTTTGGATTACATTTGCGGTTAGGGGTGTGTCAGGGTTAGGGGTGTGGTTAGGGTTACCGTTGGAATTAGGGTTAGGGATGTGTTTGGATTAGGGTATCAGTTATAATTGGGTTTCCACTGTTTAGACACATCAGGGGCTCTCCAAACGCGACATGGCGTCCGATCTCAATTCCAGCCAATTCTGCGTTGAAAAAGTAAAACAGTGCTCCTTCCCTTCCGAGCTCTCCCGTGTGTCCAAACAGGAGTATACCCCAACATATGGGGTATCAGCGTACTCAGGACAAATAGGACAACAACTTTTGGGGTCCAATTTCTCCTGTTACCCTTGGGAAAATACAAAACTGGGGGCTAAAAAATAATTTTTGTGGGAAAAAAAGATTTTTTACTTTCACGGCTCTGCGTTATAAACTGTAGTGAAACACTTGGGGGCTCAAAGTTCTCACCACACATCCAGATAAGTTCCTTGGGGGGTCTAGTTTCCAATATGGGGTCACTTGTGGGGGGTTTCTACTGTTTAGGTACATTAGGGGCTCTGCAAACGCAATGTGACGCCTGCAGACCATTTCATCTAAGTCTGTATTCGAAATGGCGCTCCTTCCCTTCCGAGCTCTGCCATGTGCCCAAACGGTGGTTCCCCCCCACATATGGGCTATCAGCGCACTCAGGACAAATTGCACAACAACTTTTGGGGTCCAATTTCTCCTGTTACCCTCGGGAAAATACAAAACTGGGAACTAAAAAAATAATTTTTGTGGGAAAAAAATTTTGTTTTATTTTTACGGTTCTGCATTATAAACTTCTGTGAAGCACTTGGTGGGTCAAAGTGCTCACCACACATCTAGATAAGTTCCTTAGGGGGTCTACTTTCCAAAATGGTGTCACTTGTGGGGGTTTCAATGTTTAGGCACATCAGTGGCTCTCCAAACGCAACATGGCGTCCCATCTCAATTCCAGTCAATTTTGCATTAAAAAGTCAAATGGCGCTCCTTCCCTTCCGAGCTCTCCCATGCGCCCAAACAGTGGTTTACTGCCACATATGGGGTATCGGCGTACTCAGGACAAATTGTACAACAAGGTTTGGGGTCCATTTTCTCCTGTAACCCTTGGTAAAATAAAACAAATTGGAGCTGAAATAAATCTTTTGTGAAAAAAAGTTAAATGTTAATTTTTTTTTAAACATTCCAAAAATTCCTGTGAAACACCTGAAGGGTTAATAAACTTCTTGAATGTGGTTTTGAGAACCTTGAGGGGTGCAGTTTTTAGAATGGTGTCACACTTGGGTATTTTCTATCATATAGACCCCTCAAAATGACTTCAAATGAGATGTCCCTAAAATAAAATGGTGTTGTAAAAATGAGAAATTGCTGGTCAACTTTTAACCCGTATAACTCCCTAACAAAAAAAATTTTGGTTCCAAAATTGTGCTGATGTAAAGTAGACATGTGGGAAATGTTACTTATTAAGTATTTTGTGTGACATATCTCTGTGATTTAATTGCATAAAAATTCAAAGTTGGAAAATTGCGAAATTTTCAAAATATTCACCATATTTCCGTTTTTTTCACAAATAAACGCAGGTAATATCAAATAAATTTTACCACTATCATGAAGTACAATATGTCACGAGAAAACAATGTCAGAATCACCGGGATCCGTTGAAGCGTTCCAGAGTTATAACCTCATAAAGGGACAGTGGTCAGAATTGTAAACATTTGCCCCGTCCATAACGTACAAACCACCCTTGGGGGTAAAGGGGTTAAGATTGATTTGTTCAAGGCCGTGAGAAAAATTCATTTATTAAATTTCAATAAAGAGGTAACGACAGCTCGACCCCCAGTTGAGGTTCCGCAACCGGTGGGGTCTATGGGGTTTTTTGCGTCAGGTGATTTTACTCCAGACGTGAGGGATGATGTGCAGTTGTTACTTAGCCTCACTGATCCATCAGATAATGTTTGTGAACCCCGTACGATAGCTGTTAAACCTTTTTTAGGTGGTATTAAATCTACTTTCATGCCACCGGTGTCTCCAGGGAGTCCCATAGACATTTTTGAGTCCCAGGTTAACAGAGAAATGGAGGCTCTGATTTATAATAAACTTCCTTATAATTTAAATCCCAAAGAACGGGCAGCGTTGAAAGAAATGGGTGGGCTGATGCGGTTTTCCGCATCGCAGACAAAGGGGGAAATACCGTCATACTTACCAAGGACTATTATGTGGCTGAAGCATTGCGACCGCTGTCTGACGTTAACACTTATGTCACCTTATCGTCTGACCCCACGAATAAGTACAAAAATTTACTACGATTCTTTATGAGAAAATATATAAGTCTAAGTGTTATTCCTGAGAGACAAGCTGAAAAACTTTTTCCTGATTTTCCGTTGAAACCTTATTGGTATCATATACCTAAGCTGCACAAATCCCTCAGCTGCCCCCCCGGCCGTCCAATAGTTTCGGGCATCGGCTCTATCACAGAGCCGTTGTCCCGTTACTTGGACTGGCTGTTGCGCCCATTACTCTTTGATGTCCCTTCATACATTAAAGACACTAAGGTATTTCTACGAGAGGTGAGACACTTTGAGTGGCAGGATAGTTTCCACCTAACTTCTATAGACGTGGAAAGCCTCTACACCAGGATTCCTCATGAGTTGGGTGTAGAGGCGATAAAAAAGAAATTCTTGACAACACTCCAACGAACGAGCACACGAAAAATGTTATCTGTGAGGGCCTTATTTACATCCTAAAGCACAATGCGTTTAAATTCGGTAATACCTGGTACGCTCAAACGGAAGGCACCGCTATGGGTACACCAGTAGCTTGTACCCTAGCAAACCTCTTCCTTGCGGTTTTTTAAATTAAATATGTTCATGCGACATGTAACCCGTTTTTAAAAAACATTAAACTTTACTTACGTTATGTGGACGATATTTTCGTTGTTTGGGACGGATCTAGGGAGGATTTTTCTCATTTTGTGGCCTTCCTTAATCAGTCTAACACCATGAATCTGAAATTTACATCTAATTTTTTTTTTGGGGGGGGGGGATTCTTTAGAGTTCCTCGATGTTAAATTGTCCATACGTGAGGGTTTGATTTTCACAGAGGTGTTTCGCAAAACGACAGCGTCTAATTCACTCTTGCACTTCCAAAGTGCTCACCCATCCCATACCAAAAAAGCTTTACCTTTTAGTCAATTCTTAAGAGTGAAAAGAACTAACAGCACTGTATCAGGCTTTGTAAGTCAATCACGTGATCTCTATAAGAGATTTGAACAACGCGGCTACCCTCGTCCTCTACTAGATTCAGCATTTCAAAGAGCTTCTGACATTATACCTGATGGTTCTATGGGGGGCACCAATAGCAATAGCAACAAAGGCAAAAGGTTTGTTTTTTTCGTTCAAATTTGGCCCAATGGATGACCTTATTAGATCCACCATCCGCAAAAACTGGCACATTTTAGAAAAGGACGTTGACCTGTCTGACATGACCAAAAATGGCCCTTTGTTTGCATGTCGCCGCAGCAGAAATCTCAAAGATTTACTAGCTAGAAATTGTTTTTTAAAAGAAAATAAAAAAAGCAACTGGTTAGAGATGGGGATCCCAAAAGGGAACCATAAATGCGGGGGCTGCAATTTTTGTATTTTCCACCTGACAGGTACTTACTTGCAAATCGGCGATGTTTCCTATACTGTGCGGCACTTTATCTCCTGTAGGTCTACACACGTTGTGTGTTATCTTCTGTCCATGCGGCTTCTTCTATGTCGGTAAGACTATCCGACCGTTGTTTGTCAGGATCAGCGAGCACTTTTACTCCATCCGGACAGGCAAGGGTGCCCCCAGGTTGATTAGCCACGTCCGTCAGGCGCATGCAGGGGATACGAGCGTATTACGCTTTGCCGGGATAGAACAAGTGTCTCTACCCCACCGGGGGGGTAATCTTAATAGGTTACTCCTCAGGTCAGAAGGTAGATGGAATTTACGCACGAATGCGATGGGCCCACTGGGTCTAAATGACAAAATGGACATGGCAGTATTTTTATAACCATCATGGTTTTATATTATATTGTTTCTTGAATTTTCTGTGTATTTTTGTGCTCTTTAGTTTTGTTTTTTAACATTTTTTTGTGTGTTTTTTTGCCACTTGTTATGGTGGGTGGGTGTTTTCACGCTCATTGGTTGCTACAGGTTTCAGGGAGTTTCCTGTTCTGGTGACGCTTTATAGGTGCTCTCCTGGCTCCTGTTAGCATTCGGACCCGTAGAAGTGCAGCCGCACGAAACGGCCATCGTCCATCATTCCACGTTCTCCTGTAAGTTTCCTGCACATGTTCTGATTAAAGGCATATAATTTTGAAGGAACGGTGAGTTCACTTTCTTTTATCTTTTTCCTTGCTGGATTTATACTTACCAATCAGCTTTGCTTGGGGGGTGGCTTCAAACAAGTTCCTAGACATGTTTACTCAGAAGAACGCATGCGTACGCAAACGTAAGTGAACGCAAGCACTTGTGTACGCATGCTTTCCCATAGACTGTAATGCGTTAATTTGATGCACTCCTTCTGCAAGCATCCACATGCGTATGGTGGCGTAAATTTGCCGCCACAAAAATTCTAACATGGTGCGTCAGCTGCGCCCAGCCGCACACCACCAAAATAAGCATGCATAAGCAAACACAGGCTAACGCCTGTGTAAAAGATTGGAAATCAAGACGCATGCGGATGTATGTGTCCAAAACGCTGCGGACACAACCGCAAATGTGAAACCAGCCTAAATGATAAAAATGTATTTGCAATTTGCAGTGAGAAATAAGTATTTGATCCTCTACCATCCATTAAGAGTTCTGGCTCCTACAAACCAGTTAGATGCTCCTAATCAACTCGTTACCTGCATTAAAGACAGCTGTCTTACATAGTCACCTTTATAAAAGACTCCTGTCCAAGGACTTAATTATTCAGTCAGACTCTAACCTCTACAACATGGGCAAGACCAAAGAGCTTTATAAGGCTGTCAGGGACAAGATCATAGACCTGCACAAAGCTGGAATGGGCTACAAAACCATAAGTAAGACGCTGGGTGAGGAGACAACTGTTGGTGCAATAGTAAGAAATTGAAAGAAATACAAATGACTGTCATTCGACATCGATCTGTGGCACCATGCAAAATCTCACCTCGTGGGGTATCCTTGATTATGAGGAAGGTGAGAGATCAGCTTAAAACTACATGGAGGGGAACTTGTTAATGATCTCAAAGCAGCTGGGACCACAGTTACCAAGAAAACCATTGGTAACACATTACACCGTAAAGGTTTCAAATCCTGCAGTTGCCGCAAGGTCCCCCTGCTGAAGAAAGCACATGTGCAGGCCCGTCTGATGTTTGCCAATGAACACCTGGATGATTCTGTGAGTGATTGGGAGAAGGTGCTGTGATCAGATGGGGCAAAAATTGAGATCTTTGGCATTAACTCAACTCGCCGTCTTTGGAGGAAGAGAAATGCTGCCTATGACCCAAAAAACACCATCCCCACTGTCAAGCATGGAGGTGGAAACATTATGTTTTGGGGGTGTTTCTCTGCTAAGGGCACAGGACTACTTCAACGCATCAATGGGAGAATGGATGGAGCCATGTACCGTAAAATCCTGAGTGACAATCTCCTTCCCTCCACCAGGAAATTAAAAATGGGTCGTGGCTGTGTCTTTCAGCAAGATAATGACCCAAAACATAGATAAGGCAACAAAGGAGTGGCTCAAAAAGAAGCATAGTAGGGTCATGGAGTGGCTTAGCCACTCTCCAAACCTTAATCCCATAGAAGACTTATGGAGGGAGTTGAAGCTCCGAGTTGCCAAGAGACTGCCTCAAAATCTTAAAGATTTAGAGATGATCTGCAAAGAGGAGTGGACCAAAATTCCTCCTGACATGTGCGCAAACCTCATCATCAACTACAAAAAACATCTGACTGCTGTGCTTGCCAACAAGGGTTTTGCCACCCAGTATTAAGTCTTATTTGTCAGAGGGATCAAATACTTATATCTCACTGCAAAATGCAAGTAATTTTATATAATTTATATTTATATAATTTATACGATATGATATTCTGGATTGTATTTTTGATATTCTATCTCTCAATGTTAAAATTAACCTACCCTTAAAATTATAGACTGTTCATGTCTTTGTCAGTGGGCAAACTTACAAAATCAGCAAGGGATCAAATACTTCTTTCCCCCACTGTACTTGAACAGGAATCTTACTGGATTCACACACTACAGTCCCTCAAGCCTAAAGGTCTGAATAGGATATTGGACTTTTTAACCAATTGACATTTTTTACTTCTTTCTAGTAAAGCTCCTGGTGTGGTGACTATTGTAAATAAAATTTTTCACTTTTTGCATTCACCCATGAGTGCGACTGTTCTTCCTATTGTTGGACTAAGTCCTGTTCAGCCGGCACCAACCCACCTTGCTGAGTGTGCACCTTCTCTATTCCGCAAGATAAATAGACATGCAGTCTGGAAATACGTGCCACATGTTCGTCTCCATGGGAGAGCCGCAGGTGTCTCTGGAAGCATAGTGGGCTTGGGATTTCGTGAAACATCTGGATACTGCGGGATGAAAGCTGCGCAAGAACAAAGCGCTTACTAATCATGTGCACCTACCCAAAGCAGTGCAGTATTTTTCAGACTATAAGACACACTTTTTTCCCCCAAAATGTGGAGAAAAGTGGGGGTGCATCTTATAGTCCAGATGTATGGGCTCTGGCTGTGGTGAGGAGGTGGGAGAGCGAGCATCGGGTCACAGGAGGCTCACCGGGACCGTTCATCATAGAGAACGGTGAGTATCCATTCCTCTTCAGTAGCGCGCAGTGTCAGCCGCCTGCTTCCTGCTCCTGCCGGCGGTCACGTGTGCCGATACTTAAGAGAAATGAATAGTCTGAATATTCATTTCTCTTAAGTATCGGCACACGTGACCGCCCTAGCAGCGGCAGAAAGGCTCCGGCTGACACTGCGCGCTACTGAAGAGGAATGGATACTCACGGCTCTCTACGATGAACGGTCCCAGTGAGTATTCTGGCAGCTGTGCTCTCCACCCTCAGGGGTTAACGTATGTTGACAAGGGTTTGGATTCTACTTCGGCCGATCCCGGATCCAACAGGAAAAAGTTTTGGGCAACAGTGCAGATGCTTTCTTCATCTGATTTTTGTGAATCTTTGGAGAAGACCTCTGATACCCATGCAATAGACTGTGTGAATGGCTCTGCAGAATGGTCCTTCTGTGGTTCCCCACAGTCAGATTGGCGGCTGGAAATTTGTGAAGCGCGGGGAGACAAGGGTGATAAGACGAGACAGTGTTTGTTGAGTCGAGCCTTCAGTAACATTAACACCTAACTCACCTACACTACACATCGAACACCAAGCCTATTCCCCCTTCCACCATGACGTCGCTTTTTCCCCACTCATGTTGTATGTACTCTTCCCCTCTTTTAACCACCTGTTTCACAACCTTAGGCCCGGACTTGTCAGTGACCTGTCACTAAATGAACAATCACTATTTATTTTCTTAGATAGTGTGCCTGAACAACACTGTTAACCTTAACGATTTTGATTACCAAATGGGGCCTCCTGATTCCTGTCTGCAACACAGTTTTAGCCCAAACGATTTGGAGCAGGAAATGAGGACTCCTGCCTGCACAATACTATTAGCACAAACTAGTTCCCGCATTTTTCAGACTATAAGACGCACCGGACCATAAGACGCACCCCAAATTTGGGGTGAAAATTGCAGAAAAAAAAGATTTTTTATAAGATGGGGGTCCGTCTTATTGTCCGAATTTACAGTATCTTACCTGAGGGCTGGCAGTGGCAGAGCAGGGTCACAGGAGGCATGGTGACGGCAGAGGTGCAGTGATGCCGTGGGCGATATGGCGTGCACCTGAGCAGGGTCCCTTCCTGTTTAGGTGGGCGACGCCACGGCTTGGTGTCCATGGGGAGGCTGCAGCAGTGCTGTGGCGGCGGCAGAGGTGCAGGGATGATGAGCGCAGTGAGCGGTATGGCGTGAGCAGGGTCCCTTCCAAAGGTGAGGTGACGCAGCGGCCCGGTATCCAAGGTAAGCAGCAGAACCGGGTGAATCATGGCTTTATCAGTGGCAGCGGCCATCTTCCTAAGGCCTCACGTGCGCAGATGAAGTGCTCTGCTTCCCGGGGCTTCAGGAAAATGGCCGCGGGAGGCCACGCGTGCGCAGATGGAGATCGCGGCGGCCATTTTCCTGAAGCCAAATACAATATATATCCCCAAATGACACGTGTAATATCATTAAGCATCAAGGGACTTAACTCCCCAAGAAAGAGGAAGCGTTCCCTACAGGAGGAGAAGTCCTAGAAGGCCAATATTGCCTTTCTTCAAGAGACTCACTACAATAAAACAGGCTCTTTTGGGTTCGCCTTCAACTCCTTTCCCGTGTTCTATTCTGTGTTCTCTAATAATAAGAGAGGGGGAGTGGCCATCTTAATTATATCAGGATATCAAGGTGAACAAATCACATTGATTCTGAGGGTAGATATGTCATTTTGGAGGCTTCTTTGAGGGGCAGGCCTATCATTTTGTGTAATTTATATGCTCCAAACTGAGGTCAGATCAAATTTCTGAGAAAGTTTTTTTTCCTTGATTCAGAATCTTCTGGCAGCGGCTTTGTTTGTGGGTGGTGATTTTAATATCCCTTTCTCGGAACAATTTGATAGACTCTCTATAAGTGGTAAACCCCCATCACAAAATCTGATCAAACTGTGGAGAGACTAGTTAGGACTAACTCCGAGAATAGACCATCCTAGAGACAAGACCTTTTCCTTCTACTCTCACCCTCATCACACCCATTCTAGAATTATTTTTTTGCAAATATTCCGACCCTTAGGATGATGACGAAGACTAAGATGGGTCACATTTCATGGTGTAATCATACCCCGGTGGTTCTAGACCTTAAGTCCACTCGGCCGATTTCCAGGGTGTGCCACTGGCAGTTGAATGAGTTTTTAATAAAGGACCCGATAATATTGAAGACTACTGCAACCTCCTACTCTCTGGCCTCCCCTCTAGCACTCTGGCACCACTGCAATCCATCCTACACTCTTCTGCCCGACTAATCTACCTGTCTCTCTGTTATTCCCCAGCCTCTCCTCTCTGCCAAGCCCTTCACTGGCTTCCTATTGTCCAGAGGCTTCAGTTCAAAACCCTAACTATGACATACAAAGCCATCCACAACCTGTCTCCTCCATACATCTGTGACCTCGTCTCCCGGTACTTTCCTGCACGCAACCTTCGATCCTCTCAAGATCTCCTTCTCTACTCCCCTCTTACCTCTTCTTCCCACAACTGCATACAAGACTTCTCTTGTGATTCCCCCCTACTCTGGAATTCTGTAACCCAGCACATCAGACTCTCACCTACCATGGAAACCTTCAAAAAGAACCTGAAGACCCACCTCTTCCGACAAGCCTACAACCTGCAATGATCCTTAGGCCGCATGACCAGCTCTACCCTCTACTAGTGTATCCTCACCCATCCCCTGGAGACTGTGAGCCCTCGCGGGCAGGGTCCTCTCTCCTCCTGTACTTGTGTGTGCCTTGTTTTGCTCATGTTTATTGTACTTGTCTATATTTGCCCCTTTCACGTGTAAAGCACCATGGAATAAATGGCGCTATAAAAATGTATAATAATAATAAATATTTGAACCATCTCACTGTTTTCTTCCATCTGAATGTGGGTTCGGTTTCTTCCCTTTTGGTCTTGTGGGAGGCTCATAAAGCTATCATCAGGGGGTCCTGTATTAAGGAGGGTTCTAGATTAAAAAGAAACGCTAAAGGAGAATTTGATAAATTAACTTCTCAATTATCGAGAGAGGAGAGTAAGTTGGCGGCCTCGCCCTCAGTAAGAACCTTAAATAAGGTAGTGACGCTTAGAAACAAATTAAAGAACATATTGTGTAAAGCTGAATAACTTCTTTATACTAAACAAAAATATTATGAAAAAGGTTCTGGACATTTTGAAGGACCTTCCCTTGGGTAAATCTCCGGACCCAGATGGGCTGACATACCAGTACTATAAACATTTGCGGAGAAACACTCTCCTCATATGGTCAAACTCGTTTCTTGAGGGCTCCCCTATGCCGGATACACTAACACATTCTTACTTGGTTCTTATCCCAAAACCGGGGAAGGATCCTTTGGATTGCTTAAACAATTGTCCAATAGCGTTGTTGAATTCTGATTTTAAAACTATTCACCCGTCTATTGGCTAATAGATTGAACTGCTGGCTCCCCCAACTTATTAATAAGGATCAGGTGGGTTTCGTCCGTAACCGGCAGGGGGACACAACACTAGAAGAGCGATAGACAGAATCGATGTTGCTAATAAAAACAATTACAGTCTCTTATACTAAGTTTAGATGCAGAAAAGGCATTTGATCTCCTTAATTGGTCCTATCTATTTGAGACTCTGAAGTTTTAGGCTTTTTGGGTCTTTTTAGGACAGGTATTGGAGTTTTGTATAGCTCCCCTTCAGCCTCTATTTAGCTTCCCATGAACACTTTTCCCTCATTAAAAATATCAAATGGGACTTGCCAGGGCTGCCCTTTATCGCCTTTATTATATGTTTTGTGTTTACAGCCTCTGGCGGCAATGATCAGGCAAAATCCAATATTCTAAGACCCGTATTGCCTAAATTTAATCGTGATCTTGGGTTGAGTGAGCGTATTTTTTGCGTGCCAAACTGACGTTTTTAATAATACCACATTTGTGCACATACGTTCTTTTGATCAGCCGTTATTGCATTTTAATGCAATGTGCAGCGACCAAAAAATGTAATTCCGGCGTTTTCTCGCTACGCTGTTTGGCGATCAAGTTAATCCTTTTTTTTATTGATAGATTGGGCGATTCTGAACACTCATAGCAGTCCGGCATCAACAACCATAGAGGTCTCAAGGAGACCTCTGATTGTTATGCCGACGAACCAATGACCCCGGATCACGTGACGGGGGTCAGCGTTGGGCGTATTTCCGGCCTGATGGCCGGAAGCGTGTGTTAAATTCCGCTGTCAGAGTACGACAATGACATTTAACTAGTTAATAGGCGCGGGTGGATCGCGATTCCACCAGCGCCTATTGCGGGCAAATGTCAGCTTTTCAAAACATCAAAGCTGGGGATTCTGACATCAGACTTACTATACCATTCAATGTCAGTAAGGGGTTAAGGTTACGTTTAAGATAACTGGTTTATGCTTTTGTTACATTTTGGTTGGAGAATCAATGTAATTCTTATTTCTTATTTTTTTTTTTATTTTGTCCTATTTTATGTTCATTTGTCAAAAATTGATAAAAGTCTAATAAACAAAAACATGTTTCCCCCACTCATCATACACTTCACTGTCCTAGACAAAGTCAAAACAAAAGCATTAGTGGAAACGCGATCATTTACCGATCTTTGACAGACTTTTGCCGACTTTGAGGAAAAATGCTCAAACCCAACACGAATCCAAATGTGCTACGTTTGTGCCGAATTTGAGATTAGCAAACATTTCCCGAACAAGTTTGCTCATCTCTACTAAGAACCCAAAAACTTTCTGTATACCGGTGTACAATAAATACATTGAGCAGAGCCAAAAGCCGAGGATTTGGTGTAAAAACTGGTGATACATGTAGCCTAGAGGCGATGTACAACAGATCTGCAGCCATCAGACAGGACACATCAGTGCGAGATTCTAGCGCCACTTGCATCTCTCCTCTGTTTTCAGTTCTCCCCTTACTAGACAAGGACCTTTCATAAAGATCAGACGACAATCGACACGTTCTGCTCTTACTTAGATATTGTTGGTGCTAAAGAGATGTTGTACAACCAGCGCCAGGAAAACAGAGTTTAAAGACCAAGCGGCATTCTAAATATTATATATATATATATATACATACATACACACACACACATATACTGTATATTTTTCATGCTTTTTCTTCTTCTGTTGTGTTTTTTTTGCACATATTGTGTCCACCATGAGGACAGAAAAGCCGGGCATTTCACTATCTAAATACACGCTTATGATTGCTGATTTCCCCTGTAACTAGGGCTGAATATTAGCAATTTCAGGCTCCGGCCTCCGCTGCACAGCTGATCTGTGTCATGCCCTTTGTAGATTATAATAAAATGTATCACATATCATGACTGCGTTTGTCTTTGGGGTTTTTCACAAGTGGATTTTCTTTTCTGCAGCTAAAACATCAGATTAGTGAATGAGATTTCTGAAGCCTCGTTCACACGCTGAGTTTTTTCCTTACTTTTTGTAAATATCTGCAGCATGTCAATTCCTTCGTGAGTTTTGCCGCGTTTTTCACCCATTCAAATGAATGAAAAAACCCCCACAAGTATAAACACTGCAAAAAAACACAGCAAATAAGTGTGGATTGTACACAATGGTTTCCTGCCACAAATCTGGTTTTTGAGCCAGAAAAAAATGCTGCAAAAATGAAACGTAGGAACATAACCTTATCCTGGTTGTGTTCTAATTGGAAATAACAGAGAACGGCCATCAAATCATGGAGCCGTATTTAATTCTATGGTGTTTCTATACTATTGCTGGGCAGTATGTATTTGCGCAGAGCCGAACCTAGAAGATTCCATCACAACAATCAGAGATGACATCACAGACCATTGTGACATCACAGCTCACAGTCACTATAAATACAAGGCGCGCAGGGTCACAGCTGCCTTTGTTGGCTCTAGTGACTGAGCGCTTGCAGTTTGTCTCTATCACTGCTGACTTTGTTGGCTCTATAGTGACTGAACACTTGCACTTTCTCGCTATCACAGTTGTCTTTCTCCATAGTGACTGAACACTTGTAGTTTGTCGCTATCACTGCTGACTTTGTTGGCTCTATAGTGACTGAGCACTTGTAGTTTTTCACTATCACAGCTATCTTTCACCATAGTGACTGAACACTTGTAGTTTTTCGCTATCACTGCTGACTTTGTTGGCTCTATAGTGACTGAGCACTTGTAGTTTTTAGCTATGGCTGAATTCCTTTTGGACAATCTTCAGGTAGAAGCACTATGGGAGATTCTTACCACCAATCGCCCTGAGATTGTGCTTCTACCACCCGATGGCGTCCTCAGCTTCACTCACCGGCTGGTGGTGGAGCTAGTAAAGGACTGCCTGACCAAATACCACCGAGGTCAACTCACCTCAGAGTATCTGACGGATTTAGCCCAGAACATCAGGACATTACTACAGCAGGTAAGTGGCGGACGCTGCACACAAATCTTCTCCATAATACTGGATAATAATGGTGGGATAGAAGCAGGGGTGGATAAAGAGTAGTCGGGGCCCCGGGCAGTTTAGAAGGTGGGGGGCCCCCCAGCACCCGATGTATCACATGTAGCCGTGGCCCCCGGGCAGTTTAGAAGGTGGGGCCCCCCAGCACCCGATGTATCACATGTAGCCGTGGCCCCCGGGCAGTTTAGAAGGTGGGGCCCCCCAGCACCCGATGTATCACATGTAGCCGGGGCCCCGGGCAGTTTAGAAGGTGGGGGCCCCCCAGCACCCGATGTATCCCATGTAGCCAGGTCCCCAGGCAGTTTAGAAGGTGGGGCCCCCCAGCATCTGATGTATCACATGTAGCCGGGGCCCCGGGCAGTTTAGAAGGTGGGGCCCCCCAGCACCCGATGTATCACATGTAGCCGTGGCCCCCGGGCAGTTTAGAAGGTGGGGCCCCCCAGCACCCGATGTATCCCATGTAGCCAGGTCCCCAGGCAGTTTAGAAGGTGGGGCCCCCCAGCATCTGATGTATCACATGTAGCCGGGGCCCCGGGCAGTTTAGGAGGTGGGGGCCCCCCAGCATCTGATGTATCACATGTAGCCGGGGCCCCGGGCAGTTTAGACAATGGGGGCCCCCGATGTATCATATGAGTCACTTTGATAGATGATGTGATAAGGCACGCGATTAACATGCAGACGCTCTGGTGCACTACACGTAACAGCGCTATACATAATAGAGCAGGGTGGGAAATCAATATTCCAGGGGCCACATGAGAGATGGGACTGTTGTGGAGGCCAAACCAATAGGCTGAAATTAATTCTGCCAAATATTAATATATTAACTATAATAGTTTTATAGTATTAAATGTATTCCTTAATATTAAGCAGAATTAAGTAAGCTGACATCCCCCTATATACAGTATAAGCTCATACACAGCCCGTTATATACTGTACGAGCCCTCACATAGCCACTATATACAGTAAGAGCCCTCATATAACCCCTACATAAGGTATGAGTCCACACATTGCCCCCTATATACAGCTGAGCCATCACATAGCCCTCTATATACAGTATGAGCCCTCACTCACTTTAAATATTGCTGGGCAGCATGAATTTGTGCAGAGCCGTCCCTAGAAGATTCCATCACAAGATTCCATGATGACATCACCGGCCAATAGGACATCTATGGTGATTGTCGACCATTATGACATCACTGCTCGCAGTCACTACTTACACAATGCACACAGGGTCATGGCTGCCTTATTGGCTCTATAGTGACTGAGCACTTGCACTTTCTCACTATCACTGCTGACTTTGTTGGCTCTATAGTGACTGAGCACTTGCAGTTTTTCGCTATGGCTGATTTTCTTTTGGACAATCTTCAGGTAGAAGCACTATGGGAGATTCTTACCACCAATCGCCCTGAGATTGTGCTTCTACCACCCGATGGCGTCCTCAGCTTCACTCACCGGCTGGTGGTGGAGCTAGTAAAGGACTGCCTGACCAAATACCACTGAGGTCAACTCACCTCAGAGTATCTGACGGATTTACCCCAGAACATCAGGACATTACTACAGCAGGTAAAAGGCGGACGCTCCACACAAATCTTCTCCACAATACTGGATAAGAATGGTGGGATAGAAGCTTCCTCATTCCTCAGTATAACACAGGACAAGTCCCCAGATATATAGTCCTGGTATCTGCAGAGAGGAGCAGACGTCACATACAATGGCCGCCTCCATTGTGACCTTTCTCATCTCAGAATTTTCATTTTTGTTTCTTTTCTTCTTTATAGGCTGAAAAAAGATCTCAATATGGAGATTTGGCTCTTATTAAAGAACTGGCCGAAAAAGTCCTGTGTGTCCTGGAAGGTCCAGCCCGCTCATCGGAACGCCTGGTAAGCAGCCATCATCTTCTCTATCACACGTCCTTGTTTTCTGATCTTCTCCAGATCACCAGTCAGATATCAGAAGATCTGGTGTCACATCTGAGAGAACGTTCTGAGAAAAGCCCTCATGATGGCGCCTGATCTGTAGTTACAGGTGGTGCGTCTGTAAATGGAGGTTCAGTCCTTCCTGATTCATGTATTTGGTGGTTTAGTGGAAGGTTCCACATGTTAATTCTATATATTCTATCTATCAGGAGACACCAGAAGGCGACACCAAAGATGAGCAAAATGTGACCGCGGAAACCCCTGACCCTAATACGAGTCAGCCGGGGCCGAGCAGCGATCTGACCACAGGTGAGCCGATCACACAACCTTCTACAGGAAATATCCGGATAGTATAGAACACAGGGGATCACGTCACATTTACTCTTTCCACTCTGTGTAATGGAACCTGGCAGCACATTTACATATGGGAGGAGTGGGAGGACTGTACAGAACATTGTATATGGGAGGAGTGGGAGGACTGTACAGAACATTGTATATGGGAGGAGTGGGAGGACTGTACAGGACATTGTATATGGGAGGAGTGGGAGGACTGTACAGAACATTGTATATGGGAGGAGTGGGAGGACTGTACAGGACATTGTATATGGGAGGAGTGGGAGGACTGTACAGAACATTGTATATGGGAGGAGTGGGAGGACGGTACAGGATATTTTATATAGGAGGAGTGGGAGGACTGTACAGGACATTGTATATGGGAGGACTGTACAGGATATTTTATATAGGAGGAATGGGAGGACTGTACAGGACATTGTATATGGGAGGAGTGGGAGGACTGTACAGGACATTTTATATGGGAGGAGTGGGAGGACTGTACAGGACATTGTATATGGGAGGAGTGGGAGGACTGTACAGTACATTGTATATGGGAGGAGTGGGAGGACTGTACAGGACATTGTATATGGGAGGAGTGGGAGGACTGTACAGTACATTGTATGTGAGAGTGGGAGGACTGTACAGTACATTGTATATGGGAGGAGTGGGAGGACTGTACAGGACATTTTATATGGGAGGAGTGGGAGGACTGTACAGGACATTGTATATGGGAGGAGTGGGAGGACTGTACAGTACATTGTATATGGGAGGAGTGGGAGGAGTGTACAGGACATTTTATATGGGAGGAGTGGGAGGACTGTACAGGACATTGTATATGGGAGGAGTGGGAGGACTGTACAGTACATTGTATATGAGAGGAGTGGGAGGACTGTACAGTACATTGTATATGAGAGGAGTGGGAGGAGTGTACAGGACATTGTATATGGGAGGTGTGGGAGGACTGTACAGGACATTTTATATGGGAGGAGTGGGAGGACTGTACAGGACAATTTATATGGGAGGAATGGGAGGACTGTACAGAACATTGTATATGGGAGGAGTGGGAGGACTGTACAGGACATTGTATAAGGGAGGAGTGGGAGGACTGTACAGGACATTTTATATGGAAGGTGTGGGAGGACTGTACAGGACATTTTTTATGGAAGGTGTGGGAGGACTGTATAGGACATTTTATATGGGAGGAGTGGGAGGACTGTACAGGACAATTTATATGGGAGGAGTTGGAGGACTGTACAGAACATTGTATATGGGAGGACTGTACAGGACATTGTATATGGGAGGAGTGGGAGGACTGTACAGGACATTTTATATGGGAGGTGTGGGAGGACGGTACAGGATATTTTATATAGGAGGAGTGGGAGGACTGTACAGGACATTGTATATGGGAGGACTGTACAGGATATTTTATATAGGAGTGGGAGGACTGTACAGGACATTGTATATGGGAGGAGTGGGAGGACTGTACAGGACATTTTATATTGGAGGTGTGGGAGGACTGTACAGGACATTTTATATGGGAGGAGTGGGAGGACTGTACAGGACAATTTATATGGTAGGAGTGGGAGGACTGTACAGGACATTGTATATGGGAGGACTGTACAGGATATTTTATATATGAGTGGGAGGACTGTACAGGACATTTTATATGGGAGGAGTGGTAGAACTGTACAGGACATTGTATATTGGAGGAGTGGGAGGACTGTACAGGACATTGTATATGGGAGGTGTGGGAGGACTGTACAGGACATTGTATATGGGAGGACTGTACAGGACATTGTATATGGGAGGACTGTACAGGATATTTTATATAGGAGGAGTGGGAGGACTGTACAGGACATTGTATATGGGAGGACTGTACAGGACATTGTATATGGGAGGAGTGGGAGGACTGTACAGGACATTATATATGGGAGGAGTGGGAGGACTGTACAGGACATTGTATATGGGAGTGGGAGGACTGTATAGGACATTGTATATGGGAGGAGTCGGAGGACTGTACAGGACATTTTATATGGGAGGTGTGGGAGGATGGTACAGGATATTTTATATAGGAGGAGTGGGAGGACTGTACAGGACATTGTATATGGGAGGACTGTACAGGATATTTTATATAGGAGGAGTGGGAGGACTGTACAGGACATTGTATATGGGAGGACTGCACAGGACATTTCATATGGGAGGAGTGGGAGGACTGTACAGGACATTGTATATGGGAGGAGTGGGAGGACTGTACAGGACATTGTATATGGGAGGAGTGGGAGGACTGTACAGGACATTTTATATGGGAGGAGTGGGAGGACTGTACAGGACATTGTATATGGGAGGAGTGGGAGGACTGTACAGGACATTTTATATGGGAGGACTGTACAGGACATTGTTATGGGAGGAGTGGGAGGACTGTACAGGATATTTTATATGGGAGAAGTGGGAGGACGGTACAGGACATTGTATATGGGAGGAGTGGGAGAACTGTACAGGACATTTTATATGGGAGGTGTGGGAGGACTGTACAGGACATTTTATATGGGAGGAGTGGGAGGACTGTACAGGACAATTTATATGGGAGGAGTTGGAGGACTGTACAGAACATTGTATATGGGAGGACTGTACAGGACATTGTATATGGGAGGAGTGGGAGGACTGTACAGGACATTTTATATGGGAGGTGTGGGAGGACGGTACAGGATATTTTATATAGGAGGAGTGGGAGGACTGTACAGGACATTGTATATGGGAGGACTGTACAGGATATTTTATATAGGAGTGGGAGGACTGTACAGGACATTGTATATGGGAGGAGTGGGAGGACTGTACAGGACATTTTATATTGGAGGTGTGGGAGGACTGTACAGGACATTTTATATGGGAGGAGTGGGAGGACTGTACAGGACAATTTATATGGTAGGAGTGGGAGGACTGTACAAGACATTGTATATGGGAGGACTGTACAGGATATTTTATATATGAGTGGGAGGACTGTACAGGACATTTTATATGGGAGGAGTGGTAGAACTGTACAGGACATTGTATATTGGAGGAGTGGGAGGACTGTACAGGACATTGTATATGGGAGGTGTGGGAGGACTGTACAGGACATTGTATATGGGAGGACTGTACAGGACATTGTATATGGGAGGAGTGGGAGGACTGTACAGGACATTTTATATGGGAGGACTGTACAGGACATTGTATATGGGAGGACTGTACAGGATATTTTATATAGGAGGAGTGGGAGGACTGTACAGGACATTGTATATGGGAGGACTGTACAGGACATTGTATATGGGAGGAGTGGGAGGACTGTACAGGACATTATATATGGGAGGAGTGGGAGGACTGTACAGGACATTGTATATGGGAGTGGGAGGACTGTATAGGACATTGTATATGGGAGGAGTCGGAGGACTGTACAGGACATTTTATATGGGAGGTGTGGGAGGATGGTACAGGATATTTTATATAGGAGGAGTGGGAGGACTGTACAGGACATTGTATATGGGAGGACTGTACAGGATATTTTATATAGGAGGAGTGGGAGGACTGTACAGGACATTGTATATGGGAGGACTGCACAGGACATTTCATATGGGAGGAGTGGGAGGACTGTACAGGACATTGTATATGGGAGGAGTGGGAGGACTGTACAGGACATTGTATATGGGAGGAGTGGGAGGACTGTACAGGACATTTTATATGGGAGGAGTGGGAGGACTGTACAGGACATTGTATATGGGAGGAGTGGGAGGACTGTACAGGACATTTTATATGGGAGGACTGTACAGGACATTGTTATGGGAGGAGTGGGAGGACTGTACAGGATATTTTATATGGGAGAAGTGGGAGGACGGTACAGGACATTGTATATGGGAGGACTGGGAGGACTGTACAGGACATTTTATATGGGAGGTGTGGGAGGACTGTACAGGACATTTTATATGGGAGGAGTGGGAGGACTGTACAGGACATTGTATATGGGAGGAGTGGGAGGACTACAGGACATTTTATATGGGAGGAGTGGGAGGACTGTACAGGACATTTTATATGGGAGGAGTGGGAGGACTGTACAGGACATTTTATATGGGAGGAGTGGGAGGACTGTACAGAACATTGTATATGGGAGGAGTGGGAGGACTGTACAGGACATTTTATATGGGAGGTGTGGGAGGACTGTACAGGACATTTTATATGGGAGGAGTGGGAGGACTGTACAGGACATTGTATATGGGAGGAGTGGGAGGACTGTACAGGACATTTTATATGGGAGGAGTGGGAGGACTGTACAGAACATTGTATATGGGAGGAGTGGGAGGACTGTACAGGACATTTTATATGGGAGGTGTGGGAGGACTGTACAGGACATTGTATATGGGAGGAGTGGGAGGACTGTACAGGACATTGTTATGGGAGGAGTGGGAGGACTGTACAGGACATTTTATATGGGAGGAGTTGTAGAACTGTACAGGACATTGTATATTGGAGGAGTGGGAGGACTGTACAGGACATTGTATATGGGAGGAGTGGGAGGACTGTACAGGACATTGTATATGGGAGGTGTGGGAGGACTGTACAGGACATTGTATATGGGAGGAGTGGGAGGACTGTACAGGACATTATATATGGGAGGAGTGGGAGGACTGTACAGGACATTTTATATGGGAGAAGTGGGAGGACGGTACAGGACATTGTATATGGGAGGAGTGGGAGGACTGTACAGGACATTGTATATGGGAGGTGTGGGAGGACTGTACAGGACATTGTATATGGGAGGAGTGGGAGGACTGTACAGGACATTTTATATGGGAGGAGTGGGAGGACTGTACAGAACATTGTATATGGGAGGAGTGGGAGGACTGTACAGGACATTTTATATGGGAGGTGTGGGAGGACTGTACAGGACATTTTATATGGGAGGAGTGGGAGGACTGTACAGGACATTGTATATGGGAGGAGTGGGAGCACTACAGGACATTTTATATGGGAGGACTGTACAGGACATTGTTATGGGAGGAGTGGGAGGACTGTACAGGACATTTTATATGGGAGAAGTGGGAGGACGGTACAGGACATTGTATTTGGGAGGAGTGGGAGGACTGTACAGGACATTTTATATGGGAGGAGTGGGAGAATTGTACAGGACATTTTATAAGGGAGGAGTGGGAGGACTGTACAGGGCATTTACATATGGGAGGAATGGGAGGACTGTAGAGGACATTTTTTCCAGATATCCAATGTGCCAGTCAGGAGAAATCTAATGTAGAAGTCATATAGAAATCAGGATGGAAGTGCACTGGGGGCGTGGAAGAAGTCTGAGTGCAGTGACACGCCCCAGTGCACCTCCAGGCTAATTTGCATACGGCTCCTATGCCTCAGCTCTCCTCCCATCACTCACATGTGCAGCGAGGGCGATGGGATCCTCATTCATGTGGTGATTGGGGTCCTCCACCATTACGTGACACTTATCTATGGATGCGCCGGACGTTCCCATACACAGAATCCCCCTATAACGAGGATTAATCCCATTTACACACGTCTTGTAATTTCTCCGTTATATCGCTGTATTGTGTCTGTAGGATTAATATCCTCTAATACATTTTATTTCTTCATCATTTTATCACTATTTTAGAAACAACTGAGCTGGCGGATCCTGACAGTGTAATCTTAGAGATCCCGGAGATCCAAGAACCTGCCGGTGTAAGTATTATAGAGGGAGATGTCTGTGTGTCACTGATTGTGGGGTGTGAGACCCCTCCAGCATTATCCCCATATAACCAGGGGCGTCTCTATTCTAAGAGGAGATGACAATATTGCATTAGATAATAGCATTTATACTATAAGAATCTGTCAGAGGGTTTTTATTCCTGAGAGCATCATGATGTAGGGGCAGAGACCCTGATTCCAGAGATGTATCCATTAATTCATATATAACGCCGCCCACACCAGTGATTGGCAGCTTTCTGTGTATAACCCCGCCCACACCAGTGATTGGCAGTTTTCTTTCTATGAACTGTGTACACAGAAAGCAGCCAATCAGTGGTGGGGTTGGGGTTACACAGAGCAATTGGACTACATGGCACGAGACAGATAGTCCTCTAGTGATAATATCCTGCTGATAAAACACTGATTTTATTGACTCAACACCACACAGCCTGGTAAGTGACACATCGCTGGAATCGGGGGTCTCAGCCCCTACATCATGCTGCTCTGAGAATACATAGCACAAACCTGCTGACATATTCTCCCGGTAAGTTCTCCTCTGTGTGATCTCCCACACTATCCAGCACTGTACAATGATTCCGGTGTATGGAGGACCCCCTTATATTACATCTGTGTCTGCAGAGCGTCCGGCTCGTATCCTCCCTACATCGGATCAGTGCACATCAGCAGGGACATAATATCAGAGGAGACATTTCTGCATCTCGAGATGTTTCCCTGCAGCTTCTAGATCTCAATATTATTTCTTCTTCTCCTTTTATAGAATTTGATGGAATCATTGATCCCGGCAAGAAAAACGCAAATGAGCGACTATGAAACATCCAAGGTGATCAGCAGCGGAACTTTTGGGTGAGATTTCCGATGGCATAATCCACATTTCTCAGGGTTCCCTATGACAAGGCTTCAGCCTCTGCGCTCTGCCATTCAGTGTTATCATAGGGACATGATCTGAGTCCACACCATTGTCCACATCTAATTGTCACTATTCAGCTCCGCTATAAACAGTGGAGCAAACTGATCTGTAACAAATCACCGGACTGTTAATAAAGATCCATTATAAACCATGGCTTCTCCTTCTCTCCAGGACCGTCTGCTTAGTTCGCCATAAAGACTCACAGAAGATCTTTGCCATGAAGAAAATGGCCAAGAAGAAAATGAATACTTCAAAAGAAGTGGAAGGGGCCTTTCTGGAGAGGGACATTCTGACATTCGCGGATTGTCCCTTTGTGGCCTCCATGCTCTGCTCCTTCCCTACGAGATCTCACCTGTGTATGGTGATGGAGTATGTAGGAGGTAGGACACGTCCATGTATTATATTCAGCCCATGTCTGCGGACATCTTATCACCGCTCCTATCATTAGGACTTGTCCCCGTGGACAGTTACATTCCCACATTCACTATAGGTATTACGGAAAGTCATTGATGTGTGCGATGTCCCTGTATGTCCGCACTGAGCACGTCAGGATCTCCAGCTGTAAACCAGATGTCACATCACGTCATTAGTGACATGGACGACTTTTCACCATGACCTCAGACTAATATTCTCTGCACTATACATGATATCTGTATAGAGTCTCTCCTGCCCCGATGTCTCCGCTCACTTCTCAGGATACATCGTGGTGATCTGCTGTACAAACCACTCACCGCTCATATTTCCTTTCTTCTACAGGTGGAGATTGTGAGACCCTTCTAACCACCAGGGGTCCTTTATCTGTCCCCTCGGCCCGCCTGTACTTTGCAGAAGCGGTTGTTGCTGTGGAATACCTGCACAGCTATGGTGTGGTGCATAGAGACCTGAAGCCAGAGAAGTAAGTGCCCCCTGTAGTATAATAATGGAGGGAAGTTATCATTTATTACCACAGCCTGTGAGACTAAAACAATCTTCTCTTTCACAGCCTCCTGATTACAACTGCTGGACACATTAAAGTCGCAGATTTTGGGCTTTCAAAAGTTGGTGTCATGAGACCAGAAACCAACACCCACAAGGAATCATTGGAGGATATCAGCAGAGAGTTCAAGGACCGTGAGGTGGGCATCGCTTACAGGAATTTAGCTTGTTCTTTACACATCTCATCACACTATTGTCTCTTCTCTACGTTCTTCATTTCTGGAGAACTTTTCCACTGATATTTCATCTTCTGTCATTGTGTCTTTATGGCGTGAAATTCTCATAATAATCATTTCATCGATTCTCATTTCTATCTTCTGTCGGCTTCCAGGAATGTGGCACCCCATCTTACATGGCCCCAGAAATCATCCAGAACAAAGGCTATGGAAGACCTGCTGACTGGTGGTCAATGGGGATAATCCTGCATCAATTTCTTCTGGGATATGTACCATTTCACGGAGATCCCATAACTGAACTTTATAAGAATATTGTCGGGGGTAAGTAGAATAATCTGATCATTGCTTTGCCTGGTTACATGGGTTTAGTTATTTCCTTTTTACAGTCCAATATAGATGTTTTATTTTCTGTAATTTTCTATATAACAGGAGACCTAATTTGGGATTGGGATCATGCTCCTCCCCCTGATGCTCAGGACCTTATCAGTGACCTGCTGAGAACAAATCCTGCACAAAGACTTGGGACAGGTAACAGATAAAATAGTATTAATATTCACTTCTTACACCAAGGACTCATCGCTCCAGTCCATGAGGATCGGCACTTCTCTATCTGCTTGCCTATTTCTAGTTCTCCATACTATGACTTTCAATCTATTTCCTTTGGTCATGTCAGTAGTTCAGATTAAGATAAGCTGCTCAGATATGAAGCAGTCTCTGACAACATCCGCATCACTTTTGATTTTCTTTTTCCAGGAGGAGCATTTGAGATCAAGAATTCTGAATTCCTGAGTGACTTGGACTTTGACAACCTTCTAAGTCACAAGCCAGAGTATGTTCCTCAGCTTGCATCAGATCTGGACACCAGCTTATTTATCAGTAAGTAGGAGACATTATCTAGAATAAGAGTCTGTTTGTCTCGTCTTCCTTAATATGTGACAATCAGTTCCTATTAATATTTGTTATTAATAGTGATTGTCTCATAGTGGCAACCTCTAATAATATGTCATTACCTATGACTTGTAGATCATGCTGATCCAGACAATCAAATGGTCTCAGAGGAGGACACAAGTGAGGACAATGAGAGCCTTTTCTTCCAAAATTTTACATCATCCTCTGAAAGGCTTTCTAATGTAAGTATGTGGTCAATAAATCCAGAAAATGTAAAATTAACCTCTAAAAGTAAAAAAAATTAATATCTTTTATTTTGTCTTTATTTAGCTCTGTACCATCACTACCAGGAACATCACCAACAATGAGGATCCCAAGTCCCCTCTAGTGTGTACCCAAGCATCAAGCAGAAACATCAGAATGTGAGTAAATTATTGGACCATTACTGGGGGTTCCAGGCTGATATATGTGTACAACACCAAATATAGGACATAAGTACCATAATATCAAGTGCAGAATCCGCTGGTGATAACAGGTCATAATTGCAGTTGGTCATGTATTATTAGTGCTGCCCCCACTGTAGGAGACATGTAATATTACATGCTGGACATTCTTAGTAGTTATTTTCCGCTCAAATCCATAGAAGATAGTTTTGAGCAGGAGACCTTCCCCACTATGACTTTCATATGACCTATTAGGCCCTATAGTCGGTGTTCTTCTAGTCAGACAATCTGTTTTATACTGATTTACTTGTGATTTACACTGTTTTCTTCTTCCAAACAGGCAGAGAAAATCTTTTCCTGAATCTGCTAGTGATGATGCTATAACCAGCTTGCCATCCTCGTCCCCAATCTCAGGTATGTTCATGTCTATAGCACCAAAAATGTGACTGTTGCCACCAAGGGTCCAATATCTCCACATGGTGTTTCTGTATTAGGTTTCCTATGTTATCCATGTTTCATGGATCCGTTATGTTACCCATCGGCCCAGTCTCTATTTCCATAACTTTGTACATTATCATCATGGATGCTGTGATACGTTGTAGCATCCAGTATCCTCTGTCATCATAACGAGCCATCGTCTCCTATAGTAGAATATTGCTCATTAGGAGTGCACCACATGGCGGCACACAGGGCGGTCACTGCTCCATATTAGTGACACATCTAAGGCCCCTCAGATGAGGTCATGTCCGGTGTATAGGACTTATTCTGCCCTATTATGTAATGCCAGATTATCAGGACTAAAGGGGACAGGACTAGAACAATCCCACTATACACAGCACAGATACCCAGCAGATCCCATAACAATATGTCCTGAGGACTTATTCTGCCCTATTATGTAATGCCAGATTATCAGGACTATAGGGGACAGGACTAGTACAATCCCACTATACACAGCACAGATACCCAGCAGATCCCATAACAATATGTCCTTACTGAGTTGTTGTTTTTGTTTATAGAACAAGAAAAATGTGAAAATGTGGAAAGGGGGAAAAAGAGACGAGGTAAGTGTGAGAATCAGCTCCATGTTGTGTGATGTCGGTCAGGGAGAATACTTCATGTGGAGCAGATGTCATCTGTCGGTGATGGGATTGTCACGTGTGATGGCTGACGATGATTCCTGACCTCTGTGTGATGAGATTCCTCTGCCGTCCGGCCACAGTGACTGCACAGTCGTATCATGTCCTATGGCGTCCCATCATTTACATTATATTTGTCTCTTCTCATAGGTTCCATCTTCCGCCGGATCTTATCATCCTGCCGGCGTGGATTATCCAGGGCTGCTCGCCTATTTACATGTTGTCACCGTCCCCCTAGAGACATCTAAAAGATGGGACACCTTGGCATCCAGCGCCCTGAAGACCAGCAGATCCACCATCACTGCTGGAGCTTTATAGAAGGACCGTCACCATCCACCTGTGGCTTTCTGACTGTTACACCAGCAGATCCACCATCACTGCTGGAGCTTTATAGAAGGACCGTCACCATCTACCTGTGGCCTTCTGACTGTTACACCAGCAGATCCACCATCACTGCTGGAGCTTTATAGAAGGACCGTCACCATCTACCTGTGGCCTTCTGACTGTTACACCAGCAGATCCACCATCACTGCTGGAGCTTTATAGAAGGACCGTCACCATCTACCTGTGGCCTTCTGACTGTTACACCAGCAGATCCACCATCACTGCTGGAGCTTTATAGAAGGACCGTCACCATCTACCTGTGGCCTTCTGACTGTTACACCAGCAGATCCACCATCACTGCTGGAGCTTTATAGAAGGACCGTCACCATCTACCTGTGGCCTTCTGACTGTTACACCAACAGATCCACCATCACTGCTGGAGCTTTATAGAAGGACCGTCACCATCTACCTGTGGCCTTCTGACTGTTACATCTCTGCCCGGATACGTTCGGGTCTGGCCTATGTCACCAGGCTCTGCGGTATCCATACTGCTCGTAGACTGGGCTGTTACTGATCACCTGGTATCTGACCCCGGCTTGTTCGTGACTAGGATTTCGTCTATTGATTCTGTTCCTGATTTTGTCCTATCCTATTATTATTAATAAAAAAAATTAAAATTATTACTGATTTTTATTCTGATTCCTTTTCGTCTTGACCTCTGTAGTAATCGCTCTTCTCCTCCCTAAATTCATTTCTCATTACCCAGAATGCAGCAGCCAGGCTCATATTTCTGTCCAGCAGCTACACTGGCGCCTCCTCCCTACTGTAACAGTCATTGCACTCACCCAAAAAGCTCTCCAGAGCACTGCACCGTCCTACATCTCGGTTACTACCATACGTACATTCCAATGAGCTGAGACCAACATCCTCCGTAATCACTACCTCCCACATTCAAATGCCAATATTTGTTACTGGTTAAATATTTCTCAAAATAACTTTAGGTCAATGGGAATGTTAAAAAAGAAAGACATCCAGGCATTATTCTGCATTTTTTTTTAGCGTTTTTACAAGTTTTTTTTTTTTCCCCAATGCTTAATGGAATTTAAAACAAAAACAACCAGAAAGTGTTGGAAAAAATACCAAAAAGCACACAAAAAAACAATTGGAAGAAAACTGCAGAAACGTCCAGAAGAAAAAAAAAAAAGAGTAGAAAAAGACGCAGTGTGAACACAATCTTTTTGCAGAGTTTTTTTGAGCAGAAACTGCCTACGTGCACACAGCATCTTTCAGACGCCGGCGCAGTCGCTGGAGTTTTCACTCAAAAAGCCTCTTCAGGAAAAAGCCAGCGGTTGGTGTGATTTTGTGTATGGAACTTTTTCTGCTTGAGTTGATTCAGTAGTGAATTATTGAGCATTTTTTCACTATGTTCATAATTTTGTGTTATGTGTTTTTCATGTCAGATTCTGTGACAAAATCCAAATATAAAAAAAAACATTTCATAGCTCTTGTAACTCCATCTAAAAATATTCTTGGGCTCGTTTTCCATACATAACTCAAGGCAATTTTTGTCAGTTCTTGTAATGTTTCTGCTTGAAAAGAAAAAACAAGCTAAAATTTGACTACTGAATGCAATGAAAGATTTTTTCGATGTAGATTTTTCTGGCTGAACATTCTGTGCCAAAATACCATGCAAAAAAAATAACCCATGATTCTCTTTGGATATGTTCACAGGGAGAGAATTTTTTTTATCTGAATGTTTCAGGTTGAAAAATCAACAGCCTAAAAACATCAAATTCTTATAAAAAAAAAAAAGAACAAGATTGTTGACAAGGGTTTTTTTTTTTTACACCATTTTTGTATATGGAGTGATTTTTCTAACTTGATTTGATTCAGTTGTCAAATTTGAACTTGTTTTCTGGCAGTAAAAAAATATTGTCAGATTAGGAAAATATTTAGAATTGAGAGTCCTCGGTGGTTGATACCTTTTAATGGCTAACTGAAAAGATGTTAACAAGCTTTCGAGACTACACAGGTCTCTTCATCAGGCAAAAACAGGGGCCGTAGTAGTCACGAAAGCTTTGCAATATCTATCCATAAATCTATCTACATCTATCCATAGATAGATATCTCTGTATCTATAGATTTACTCATTCCTTCTATCTATAGAAAGATGGAATCAGATAGATCTATATATATTATAGATCGATAGCTATTATCTATAGATCTATCTCTCTGTCTGTGCGTAATGGAGTGTGGGTTGGACAAGAAATGACATCACAAATCTTTTTTTTTTTGTTCAATAATAGATATTTAGCTTTCAAAAACGCATCAAATCCGAACAACAAATGCATCAAAAATACTTGGGACTTTTACCTGCATTTTCTGCCAAGAGTTGCAGATTCAGCGCGGAAAAATCCGTAGGGAAATATGCAACGTGTGCACATACCCTAATTGGGAGCTGTTGTTCTACAAGGGGCTGATTCTACAACGCTTTTGCACCAGTTTTTTTGTTGCCAAAACTGACCTGCCATTTAGATTCCCCAGGTCATTACGAGTTCGTAGATACCAAACATGTGTAGGTTCTTTTTTATTTAAGCGGTGAGAAAGTTATATTAAAGAAAAAACAAAAAAAGCTTCATTTTTGGGATCTGGGGTTGGGTGAGGGCTTCTTTTTTGCGCGCTGAGCTGATGCTTTTATTTATACCATTTTGGGGTAGATATGAGGTTTTGATCGCCCGTTATTGCAATGTTGGGGCAATCAAAAAGAAGTAATTCTGGCATTTTGGTTTTTTTTTTCTCGTTACGCCGTTTACCGATTCATTCTTTATATATTGATAGATCGGGCGATTCTGAATGCATCGATACCAAATGTGTATTTTTTTTAGATCATTTTATTTTGAATGGCATAAATGGGGGATGATTTAAATGCAACGGAGCCCTCATCAAAGGGGGAGACCAACATGCGCCGTCGATATACGACGCATGTTGTGAAGCGGTTGAAACACTGCAATTTTGCACAAATGTATCTAGTCCCCTTGGAGTGCTTTCATGTACAACAGGAATATGTACAAACTGTGTAAATGCTAGAAAAACAAAATAGAAAAAAGTCACAAGAAAGATTAAAGACGGTAAGAAAGACAAGCTTTGACTACGCAAAATTCGTGAACCGTTCTGAAGAATTTGGTGCAAAAACCAGTACAAAAATCACAAGACAAAAAGCAAAAACAACAAAAAAAAGTTTCAGTTCTCGCTCTTCCAGCTCCATCATTATTAGTGATAACGTGCTTATAACGCACAAGATCTCACACCAGATACTTGGACCCTGCAAACCATCTGCATAATAGTGTCCGGTTATCCACAGCTCAGTAAAACTGAGTATGAGAATACTTTGGTGTTAACCAGGAGCGTATCAGAAACCATTATTTGATGTAATACACATTATTGTCCTGTAGGTGGCACTGTTGTAGTGAATATCTGTTGTGTCTTAAAGGAACATTAACCCTAAAAAGAATGTTAAAAGATAATAGAAGATAAAATCCACAGAAATTCCTGTAGTATATACAGTCCTAACCATTAGGGTATGTGCACATGTTCAGGTTTTTTCGCAATAAAAACACATTAAAAACGCATACATTATGCATTCTATCATTTAGAATGCATTCTGCAATTTTTGTGCACATGATGCGTTTTTTTCTGGGAAAAAACACATCGCAGTAAGAAAAAGCAGCATATGCATTAATTTTGCGTTTTTTTTCGTGTTTTTTTCCCCCGCTATTCTATGCATTTGGAAACAACGCAAGAAAAAAAACACATCAAAACCGCGAAAAAAGCGCATGCGGATTTCTGGCAGAAATGTAGTTTTTGTCAGGAAAATTTCTGCAAGAAATCCTGACGTGTGCACATAGCCTTATTCTCCAGACTTCTTCCCTTCGCTCTGGCAGAATATCGGCTTCTTGGCAGATCCTGACTGATGGCCGCCTGTTCTTATCTAATCAGCGCACACAGGACTCATGGCTGTGCTCACCTTGTCTTCTCCGGACAATCATTCATCCAGATGTATCAGTCTGCAGGGGCTTCATCAGGGAACTCTGCAGCCCAATCTATGCACACCGTGTTCCAAATTATTATGCAAATTGGATTTAAGTGTCATAAAGATTTAATTGTTTTGTTTTTCAAATAAACTCATGGATGGTATTGTGTCTCAGGGCTCAATGGATCACTGAAATCAATCTTAAACACGTGTGATAATTAGTTTTCCAGGTGATTCTAATTAAAGGAAAACTACTTAAAAATGATGTTCCACATTATTAAGCAGGCCACAGGTTTCAACAATATGAGAAATAAAAAGGATCGCTCGGCTGCTGAAAAGCGTTAAATATGCACTATTTAACGCTTTTCAGCAGCCGAGCGATCCTTTTTATTTCTCATATTGTACATGCCTTGGTCAAGGTATGAAAACATTAGATATTTCACGAACACTTAAGAGTGATCATCATACTGTGAAGAGATTGGTGACTGAAATAAAGCGCAGACAGAGTTCATGCAGATAAAGGCATAACGAGGAAGGTTTCTGCCAGACAAATTCATGGGATTAAGAGAGCAGCTGCCAAAATACCATTACAAAGCAGCAAACAGTTATTTGAAGCTGCTGGTGCCTCTGGAGTCCCTCGAACCTCAAGGTGTAGGATCCTCCATAGGCTTGCAGTGGTGCATAAACCTACTATTCGGCCACCCCTAAACAGTGTTCATGAGCAGAAACGGTTGCAGTGGGCCCAGACATACATGAAGACTAATTTTCAAACAGTCTTGTTAACTGATGAGTGTCGAGCAACCCAGGATGGCCCAGATGGATGGAGTAGTGGATGGTTGGTGGATGGCCACCATGTCCCAACAAGGCTGCGACGTCAGCAAGGAGGTAGAGGAGTCATGTTTTGGGCCGGAATCACGGGGAAACAGCTGGTAGGGCCCTTTAAGGTTCCTGAAGGTGTGAAAATGACCTCTGCAAAGTATTTAGAGTTTCTGACTAACAACTTTCTTCCATGGTCTAAAAGCAGAAACGTCCCTTCAGGAGCAAAATCATCTTCATGCTGACAATAGACCATCTTATGCTGCAAAGAAACCTCTGAGTCATTGGCTGCTATGGGCATAAAAGGAGATAAACTCATGGTGCGGCCACCATCTTCCCCTGACCTCAACCCTATAGAGAACCTCTGGAGGATCATCAAGCACAAGATCTATGAGGGTGGGAGGCCGTTCACATCAAAACAGCAGCTCTGGGAGGCGATTCTGACTTCATGCAAAGAAATACAAGCAGAAACTCTCCAAAAACTCAAGAATGCAAGAATTGTGAAGGTGATATCAAAGAAAGGCTCCTATGCTAATATGTAACTTGGCCTGGTAGGAGGTTTTGGAGTTAAATAGCTTTTTTGTTCAGTGAATGTGACCTCCTAATGCTGCAAATTCCACAAATGAGCATTTTCAGTTCTTTAGATCATATGTTTAGAAATTCTACTGTGCCTAATAATTTGGAACAGTGCATTGTGAGGTTTTATTGATTTTGGAGATTATACTGTTATCATTGGGAGGTTTCTTCAATAAAATTCGATGTATAATCTAACGGGCGATGACTTTTATTAGACTCACTGTCAACTGCACCGACCATTTAGGAAAATCCGAGAAAAATGTCATTTGCATAATAATTTGGAAGATGGTGACACTAGGCTTTAATACTAGACAGGATAGGACTGTCTTCACTGGGTACATCTTGTCAAGGTGGGAAGGCTTTTACGCTTTTTTGATCATAATAATGTTCACTAAGCACCATGCTATTTATACGTACAATTGACTTACTACAGTGTACATGCTCATTGTGTTTTTGTCTGCAGAATGTGCTTACAAGCAGCAATGTCCTTGCCTGTAAAGCCCTCGTGATGCAAAGCACTGATAACTACAAGTATTTCCTTGGAGGCCACTATGGATAACAGAAGACTGATTTCATGAAGCAGCTCTCCTTTATAGCAGACGCCACTTATCTTATATTGGCTGCCTTGTCCTTGATGACACAAGCTAAACCAGGTGGTCACTGAAATAAAATAAGCAGATCATGTTGTGTCGGCTGAAATTCAGTGTAAATGAGGTTTTTGGGATTACGTAAATTTTTTATTGCAGGGAATGACTTGACTTTTTTTTGCAATCTGAACACTCTTCATAACAATGTAAAGTTAATGCAAATGCTGATCTCAAAACTGTAAAAGCAAAGTTTTTGGCCAGGAATGTAGACTAAAGGTACCTTCACACATAACGATATCGTTAACAATATCGTTGCAACGTCACGCTTTTTGTGACGTAGCAACGATCCCGCTAACGATCTCGTTATGTGTGACAGCGACCAACGATCAGGCCCCTGCTGGGAGATCGTTGGTCGTGGGGAATGATCAGGACCTTTTTTTGGTCGCTGATCACCCGCTGTCATCGCTGGATCGGCGTGTGTGACGCCGATCCAGCGATGTGTTCACTTGTAACCAGGGTAAATATCGGGTTACTAAGTTCAGGGCCGCGCTTAGTAACCCGGTATTTACCCTGGTTACCATTGTAAAAGTTAAAAAAAAAAACAAACACTACATACTTACATTCCGATGTCTGTCATGTCCCCCGCTGTCAGCTTCCCTGCACTGACTCAGCGCCGGCCGTAAAGCAAAAGCAGAGCACAGCGGTGACGTCACCGCTGTGCTCTGCTTTACGGCCGGCGCTGACACAGTCAGTGCGGGAAGCTGACGGCGGGGGACGTGACAGACATCGGAATGTGAGTATGTACTGTTTTTTTTTACTTTTACAATGGTAACCAGGATAAATATCGGGTTACTAAGCGCGGCCCTGCACTTAGTAACCCGATGTTTACCCTGGTTACCCGGGTGCTGCAGGGGGACTTCGGCATCGTTGAAGACAGTTTCAACGATGCCGAAGTCTTTTACCTGATCGTTGGTCGCTGGAGAGAGCTGTCTGTGTGACAGTTCCCCAGCGACCACACAACAACTTACCAACAATCACGGCCAGGTCGTATCGCTTGTCGTGATCGTTGGTAAGTCGTTTAGTGTAACGGTACCTTAAGGGATCTGTCAGTTCTCCAGTGCGGTGTGGTATAAATAGGATCTGTCAGCGTGATGTTATAAAGGATCAGGCATCAGAAATCATTTTGTGACCTAGGCGCTCTAATAGCCACTGACTGTGCTGCATCTCCAGTTCTCCCGAGCTCATCATACAAACGCTCGCTCCTGTGATAAAACAAGCAAGGAAAATGTGTTACCTGAAAAAGTAGCAGCTGTGATCCCCTGCTGTGTTGTCTGTATACTCTCTTTTGCTTCTTCTCCTGCCCAGGAGCTGCAGTATGATCAGACCATGCTCCTGTACGGTCAGACACGGCTATTACACAGTGCACAGCAGCGGCACAAAATAAGATTATCTCAGCACAGGAACATTTTTTTTTTAGATCCAGGTGTGGATCTTACTATTATTCCAAGATCTATCAATTAAAATGTCTTTGTGTTTGTGGTGCAACTTTTATAAGCTTAAGGCAGGTCTGTAATGAAAATGCAATATTTTACCAATCTGCTCAGCCACGGACCCATTTCTGTACAAAAATCACCCATAAATGTAGCGTACGGCACCGTTCTGGCTCCATCCCAATTCTGCCCCATGCGTGCAAAAATCGTATTACAAACGTATTCGTCGACTGAGGCCACATTGACCAGAGACTCCAATATCATTATATTCCAATGCTTTAATAACAGCCTAATGTTCATACGTGGAGCGTCCATCCGACCGTCATCCACAGACTCGGAATCCAGACAAATGTTGCCGTAATGGTTGATAAATAGACGAGCGGCGGCCGATTTCAGGACGCTTCAGTAATCGCTCCGACAATCTGTACAAGGTCCTTATATTCTTCCTGAGAATCATTTATATTCCCCCAACCATCCCAAGGCATGGGGAACTGGGTTACATGAAAATAGTTAGAAATAGTTTCATAATTTATTTGGGTATTAAGGTCGTGATGTAAAAAAAAAAAAAACAAAAAACAAAAACACAAGAATCCCCTAAAGTAAAAAAAAAAATAAAAAAAAAATAAAAATCCCAGAACAGGCAAGACATTTGTGAGAGCTGAAATGTTAGCACGGCCGTAAGATTTATTTATAAATTATATATTTTTAATATAAAAAAATGGGATATATATAATGGCTCTGGATCTCTCTATGCAAATGTTCTGTCAGTTCAGCAGCGTGCTTTATACATAGCTAAAAAATAAAAAAGGACACCCCCCCCCTCCCCATCAGAAAAAAAATAATCTAAAAAAAAAATTACACCAATTCTCATTGTTGCTTCCAATCAAAAATTACACACATCCAAAAAAAAGAGGGAAGGTAAAGCTGGAAGGATCCATTCCACGTCTCTCCTCGATCGTCTCCGAAATCAAGGCTTTGTAGCATATTGCGACTTCACGTTAAAAAATAAAAACATAAGACGACAAAAAGAGATTCCAGTTGCACCAGCCATCATGGATCCCATGTGGACGCTGTGTGCTCTCTGGTCCCCCCCGGATCACAGGTATCACAGGGCCTCGCTGCCCGTCGGGCTGCACCGGATTTGCCCTTCCTCCTTGCGATTTTCGGAGATCTGGATCCGCCGATTCCCCCAGATGACGGACGCACAGGAGCGCAGGCCGGCCACATCACTCTTGCAGAAAACCTTTTTCTTTTTTGGAAGGGAATTGAGGGGGTAACACTTCAGGTGGCACCTGCTGCCGAAAATCAGCACTGGACCGCGTGGCCGCCCACTGGGGAGCAGAATCGCTGGTGGAAGGCGACGAGGAATCCCAAAAAGGAGACACTTCAGACAGGTATATGACAAGACGGTGGAACACGGAGGGTTTGTTTTTAGTGCGGCCGCGACTGTCCGATCATTTTTAGCCGGGCTTGGTCAATGACGTCTAGCAAATTCTTAGCGTCCACGGCCAGTGCGTGCGCGGCGGTCAGCATCTGCTTCTTGTACTCCTGCTGGAGACTGGTCATGACGTACTGCTGCGCCAACTTCATCTTATTGATGAGCTCCGCCAGGTCCGAATTCAACAACTTCTGCGCCATTTCAATCTAAAAAAAATAAATAAATAATTATTATTTAAAATTGTTTATTCCTCAACCCTTAAAAAGAGCAAACAAAAAAACACCACACTGCTCCCCTCCCTCCCTGCTATTATTATAGGCACAGTATGGTGGTCTCGCGCTCACCTCTCGGTGGGTACTGGCTGGAAGAACAGGAATGGTCTCGTCAACAGTCGCTAATAACGTCCTCAAGGCTAAACCGACCCCCTGCGAAGCAGAAGACATTCTACCGTTATTACGTCTCGTGTTCGCCGGGGTCTGCGCGCCGGTCGGAGATGGCCTCACCTTCACCATTGGGACGTACTCCTCGGGAGGTGCCGGCTGGATCCTACTAGACATTTCAATCACAGCTTTCACCAAACCGGTCACGTTTTCATAGACTTTGTCATTAGTGCGGTCCAGGTTCGCAGTTGGCGGAGGACTGATTTCCTGCGGCTGAATCTGGAAAGAAAGGACGACAAATAAGAATGGAAACTATACTAGGGGGGAAAAAAAAGTATAAAAATGAATACACCACCTCCAAACAATCAGTGACCACTAGGTGGCGCTATGCATTAAAAGATTTGGAGGGAAGCTTCACGGCCAAAAATAGTGGACTGGCCCCATGAAGAACACTCACAATAGTTGACCACCATGGGATGCCACTTTTGGCGGCGAGGGGCTCTACACTAAGCAGCGAGCCCCTGCAGACACATCAGGACCTGTCTGCACAATGCCAAGTGTCTGCTAGAGAGGAAGAAAGCCATCACCACACACTGTTCCACCCTTACTATATTACATGAGGTGGACACATTTTTTTTCCCTCACATTCGTTAGGTCTATTGAGGAAAAAAATGCAAAACTAACCCCGAAAACAATAAAACCCCAAACATGTAGAAACAAAAGACAACAGAGAAGGTGGAAAGTCCTGGTGCTGACTGGGGCTCAGAGTCGGGGCGGCCTGTGGTTTGGGCAACGGTCAGATCTTCGTGTTGTCACTAACCACATCTGACGCCAGGACGTGGCGGGGACCAAGTGCCCCCAAATAATAGATTTTTTTTTTAAAATAATTTAAAAAAGTTTTCTTTTAGAAAAATACTGTATTTTCCTTCCGTGTTCTACAGAAATTCCCGACCCCAAATTATTCCGTGAAGAAGAATATACAAATGACTCATGTGACCCCCAGAGTGCCAAAATCTGAGCGTCACCCCATGCAAAGACACAAACACACAGTGCTTACCCGCCACGGCTAGGTTCGAGCAGAGCAAGGGGGACAGAGGGTTAATAAAGATTTAACCAGAGAGAAAAAAAAAAAAACAAAAAGAGGAAATTAATAAATGCAGCAGAGGAAACCATGCAGATAATAGAGCTGGAGCGCGGGGGACCGGCCGGTAAGGAGCACGGGGGACCGGCCGGTAAGGAGCGCGGGGGACCGGCCGGTAAGCAGCGCGGGGGACCGGCCGGTAAGGAGCACGGGGGACCGGCCGGTAAGCAGCGCGGGGGACCGGCCGGTAAGGAGCGCGGGGGACCGGCCGGTAAGGAGAGCGGGGGACTGGCCGGTAAGGAGCGCGGGGGACCGGCCGGTAAGGAGCGCGGGGGACTGGCCGGTAAGGAGCGCGGGGGACCGGCCGGTAAGCAGCGCGGGGGACCGGCCGGTAAGGAGCGCGGGGGACCGGCCGGTAAGCAGCGCGGGGGACCGGCCGGTAAGGAGAGCGGGGGACTGGCCGGTAAGGAGCGCGGGGGACCGGCCGGTAAGGAGCGCGGGGGACCGGCCGGTAAGGAGCGCGGGGGACCGGCCGGTAAGGAGCGCGGGGGAGGGTCTCCTGATACTCGCAGCACATGCAGCAGTACAGGCCATGCAACACTAAAGGCTTCTGTACCCCCCAGTGGATTAGTTGTCCATGTGGAAAAGGATCAGGGACCCCCATTTTCTCAAAATGTAGGTTGTCCCAAAGATTTGACAGGTGATAAATATCCAAAATAGGAGAATTACTGTACATTCACTGCTGAATTGTCAGGTCACCAGGTACAATTCAAGACCAGCGCCCCCGCTGCCCGCAGGTTGTCTCTGGTACTACAGTTCAGGTCTACTGAAGAGGAGCTGTAATACCGCACACCACCTGTGGTCAGGAGTGGCACTGGTTCTGAAAGAAAGCAGCCATGCACAAGAGGGAAGGAAAAAAAAAAAAAAAAAAAAAGGACAGCGGTCCATGATTGCCCCCAATCTAGAAATTTGTAGATTCAGACCCGGGATCAGCAAAGTGCAGCGCAATGAAACCATTCTTGTCTGAAGTGTTGCTGAAATTCCTCCATCACCTGACATCAAACACAGACCACCAGGTGGCCCGAGTGCTGGCAGTGCCCGTCGTAGGCACCATATGGCAGCACTACACGTGCTCCAGCCTCCGCAACACAGCTGGCACCGCTGCCGGCCGGACAGGATCCGCTCATAAACAACCGCGCAGAGTGGTCACCGGGAAAACCTTTGAAGGAATCCAGGAGCCGGAGAAGTTTCCATGGAAAATCACTGACGTCTCCGGAGTTTACAGATCTGATTTATACGCCAGAAATGGAGAGGAGCGAGAATAATAACTCACCGGCTCCACGTCCAACGCAAAACCTGGGGCTGCTCTACTGCACGACAGAGACCACTGCCAGGGGGCGCTATAGGAGCCCCCAAAATCATAGTGTGGATCAACCGAACCCCAAATGTCAGCGTCCTTATCCCGCACCCCGGGAGTCAGCGTCATTATCCCGCACCCCGGGAGTCAGCGTCCTTATACCGCACCCCGGGAGTCAGCGTCATTATCCCGCACCCCGGGAGTCAGCGTCATTATCCCGCACCCCGGGAGTCAGCGTCATTATCCCGCACCCCGGGAGTCAGCGTCATTATCCCGCACCCCGGGAGTCAGCGTCATTATCCCGCACCCCGGGAGTCAGCGTCCTTATACCGCACCCCGGGAGTCAGCGTCATTATCCCGCACCCCGGGAGTCAGCGTCATTATCCCGCACCCCGGGAGTCAGCGTCATCATCCCGCACCCCGGGAGTCAGCGTCCTTATCCCGCACCCCGGGAGTCAGCGTCATTATCCCGCACCCCGGGAGTCAGCGTCCTTATCCCGCACCCCGGGAGTCAGCGTCCTTATCCCGCACCCCGGGAGTCAGCGTCCTTATCCCGCACCCCGGGAGTCAGCGTCATTATCCCGCACCCCGGGAGTCAGCGTCCTTATCCCGCACCCCGGGAGTCAGCGTCCTTATCCCGCACCCCGGGACTCAGCGTCATTATCCCGCACCCCGGGACTCAGCGTCATTATCCCGCACCCCGGGAGTCAGCGTCCTTATCCCGCACCCCGGGAGTCAGCGTCCTTATCCCGCACCCCGGGAGTCAGCGTCCTTATCCCGCACCCCGGGAGTCAGCGTCCTTATCCCGCACCCCGGGAGTCAGCGTCCTTATCCCGCACCCCGGGAGTCAGCGTCCTTATCCCGCACCCCGGGAGTCAGCGTCCTTATCCCGCACCCCGGGAGTCAGCGTCCTTATCCCGCACCCCGGGAGTCAGCGTCATTATCCCGCACCCCGGGAGTCAGCGTCATTATCCCGCACCCCGGGAGTCAGCGTCATTATCCCGCACTCCCGGGTGTCAGCGTCATTATCCCGCACCCCGGGAGTCAGCGTCATTATCCCACACCCCGGGAGTCAGCGTCATTATCCCGCACTCCTGGGTGTCAGCATCATTATCCCGCACCCCTGGGTGTCAGCGTCAGTGTCCTTATCTCAAACAACGGGCATCCTTAAACGCAGGATGAAAAAAAAAAAAAAAAACAGCTCACCTGCAGCGACATGTGATGTGAGGAAGCACAAAACTTGTGTCCTTATCCCGCACCCCAGGAGTCGGCGTCATTATTCTGTACCAAGTGTCAGGGTGGGCGCACAGTTCCTACACCAAATGTCAGCACTGCAGGTTGCTTGCAGCCTCGCCTGTATTGTCGCAGCCATCAGCTAACTCCTCTCCACAATAAATTGGGACAGGAAACCATTTTTTGTGAGAACAGAGGCCCCGAGCTGCAGCCTCATCCTCACCCCTCCGCTGGCAGCTAACAGTGTGACTACAAGTAGGACAGCCGGACATTTCCCACTGTGAGAAGGGAGGAGGCACGGACGCAGGGAGAGAAGCTGCAGCTGCATCCCCCTCCTCCCTGCATTGTGATGGTGCACTGAAGAACGAGCAACAGAACATCAGCTCACCCCATGTTTATCTTATCGGTTGGGGGGGCACAGCAGATGAAGCCCAGCGGCATGTCGCCATCTCACAGACACGGAGAGCTCGTCTTCTTACCTTCACTCCCTCATTGTAGTTGTCCCCTGCGCTGTTCAGCCCGGCCAGATTACTCAGGTGACTGGGCGCTCCCGGCCGAGGGGGCTTCTTTGGTGGAGCCGAATGGTCTGAAAACAGAAGAATAGAAGGTGAAGTCACAGATGAATACAGATCCGAGGATTCACACAGACGTTCAGTAAAAACAGGGAGAAATAACCACTCTATGGCACCATTTTGCAGTGAGACCTTTCCTGTGGGTACAGCACCCCCCCACCGTTCAGGGATCATACGTCCACTAATGAATCTTAATCCAAACCTGGAGATCTACAGAAACAGATGCAGGTGTGGGCGCTCTTCAGCACTGCCTATCTATTGTTGTAGCCAGGCCGGCAGACGGCCCTCCTGGTAACCAGACATGCCGCCCCACAGATGGCCCTCCGGGTAATCAGACATGCCACCCCACACCTCGTGTGCTTACCTGGCTTTCCAACGGGCTGATAGATGTGCTGGGTGCCGGCCTGCAAGACAAGAAAACCATTTACATCTGGTCCGAGACACATCGGGAAGAAAAACAAAGAAGTGACACATGAAGAGATCAACCGGAGGTGACGAGCGATCGCTAATCCGGACGCCAGGACTGAATACTGCCAGACGGTCACATCTAATATCGATGCAAAAACAGTGCAGAGCCCGGAGCCCACTCTGCTACACGGAGTGAGCGCCTCTGCCCTACGATGGCCACCCGGGACTGGGCGCCTCTGCCCTACGAAGGCTCCCCGGGACTGGGCGCCTCTGCCCTACGAAGGCCACCCGGGACTGGGCGCCTCTGCCCTACGAAGGCTCCCCGGGACTGGGTGCCTCTGCCATCCGAAGGCCACCCGGGACTGGGCGCCTCTGCCCTCCGAAGGCCACCCGGGACTGGGCGCCTCTGCCCTCCGAAGGCCCCCCCCCCCCCCCGAGACTGGGCGCCTCTGCCCTCCGAAGGCCCCCAGCGTCTGGGCGCCTCTGCCCTACAAAGGCCCCCCGGGACTGGGCGCCTCTGCCCTATGAAGGCCCCACGAGACTGGACGCCTCTGCCCTACGAAGGCCCCCCAGGACTGGGCGCCTCTGCCCTACAAAGGCCCCACGGGACTGGGCGCCTCTGCCCTACAAAGGCCCCCCGGGACTGGGCGCCTCTGCGTTCTGGAAACAGGTGTCTTTGCCCTCCACAAGCCCCCTGGGATCAGGCAACTCTGCCCTACAAAGGACCCCCGAGAACAGCCGCCTCTCCCCTACAAAGGTTCCCACGTGAGCCGCTGCCACTGCCCCCTGGGAGCGGGCGCCTCTGCCCTCGGCAGCTCAGACCTCTGTTCTCTGGAAAGCTCACTGTCCCGTCATCACAGTATACCACCTCTGAGCACACAAGCTGCTTGTGATACGGACGATGCGCAGACGACGCATCAGACACTTGAGAACAGATTCCAAAACTAGCCTGAAGATAAACAATGACATTCCGAGAAAAACATCCAGAAAATGTAAGTAAATTATGTATAAATCAGAACAGATGACAAAATAGTAGAAGACAGAAGCCAAAATTCCAGGTTCCCATGAACATTCCTCATCTCTCATCATGTGACTAAATATCTACAATCTTTTCTTTTTTTGTGTGTGTTTTCTGCGGACTATTTTTCATTCACGACTTTGAAATGGAAATCAAAAAGAAAGAACCTCCGATACCCCTCCGGGGGCTTACAACACAACGTGGGATTGTTGGGAATTTAAAAAACAAAAAAAAATTAAAGACGCCAAGCTGGAAAGTTCTGATTTATTGGTAACATAAAAGTTTAAAAAAACAAAAACAAACAAACCCTGAAACAAAGTTTCAAAAACTTGTTATTCTTTATTTTAAACCCTTAAAGGGGTTGTCCAGGACTCATCATACTGATGACATCCTACAGATAAGTAAACACCACAAAATAATTCAATACTAAGCGATGAAAACATCGTATCTATCCCAAATGCCATCAAGAAAAATGTCTCGCCCCACAAAATATAAGCGATCACACAGCTGCATTGACTGAAAAATTAAGTTGTTGAGAGTCTTGGAAAACAGAGACGATTAAAAAAAATTATTTTTTAAATTCCTGATTTTTCTTTTTCCCTCAACTAAAATAATAAACAAACTGGACATGTTGGGTACTGTCCTGATGAGAATCATGTTGCGAGGTCATTTTTACGGCTAATGTATGCGATAAAAACTATTCCCAAAAAAAAAAAAAAATCAGAATTGCGTTCTTTCCCCCTGCAATTTCATGGCACTTGAAATTTTATCAGCTTTCCAGTACGATGTGTTAAAATTAATGACGAGATTCAAAAGTACAACTCGCTCTGCCAAAAAAGCCCTCATGTATCTGTGGACAGAAAACGAAAAAAAAAAAGTCATGGCTCTGGGACGAAGGAAAAAACGAAAATGAAAACTGGCCGAGGCAGGAAAGGGTAAAAAACAGAAACAAAAAAGATGGTACACAGATGTGGAGGTGGTGTAGGGTGGTACCGCACTGTGGAGAGGACAGGTAGGGTGGTAGACAGATGAGGAGATGTAGGGCAGTGCAGCACTGTGGAGTGGACGGTAGGGTGGTAGACAGATGAGGAGATGTAGGGCGGCGCAGCACTGTGGAGTGGACGGGTAGGGTGGTAGACAGATGAGGCAGAGATGTAGGGCGGTGCAGAACTGTGGAGAGGACAGGCAAGGTGGTAGACAGATGAAGCAGAAATGTAGGGCGGTGTAGCACCGTGGAGAGGACGGGTAGGGTGGTAGACAGATGAGGAGATGTAGGGCGGTGCAGAACTGTGGAGAGGACAGGCAGGGTGGTAGACAGATGAAGCAGAAATGTAGGGCGGTGTAGCACCGTGGAGAGGACGGGTAGGGTGGTAGACAGATGAGGAGATGTAGGGCGGCGCAGCACTGTGGAGAGGACAGGTAGGGTGGTAGACAGATGAGGAGATGTACAGTGGTGCAGCCCTGTGGAGAGGACGGGTAGGATGGTAGACAGATGAGGAGATGTACGGTGGTGAAGCCCTGTGGAGAGGACGGGTAGGATGGTAGACAGATGAGGAGATGTACAGTGGTGCAGCCCTGTGGAGAGGACGGGTAGGATGGTAGACAGATGAGGAGATGTACAGTGGTGCAGCCCTGTGGAGAGGACGGGTAGGATGGTAGACAGATGAGGAGATGTACGGTGGTGAAGCCCTGTGGAGAGGACGGGTAGGGTGGTAGACAGATGAGGAGATGTAGGGCGGTGCAGCACTGTGGAGAGGACAGGTAGGGTGGTAGACAGATGAAGCAGAAATGTAGGGCGGTGTAGCACCGTGGAGAGGACGGGTAGGGTGGTAGACAGATGAGGAGATGTAGGGCGGCGCAGCACTGTGGAGAGGACAGGTAGGGTGGTAGACAGATGAGGAGATGTACAGTGGTGCAGCCCTGTGGAGAGGACGGGTAGGATGGTAGACAGACGAGGAGATGTACGGTGGTGCAGCCCTGTGGAGAGGACGGGTAGGGTGGTAGACAGATGAGATGTAGGGCGGTGCAGCACTGTGGAGAGGACAGGTAGGGTGTAGGGTGGTGCAGCACTTGAAGAGGACGGGTAGGGTGGTAGACAGATGAGGAGATGTAGGGTGGTACTGCACTGTGTAGAGGACGGGTAGGGTGGTAGACAGATGAGGAGATGTAGAGTGGTCCAGCAGTGTGGAGAGGACAGGTAAGGTGGTAGACCGATGAAATGTAGTGTGGTGTAGCACTGTGGAGAGGACAGGTAGGGTGGTAGACAAAGATGAAGAGGAGATGTAGAGCGGTGCAGCACTGTGAAGAGGACAGGTAGGGTGATAGACCGAGATGATGAGGAGATGTAGGGCGGGCAGCACTGTGGAGAGGACAGGTAGGGTGGTGCAGCACTGTGGAGAGGACAGGTAGGGTGTTAAACAGATGAGGAGATGTAGGGTGGTGCAGCACTGTGGAGAGGACAGGTAGGGTGGTAAACAGATGAGGAGATGTAGGGCGGTGCAGCACTGTGGAGAGGACAGGTAGGGTGGTAAACAGATGAGGAGATGTAGGGCGGTGCAGCACTGTGGAGAGGACAGGTAGGGTGGTAAACAGATGAGGAGATGTAGGGCGGTGCAGCACTGTGGAGAGGACAGGTAGGGTGGTAAACAGATGAGGAGATGTAGGGCGGTGCAGCACTGTGGAGAGGACAGGTAGGGTGGTAAACAGATGAGGAGATGTAGGGCGGTGCAGCACTGTGGAGAGGACAGGTAGGGTGGTAAACAGATGAGGAGATGTAGGCCGGTGCAGCACTGTGGAGAGGACGGGTAGGGTGGTGCAGCACTGTGGAGAGGACAGGTAGGGTGGTGCAGCACTGTGGAGAGGACAGGTAGGGTGGTGCAGCACTGTGGAGAGGACAGGTAGGGTGGTGCAGCACTGTGGAGAGGACAGGTAGGGTGGTAGACCGAGATGATGAGGAGATGTAGGGCGGTGCAGCACTATGGAGAGGACAGGTAGGGTGGTGCAGCACTGTGGAGAGGACAGGTAGGGTGGTAAACAGATGAGGAGATGTAGGGTGGTGCAGCACTGTGGAGAGGACAGGTAGGGTGGTAAACAGATGAGGAGATGTAGGGCGGTGCAGCACTGTGGAGAGGACAGGTAGGGTGGTAAACAGATGAGAAGATGTAGGGCGGTCCAGGACTGTGGAGAGGACAGGTAGGGTGGCAGACATAGATGATGAGGAGATGTAGGGCGTTGCAGCACTGTGGAGAGGAGTAGGGTGGTAGACAGATGAGATGTAAAAGCGGTGCAGCACTGTGGAGAGGACAGGTAGGGTGGTAGACAGATGAGGAGATGTAAAAGCGGTGCAGAACTGTGGAAAGGACAGGTAGGGTGGTAGACAGATGAGGAGATGTAAAGGCGGTGCAGAACTGTGGAAAGGACAGGTAGGGTGGTAGACAGATGAGGAGATGTAGGGCGGTGCAGCACTGTGGAGAGGACAGGTAGGGTGGTAAACAGATGAGGAGATGTAGGGCGGTGCAGCACTGTGGAGAGGACAGGTAGGGTGGTAAACAGATGAGGAGATGTAGGGCGGTGCAGCACTGTGGAGAGGACGGGTAGGGTGGTGCAGCACTGTGGAGAGGACAGGTAGGGTGGTGCAGCACTGTGGAGAGGACAGGTAGGGTGGTGCAGCACTGTGGAGAGGACAGGTAGGGTGGTAGACCGAGATGATGAGGAGATGCAGGGCGGTGCAGCACTATGGAGAGGACAGGTAGGGTGGTGCAGCACTGTGGAGAGGACAGGTAGGGTGGTAAACAGATGAGGAGATGTAGGGCGGTGCAGCACTGTGGAGAGGACAGGTAGGGTGGTAAACAGATGAGATGTAGGGCGGTGCAGCACTGTGGAGAGGACAGGTAGGGTGGCAGACATAGATGATGAGGAGATGTAGGGCGTTGCAGCACTGTGGAGAGGACAGGTAGGGTGGTAGACAGATGAGGAGATGTAAAAGCGGTGCAGCACTGTGGAGAGGACAGGTAGGGTGGTAGACAGATGAGGAGATGTAAAAGCGGTGCAGCACTGTGGAGAGGACAGGTAGGGTGGTAGACAGATGAGGAGATGTAAAGGCGGTGCAGAACTGTGGAAAGGACAGGTAGGGTGGTAGACAGATGAGGAGATGTAAAGGCGGTGCAGAACTGTGGAAAGGACAGGTAGGGTGGTAGACAGATGAGGAGATGTAGGGCGGTCCAGCACTGTGGAGAGGACAGGTAGGGTGGCAGACATAGATGATGAGGAGATGTAGGGCGTTGCAGCACTGTGGAGAGGAGTAGAGTGGTAGACAGATGAGATGTAAAAGCGGTGCAGCACTGTGGAGAGGACAGGTAGGGTGGTAGACAGATGAGATGTAAAGGCGGTGCAGAACTGTGGAAAGGACAGGTAGGGTGGTAGACAGATGAAGCAGAAATGTAGGGTGGTGCAGCACTGTGGAGAGGACAGGTAGGGTGGTAAACAGATGAGGAGATGTAGGGTGGTGCAGCACTGTGGAGAGGACAGGTAGGGTGGTGCAGCACTGTGGAGAGGACAGGTAGGGTGGTGCAGCACTGTGGAGAGGACAGGTAGGGTGGTAGACCGAGATGATGAGGAGATGTAGGGCGGTGCAGCACTATGGAGAGGACAGGTAGGGTGGTGCAGCACTGTGGAGAGGACAGGTAGGGTGGTAAACAGATGAGGAGATGTAGGGTGGTGCAGCACTGTGGAGAGGACAGGTAGGGTGGTAAACAGATGAGGAGATGTAGGGCGGTGCAGCACTGTGGAGAGGACAGGTAGGGTGGTAAACAGATGAGAAGATGTAGGGCGGTCCAGGACTGTGGAGAGGACAGGTAGGGTGGCAGACATAGATGATGAGGAGATGTAGGGCGTTGCAGCACTGTGGAGAGGAGTAGAGTGGTAGACAGATGAGATGTAAAAGCGGTGCAGCACTGTGGAGAGGACAGGTAGGGTGGTAGACAGATGAGATGTAAAGGCGGTGCAGAACTGTGGAAAGGACAGGTAGGGTGGTAGACAGATGAAGCAGAAATGTAGGGTGGTGCAGCACTGTGGAGAGGACAGGTAGGGTGGTAAACAGATGAAGAGATGTAGGGTGGTGCAGCACTGTGGAGAGGACAGGTAGGGTGGTAAACAGATGAAGAGATGTAGGGTGGTGCAGCACTGTGGAGAGGACAGGTAGGGTGGAAGACAGATGAGGAGATGTAGGGTGGTGCAGCACTGTGGAGAGGACAGGTAGGGTGGTAAACAGATGAGGAGATGTAGGGTGGTGCAGCACTGTGGAGAGGACAGGTAGGGTGGTAAACAGATATGGAGATGTAGGGCGGTGCAGCACTGTGGAGAGGACAGGTAGGGTGGTAAACAGATGAGGAGATGTAGGGCGGTGCAGCACTGTGGAGAGGACGGGTAGGGTGGTGCAGCATTGTGGAGAGGACAGGTAGGGTGGTGCAGCACTGTGGAGAGGACAGGTAGGGTGGTGCAGCACTGTGGAGAGGACAGGTAGGGTGGCAGAGATGATGAGGAGATGTAGGGTGGTGCAGCACTGTGGAGAGGACAGGTAGGGCAGTGCAGCACTGTGGAGAGGACAGGTAGGGTGGTAGACAGATGAGGAGATGTAGGGTGGTGCAGCAGTGTGGAGAGAACGAGTAGAGTGGCAAAAACAAATCTGGGTGAAGTATCACTTAATGCGCTGCTGATAAAATAAAGTGCTCAAGTACGCCATCTGGTCGTCAGTTATATAAGCATATAAGCGGAGATGTAGGGTGGTACAACACTGTGGAGAGGAGTAAGGTGGTACACAGATGAGAAGATGCAGAGTGGTGCAGCACTGTGGAGAGGAGGAGTAAGGTGGTAGACAGAGATAAGAGAGTAGTTGTAGGGCGGTGCAGAACTGTGGAGAGGACCGGTATGGTGATAGATAGAAATGAGTGAGTAGCTGTAGGGCAGTGCAGCACTGTGGAGAGGAGGAGTAAGGTGGTAGACAGAGATAGGCTATGTTCACATTTGCGTTCTGCCGGGCTGCGTTGGGCGCAGCCGCAGCGACGCATGCGTCATGCGCCCCTATATTTAACATGGGGGCGCATGGACATGCGTTGCATTGCGTTTTGTGACGCCTGTGTCTTTTTTGGCGCACGCGTCAGAGCGCAGAGGATGCAGCAAGTTGCATTTTTTTTGCGTCCAAAATCATGCCAAAAAAGGACGCATGCGTCACAAAACAATGCGTTTTGCATGCGTTTTGGTTTGCGTTGCGTCGCCGACGCAGCACCGCACAACGCAAATGTGAACGTAGCCATAGAGGAGTAGTTGTAGGGAAATGCAGCACTGGAGAGGACTGGTATTATGATAGGAGATGTAGGGCAGTGCAGCACAGAGCTTATACAGTACTCTGTAGCGGATGTGCAACCAGTGCAATCACTGGCACATGGTGGAGGCATCGGTGTAGCGGCTGGACAGAAATAGGATCCAATTATCCTGGCAGCAGAATTCAGGATATATTGGGAAAGAAGAAAGTTTAGTAAGAGAAGATGACTAATATGGAAAATAATTTGGGCTAAAAAAGTTGCTCATCTTTATGAGGCATTTTTAGTCACTTCAGTTTTCTTAACCAGCTGAATGCCAGGTGATAAGAGCAGGAGACAGAAGGTGGAATATGACTGCAGAATCGATTGTCCTTTGTAGTCGGGTATCCCATCTCCGTAGGAGCTGCATACACAAAACTGCATTTTTTTTCCCTGCCGTTTCTGAAGCAATTAGACAGCACAAAGTGGAGACGTGGATGTGTCCCCAGCTGCCTCTTCCCCCCCACTGCCGATTTCCCGTCTCGGGCCCATTTTTCACCCTGTGAAGTATGGAGTGCAATCCAGGAGAAATGTTGTTTTGGCCACAGCAGTGACAGGATCGCGGCTCTGAGATGGGAAGGAGAAGACGAGGAGGAGGATGGGGAGAGGAATTCTGCTGCCGTCCTCTTATCTAAACCTTGGATTACGCCAGCGATCCTTTCATGGGCTTCCAACCACAGGAATTCTGCCCACTCCTCACCCCGAGGACCGGGAGAGCGACCATTTTATGGGACGAGACAGGAATCCAGAGCAGAGCTAAATATTTACCCTTCACCATGCGGAGAAAGTCCCCTCTATGCCCACCAGACGAGAGAGAGAAAGAGACCCCTCTGCGCCCACCAGACTAGAAAGAGACCCCTCTGAGCCCACCAGACAAGAGAAAGAGACCCCTCTGCGCCCACCAGACAAGAAAGAGAAAGAGACCCCTCTGCGCCCACCAGACAAGAAAGAGACCAGTCTATGCCCACCAGACAAGAAAGAGACCCCTCAGCGCCCACCAGACAAGAAAAAGACCCCTCTGCACCCACCAGATAAGAGACCCCTCTGCGCCCGCCAGACAAGAAAGACCCCTCTGCGTCCACAAATAAGAGACCCCTCTGCGCCCACAAGAGACCCTTCTGCGCCCACAAGACACCCCTCTGCGCCCACAGGAAAGAGACTCCTCTGCGCCCAACCAGAAAAGAGAAAGAGACCCCTCTGCACCCGCTAGACGAGAGAAAGAGACCCCTCTGTGCCCGCCAGACAAAAGAGACCCCTCTGCGCCTGCCAGACAAAAGAAACTCCTCTGCGCCCGCCAGACAAAAGAGACCCCTCTGCGCCCGCCAGACAAAAGAGACCCCTCTGCGCCCGCCAGACAAAAGAGACCCCTCTGCGCCCACAAGAAAGAGACCCCTCTGCGCCCACAAGAAAGAGACCCCTCTGCGCCCACAAGAAAGAGACCCCTCTGCGCCCACAAGAGACCCCTCTGCGCCCACAAGAAAGAGACCTCTCTGCACCCAACAGAAAAGAAACGAGACCTCTCTGCGCCCGCCAGAAGAGAAAGAGACCCCTCTGCACCCACCAGATGAAAGAGACCCCTATGCACCCACAAGACAAAACCCCTCTGCGACCACCAGAAAAGATAGAGACCCCTCTGCACCCGCCAGACGTGAGAAAGGGACCCCTCTGCGCCCGCCAGACGTGAGAAAGGGACCCCTCTGCGCCCGCCAGACGAGAGAAAGAGACCCCTCTGTGCCCGCCAGACGAGAAAGAGACCCCTCTGCGCCCGCCAGACAAAAGAAAGACCCCTCTGCGCCCGCCAGACGAGTAAGACCCCTCTGAACCCACCAGACGGAAGAGAAAAACCCCTCAGCACCCGGACGGAAGAGACCCCTCTGTGCCCACCAGATGGAAGAGAAAGACCTCTGCACCCAGACAGAAGAGAAGTCCCCCTCTGCACCCAGACAGACGGAAGAAAAGAGACCTCTCTGTGACCACCAGATGGAAGAGAAAGACCCCTCTGCGCTCAGAGAGAAGAGAAAGACCCTATGCGCCCACCAGATGGAAGAGAAAGACCCCTCCTCTGCGCCCACCAGACGGAAGAGAAAGACCCCCTCAGTGCCCGCCTGGTGGAAGAGAAAGACCCTCTGCGCCCACCAATCAGGAGAGAAAGACCCCTCTGCGCCCAGACAGAAGAGAAAGACCCCTCTGCGCCCGCCAGATGGAAGAGAAAGACCCCTCTGCTCCCACCAGACGGAAGAAAAGACCCCTCTGCGCCCACCAAACGGAAGAGAAAGACCCCTCTGCGCCCGCCAGATGGAAGAAAAAGACCCTATGCGCCCACCAAACGTAAGAGAAAGATCCCCTCAGTGCCCACCAGATGGAAGAGAAAGAACCTATGCGCCCACCAGACGGAAGAGAAAGACCCTATGCGCCCACCAAACGTAAGAGAAAGACCCCTCAGTGCCCGTCAGATGGAAGAGAAAGACCCTCTGCGCCCACCAGACGGAAGAAAAAGACCCCTCTGCGTCTGTCAATCAGGAGAGAAAGACTCCTCTGCATCCACCAATCAGGAGACAAAGACCCCTCTGCGCCCGCTGATCAGGAGACAAAGACCCCTCTGCGACTGCCGATCAGGAGAGAAAGACCACTCTGCATCCGCCGATCAGGAGAGAAGGACATTGCCATCACTACAACTGGGAAAGGACAAACTCAAAGACATACTACATATCCGCCCCCGGGAAAGCTGGGTGACAAGATGGGTCCCCATCACAGAGCCCTATAGGAGCTGTCCGCCATGTTTTCCAGACTTAATAATGAAGATGTGGGCTACGTCTGCATCAACCACCCCCGACTCATACTGCTTCACATATGCTGTTCGGAACACCAGAAAAGCTGGGTGTAACGCCTACGGATTCAGTCATCTACAACGTCCTGTGGCACCAATGATGTACTCTGCCAACTTTAACTCCCACACTTGTCACCCAGCTTTCCTGGAGTCCTGAACTGCACGTTGGCTTTGCACTATAGCTCCGCAGACCATAAATTGCTGCTGCAAACTTACTAGGACTTTAGGAAAGCTGAGTCTTCCCTCTAAGTCCCACGTGAGATCTGTTACCCATCTTTCTCACAACCCAGAACGGCGGCGATGTTACTTCATTATGTATTCAACCATCTCCCTCCAACTATGGGATGAAATGGGCTTTCATTACAGCTCCCACACAGGAGCGGTCACCTATCTTTCCCAGACTCCAGAACGGCATTTAACGATTCGCCTCCCATACTGCAGCTCAATGCAGACGGCCAAACCGTGCACAATCTACTGGCCAAACCGTCCTGCCGCTGGCCCCGTGTGCGCTCAGCCTCACTGCCCGGTCTCAGGAAGAAGTCAGAACGCAGAGCGTTATCTGCGAAGCCACAAGTACAAGGTCGTATATCAGAGGAGACAAGAACCTCGCACCTCCAGCAAAAAGGAAATCTACAGTCACCACCCCAGAAACCGCACAGCGACCCGTGCAAGCCCCACCTAACGCCGACACCGTGCACCTGGGTGTGCAAAACGGGCGCTGATGTAGCAGACCCGAAGACGCGGTCTGAAGCCTCACAGGGATATATGCCTGATCCAAAGTTCTGAAACCTTGGGATATACTTCATGGGTTAACGTTTAACCATAACCGAACGAATGGAAACACCGATTTTCATGCAAAAAAGGTAAAACCAGGCACAAACCCAATGCAACAAAGTGCAAATGGCTCTCCTGTTCTGACTGTTTGCTACAATGTACCAGGAACTCCGAGACTGCCTGGACTGGGAATCATTGGAACAAACCAGCGAATTTCATGTTTTTTTTTATTTTATTTTATTTTTCAGCCCTGGATTATAAATAAGATTATTAGCGCTGACAGCCAGCAGAGATCTCGAAGAAAAAAAAAAGTAACACAAAGTATTGAAAAGTTGCAAAACTTTTTCCTATGCAATCGTTAACTTTTTTCGCAAGACCTGAGGCAAAAAAAAAAAAAAAAAAACACGATGCCATAATTAACCCTTTAATTACACAAGAATGGACGAGGACCCCGCTTCAAGTTACAACCTGCGGAGCCCCCATTAACCCCTTCCCTCGTTAACCCTGTGCTCTCCATTGTATTAAACAGCTGCAACAACAAGAAAAATGTCAAACACTGAATGAAGAAGCGGCCACTTACCGGACACTGAATGCTGCTGCCGTCTACGTGGTCTATGCTGCCGCGGGAAAGCCGGACGTCAGGCTTCTAAGAAAAAATAAAATACATAAATATAATATAGGGATAAATAAAAAAAATGTGAATTTAAAAGTTGCACGAGAAAAAAAAAAAGTGAGAAGGTATTCTAAAGAGTTTCCTTAAAAGAAATGCAAAAAAAAAAAAAAGGAGCTGGCATTAACCCGTACCGTTCTGGCCACACAACACGTGAAGACCTGCATGGTGAGCGGAGGCGCGGTGCTGGAAAACAAACAGCAGCCGGGCTGCAGCATGAAGTCCAGTCTCCTGCGGAGGACGGCTGATGTGCGCTCGTCTTGGCTGCAGCCGCAGGACTGGAAGTGAAGCCGATTACTGGATGGCTTTAGCATTGCACAAGCTGCGGAGGGAGTGTGCGACACAGGAAGAGCGGGGAGAGAAGCAGCGGTGCCGCAGATCAGAAGTAATCACCGGCGCCCCGGAGAACGGGCACACGTCGGGGTGATGCACGCTTCCCGAGACGTGAGTCACGAGGATGAGGTGGTGCCAGGCAGGTGAACTGTGCCAACCCCAAGCCCTGGGAAAATAAGTCACGTGGGCGTCACGGTATGCAAGATGCGCTGCAGCGTCGCTACGACTGCCCAGGAATGGCTGCCATTTAAAGAGACACAACCTGTCAACAACTTTCCTTCTTACAGGGGGTCGCCTCCTGGGGAGAACCAGGCATATCAAGTACGTGTCTCCGACCCGACTTGGTAAACGGTGGGGTCCCAGATAGCTGACCCCATAAGGGTGAGAGGAGCAGAAAGTTTATCAGTGAATTCTGCCCCGATTATGAATGAACGGCTCATCAGTGTCTGCAGCAGCAAGGAATCATGTGAGCAGGGCCAGGTTTAGATAAAGTGGGGCACTGGGCAAAAGTTTAAAGTGGGGCCCCAAATGCTCACATATTACACCATCACACACAAGCATTTCTGTTGTATTTCCATTCACTGAGTTTAGGCCGATAAACTAGCGTGATCGACAATAATGAAGGCGTTTGACGCTTGTTTCCCGGCCTCTTTACTCAGGAAGAATGATAGGTACAGATAGTCCTCGATACAGTATAACGCAGGTCTCATACAGTACATATAGAATAATGCTCTCCCCATGGCCCTTGATAAAGTATACTGTAGCCCCCCACAGAGTATAATGCAGCTTCCCCTCAGAGTATAATGCAGCCAGACACACAGTATAATGCAGCCCCCCACACAGTATAATGCAGCACCCCCAACACAGTATAATGGAGCACCCCCACACACAAGCAATATACTGCAGCCCCCACACATAGTACAATGCAGCCCCCCTCACAGTATAATGTAGCCCCCATAGTATAATGCAGCTCCCCCTCAGAGTATAATGCAGCCCCACACAGTATAATGGAGCCCCCCCACACAGTATAATGCAGCTCCCTCAGAGTACAATGGGGCCCCCTCAAAACATAATGCAACCCCTTCAGAGTATAATGCAGCCCTGATACACAGTATAATGCAGCACCCCCACACATACACACAGCATAATGCAGCACCCCCACATAGTACAATGCAGCCCCCTACACATAGTATAATGCAGCCCCCCACACATACACAGTATAAAGCAGCCCCCTACACACACACAGCATAATGCAGCCCCCACATATAGTACAGTGCAGCCCCCCACACATAGTATAATGCAGCCCCTCATAAACACAGTATAATGCAGTCCCCCACACATACACACAGTATAATGCAGACCCACCCACACACAGTTTAATCCAGGTCCCCACCCACACAGTGTAATGTATAAATCGGAGAACAAAAGGAGCATGAAGTAAGAATATTTTGTAATAAACAAATGTCTTTATTGGTACAAAAAATAGCTAAAAAACAGTAATACAGTCCAATAGGAGGTGTGCCCAAACAAGCACAGGAAAGGGGACCACCCCCCCGTAACCCCCATACAGATACTCAATGAATACCAGAGGGAAAACAAGAGAAAAACCCCCACATCTCATCACATGATGAGTAAACCCAAATATCCCTCAGCTAATATAACAGGGTGACCAAGTAACAAGCTATGTAGATAATAATGGCAAGACAGAGCTGAAGGGTAGGCTTACCAATGGAGGGCACAGGAGGGGGTCCCACCGGACAAGAGAAAACGCCCCGACGCGCGTTTCGCGGCTAGAAAGCGCCGCTTCCTCAAGGAATGTATCCTTCCCCACACAGTATAATGCAGCTCATCACACACACAGTTTAATGCAGCCCCAACAAACATACAGTATACTGTAGCCCCACACACAGTAAAATGCAACCCCCTTTCCACACACAGTATAATGCAGCCACCCCCCACACACAGTACAAAGCATCTGATGCTCTCTCCTCCATCACTGCTTTCAACTGTATCAGTTGAATAAGCAATGCGGGTGGGGGGAGGGCAGCGCCTGGCCCCTCTTACTCAGGGGTCCCATCGCGTCTGCATGGTGTGCCACTATTAGAGGCACACCACTGGCTGGGGGCAACTGGAGGAGCGTGGGGCCCGGGGCAACTGGAGTAGCGTGGGGCCCTAGGCAACTGCCTGGTCTGCCTGCCCTGCATCTGAGATGGACGACCTTACACAAGAGATCACAAGTTATTTAAAAAAAAAAAAAGTGCATGTCCGGCTCAAGAGATTGCACAAACACTGGATGCAAAAATGTCAATACATCCTCTAAGAAAAATGTGGTGTAACACAAACTATGTAGGAAGAGCACATGGTCACCTAACTATTGCACAACTTGAATACTATAGCAGGTACAGTATATTCTTGTACATAGGGGCAGTATTATAGTAGTTATATTCTTGTATATAGGGGCAGTATTATAGTAGTTATATTCTTGTACATAGGGACAGTATTATAGTAGTTATATTCTTGTATATAGGGGCAGTATTATAGTAGTTATATTCTTGTACATAGGGAGCAGTATTATAGCAGTTATATTCTTGTACATAGGGACAGTATCATAGTAGTTATATTCTTGTACATAGGGACAGTATTATAGTAGTTATATTCTTGTACATAGGGACAGTATTATAGTAGTTATATTCTTGTATATAGGGGCAGTATTATAGTAGTTATATTCTTGTACACAGGGACAGTATTATAGTAGCTGTATTCTTGTACATAGGAGGCAGTATTATAGTAGTTATAGTCTTGTACATAGGAGCACTATTATAGTAGTTATATTCTTGTACATAGAGGCAGTATTATAGTAGTTATATTCTTGTACATAGGGGCAGTATTATAGTAGTTATATTCTTGTACATAGGGGCAGTATTATAGTAGCTATATTCTTGTACATAGGGGCAGTATTATAGTAGTTATATTCTTGTACATAGGAGCAGTATTATAGTAGTTATATTCTTGTATATAGGGAGCGGTATTATAGTAGTTATATTCTTGTACATAGGGGCAGTATTATAGCAGTTATACTCTTGTACACGGGACAGTATTACAGTTGTGTACAGTGAACAGTATTTCTAATTACCAGGAATCGCTCTTCTTTCTCCAGCCAGCGCTGGTCTTCTTCCATCTCCTGCTGTTGTCTTATTAGATGTTCCTCCATTAAATGTGTAGGTAGGACCTGCCCCAAACATCTCATGTCCAAGGGTCCCGAATCCTGTTTACATTAACAGCCATTACAATACTGTACAATACACTAAACTACTAATTTGACCGATGTTCTTTTTTGCCATACACGGTCGCTCACCTCCATATTCGCCTGCCACATGTTAACATCTTGCGTCCGATGGTTCCAGGAATCGTGATGGTCTAACACTGTGGCCTGGCCGGGGTAAATGTTTCCAGCCATAGAGGGGATTCTGTGGGTGACGGGATACCCAGACACCTATGGAGGCAGGAAATCGTATAGACAGTAATTACACCTGTAGGTCTATAGCTGCTGTAGTTTTGCAGTAGCGGATGACTGTATAGTCGCCATGCTGCGATATTGGAGATGTGTACTACCCAATACGAGGCCAGGGAGCTGCTGGAGGACCAGTGGCTGCAGCTTTGGCTGTGACTGGAGCATAAGAGACTCATACTATGTATTTTTTTACCATCTGTCCAGCATGACATGGCTGAATGTATCCTGCAGTTTTGTGCCCCCCTTAATCGAGTAGTACCCCTCCCTCCGCAGATGCTCCTGTTACCCGCGTGTTGTGACTCGCCCGCGCTGCTGACAGGGTCGATCCCACATACCTATGTGTACGCTGCAATCCGCGTTCCCATAAGTAAAGATTTCTAGAATGTGACATACAATGACACCAATCAGGGATGTACGCATAATCGGGGGACAACGAGGCTGTAAGTGCATGCTGGGAGCAGTAGTTCCACTCCATTAACCTTGCCTAACTACTTGAAATGCTTCCTGTACAGGGGGAATGGATCTGGATACAGGGGGAGAGATGAGACCACCGCTGTCTGTATTTAACTGCGTGTCACATCTCCGCAAAACCACAACATACGGTGACACAGGGGATCGCACATCATTGGGGTCTGAGGCCATGTCAGCCATAAATACTCCTCATAGGGAGGGGGGGAAGCTTCCGAGGACAAGAAGAAGGTCTGTGAGGCATATGTACTTCCGAGGACAAGAAGAGGTCTGTGAGGAATATGTGCTTCCAAGGACTAGAAGAAGAGGTCTGTGAGGTATATGTGCTTCCGAGGACAAGAAGAAGAGGTCTGTAAGGCATATGTGCTTCAGAGGACAAGAAGCAGAGGTCTGTAAGGCATATGTGCTTCAGAGGACAAGAAGAAGAGGTCTGTGAGGCATATGTGCTTCCGAGGACAAGAAGAAGAGGTCTGTAAGGCATATGTGCTTCAGAGGACAAGAAGAAGAGGTCTGTAAGGCATATGTGCTTCAGAGGACAAGAAGAAGAGGTCTGTGAGGCATATGTGCTTCCGAGGACAAGAAGAAGAGGTCTGTGAGGCATATGCGCTTCCGAGGACAAGAAGAATAAGTCTGTGAGGTATATGTGCTTCAGAGGACAAGAGGTCTGTGAGGTATATGCTCTTCCAAGGACAAGAAGAGGTCTGTGAGGTATATGTGCTTCCAAAGACAAAAAGAAGAGGTCTGTGAGGTATATGTGCTTCTGAGGACAAGAGGTCTGTGAGGTATATGCTCTTCCAAGGACAAGAAGAGGTCTGTGAGGTATATGTGCTTCCAAAGACAAAAAGAAGAGGTCTGTGAGGTATATGTGCTTCTGAGGACAAGAGGTCTGTGAGGTATATGCTCTTCCAAGGACAAGAAGAAGAGGTCTGTGAGGTATATGTGCTTCTGAGGACATGAGGTCTGTGAGGTATATGCTCTTCCAAGGACAAGAAGAGGTCTGTGAGGTATATGATCTTCCAAGGACAAGAAGAGGTCTGTGAGGTATATGTGCACCTGAGGACAAGAAGATGTCTGTGAGGTATATGTGCTTCTGAGGACAAGAAGAGGTCTGTGAGGTATATGTGTGCTTCCAAAGACAAAAAGAAGAGGAGGTCTGTGAGGTATATGTGCTTCTGAGGACAAGAAGAGGTCTGTGAGGTATATGCTCTTCCAAGGACAAGAAGAAGAGGTCTGTGAGGTGTATGTGCTTCTGAGGACAAGAGGTCTGTGAGGTATATGCTCTTCCAAGGACAAGAAGAGGTCTGTGAGGTATATGATCTTCCAAGGACAAGAAGAGGTCTGTGAGATATATGTGCTCCTGAGGACAAGAAGAGGTCTGTGAGGTATATGTGCTTCTGAGGACAAGAGATCTGTGAGGTATATGCTCGTCCAAGGACAAGAAGAGGTCTGTGAGGTACAGTGGGGCAAAAAAGTATTTAGTCAGTCAGCAATAGTGCAAGTTCCACCACTTAAAAAGATGAGAGGCGTCTGTAATTTACATCATAGGTAGACCTCAACTATGGGAGACAAACTGAGAAAAAAAAATCCAGAAAATCACATTGTCTGTTTTTTTAACATTTTATTTGCATATTATGGTGGAAAATAAGTATTTGGTCAGAAACATAATTTCATCTCAATACTTTGTAATATATCCTTTGTTGGCAATGACAGAGGTCAAACGTTTTCTGTAAGTCTTCACAAGGTTGCCCCACACTGTTGTTGGTATGTTGGCCCATTCCTCCATGCAGATCTCCTCTAGAGCAGTGATGTTTTTGGCTTTTCGCTTGGCAACACGGACTTTCAACTCCCTCCAAAGGTTTTCTATAGGGTTGAGATCTGGAGACTGGCTAGGCCACTCCAGGACCTTGAAATGCCTCTTAGGAAGCCACTCCTTCGCTGCCCTGGCGGTGTGCTTTGGATCATTGTCATGTTGAAAGACCCAGCCACGTTTCATCTTCAATGCCCTTGCTGATGGAAGGAGGTTTGCACTCAAAATCTCACGATACATGGCCCCATTCATTCTTTCATGTACCCGGATCAGTCGTCCTGGCCCCTTTGCAGAGAAACAGCCCCAAAGCATGATGTTTCCACCACCATGCTTTACAGTAGGTATGGTGTTTGATGGATGCAACTCAGTATTCTTTTTCCTCCAAACACGACAAGTTGTGTTTCTACCAAACAGTTCCAGTTTGGTTTCATCAGACCATAGGACATTCTCCCAAAACTCCTCTGGATCATCCAAATGCTCTCTAGCAAACTTCAGACGGGCCCGGACATGTACTGGCTTAAGCAGTGGGACACGTCTGGCACTGCAGGATCTGAGTCCATGGTGGCGTAGTGTGTTACTTATGGTAGGCCTTGTTACATTGGTCCCAGCTCTCTGCAGTTCATTCACTAGGTCCCCCCGCGTGGTTCTGGGATTTTTGCTCACCGTTCTTGTGATCATTCTGACCCCACGGGGTGGGATTTTGCGTGGAGCCCCAGATCGAGGGAGATTATCAGTGGTCTTGTATGTCTTCCATTTTCTAATTATTGCTCCCACTGTTGATTTCTTCACTCCAAGCTGGTTGGCTATTGCAGATTCAGTCTTCCCAGCCTGGTGCAGGGCTACAATTTTGTTTCTGGTGTCCTTTGGCAGCTCTTTGGTCTTCACCATAGTGGAGTTTGGAGTCAGACTGTTTGAGGGTGTGCACAGGTGTCTTTTTATACTGATAACAAGTGTAAACAGGTGCCATTACTACAGGTAATGAGTGGAGGAAAGAGGAGACTCTTAAAGAAGAAGTTACAGGTCTGTGAGAGCCAGAAATCTTGATTGTTTGTTTCTGACCAAATACATATTTTCCACCATAATATGCAATTAAAATGATAAAAAAACAGACAATGTGATTTTCTGGATTTTTTTTTCTCATTTTGTCTCCCATAGTTGAGGTCCACCTATGATGTAAATTACAGACGCCTCTCATCTTTTTAAGTGGTGGAACTTGCACTATTGCTGACTGACTAAATACTTTTTTGCCCCACTGTATATGATCTTCCAAGGACAAGAAGAGGTCTGTGAGGTATATGTGCTCCTGAGGACAAGAAGAGGTCTGTGAGGTATATGTGCTCCTGAGCACAAGAAGAGGTCTGTGAGGTATATGTGCTTCTGAGGACAAGAAGAGGTCTGTGAGGTATATGATCTTCCAAGGACAAGACAGGTCTGTGAGGTATATGATCTTCCAAGGACAAGAGGTCTGTGAGGTATATGTGCTCCTGAGGACAAGAAGAGGTCTGTGAGGTATATGTGCTTCTGAGGACAAGAAGAGGTCTGTGAGGTATATGTGCTTCTGAGGACAAGAAGAGGTCTGTGAGGTATATGATCTTCCAAGGACAAGACAGGTCTGTGAGGTATATGTGCTCCTGAGGACAAGAAGAGGTCTGTGAGGTATATGTCCTTCATGCCCAATAATCTGGGAGTTTTGAGAGGCGTGAAAATTTTCTTTACCCCCCCCCTCCCCCCTAAAAACAGCGCAAATTAAGTTTTGCCTCGGTGGTCTCTTTATTTTTGGGATTGGTGATGCTACCAGCAATCATTAAAGGGTTATTCCCAAAATATTCAGTTATCCCCTTTCCTCAGAATAGAGGATAACCTACTGATCGCTGGGGGTCTAACCAACCCGAAGAACGGGGTTATGGAACCCGGACCCTGCAGCCCTGCCCAGAATGGAGCGGAGGGTGCACAGGCTTGATGTTCACACCATTCATTGTCTATGGGACTGCAGAGTACAGAGCTCCCTTGTCACCATCAGCCCCGTAGACAATGACTAGAGAGGAGACCGAGCCTGTACATCCCCCGGGGGTCCCAATGGTCGGTAACTTAGGAGGTAACAACCATCATAAAATATCCCAGCGATTTGCAGGACTTATTGGAAAGGAAACAGGCCATGCAGTATGCCTTACCTGGTAGTGGTTTGGCTGCACCATGTGCTGGGGGCTGGGGAAGAAACCTTCGCTGGACCTCGGGCTCGGATATCCAGGTCTGCTGGGCTGCAGTGCAAAAACAGATAATGATATAGCAGAGCTCGTGCTGCAACCTGACACGGGCCCCGGCATGTGGGGGGCGCATCAGATCAGCAGCTGTCCCCCATTGTGAGGGTGCTGGGACAGGTGCACAGAGCACGGCGGGAAGTCTCCCTCCCCCATCCTGCCTGAGACCCCCACAAATAAAGAGCTGAAGTGTTAACTGGCCCTTTATAATGACACGGGACCTGGGACACAGCTGCATAAATGACGGGCAATTGCTTAATGACAATCGCTCTGCAGAAAAGTGAATTTAAAAGGAGTTTTCCAACACAAATGACTGCAGGTTATTACCCGGCCGCCACTAGTCCCCTCATACAAGGATCTGCAGAGCTTAAAGGGGTCGTCCATTACTTGGGGTACGGATTCATTTGTGAAGGCGTTGGCCATGTAACATAAAAACAGCATATATCCCTCTTCTGGACCAATGCCGTCCCAGGGACTGTTATGTCAGATGACCGCTGCAGCTAATCAAGAGCAGCAGCGGCGCCGATCCGGGGAAGAGGGGCGAATATCTTCTGCTGTTATTTTACATAAGGAACAGTTTCTTGTATTAACAGGTTGTAAATGTCCCGCCTTAAAGGGGTTGTCTGGCTACAGCAAATCATTTATCCACAGGGTAGGTGATCGGTGGGGGTCTGATTGCTAAATTTGGGCATTTTCATCCTCGTCAGAATGCACATCCGCGACCGTCGCTCCATTGATTCCTTAAGGGTCTGCTGAGGGCTGCGCTCGGCTTTCTTCGGCAGCCCCATAAAGACGCGTCCGACCTGCCATGATCAATCTATCGATTGATGTGAATCTCGATCCTCTTTTTTTTCGCTTGTTTTAACCAGACAGCCCCTTTAATAGGGTATATGGAAACAGGTAGTCCTGATGGAACAACCCCTTTAATTATGCACTTGTTTTAATTCACTGACAGCAAAGAAAGTTCTTGAAAACTGAGAGGTTGATGCGGTTTTCTAATAGTTGGAAAACTTCTCGTTAAGACAGCGACTTGTACTTTTAACTCTACGATTAAAGGGCTTGTCCAGTCCAGAATCCTAGTGGCACATCCCTTTAATTCTGAGTCAGCAGAGGGAGTTCCTCTGTTCGGGATCCTGCTGACTTAATCAAAATAGAGACCAGTTATAAAGAGCGTGGAGGACTGGTCTTCCATTGCTATGAATAGGCATAGTGTAATTCTCTCTCTTCCCTCTGGAGGCGCTGCAGGGAAACTAAACCCTTACTGCTGATGGTTTGTGATCTGCTTAATGTCGAAAAACCGCAAAAATTAACAAAGAAAGAGAACGTTGTCTATTTAGCATAAAACTTTAGAGCTCTCGCTGTTTTTCCTGCGGCTGCAGAGCCGTCTCCCGACATGAGACAGCGGCTTCCTGAGAGGAAACTCTGCTGCCGATAGAAAAACTATGAATAAACTGCGACGAAAAAAAAAAAAAAAATATTCATCGAGTTTTAAGGAGACAAAAGGATGTGTGACAAGTCGAGGCTCGTGTCCGTGAAAGCTTTGAGCCAATCGATTTGAATATATATACAATTTTTTGGGCTTCTATTCATTGACAGCAAGCAGAAATATTGGTTATTAAATGTTAACTAATACATGAGCCTGAAGAAAATACAACAGATGAATGATGGGAGTTGTAGTGTCGCCGGCTGTCAACTTTGTGCATAGAAAACGAAGGAATATTCTGGCTCCAGCAAACAAAGCATTTTTTCAGCACTTTTCCAATGTACTCTCTCTATATAAATTAATCAATTTTTTTTCAAGATCTCTGCTTGCTGTCATTGCTATAGAACCTTGATGTGACTGACACCCGGGTGCTTGGCCATTATGTCTGTATAACAGGCTGTGCCCCCCCGGGGGTCTATTCTAGGGGGGTAACTAAAGAATGAAGGTTCCTGCTGCAGACAGCAAGCAGAGATCTTAAAGACAACAAGGATTTATATCATCGAGAATTGTGACGTATGAAACACCTAACGACCATACTATGTGTCCCCCAATAACGGACTGACCTTTGGAGGAGCCTCATCGGAGCCCCCCGAATCCCACGACACGGTCACCTGCCGCCTGGACTCCATCCTCATCCGCTCTTCTTGCTGCAGTTTTTCTTCCTCAAGTATCGTACTGAAAAACAAGGAGACAGAGGTCGGTGAGGGCGGCAGCGAGAGGCTCCGGAGGACGAGTGGCACGGGGAATGTCAGCTGTCAGTGGTCTCGGCACAGCGCAGAGGAAGCCCCCCTCCCCCACTGATTAACGCTACGGTATCCGAGCCGCCGCCGAGTCCACAGGATCGTGAGTGCGCGAGACAAGAATATCATTACCACCGCAACCACGACAGAGATAAGAATCCTAGAAGAAGGAAGTGCAGGGCTATAGCGGGCACAGCCTGCCGGGGGCAACAGAGGAGAAAGGGGGGCAACAGAGGAGAAAGAGGTGCAACAGAGGAGGAAGAGAGGGCGTCGGGAGCAACAGAGGAGAAAGAGGGGCAACAGAGGAGAAAGAGGGGGCACCGGGAGCAACAGAGGAGAAAGAGGGGCAACAGAGGAGAAAGAGGGGCAACAGAGGAGAAAGAGGGGCAACAGAGGAGAAAGAGGTGCAACAGAGGAGGAAGAGAGGGCGTCGGGAGCAACAGAGGAGAAAGAGGGGGCAACAGAGGAGAAAGAGGGGCAACAGAGGAGAAAGAGGGGGCACCAAGGGCAACAGAGAAAGAGGGGCAACAGAGGAGAAAGGGGGCGCCAAGGGCAACTAAGGAGAAAGAGGGGGTGCCGGGGGCAACTAAGGAGAAAGAGGGGCAACTGAGGAGAAAGAGGGGCAACAGAGGAGAAAGAGGGGCAACAGAGGAGAAAGAGGGGGCGCCAAGGGCAACAGAGAAAGAGGGGCAAAAGGAGAAAAAGGGGGAGAGGGGGGCAACAGAGAAGAAGGGGCGAGGGGGCAACAGAGGAGAAAGAGGGGGCGAGGGGTGCAACAGAGGAGAGGGCGCGAGGGGGGCAACAGAGGAGAAAGAGGGGGCGCCGGGAGCAACAGAGGAGAAAGTGAGTGAGAGGGGGGCAACAGAAGAGAAAGAGGGAGCGCCGGGGGCAACACAAAAGAGGGCACGAGAGGGGCAACAGAGGAGAAAGAGGGGGCGAGGGGGGCAACAGAGAAGAGAGGACAACAGAGGAGAAAGAGGGGGCGAGGGGGGCAACAGAGAAGAGAGGACAACAGAGGAGAAAGAGGGGGCAACAGAGGAGAAAGAGGGGGCAACAGAGGAGAAAGAGGGGGCAACAGAGGAGAAAGAGGGGCAACAGAGGAGAAAGAGGGGGCACCAAGGGCAACAGAGAAAGAGGGGCAACAGAGGAGAAAGGGGGCGCCAAGGGCAACCAAGGAGAAAGAGGGGGTGCCGGGGGCAACTAAGGAGAAAGAGGGGCAACTGAGGAGAAAGAGGGGCAACAGAGGAGAAAGAGGGGCAACAGGAGAAAGAGGGGGCGCCAAGGGCAACAGAGAAAGAGGGGCAAAAGGAGAAAAAGGGGGAGAGGGGGGCAACAGAGAAGAAGGGGCGAGGGGGCAACAGAGGAGAAAGAGGGGGCGAGGGGTGCAACAGAGGAGAGGGCGCGAGGGGGGCAACAGAGGAGAAAGAGGGGGCGCCGGGAGCAACAGAGGAGAAAGTGAGCGAGAGGGGGGCAACAGAAGAGAAAGAGGGAGCGCCGGGGGCAACACAAAAGAAAGAGGGCACGAGAGGGGCAACAGAGGAGAAAGAGGGGGCGAGGGGGGCAACAGAGAAGAGAGGACAACAGAGGAGAAAGAGGGGGCGAGGGGGGCAACAGAGAAGAGAGGACAACAGAGGAGTAAGAGGGGGTAACAGAGGAGAAAGAGGGGGCGCCGGAAGCAACAGAGGAGAAAGAAAGGGCGCCGGGGGCAACAGAGGAGAAAGAAAGGGCGCCGGGGGCAACAGAGGAGAAAGAGGGCGCCGGGGGCAACAGAGGAGAAAGAGGGGGCGAGGGGGCAACAGAGGAGAAAGAGGGGGCGAGGGGGCAACAGAGGAGAAAGAGGGGGCGAGGGGTGCAACAGAGGAGAGGGCGCGAGGGGGGCAACAGAGGAGAAAGAGGGGGCGCCGGGAGCAACAGAGGAGAAAGTGAGCGAGAGGGGGGCAACAGAAGAGAAAGAGGGAGCGCCGGGGGCAACACAAAAGAAAGAGGGCACGAGAGGGGCAACAGAGGAGAAAGAGGGGGCGAGGGGGGCAACAGAGAAGAGAGGACAACAGAGGAGAAAGAGGGGGCGAGGGGGGCAACAGAGAAGAGAGGACAACAGAGGAGTAAGAGGGGGCAACAGAGGAGAAAGAGGGGGCGCCGGGGGCAACAGAGGAGAAAGAACGCGAGGGGGGCAACAGGAGAAAGAGGGGGTGCCGGGGGCAACAGAGAAGAGAGGGCAACAGAGGAGAAAAAGGGGCAACAGAGGAGAAAGAGGGGGCGCCGGGGGCAACAGAGGACAAAGACAGGGCACCGGGGACGACAGAGGAAAAAGATGGAGTCAGTGACCAGAGAGGATAAAGAGGGCGTCAGGGGCAGCAAAGGACAAAGAGGATGCTGGAGAGCAGTAGGGGAGAAAAAAAGGATGCCGGGGGGGGGGGGGGGGGCAGCAGGGGAGAAAGAAAGGGCGTCGAGTGGAAGGAGAGGTAAAGGAGGAAAAACAGGGCGCCAGGGGAAAGGGCAGCAGAGGAGGAAGAAGGGTCACCGGAGGACAGCAGGGCGGGAGGGCTCCAGAGAGGGAGGGTGCAGGGGGCAGCAGAGGAGAATGAGGGCACTAGGGGCAATACCTGTGAGGAGAAAAAGAGGACAAAAGAGATGAATTGGCAAAGCAGAGCAGTAGAAAGGATGCAAAATGCAACATGGAAAAAAGGATGCTAGGGACAGCAGAGAAGAGGAGACACACGGAGGCAGAAGGGTAGATTAGAGGAATCAGGTTGAAAATGCGGCAGGTGCGACTGGACATAAGGAGGGGGCAGAGAAGAGGTGTGAGGCGCAGCAGGGCTGAGCTGAGGAGAAGGCATCAGATGCAGGAGAGGGCGCCAGCACAGCAGGGGTAGAGGAGCGACGGAGCCGAAGTGATGGTGCGAGGGGAGGCAGAGCCGAAGTGATGGTGCGAGAGGAGGCAGAGCAGAAGTGATGGTGCGAGGGGAGGCAGAGCCGAAGTGATGGTGCGAGGGGAGGCAGAGCCGAAGTGATGGTGCGAGGGGAGGCAGAGCCGAAGTGATGGTGCGAGGGGAGGCAGAGCCGAAGTGATGGTGCGAGGGGAGGCAGAGCCGAAGTGATGGTGCGAGGGGAGGCAGAGCAGAAGTGATGGTGCGAGGGGAGGCAGAGCCGAAGTGGTGGTGCGAGGGGAGGCAGAGCCGAAGTGGTGGTGCGAGGGGAGGCAGAGCCGAAGTGGTGGTGCGAGGGGAGGCAGAGCCGAAGTGATGGTGCGAGGGGAGGCAGAGCAGAAGTGATGGTGCGAGGGGAGGCAGAGCAGAAGTGATGGTGCGAGGGGAGGCAGAGCAGAAGTGATGGTGCGAGGGGAGGCAGAGCCAAAGTGATGGTGCGAGGGGAGGCAGAGCCGAAGTGATGGTGCGAGGGGAGGCAGAGCAGAAGTGATGGTGCGAGGGGAGGCAGAGCCAAAGTGATGGTGCGAGGGGAGGCAGAGCAGAAGTGATGGTGCGAGGGGAGGCAGAGCAGAAGTGATGGTGCGAGGGGAGGCAGAGCCAAAGTGATGGTGCGAGGGGAGGCAGAGCCGAAGTGATGGTGCGAGGGGAGGCAGAGCAGAAGTGATGGTGCGAGGGGAGGCAGAGCAGAAGTGATGGTGCGAGGGGAGGCAGAGCAGAAGTGATGGTGCGAGGGGAGGCAGAGCAGAAGTGGTGGTGCGAGGGCAGGCAGAGCAGAAGTGGTGGTGCGAGGGGAGGCAGAGCCAAAGTGATGGTGCGAGGGGAGGCAGAGCCAAAGTGATGGTGCGAGGGGAGGCAGAGCAGAAGTGGTGGTGCGAGGGGAGGCAGAGCAGAAGTGGTGGTGCGAGGGGAGGCAGAGCTAAAGTGATGGTGCGAGGGGAGGCAGAGCAGAAGTGGTGGTGCGAGGGGAGGCAGAGCCGAAGTGGTGGTGCGAGGGGAGGCAGAGCCGAAGTGGTGGTGCGAGGGGAGGCAGAGCTAAAGTGATGGTGCGAGGGGAGGCAGAGCCGAAGTGGTGGTGCGAGGGGAGGCAGAGCCGAAGTGGTGGTGCGGGGGGAAGCAGAGCCGAAGTGGTGGTGCGAGGGGAGGCAGAGCAGAAGTGATGGTGCGAGGGGAGGCAGAGCAGAAGTGGTGGTGCGAGGGGAGGCAGAGCCGAAGTGGTGGTGCGGGGGGAAGCAGAGCCGAAGTGGTGGTGCGAGGGGAGGCAGAGCAGAAGTGATGGTGCGAGGGGAGGCAGAGCAGAAGTGGTGGTGCGAGGGGAGGCAGAGCAGAAGTGATGGTGCGAGGGGAGGCAGAGCCGAAGTGATGGTGCGAGGGGAGGCAGAGCAGAAGTGATGGTGCGAGGGGAGGCAGAGCCGAAGTGATGGTGCGAGGGGAGGCAGAGCAGAAGTGATGGTGCGAGGGGAGGCAGAGCCGAAGTGGTGGTGCGAGGGGAGGCAGAGCAGAAGTGATGGTGCGAGGGGAGGCAGAGCAGAAGTGGTGGTGCGAGGGGAGGCAGAGCAGAAGTGATGGTGCGAGGGGAGGCAGAGCCGAAGTGATGGTGCGAGGGGAGGCAGAGCAGAAGTGATGGTGCGAGGGGAGGCAGAGCCGAAGTGATGGTGCGAGGGGAGGCAGAGCCGAAGTGATGGTGCGAGGGGAGGCAGAGCAGAAGTGATGGTGCGAGGGGAGGCAGAGCCGAAGTGATGGTGCGAGGGGAGGCAGAGCCGAAGTGATGGTGCGAGGGGAGGCAAATTTCACCCCCAGAAGCAGTGAGCATGTGACGTGGGGCCTTCAGGCCCAGCAGAGGGGCAGACACTACGCTCACATCTGGGATATCACACACCATAAACTACAAGCGCTGCGGAATATGTTGGCGCTATATAAATAAAAATTATTATTATTATACGGTCCAAGAGACACAACAAATTCCACTCTGCTACATGCGCACACGACCAGTGCACAGACAGCAGTGAGCCGCATCCAGGACTTACCCGGGCCGTGCAAAGAATTAACGTGACAGTCTGCAGCCGATCTCCGGCCCGCGCCGGCCGCCTCCCCGCTCTGCTATGTGGATTGTTAATGTTGGACGGCAGCCATCAGTCCCTGCGATCTAAAAGTCTGGAATCTCTCCGGTGACTTGGAAAGCTCGGGTGCGCACTGTCAGGGCCACCATACCCCAGATGTGTCCCCGCCTCGCCCTGCCCTCCAGAGCCCCCTTTACATGACACTGTCGCCTCTGATCCCCCCTCCCCACATGTGAATCACATTTTCCCATATTACTCATACAGGCAAGAGATGGCGGCACTTTTATTTCCCTCGTAGAAATGCTTCTATGTTGTCACTCACATGTGAGGAGAGACATCGAAACACGGCGTCTGAACTGCAAGAATAACACTGGATGCTTCAGATGCCTGAACGCTTTCTATTACGGGGCTCGTATATGGTTCCCCTGCACTGATACATTGTAACAAACCATCAGGACATGATAGAGACTTGTGCCGCTGTTGGGTTCACAGAGGATGCTTTCGACAAAAGCAACAAACCTTCAGCCGAGAGAAGCGCCGGATCTGAACAGGTTTTTTCTGTCCAGTTTCTGGATGTCAGAATGTTTCCATTCACTGAAAGCAAACAGATCTCTGTAGCGGTGAGGAGCTGAATTATCAGAGACTTTGGACCGTTGGACGTCTCCTTATAAGGGCACAGAAGTTTTTGAAAACTTTTCAAAAGAATCAACTGAGGAGGGAGCAGACGAGAGACGTCCGAGTGCAGCCGCCCCTCCCCCACACTATATAAATAGCCGGGGGACCCCCGAGCCATGGGAGATCGCTGGCCTCTCGTCTCCAGCTGCTGAATAATTCCCTCCCCCGTCACTAGGATAATAGGACGTGGAGGCCATGGAGTCACGTCGTGACATTTTCCCAAACGCAATATTTTTAGCTACAAACAAGACTCGCTTTAAGACTGTTTCTTGTAAAAAAAAAAAAAGAAAAAAAAAAAAAAGGACAGTAAGAAAGTCGCTGACGGCGAAGCGAAGGTCCTGATAACATATTCATCTATACATGGGGCGCTCTCTACTACCGCCACAGACCCTCGTCATACCCCCCAAACAGTGCTCAGATCAGCCATATGGGCCAAGACCGAGGAGCCGGGCCGAGACCGAGGAGCAGGGCCGAGGAGCTGGGTCGAGACCAAGGAGCCGCGGCGAGGCGAGACCAAGGAGCCGCGGCGAGGCGAGACCAAGGAGGCGAGGCGAGACCAAGGAGCCGCGGCGAGGCGAGACCAAGGAGCCGCGGCGAGGCGAGACCAAGGAGCCGCGGCCAGGCGAGACCAAGGAGCCGCGGCCAGGCGAGACCAAGGAGCCGCGGCCAGGCGAGACCAAGGAGGCGAGGCGAGACCAAGGAGCCGCGGCGAGGCGAGACCAAGGAGCCGCGGCCAGGCGAGACCAAGGAGCCGCGGCCAGGCGAGACCAAGGAGGCGAAGCGAGACCAAGGAGCCGCGGCCAGGCGAGACCAAGGAGGCGAGGCGAGACCAAGGAGCCGCGGCCAGGCGAGACCAAGGAGGCGAGGCGAGACCAAGGAGCCGCGGCCAGGCGAGACCAAGGAGCCGCGGCCAGGCGAGACCAAGGAGCCGCGGCCAGGCGAGACCAAGGAGCCGCGGCCAGGCGAGACCAAGGAGCCGCGGCCAGGCGAGACCAAGGAGGCGAGGCGAGACCAAGGAGCCGCGGCGAGGCGAGACCAAGGAGCCGCGGCGAGGCGAGACCAAGGAGCCGCGGCCAGGCGAGACCAAGGAGCCGCGGCCAGGCGAGACCAAGGAGCCGCGGCCAGGCGAGACCAAGGAGGCGAAGCGAGACCAAGGAGCCGCGGCGAGGCGAGACCAAGGAGCCGCGGCGAGGCGAGACAAAGGAGCCGCGGCGAGGCGAGACAAAGGAGCCGCGGCGAGGCGAGACCAAGGAGCCGCGGCGAGGCGAGACCAAGGAGGCGAAGCGAGACCAAGGAGCCGCGGCGAGGCGAGACCAAGGAGCCGCGGCCAGGCGAGACCAAGGAGCCACGCCGAGACCAAGGAGCCACGCCGAGGCACTATTCATGGACGGTCTGCTGAGCTCCTGATTCTACATCAAAGCCAAATCAGAAGGGAAAGCTGCAGTGTAAAGCAGGGTGCAGTATCAGGAGCCTTTGATAAGAGAGGAAGAGGACTTTAAACTGCTTTCGGCTCCGATGGACAATGCCGCTATAAAGATAGAAAGCATACAAAAACAGGAATTTGTGTACTCACCGTAAAATCTTTTTCTACGAGCCTCTAATTGGGGGAGACAGTGGTCCGGTGTCCCCCAATGTGGCGAAGTAGAAACATACTGTAAGGTACCACTCTCTCCCCCCCATCGATAACGACACCACTGCCCCCTCTATAACTCCCAAAACTTGCCAGTTAGGGACTGAAGGCAGGAACTGGGAGACTCCGCTGCCCCGTAGGCAGCATGTAACTATAATACAGTTTCAGAATCCGGGAGGTGGACGGAGCGTCTCCCAAGCGTATACCTGTGACCTCCGCCGAGGGCGCTAATTAGCGGTAAACAGAACAAGTGGATCTTCAGGCGGGAGAGTCCTCCAGACATCGCACAAGAGGCTTCATTCGTGGAAGGACGGGGAGAGCACAGGACTCTCATTGATCCCAGAAAAACAGGGCACATGAAGACGCCGCAGTCAATGGTTACGGGTCTCACGAGACGTCCTGGATTTATTAAATGTGACCCCAATGTAGCATGTGCGTGCTATATACCTTGGAGTCTGGGGGTCCCCCTGCACAAAGCATACCCAATGGGATATTAACCATTAAAGCCTTCCCGGTACAAGATGTACTACAGTGTAGGCGGCAGCAGTGTTATACAGCCAGCACCTGCCACTAACAGCAGCGACCAGAGCTAAAACCGATTGCTGCTTAACCACTTCAATACCGATGTCAATTACTGACGGCGCCATTTAATTTGCACCAGTCATCTGTTACGGTGTGTGTCAGCACCGTGCAGCCTGGGGTCTGCAGAAAGCCCCTGTCGTAGCCATATTGCTTTCCTGTGAACCCCAGTAATCAGGCGACCATCATTTTCCCTTATACTGCAATACAAAGGTATAATACTATGTAGACCAAGCAATGAATCAGAAGCATGGGGACTACAAAAAGAAGAGTCTGAAAGGAAAAAAAGCTTAAAACCAGAAATAAAAATAAAAATCTGAGTGGCCTGAATTTTAGTAATACGGGCAGAAGTACCATCAAAATATAAAATTTTTTAGCCAACATAGTAAACGGCGTAAAAGCAAAAAATAAATAATCGATGGGCCCGAATTAGTTTTATGGTCGCCACAACTGAGCCCAAAAATGCATTAAAAAATAGAAAGAAGAAAAAAAAAAAAAAAAAAAAAAAAAAAAAATCATATTATGTACTCCAAAATGGTATTAATAAAAAAACTCAGAAAATGGCAACAGAACACAAATAAATAATGTCAGAATCATGTTTTTTTCATATTTGGAATTTTTGCCCCTAATTTTCTGAATATTTTAGGCTTAAAAAAAAAAAAAAGCAAAAAACCCACACAAAAAACAAACTCTTGTACAGCTGATGGTTCTATATATGGGGTGATATTTGGGGTCTCCTGCGGCATCTCAGTAGTGCAGCGCTCCTTTATTCTGGTGAAGGTCCTGTTAATACTTAATCCAGCACCATGACGGGAATCCGGCGTATAGATCTACCTGTGTGGCGGCCGGACGCCGTGGTTAGATGTCGCGTCTATAAGGAGGATCTGACCATCTATATAGGAATATACGCGGTGTGGGGAGGCGGGGGGCGAAGACGGCATCACGGGCGGCGCCAAACACCACTAATAAAGTTTCATCTCCAGGTAATGAAAAGTCCGAAAAACTTTATACAAAGACGCCGGATGCTTCAATTTCTCTTTGTACTCGTGCTCCCTGTATACAGTCAGTGAAGAGAAAGGATGAAATACTAAGGCTGTGTGCACACGTTCCGGATTTCTCGCGTTTTTTTCGCAAACAAAACGCTTAAAAACCGCATACATATGCATCTCATCATTTATAATGGTTTCTGCAATTTTTGTGCACATGTTGCATATTTTTTTACGAAAAAAAAAAACATGCGGAAAAATAAGCAGCATGTTCATTAATTTTGCGGATTTTAAGTGGATTTCCCACTATATTATTGCATTGGGAACCTCCGGGAAAAAAAACACGAAAAAAATGCGTGCAGAATTCCTGCGGAAAACCTCAGGATTTTCTCAGGAAATTTTTGCATACTTTCCGAACGTGTGCACATACCCTAAAAGTGATGAAGGAGGTCTGGGAAGGTTCTGGGCTCCGAAAAATGTCCACATTCACTGAAAACTAGCAGATATTCAAAATGGTACAAAACCGAAGCAGGAGGACAAGTAGAAACTCGGAGAACCAATTGTTATTGTCCAATAAATATAAAATTTGCTAAAAGGAAAAAAAAAATAAAATTAAAATCACTTTTTGGGGCCCCATAAAATCCAAATATAAAGGGGTTATAAGGCTCTGTGCACTTGAGCATTGGAGGGGAGAGGTGCAGGTGGTGATACGACCCCATGAGCATCAGGTATCACCTATTTCTTGTGCACCTGCCAAGGCAGGTATGTGGTGGTCCTAATGCCAGCAGCACTGCTCACCTGTTATATTGATGACGGCCGTCCGATAGCCCACAGGGCCGTCCGATAGCCCACAGGGCCGTCCGATAGCCCACAGGATGGTACATTTGCCCACAGTGTGGTCCGCTAGCCCACAGGGAGGCCCGCTAGCCCACAGGGAGGCCCGCTAGCCCACAGGGAGGCCCGCTAGCCCACAGGGAGGCCCGCTAGCCCACAGGGAGGCCCGCTAGCCCACAGGGTGGTCCACTAGCCCACAGGGAGGCCCGCTAGCCCACAGGGTGGTCTCTTACCTTAGCTGTGCTTTGAGCTCTGTAAACCGTGGCCTCCGGCTGGGGTCGTACGCCCAGCACTTTGTCATAAGGCTATAGAGTGTCGGGGGGCAATTGGGCGGCATGGGCAGGCGCTCGCCGTTCTCTATCCGGCCGATCACATCATTATTCTTCACCCCCTGGAAAGGTTTCACCCCATACATTAAGATTTCCCACATACACACACCTGGAGGAAGAAATAAAAAAATCACAACCCTCATCATCCACAGAAAATTCCACCGTCTGTCATAAACAGGATTAAAAAGGTGCCGGATTCCCAGATATTCTGGACTATTCGGAGATAAAGCATTGGTAGGATCCTGGTCCAGTGGCCACCTCTGAGCCCTGCGGACCTTCTCCTACCCGCAGCATCCCCGACGCCTCTCCGGATGTGACAACGTCATAGTGTGACACACGCAAGACTCTGCGACTAATAATCAGAAGAGCAACCGGAGGACGGGGGGGAAGGGGCAGACTAGAGTCGTGGCCGCTGAACCAGGTCCTGACATCTTTTTTTTTTTTTTGGACAGTTATAAAAAATTAAAGACAAAAAACAATACTCTTCTCACAAATCAGATTCTGTAAGACTAAATGCAATTGTAACAAAGCCTCAGCTGCGAGAAGTATTATTTCTGTACTGATTAAGCAATGGTGTTCATATTCATTAACAGCAAGCAGAAGTATGGAAATGGGATAGAACTGAGAACCCCAGTTAGAAAAATTACAGAAATTTTCAATGGGGATTTTCAGGCAATGCTGGGAGTTGTAGTTATTGAAAAGTAAACAAGACCTATTTGGTATCGCCAGAAATAATAAAAATTTACGACAACGCTGAGTTTTGCGACTTTCGCAGTTGGTGCGACAGTTTTGGTAAATAGAGCTGGGGCGGGTCAGGACGTGATTTCATCCGCCTGTCAAATTCATCAGCAGTGTCGACGTTACACCAGAAGTGCTGCTCCTGTCTCTAAATGAGTGACGTAACCAGTGACACGGGGCGCCGAATTCATGGTGTCCTGCACCTCTTCATAAATTCACCCATCATAAAGACTGACACATTAAACGCCAAATCTCTCAAAAATAGTAGAACATAAAAAATGATTAAAAAGTTGTAAGTAATAACAATAATAAAACAAAAAAATAGATCTCAGAATATGGCAACAAACTTTTTGTTGTGTAGTAGTAAAAAAAAAAAAAACAACAACAACGTAAATTAGTTCTGCGGGTCAGTGCAAATCTGGTGATACCAAACTAAAGAGTGAAGGTCACGAATACAAAACAAAAAAGAACAAATTATAGAAAAAAACAACAACAACAACAAAAAAAACACCTGGAGTTAAAAAGTCACAGAGTAACCTGGGCCTCATGCAGCTGAATAGGATAATATTTGATTTTCTTTATTTATAGATATATTATATCTATATACAAATAAATATATATATATATAGTTTTTTTTTGTGCCTTGAGTACACTGGATTTTCCCCCAGGAAAAAGGATGTCCACTCACCAAACATCCACACATCACTCGCAGAGGTAAAACGCCGGAAGTTAATGGACTCTGGAGCCATCCATTTGATGGGCAGTTTACCTTTGGAAGCTGAAGAACATAGAAAAAAAAATTAGCTGTTAGTTTTGCAACGGAGACAAAAAAAAAAAAAAAAAGAGTGGGAAAAGTGTTCACAAAAAAACAATGAAAAAAACCACAGCGCTACATAAACACGGTGCATTTCACAGGGTGTATATGGACAGCACCGCCCGGACTGACCGCAGCTCCCCTGATCTGAACTCAAAAAGGTATAGATGTAAGTACAGACCAGCAAACCCGCCTGACCTTAACCCTATAGAGAATCCATGGAGTATTGTCAAGAGGAAGATGAGACACCAGATCCAACAATGCAGACGAGCTGAAGGCTGCTATCAAAGCAACCTGGGCTTCCATAACCCCTCAGCAGTGCCACAGGCTGATCGCCTCCACGCCGCACTGATGCAGTACTTGATGCAGTACTTGATGCAGTAATTGATGCAAAAGGAGCCGCGACCAAGTATTGAGTGCATTTAATATACCGTATATACGCGAGTATAAGACGACCCGAGTATAAGCAGACCCCCCTAATTTTGCCACAAAAAACTGGGAAAACTTAATGACTCGAGTATAAGCCTAGGGTGGAAAATGCAGCAGCTACCGGTAAATGTCAAAAATAAAAATAGATACCAATAAAAGTAAAATTAATTGAGACATCAGTAGGTTAAGGGTTTTTGAACATCCATATTGAATAAGGAGCCCCATATAATGCTCCATAAAGTTTATGATGGGCCCCATAAGATGCTCCATACTAAAATACACCCATATAATGCTCCACAAATGCCGATTATGGCCCCATAAGATGCTCCATATAGACATTTGCCCCAAATGCTGTTGCAGTGATTAAAAAAAAAAATAAAATAAAATCACATACCTCTCAGGCTCCGGGCACTTGCTATATTCACCTGTTTCCCGTTGCACCGATGGCCGCCGCTGTGTCTTCCCCATCCTCTGCACTGACGAGTTCAGGCAGAAGGCGGCGCGCACTAATCGCGTCATCGTGCCCTCTGACCTGAGCGCCACTGCAGAGGACGGGGAGGACGCAGCGGCGGCCATCGGTGGAACGGGGAACAGGTGAATATCGCGCACTGCATTATACTCACCTGCTCCTGGCGCGGTCCCTGCAGGTCCTTGGTTCCCCAGCGCCGACAGCTTCTTCCTGTTGTGAGCGGTCACATGGTACCGCTCATTACAGTAATGAATATGCGGCTCCACCCCTATGGGAGTGGAGTCAGGTCCATATTCATTACCATAATGAGCGGTACCATGTGACCGCTCACTACAGGAAGAAGCTGCCAGCGGCGGGGAACCAGGGACATGCAGGGACCGCGCCAGGAGCAGGTGAGTATTATTACACAGCTGCTGCTCCCCCTTCCCCTGCCGACCCCTGGGACAATGACTCGAGTATAAGCCGAGAATATACGGTACTTCACATTTTCATTTCCTCAATATTTTCAATATCTCCACTTGCTGACTGTGCCCAGAAACATTTCCCCTTCCAGGTATCGGGCTGTCGGCAGCTTTCTAAAGGTATTCAGACTCTGTTCCAATTTACTAACAGCAAGCAGAGATTTTATAGACTGTGAAGAAATGAAAAAAAAAGCTTTCTGGTAATCTGCAGACCTTCCTATTTCCGGGGTTCCTCCACGTTCCTTACCTTTGTAGTACGTACTGTCCTCCATATATCGCGAGAGACCAAAATCTCCTAACTTGACGCAGTCGGAAGACGACACCAAAACGTTCCTCGCTGCGATGTCCCTGATAAATGAGGAGGCAGCGTTAATATACAGGTCAAGAGCTGTATACAGAACGGGTGTAAGCTGTATACAGAGGACGTGAATATACAGAGGGTCAAAGAGAATTTTGGTGCCCCCTGCAGTTTCCATTCACTGCTATGGAGAATGACAATGGAGGCTTCCCTAGTCCTATGGCTGCTACCAGCTGTGAGCTGACAGCACAAGTGACCACTGCAGCCAATTATTATCTGAAGTGGTCATATCAGGAAAACATCAGGCCACCGCAGGAGGCCATTAAAGGTCAGACAGAGATAAGGAAAGGTTGGGTAAAGGGTCAGAAGACCGGTACGGCGAGCATTCACATGTCAGTATACTGACCGCTAACCACCTCTGTTCAAGAGGCCGCGAACGGAGATCACACTGACCGCTGTTTAAATTGGTAAAATACAACACAAAAAAACAAACAACATATAACCGGTATCGACACTGCGACTTGTCCTATAAAACCTCCATAAAAAGAAATAAAATAAAATAAAAAAAGATTCACACAGTGACCAGCAAGGGTCAGTATTGGCCTGTGATTGTACTCCACTGAGGAAGCCTGGAGGACGCCGCTCGAAGACACGGGGAGGACGCCACTCGAAGACACGGGGAGAACGCCACTCGAAGACACGGGGAGAACGCCACTCGACGACACGGGGAGAACGCCACTCGAAGACACGGGGAGGACGCCACTCGAAGACACGGGGAGGACGCCGCACGAAGACACGGGGAGGACGCCGCACGAAGACACGGGGAGGACGCCCCACGAAGACACGGGGAGGACGCCGCACGAAGACACGGGGAGGACGCCACACGAAGACACGGGGAGGACGCCGCACGAAGACACGGGGAGGACGCCCCTCGAAGACACGGGGAGAACGCCACTCGACGACACGGGGAGAACGCCACTCGAAGACACGGGGAGAACGCCACACGAAGACACGGGGAGGACGCCACTCGAAGACACGGGGAGAACGCCACTCGACGACACGGGGAGAACGCCACTCGAAGACACGGGGAGAACGCCACACGAAGACACGGGGAGGACGCCACTCGAAGACACGGGGAGAACGCCACTCGACGACACGGGGAGAACGCCACTCGACGACACGGGGAGAACGCCACTCGAAGACACGGGGAGGACGCCGCACGAAGACACGGGGAGGACGCCGCACGAAGACACGGGGAGGACGCCGCACGAAGACACGGGGAGGACGCCGCACGAAGACACGGGGAGGACGCCGCACGAAGACACGGGGAGGACGCCGCACGAAGACACGGGGAGGACGCCGCTCGAAGACACGGGGAGGACGCCGCTCGAAGACACGGGGAGGACGCCGCTCGAAGACACGGGGAGGACGCCGCTCGAAGACACGGGGAGGACGCCGCTCGAAGACACGGGGAGGACGCCGCTCGAAGACACGGGGAGGACGCCGCTCGAAGACACAGGGAGGACGCCGCTCGAAGACACGGGGAGGACGCCGCTCGATGACACGGGGAGAAGCGGCACCTCCTGATCCTGTGGTATTGGCAGGACGTGAATTAGCAGAGAAATATTGACGAGGATCTATGCTCTCACCTATGTACAAAGCGCTTGCTCTCCAGATAGGCAAGTGCTGTGCTGAGCTGGTAGGCGTAAAGGATGAGCGACGCCAGATCCAGGTTGTATTTTCGGACTTGTAAGAACGATCGCAGCTGAGGATGGAGAAAACGTAAGAAATGTAATAATGAACATTAACAAAAAGCAAGTGCTCTGTAAGTGATGCATTACCCCATTCAGTGACTGCACCAGCAGAATAGTGAGTGCAGCTCTGGAGTATAATACAGGATGTAACTCAGGATCAGTAATGTAATGTATGTACACAGTGACTGCACCAGCAGAATAGTGAGTGCAGCTCTGGGGTATAATACAGGATGTAACTCAGGATCAGTAATGTAATGTATGTACACAATGACTACACCAGCAGAATAGTGAGTGCAGCTCTGGGGTATGATACAGGATATAACTCAGGATCAGTAATGTAATGTATGTACACAGTGACTGCACCAGCAGAATAGTGAGTGCAGCTCTGGGGTATGATACAGGATGTAACTCAGGATCAGTAATGTATGTACACAGTGACTGCACCAGCAGAATAGTGAGTGCAGCTCTGGGGTATGATACAGGATGTAACTCAGGATCAGTAATGTAATGTATGTACACAGTGACTGCACCAGCAGAATAGTGAGTGCAGCTCTGGGGTATAATACAGGGCAGGCTGTAACTCAGGATCAGTAATCTAATGTATGTACACAGTGACGGCACCAGCAGAATAGTGAGTGCAGCTCTGGAGTATAATACAGGATGTAACTCAGGATCAGTAATGTATGTACACAGTGACTGCACCAGCAGAATAGTGAGTGCAGCTCTGGGGTATAATACAGGATGTAACTCAGGGTCAGTAATGTAATGTATGTACACAGTGACTGCACCAGCAGAATAGCGAGTGCAGCTCTGGAGTACAATACAGGACATAGCTCAGGATTCCTACAGGTCTTCTAGCATTTTGTGGTTTTCCATTTATAGTGAGCTTGTCAGCTACTGGGGAACCATAACATTGATGTGAATCTGGGAGTTGGGTTTGATACAAAAACTAAATTAGGATATTTCACAAAAATAAATTCCTCGAATGTCTACAAACCCACACTCCAGTGTAGTGACTATAACGCCTGTGAGGAGCCCACGTTCCTGCGTAGTGACTATAACGCCTGTGATGGGCCCACGTTCCTGCGTAGTGACTATAACGCCTGTGAGGAGCCCACGTTCCTGCGTAGTGACTATAACGCCTGTGATGAGCCCACGTTCCTGCGTAGTGACTATAACGCCTGTGATGAGCCCACGTTCCTGCGTAGTGACTATAACGCCTGTGATGAGCCTACGTTCCTGCGTAGTGACTATAACGCCTGTGATGAGCCCACGTTCCTGCGTAGTGACTATAACGCCTGTGATGAGCCCACGTTCCTGCGTAGTGACTATAACGCCTGTGATGAGCCCACGTTCCTGCGTAGTGACTATAACGCCTGTGATGAGCCTACGTTCCTGCGTAGTGACTATAACGCCTGTGATGAGCCCACGTTCCTGTGTAGTGACTAACGCCTGTGAGGAGCCCACGTTCCTGCGTAGTGACTATAACGCCTGTGAGGAGCCCACGTTCCTGTGTAGTGACTAACGCCTGTGAGGAGCCCACGTTCCTGTGTAGTGACTAACGCCTGTGAGGAGCCCACGTTCCTGTGTAGTGACTAACGCCTGTGAGGAGCCCACGTTCCTGCGTAGTGACTATAACGTCTGTGAGGAGCCCACGTTCCTGCGTAGTGACTATAATGCCTGTGATGAGCCCACGTTCCTGCGTAGTGACTATAACGCCTGTGAGGAGCCCACGTCCGCTTACCTCCCCCAGGGTGCACAGCTCCATGATTATCCACACCGGGTTCTCCGTGATGACTCCAATTAATTTGACAATATGCGGATGATCGAACTGGCGCATCGTTACTGCAGGGAGAGAAGACGCCGATCAATTAACTGATAGAACCTAGAAGTGCTGGAAATTGGAACTCTCAGGTGACAGAATAGTAACACGGTGCCAGTGACTGCGGAGAATACCGAGAATCATCGCTGTATGTACGGAGCGCAGCAGGGGAACAAACCAGTTATTATTGTCAGCTGGTGAAATACTGAACATGGAGCAGATGGATACAAGCAATTGTTCCCTGTTATCAGCCCCCCCCCCCCAAAAAAAAAAAAAACCTTGCACAAAACCCCAAACTCACAGGCCTCTTGTAAGAACTTCTCCCTCACACTGTCTGATGTGCAGTTCTTACACGTTTTGATTGCGACCGCCATGGCCGGATTCTCCTGGGGAAGGTAAAACAGATTCTCAGCAGGATGTGACGTTTTTTAATTATTTTTTTTATATATAAATAGAATATAAAAATCGCATAATTAAAAAAAAAAAAAAATCTGCCAAACTTTTAATAAACGTAGGAAGTTGTAGCCGTTTTCACGAACCCGTTTACATCTAATTTAAAGCTTCTCAGGACTGAAGGTTTGTTCCAGTCGTGTCCCTGCACATAGGGTGGTTTCACATTTGCGGGTTTTTTTTTTTGCGTTTTTGCGGCAAAAAACGCAAAAAAAAAGCATGCGTTTTTTCCCTATATTTAACATTAAAAACGCATGCTTTTTTTGTATGCGTTTTGACGCGTTTTTGCAACGCATGCGTTTTTTTCTGCATGCGTTGTGTTGCAGAAATGCAACATGTAGTATTTTTAGCGGCTGTCTATGTAAACGCATGCGTTTTTAACCACATGCATTTGCATGCGTTAAAAACGCATGCTTTTTTAAAAAAACAACAAAAACATAAAAACACACTGATAAACCACCCCACACCATAAAATTGATAAAGGGATCCTACCCCTAACCCTACCCCTAATCCCTTTAAGGGTAGGGGTAGGGTTAGGATCCCTTTAGGGTTAGGATCCCTTTAGGGTTAGGGGTAGGGTTAGGATCCCTTTAGGGTTAGGATCCCTACCCCTAACCCTAGCTCTTTCTGTTTATAGTGGGTTTTTTACTTTATTTTGATGATTGGCAGCTGTCACACATTTATCTGCATGCGTTTAAAAAACGCAAACGCATGAAAAAACGCGTTTACATGTGTTTTTTCACCATGCGTTTTTTTTTTTAAGAACGCATGCGTTTTGAAACGCAAGTGTGAAACCAGCCATAGTGATGCATTTAATCTGCACTGATACATTGTAACAAACAATCAGAGAAAATGTCTGCATTGGATACACCTGTACCAAACCCTCAGCTGTGAAAAGTAACAGGGTCTTATGCTTTTTTATTACTCAAGTATTAACGAAACAAAGCAAATCCAGAAAAACAAAAGCTGCATTCCCTAAATCTAATGAGGAGGTGACTGGTCATGTAGCAGAATTCAGACTGCAGGAGCAGCGCTCACGTCACGGAACGAGTGCTACAAGCCCCATCATCCACTTACCGGGCTCATGTAGACCCCCTGGTGCACATCTCCAAACTGTCCTTCCCCTATACATCGCCCCAGCTCAATCCGGTCCCTCTGGATCTCGTAGTCGCCCGCTGGTAAGAGACAGGTAAACGGTAACAGAGGTGACACACAGCCCGTTATCAGTACACAGCACACATGCTAAGGACGCGGGGATCGCATCGGGAACTACACACAACACTTTATTGAGTCAGTTTTATTTTCTTAAAAAGTTTTGAAACTTCCTACATGGATTCCTCACTGTTTTCAGTATCTCTGCTGGCTGCCAGTGAATGGAAATATTCATTGTTGACATGTGAGGACTGGTAACAACGAGCCAGAAGCATTCACCGATCATGAGAGCAGCGCTCCCCAACCAGCAGGCACCAGTGTACCCCCTGAACCACCAGGACAATTATTGTCTTCTGGCGTCTTTGCTTTTTCCTTCCCTTCTTTCAAAAGTCATAACTTTTTTTTTCTTTCTTTTTTTCCAGCACAGTATGAGTGAGGGATTCTTTACACGGGGAAGAGTTGTTCTTTAGAAAGGATAACACTCACTTTATCAGACAATGCACTGAAAAAACAGGGGGGAGGAGAAGCAACTCAACATTTTCTTTTTTTGCAGTGGGGGTCGAAGGTGGGAGTCCTGTGTTCACAATATGCGGTGAAAGTGACCCGGTAGCATGAACCTCCAGATTAGTACAAGGACGCCAACAGCAAACTTGTATTTTTTTTTTTTACTTTTGTTATATATATATATATATATATATATATATATATATATATATATATATATATATATATATATATATATATATATATATATATATATACATTTTTTGTAAACAAAAAAAGTCATATAATGTATATTTACAAAAAAAGTCACAATTACATATTATAAGCATATTTATATTATTTCTAAAAAATGTCAGTTATATAAAAATCTGTATTTTTTGCACAAAAAAAAAATAATCTAAATTATAAATATATATATTTAAAAAACTGTGTACAAAAAAATCCCCTACGTCAGATGTCGCCTCTATAATACAGCTGGTATCTGCTCCATACACCCACACCGGACGTACACTGTTCAGTACGATGAAGGGATATGGATAAAAGTTTGATACCAGCAGCCACCACTAGGGGGAGCTTAATGCATAGTTACATAAAAAAAGTGGCATGTATTTATTTATGTATGTATGTATGCATATATGTATATATGTATACACACACAGACACGCACATGTAAAGAAAGTAATAACCATCCATTCAGACCTCACAGCACGCACAAGTCACACCCAGAGCTGTTACCTTCATCTAATCCATAGCTTTCTGAACAGCATTTAGAAAGGGAACAGAAAACAATCTGCCTTAACACGACGAACAGTACACAAGACATGAACAATAAATCAGGAGCAGCAGTGAGAGGTAATATGTCAAGTTATTAATGAAGGATTTCTTCTGCTCTAGTCACATCCAGAGCTGGAATCTAAATTCTGACCACTTCGGCTCTCAATTGTCCAGTGCATTGGATGCACCAATCTAGGCTTTTAGATTGTCCATTTGAAAGCAAAGTTTTGTTAGTGCTAAGCAGAATTGTGAATGCAGCTCTGGATGTGACTAGAGGACATATGATAAAACACAAAAATGAACGCAGAAGAAATAAAACATCCTAAACTCCCCAATACTACGGATTTACAAAACCTACGCTTGCTGATTGCTGTGATCCCCCGCCGATCCAGAGAACGGGGGCTCTGAAGCACCCTGATAGTAAGGACAATGGCCGCACATATGCACCAACACTACTCACTGCATGTGCAATCGCTGGGGAAACACGAGGGGCTCAGAACTCCAATTTTTGCAGATTGGTGGGAACCCCCCACACCACCAATTAGCAAATGATCCTATGGACTGGCGACGCTGACCACCAGGACCAAAGATCCCCAGCCTGACCCTGCAGGTGGCGTCAGCGGACCCCTGTAAGACTCTATATAATAAAGGATCCTACATGGATGATGTGTAACCCGAGGCTCTCCACAACTACCACTCCCAATATCCACAGACAAGTCATGCAACAGTTGGAGACCCTCATCCTAGACCCCATGTCAGCGGCATAGGCTGGACGTGAGCACTTACTGGAAGGCATGGTGTACGTATCCTCCTCATCTATAATCTCTGCATAGTCATCGGTTTCTGCAACAACAACAAAAAAAAATTACAAAAAATAAATTAACAGATGCTCCAAAAAGTGCAAAAAATATAATCACCGCAAATATCAAACACCAGAGAGACAGGCGATTCCTATCAATCTCATAAATCTGATCTAATTCACCATAATTAGGAGTACTGATTAATCGGCAATGATTGGCACAGCTCTGCAATGCAGAATGCTCTACTCACAACCAAATCTGCATTCAAAATAATCAGCACAGCGACGTTACAACGCCCACAATGTGAGGCAGCGGAGCACTGGACGCCATCAGGGAAGCTGAAAACACAACGCTGACGCGAGTTTACCTTTCAGGCATCGGCAAGGAAAATTGCAAATACAGATTTGGATGTGAGTGGAGTAGAAAATTGGCAAAGTTAAGTGGTTGTACATCGATGTGGGGATAGTGGTCGGAGCGGTGACGTGGGAAGGGTCTAATTATCTATTATTGTAGACCTGCAGGAGAAATCCTATATAATGAAATACCAGCTGTTCCTAGCATCGGGGCCGGGGGCGTAAGGGCAGCGTCGAGTGCAGAGGGGGCGCCGCCAGTGTAAAGTGCAGTGCAGAGTGGGCGCCGCCAGCGACGAGTGCAGTGCAGAGGGGGCGCCGCCAGTGTAAAGTGCAGTGCAGAGAGGGCGCCGCCAGCGTCGAGTGCAGTGCAGAGGGGGCGCCGCCAGCAACGAGTGCAGTGCAGAGGGGGCGCCGCCAGTGTAAAGTGCAGTGCAGAGCGGGCGCCGCCAGCGACGAGTGCAGTGCAAAGGGGGCGCCGCCAGTGTAAAGTGCAGTGCAGAGTGGGCGCCGCCAGCGACGAGTGCAGTGCAGAGGGGGCGCCGCCAGCGACGAGTGCAGTGCAAAGGGGGCGCCGCCAGTGTAAAGTGCAGTGCAGAGTGGGCGCCGCCAGCGACGAGTGCAGTGCAGAGGGGGCGCCGCCAGCGACGAGTGCAGTGCAAAGGGGGTGCCGCCAGTGTAAAGTGCAGTGCAGAGTGGGCGCCGCCAGCGACGAGTGCAGTGCAGAGGGGGCGCCGCCAGTGTAAAGTGCAGTGCAGAGGGGGCACCGCCAGCGTCGAGTGCAGTGCAGAGGGGGCGCCGCCAGCGACGAGTGCAGTGCAGAGGGGGCGCCGCCAGTGTAAAGTGCAGTGCAGAGGGGGCGCCGCCAGCGACGAGTGCAGTGCAAAGGGGGCGCCGCCAGTGTAAAGTGCAGTGCAGAGTGGGCGCCGCCAGCGACGAGTGCAGTGCAGAGGGGGCGCCGCCAGTGTAAAGTGCAGTGCAGAGGGGGCGCCGCCAGCGACGAGTGCAGTGCAGAGGGGGCGCCGCCAGTGTAAAGTGCAGTGCAGAGGGGGCGCCGCCAGCGACGAGTGCAGTGCAAAGGGGGCGCCGCCAGTGTAAAGTGCAGTGCAGAGTGGGCGCCGCCAGCGACGAGTGCAGTGCAGAGGGGGCGCCGCCAGTGTAAAGTGCAGTGCAGAGGGGGCGCCGCCAGTGTAAAGTGCAGTGCAGAGGGGGCGCCGCCAGCGACGAGTGCAGTGCAGAGGGGGCGCCGCCAGCGACGAGTGCAGTGCAGAGGGGGCGCCGCCAGCGTCGAGGCCAGTGCAGAGGGGGCGCCGCCAGCGACGAGTGCAGTGCAGAGGGGGCGCCGCCAGCATCGAGGCCAGTGCAGAGGGGGCGCCGCCAGCGACGAGTGCAGTGCAGAGGGGGCGCCGCCAGTGTAAAGTGCAGTGCAGAGGGGGCGCCGCCAGCGACGAGTGCAGTGCAGAGGGGGCGCCGCCAGCGACGAGTGCAGTGCAGAGGGGGCGCCGCCATCGTCGAGGGCAGTGCAGAGAGGGCGCCGCCAGCATCGAGGGCAGTGCAGAGGGGGCGCCGCCAGTGTAAAGTGCCGTGCAGAGGGGGCGCCGCCAGCGACGAGTGCAGTGGGGGCGCCGCCAGCGACGAGTGCAGTGCAGAGGGGGCGCCGCCAGCGTCGAGGCCAGTGCAGAGGTGGCGCCGTCAGCGTCGAGGGCAGTGCAGAGGTGGCGCCGCCAGCGTCGAGGCCAGTGCAGAGGTGGCGCCGCCAGCGTCGAGGACAGTGCAGAGGTGGCGCCGCCAGCGTCGAGGCCAGTGCAGAGGGGGCGCCGCCAGCGTCGAGGCCAGTGCAGAGGGGGCGCCGCCAGCGTCGAGGGCAGTGCAGAGGGAGCGCCGCCAGCGTCGAGGGCAGTGCAGAGGGGGCGCCGCCAGCGTCGAGGCCAGTGCAGAGGGGGCGCCGCCAGCGTCGAGGGCAGTGCAGAGGGAGCGCCGCCAGCGTCGAGGGCAGTGCAGAGAGGGCGCCGCCAGCGTCGAGGGCAGTGCAGAGGGGGCGCCGCCAGCGTCGAGGGCAGTGCAGAGGGGGGCGCCGCCAGCGTCGTGTGCAGTGCAGAGGGGGCGCCGCCAGCGTCGTGTGCAGAGGGGGCGCCGCCAGCGTCGTGTGCAGTGCAGAGGGGGCGCCGCCAGCGTCGTGTGCAGTGCAGAGGGAGCGCCGCCAGCGTCGAGGGCAGTGCAGAGAGGGCGCCGCCAGCGTCGAGGGCAGTGCAGAGGGGGCGCCGCCAGCGTCGAGGCCAGTGCAGAGGGGGCGCCGCCAGCGTCGTGTGCAGTGCAGAGGGAGCGCCGCCAGCGTCGAGGGCAGTGCAGAGAGGGCGCCGCCAGTGTCGAGGGCAGTGCAGAGGGGGCGCCGCCAGCGTCGAGGCCAGTGCAGAGGGGGCGCCGCCAGCGTCGTGTGCAGTGCAGAGGGGGCGCCGCCAGCGTCGTGTGCAGAGGGGGCGCCGCCAGCGTCGTGTGCAGAGGGGGCGCCGCCAGCGTCGTGTGCAGTGCAGAGGGGGCGCCGCCAGCGTCGAGGCCAGTGCAGAGGGGGCGCCGCCAGCGTCGTGTGCAGTGCAGAGGGGGCGCCGCCAGCGTCGTGTGCAGAGGGGGCGCCGCCAGCGTCGTGTGCAGTGCAGAGGGGGCGCCGCCAGCGTCGTGTGCAGAGGGGGCGCCGCCAGCGTCGTGTGCAGTGCAGAGGGGGCGCTGCCAGTGTTAGGTGCACAGAGAACTGCTACTGTCGGACACAGATTATTAGTAAAACATACAGAAGAAGAAATTATGAAAGCGCAGATATTACCGTCCCCACTAAACTCCTCTGCCGTTCCAGGATGCATGCAAGAAAAGAGCGGAGAGAAGCGTGAACAAAAAATGAGGCTCGTACACAGACAAGACAATTACACTTCGCTGTTAAGTTGTTATGAAGCTTCCAGATGGCATCAGACACAAAAGCATGCAGCGGGCAGTGCCACCCAACACCTCACTGGCTGATACCTGTTATTAATGCTTCCCACATTTGTGATCACCTATATAAATGGCGCTACTCATCCTGAGCCGCCTGCTTCATGAACAGAGTGTCAAAAGAACAGTGCAGACTAACACAAAGGAAAGAGCAGGCATGTTGTAATCTGTAATATATATATATATATATATATATACATACATACACACACACATATATATATATATATATATATCTCCACACACACAAATCACAGGTCGCAGCTACAGACGACCACATGACTCCTCTGTAAGGAATACTTAGGTTTCATACAAATATCCCAGGCGGGTGAGATACAGAACAGCCTGCAGTGTAAAGAATGGAGGATTTCATTCTGTGCAGGGTCCTGTATACATCAATGTGATTCTTGCTGTGGTCTCCTCATACACTTGTTTGTTATTCCTCCGTTCTTTACACTGCAGCCTGTGCACAAAATAGTTTCTACTTTTAATTTCAGATGCAAGGAACACAACCATACGAGCCTCCTATATCCTTGGGATGGCATGACATGACACCGGTTATCTTTGCTGGGGATTTTTTTGATTCTTTGCTTTTGGAGGTTTTATTTTTGAGGTCATGAATCCATTAAGAGGATCAATAAAAAATAAAAAAAAAGAGCCCAGATAAAAGAGCCGGCAGCCTGAGCTCACTAACACATTCTCAGTTAACTCATTCTCCAGCCAACAACAGACATAGGCTACAGAATGCAAATGATACATTTTTAATGAAACCCAATTGCAAAATTGATTTGTAGCCCAAAATACATGTATTTAAGCTACAAAATAAGGGTGGAAAGGTGGACAACAGTATAAGAAGGGTAAAATTAAAGCAGGACAGGAGGAGGCACTGATCAGCAAGGGAGGCCACAAGAAGAGGTCACTAACAGTGGTACTACGTGGACCCCACCAAAATGCATTGGGAGCTGCATACAGACAAAAGTCTCTAGTGCCTTTGCATCCTCCATTATGATCTTACAAGGGCAACTCAGGGTCGTAATATTAACTAATTTACACAAACGCGAACCGCAATTAAGACAATTCTTTAATTAAATCAACCGTTGATGGCTTTGTCCTAGAAATTAGAAGCAACAATGGACAAATATAACTATGCAAATACATATATATATAAAAATACCGCCGGTATTCACCACTAGGGGGAGCTCACAAAATTAGAACTTTTATTTCAACAGCTGCAACAGAAGAGATCAGAAGCCAGCGGCGCCCCCTAGTGGCAGGTGTGCTCAAAAATAATAGTTCTGCATGATCTTTTCTCCCCTCAATTATTCCACATGTCAATTTATTCCTCAACTTCCAGAAGAAAAAACACAAACTCCAAAAAGAGAAAATACCAAACTTATTATTTTAGGAGAGGCGATGGGTCCTTTTTTAAAAGGGCATGTTAAAATGTGAGAAGGCTGCAGCTGTTACCAATTACCACGATATTAACCGGGGATCCTGGCCAGGTTTAGCATTGCCGGTAATATACAGGGCTGCAGACCCCGGATCACACACACACATGCAGCTGTAGTGTGGGACATCAGCATGGAGTTAGCAGGCAATAAGAAGCCGTGCAAGTACCATCGGGAGGAGACTGGTGAGCACAGAGGATGAATGGAAGGAAACTCTTGGCTTTCTGAGCTCTGGAGAGAACAGGCGAGGAACCTTACAGAAGCACAGGGCAAGACCGGAGGGAAAAAGACGAGGAGCAGAGAATTAGGAGAAAATCAGTCCACAACTGGTAAGAAGCATGTGGATGTGCAAAATGTAACTCCTCAGGATGCCACAGAAGGATAAGGGGAGACTAGCCAGAAATACCTAAAACTGCCCCCAAACTAGTATAATACTGCCCCTATATACAAGAATATAACTACTATAATACTGCCCCTATGTACAGGAATATTACTACTATAATACTGCCGCCTATGTACAAGAATATAACTACTATAATACTGCTCCTATGTACAAGAATATAACTACTATAATACTGCTCCTATGTACAAGAATATAACTACTATAATACTGCCCCTATGTACAAGAATATAACTACTATAATACTGCCCCTATGTACAAGAATATAACTACTATAATACTGCTCCTATGTACAAGAATATAACTACTATAATACTGCCCCTATATACAAGAATATAACTACTATAATACTGCCTCTATGTACAGGAATATTACTACTATAATACTGCCCCCTATGTACAAGAATATAACTACTATAATACTGCTCCTATGTACAAGAATATAACTACTATAATTCTGCTCCTATGTACAGGAATATAACTACTATAATACTGCCCCTATGTACAAGAATATAACTACTATAATACTGCTCCTATGTACAAGAATATAACTACTATAATACTGCCCCTATATACAAGAATATAACTACTATAATACTGCTCCTATGTACAAGAATATAACTACTATAATACTGCCCCTATGTACAAGAATATAACTACTATAATACTGCCCCTATGTACAAGAATATAGCTACTATAATACTGCTCCTATGTACAAGAATATAACTACTATAATACTGCTCCTATGTACAAGAATATAACTACTATAATACTGCTCCTATGTACAAGAATATAACTACTATAATACTGCCCCTATATATAAGAATATAACTACTATAATACTGCCTCTATGTACAAGAATATAACTACTATAATACTGCCCCCTATGTACAAGAATATAGCCACTATAATACTGCCCCTATGTACAAGAATATAGCTACTATAATACTGCTCCTATGTACAAGAATATAACTACTATAATACTGCTCCCTATGTACAAGAATATAACTACTATAATACTGCCCCCTATGTACAAGAATATAACTACTATAATACTGCTCCTATGTACAAGAATATAACTACTATAATACTGCCCCTATGTACAAGAATATAACTACGATAATACTGCCCCTATGTACAAGAATATAACTACTATAATACTGCCCCTATATACAAGAATATAACTACTATAATACTGCTCCCATGTACAAGAATATAACTACTATAATACTGCCTCTATGTACAAGACTATAACTATAATACTGCTCCTATGTACAAGAATATAACTATAATACTGCTCCTATGTACAAAAATATAACTACTATAATAATGCTCCTATGTACAAGAATATAACTACTATAATACTGCCTCTATGTACAAGAATATAACTACTATAATACTGCCCTTATGTACAAGAATATACGGTAACTACTATAATACTGCTCCTATGTACAAGAATATAACTACTATAATACTGCCCTTATGTACAAGAATATACGGTAACTACTATAATACTGCTCCTATGTACAAGAATATAACTACTATAATACTGCCCCTATGTACAAGAATATAACTACTATAATACAGCCCATATGTACAAGAATATAACTACTATAATACAGCGCCTATGTACAAGAATATAACTACTATAATACTGCCCTTATGTACAAGAATATACGGTAATTACTATAATACTGCTCCTATGTACAAGAATATAACTACTATAATACTGCCCCTATGTATAAGAATATACCTACTATAATACAGCCCATATGTACAAGAATATAACTACTATAATACAGCCCCTATGTACAAGAATATAACTACTATAATACTGCTCCTATGTACAAGAATATAACTACTATAATACAGCCCCTATGTACAAGAATATAACTACTATAATACTGCTCCTATGTAAAGGAATATAACTACTATAATACTGCTCCTATGTACAAGAATATAACTACTATAATACTGCCCTTATGTACAAGAATATACGGTAATTACTATAATACTGCTCCTATGTACAAGAATATAACTACTATAATACTGCCCCTATGTATAAGAATATACCTACTATAATACAGCCCATATGTACAAGAATATAACTACTATAATACAGCCCCTATGTACAAGAATATAACTACTATAATACTGCTCCTATGTACAAGAATATAACTACTATAATACAGCCCCTATGTACAAGAATATAACTACTATAATACTGCTCCTATGTACAAGAATATAACTACTATAATACTGCTCCTATGTACAGGAATATAACTACTATAATACAGCCCCTATGTACAAGAATATAACTACTATAATACTGCTCCTATGTACAAGAATCTAACTACTATAATACTGCTCCTATGTACAAGAATATAACTACTATAATACTGCTCCTATATACAAGAATATAACTACTATAATACTGCTCCTATGTACAAGAATATAACTACTATAATACTGCTCCTATGTACAAGAATATAACTACTATAATACTGCTCCTATATACAAGAATATAACTACTATAATACTGCCCCTATGTACAAGAATATAACTACTATAATACTGCTCCTATGTACAGGAATATAACTACTATAATACTGCCCCTATGTACAAGAATATAACTACTATAATACTGCTCCTATGTACAAGAATATAACTACTATAATACTGCTCCTATGTACAGGAATATAACTACTATAATACTGCTCCTATGTACAAGAATATAACTACTATAATACTGCTCCTATGTACAAGAATATAACTACTATAATACTGCTCCTATGTACAAGAATATAACTACTATAATACTGCTCCTATATACAAGAATCTAACTACTATAATACAGCCCCTATGTACAAGAATATAACTACTATAATACTGCTCCTATGTACAGGAATATAACTACTATAATACTGCGCCTATGTACAAGAATATAACTACTATAATACTGCTCCCTATGTACAAGAATATAACTACTATAATACAGCCCCTATGTACAAGAATATAACTACTATAATACTGCCCTTATGTACAAGAATATAACTACTATAATACTGCGCCTATGTACAAGAATATAACTACTATAATACTGCTCCTATGTACAGGAATATAACTACTATAATACAGCCCCTATGTACAGGAATATAACGGCTATAATACTAATCTCCAACCCAATGAACAAGAACCTAAACCCCAATGAATGTACGGATTTGGATACACACTAGGATTACTCCGTGTCAGTTTGTGCACATTATGGCAGAATTATGGGGTCACTCAGTTTATTTCAGTTCTGTTTTTCTTGATATCAGAGGCTATTTTGTTTTCATTAATAGATAAATTGACAAGAAAAATAAAAACCATTTCGTAGTGACAAAGGGTTTCCTGAGACTAGAATAGAACAGCCGGGGTAACAATGGACACCCCGTGGGTGGGGAGTTTCTCATGAGTTTGGAATGCATCGTAGTGGTCACTTTTGCCGTTCATGTAATGTCAGCAGAGCAGTGCCAAAGAGTAGGCTAGAGATGGTCACAACACTGTGGGGGCCGCACACAGTAACCCCCCTACACTAATCACACTGTGACTATTGCACAAGATGCAGAAAGCCCAATCTTAAAAATACCGCCTCATCTAATACAAAGGTATAAACGTATCCACTGGCGTGGATCTGCACCACAAGGGGGCAGTATACAACAGAGCCATGTTCGGTATTGTAACAAGGAGACCATGTTCTGATCACTTACATTTATCCTCATAGATATAATCATAGAAAGATCACATCGGAAACAGAGGAGAACATTCCACAGCGAACAAAAACCCCAAACTTCCAAGATCCAGATGGAAAACCAAAAGATGCATTCAAAAGTAAACGAAGGAAATATTTATATATCTTAGATTGTGTTCTCTTTCTCCACTGTATGCAAAATTACCAAATAAAGCAAATTTGCAGGTCTTATTACAAAAAAAATCCTCTACCATTTTATGATTACAGCTCCATTACCCTCATATTTGTCGCTCAGGTTACACATGGCAAACAAACTGAGTGTAGCCTGACCCTGCAATAACAGGGAACACCCACTGTGCACTCAACTTGGAGCGTCACAAAAAGGTAAGATCCATAGCGCTTTAAACTTGCAGCTTCATGAATTTAGAACACCCACTGTGCAATAAACTTGCAGCTTCGCAGGCAGGTAATATCCACTGAACTTTGAACTTGCAGCTTCATAAATATGGAACACCCACTGTGCTCTAAACTAGCTGCTTCACAAACTGGTAAGATGCATGGCGTTTTAAACTTGCAGCTTCAGAAATTTAGAACACCCACTGTGCAATAAACTTGCTGCTTCACAAACTGGTAATATCCCCAGCACTTTGAACTTGCAGCTTTACAAGTAGTGAACACCCACTGTGCTCTAAACTTGCAGCTTCACAGGCAGGTAATACCCACTGTGCTCTAAACTTGCAGCTTCACAGGCAGGTAACATCCACTGTGCTCTAAACTTGCAGCTTCACAGGCAGGTAATACCCACTGAGCTTTAAACTTGCAGCTTCACAAGTAGTGAACACCCACTGTCCGATAAAATTGCTGCTCCACAAACCGGTAATATCCACAGCGCTTTGAACTTGCAGCTTCATAAATATTTAACACCCACTGTGCTCTAAACTTGCAGCTTCGCAGGCAGGTAATACCCACTGTGCTCTAAACTTGCAGCTTCACAGGCAGGTAACATCCACTGTGCTCTAAACTTGCAGCTTCACAGGCAGGTAATACCCACTGTGCTCTAAACTTGCAGCTTCACAGGCAGGTAACATCCACTGTGCTCTAAACTTGCAGCTTCACAGGCAGGTAATACCCACTGTGCTCTAAACTTGCAGCTTCACAGGCAGGTAATATCCACTGAACTTTGAACTTGCAGCTTCATAAATATGGAACACCCACTGTCCGATAAACTTGCAGCTTCATAAATATGGAACACCCACTGTCCGATAAACTTGCAGCTTCATAAATATGGAACACCCACTGTCCGATAAACTTGCAGCTTCATTAACAGTTAAGATCCACTGAGCTTTGAACTTGCAGCTTCACAAGTAGGGAAAACCCACTGTGCTCTAAACTTGCAGCTACAAATGCAGGAATGTTCAAAAAATTAATAGTACAGAAATCAGAGCAATCTGAACCTACATTTATACAGAATTCATAGGTGTGGTCAAGGATAAGAAAAACATGGCTGCTTGCTTTCAAAAACAGCACGACATCAGCTTACGGGTTGCATCGTCTTACTGCAGCTCAGCAACACCAGACTCACCAGTGGAAAGGTGACGATTAATGACGGCAGTCCAGTTACCACCTTACTAAATATCACTGTTGATGGCATCTCAGCCACATCTGGCGCAGACATGCTGCCACTTCCAGGTCTATGGCACCCACTTCGCATTCTGCTAACCTCGTGCAGGAAGTGGTAAGTTCCCGGTAAAAGCCCATTAATGAGGTGGCAGCCAGGAGAAGACAAGGAGCTCATTGAGGAGGAGGCACAGAGCTCCTGTTCACGGCTGGAGACAGACGGGCACTGTACCTCGCTCACCAGACGGGACGTAGTCAGAAAGGGGCCGACATTCACCCACTGCAGAGAGTGAAAACACCACCACATCAGCAGGACCCGGCAGCACAGGGGATCAGGGCCCCGCTGTACTGGACAAGGGTCCTGGAAATGACAGGTGGAAATTATAAGGGTGACTGCTCCAAGAGCGAATGCACACAGCTATCTGACAGCCAGCTGTGCAGCGCAGGAACCCCAGGAACTGGATGTCAGTGCAGAGACAGCAGCCTGCGGCGTCAGGGCCGAGGGACTGCAGCAATACAGGAAGGGGACTGAGCAGGTGTAAGGGGCGGGGGAGGAGGCGAGACCGAGCGGACGGCGGGCAGGGGAGGAGGCAAGACCTAGCGGGCGGGGGAGGAGGCGAGAGCGAGCGGACGGGGAGGAGGCGAGACCGAGCGGACGGCGGGCGGGGGAGGAGGCGAGACCGAGCGGACGGCGGGCGGGGGAGGAGGCGAAACCGAGCGGACGGCGGGCGGGGAGGAGGCGAGACCGAGCGGACGGCGGGCGGGGGAGGAGGCGAGACCGAGCGGACGGCGGGCGGGGGAGGAGGCGAGACCGAGCGGACGGCGGGCGGGGAGGAGGCGAGACCGAGCGGACGGCGGGCGGGGAGGAGGCGAGACCGAGCGGACGGCGGGCGGGGGAGGAGGCGAGACCGAGCGGACGGCGGGCGGGGGAGGAGGCGAGACCGAGCGGACGGCGGGCGGGGGAGGAGGCGAGACCGAGCGGACGGCGGGCGGGGAGGAGGCGAGACCGAGCGGACGGCGGGCGGGGGAGGAGGCGAGACCGAGCGGACGGCGGGCGGGGGAGGAAGCGAGACCGAGCGGACGGCGGGCGGGGGAGGAGGCGAGACCGAGCGGACGGCGGGCGGGGGAGGAGGCGAGACCGAGCGGACGGCGGAGGAGGCGAGACCGAGCGGACGACGGGCGGGGGAGGAGGCGAGACCGAGCGGACGGCGGAGGTGGCGAGACTGAGCGGACGGCGGGCGGGGGAGGAGGCGAGACCGAGCGGACGACGGGCGGGGGAGGAGGCAAGACGGAGCGGACGGCGGGGGGGAGGGGGAAGGAGGCGAGACCGAGCAGACGGCGGGCGGGGTGGAGGCGAGACTGAGCGGACGCAAGGTGGGGGAGGAGGTGAGACTGAGCGGACGCAAGGTGGGGGAGGAGGAGAGACCGAGCAGACGGCAGGCGGGGGAGGATGCGAGACTGAGCAGACGGCGGGCGGGGAGGAGCAAAGACCGAGCGGACGCAAGGTGGGGAGGAGGTGAGACCAAGCGGACGGCGGGCGGCGGAGGAGCAGAGACCGAGCGGACAGCGGGCGGGGGAGGAGGCGAGACTGAGCGGACACAAGGTGGGGGAGGAGGCGAGACTGAGCGGACGCAAGGTGGGGGAGGAGGAGAGACCGAGCGGACACAAGGTGGGGGAGGAGGTGAGACCGAGCAGACGGCAGGCGGGGGAGGATGCGAGACTGAGCAGACGGCAGGCGGGGGAGGAGGCAAGACCGAGCGGACGGCGGGTGGGGAAGGAGGTGAGACTGAGCGGACGCAAGGTGGGGGAGGAGGCGAGACTGAGCGGACACAAGGTAGGGGAGGAGGCGAGACCGAGCTGGTGCAAAGGGGAACCCGAAACCTAGTGTGCGCAAGGGGGCAGAGACCGAGTGGGTGATCAGTGAAGTGGAGGGGGAGGCGAGAGTGAGGGGACATACCCAGTCCTAATGCATTGGCACATCCAGACATTTGGTGAGTACAGAGCAGGACACAGTTTCCCTGTCATATAATGACATCATCACACATGGAGAACTCTGCTGCCCTGTGTTTACAGCAGAGGGTATGTGGTGCCTGCTCCCTGCGCAGACTCATCCTTCATGTCCCAGGACACAGCCGTCCCCCAGGTGAGGACAATGTGACAATCGTCTCACTCTACAAGTCCTGTGTAACAACTATTTGTAAAAGGGCCGGTCCCTTCAAAATAGAATGTCAAAATGGGAGGAAACTGAAAACCCAGCGAAGATGAGCGAAGTCGCAGAAGAAAGGTCTTCTGTCTCCGATCCAAGGACCCAGCGCCGCGGGCAAAGACCAATGTAATACGCAGATGTAGCAGAGCTCAGCCCGTCACATAACACTGAGTGACAGCCAGTGCTGTACAACATAAAAGTCACATCATACATAGGCATTACCTGTGCTGTTACATGGGACTGCAGGTGACATCTACTACATTATCTGTACACAGAGAGCTATCACTGTGCTATTACATAGGACTGCAGGTGACATCTACTCTGTACTCAAGAGTTATAACTTATCTATGTTACATGGGACTGCAGCTAGCACTTGCCCGGGCTTGTCATGACACCTGTGCAGTGAAGACCCCGCAGCTGCTTACCTGAGACAGAGACGGGGTGGGCCCTCACGCCGTGCTTCTCGCTGTTGGCCAGCCTGTAAGACAGAGGGTGACATCTGTGAGCGGTGCACATGCTTCATGGTCACTGCGGCTCTGCATTCATCAGTCACAGACTACCTTGTGTCATTAGCCGGACTCACCCATTCTACATCACGTCAGAGGGGGGAAAGACCGAGGGAAAGCACTGAGGAGGGGGAGAGCTGTAACGACTCCCCCTATTGGAGGAAATTAATTCTGCTGCACAAGCTTTTTACCAGTGGCTGAGCTGTGACAGCGGGAATATGAGCAAGCAGGAATATGAGCAAGCGGGAATATGAGCAAGCACGCGGGCGGAGAAGCTTCCAATGTTAGACCATACAAACAAAAACAAGACATTCTCCTTAAAGGGGAAACTCAAGTAAAATATATGTTTTTAAAAACTCAGATGAGTCCATCAGTTGCTCAAACCCCTCAGGAAGCGCAATTTCCCACACAACGTTCTAAGTAAGTGAAAACAATAGATCGATGGCTTTGGCTTTGACATTTAAAGGGACACGAACACTGATATCAGGAGTCAACTCAACCAGGGATTTAGGATTAACCAGTTAATGACTGGGATATGTTCAGATTTTATTGTACACATGTTTTAAATGCTCTAACAAAAAATGTTGCCCCTTTTTTCCCCCGATAAGACTTAACTTTTATTATTATTTTTTTTTGCTCAGATCAGGGAAATTTAGAAGAACAACACAAAATACATGTAAATTTTCACCCGTAAACAAGGGACTGCTAAAAACATTCTACATGTGGTTTTCATCCGTAAAGATTATTTTTATATAGTGGACATACGGTATATTTTTTTTTAGCAAAGGCTAGAAACCATAATTTAGACTGGCAGTGTATTTTTTTATTTAATAATTTTTTTCTATTTAACACACTGTGCCATCTGATCTATCAGGTCTTCAAATACCTTTGTGGACCATTTTCACATGTATTAATGCATTCTTTTTTTTATTGCAGACTTCCCCTGTAACTGGGCTGGTATATCAGCCTCAGTTACAGGGCAATTTAAGTTTCCTTCCCTGCATGGCAAAGCCAACTGGGACGCCTGCTTCTATTCACTGGGTCTGGAGGAGGAAGCACTGTCAGTGATTCTTAATCTATTTACACAAAACCCGGTTCAGAGCTGTATAGCGAGATCTAGAAAGTAAACATAGCAATAAACCGTATTTATATTCTCCGTAGGGAGTCTGGCTCTGTCTGACAACCCTCTTTCTACCCTCCCACTGCTTCACGATTTTGTGCAGGTTGGTTACTCTGCACTCACATTTTAGAATGTCAGTGTAGAGTAAAGTGTGGACCACCCAGATGTTTATAGCCTAGTGGCGGGGGGGAGAGAGGGTTTCAAAAATACCCAATAATGTTAATATTAAATTTATGTAGACCTTCATATAGAAGGTGAGAATTACTTACTTTGGTATAGATGGCAAAGCTCGTTCTCCTTCTGTAAAAAAAAAAGGAAAAATCATGTAGTGAGAAACCATCACAAGGCAAAAAAAAGCAGAATTGTAGAACAAGTTCAGATGGGGCAGGTGAAGTCAGTCGTTTTTTGATAACGTCAGTAGAATTAGTAAAATAAAAACATCATGTATTGTCTGCAAAGCTTCTTCCATGCTTTTTTACCTATTTATGTAGTGACTAATATAGGAAAGCTGTGACACTGGCAGTCAGGTCAGGAGTCTTCAGGCTTTGGTAAATCTGCCCAGTTATTTGGGGATAGGTCTTACTGCAACGGTGCAACCCTCCGCACCCTACTAACTGGAGCCATTCCTGTGTACTTATCAGTTGCATGCATGTCCCACTGAGTCACTATCTCCCCCGCAGGATTTCTATCTGTACTAAGGTGTATTGCAGTTCTATACCTGAACCAGGAGGCTCTGGATGAAGACGGCCATTGACTCCTCCATGGACAAGCAAGTGGAATAATGGAAACAACAAAAAAAGTAAATTATAGGATGAATGTTTTTTACTTTTTGCACTTATCAGCCATACTGACTCACGGCCTCCTGGGTGAACCAGACGCATCTGGGAGGCACAATCATTACATGAACCAGGCAGCTCAGGATGAACAGAGCTGTTAAGAGTCTTGGCGTAGCAAGAAGAACATTCACCTGACCGGACAGCAGTAAAAGCCGTACGCTTCCTCCAAAAACAGGACGACGGGGGTTGGGAAGAAATGTACCACCTATGACTCAAAATGATGTTTTCACCGCTTAGGAAAACACTTCTCCCTCCAAATATGAGCAGGAAAAAAGCGGTCGCAGGGCAGACGGAGGCAGAGATCGCCACGGATGGAAGAAACGAGAAGAATGCTGATCGCAGCTCTGGAGGTGAATTTAATAAAAAGGGGTTCTATGAAGTTTCTGCACTGCTATCAGTTATCAAGCAAGCGACACATTCTGACAAATACCTATACCCATAGCTGCTGGCCATAGATGCAACATCATCTGATCAGCAAATTTCAAGGTAAACTGTGAAATGCGTTGGACCCTGTGCACAATAGGATGAACGCGCCCTCGTCCAACTACGGCGCCAATCCACTCGATCATTATTGATCAGCTTACAGTTTGCAGCTGGATAAATGGCCCCCTCCCTGACTTCACACAGGACCATGACTGCAGGAAGTCCAAAACCCATCAATACTCGATGAAAAGAGAATCTGGTGCAAAACTTCACTAAAAGCTTCCCACGGTCATTGATCCGGAGCTATACCCGAAAGGCCAGACGCATGAGGGGCTCCCATTACTCTGCAATTAACTGGACTCCGTGGATGATCAGGAAACATGGTGAGTCTCAATCAATAGAGGAGAGACATGCCATACAAATATGGTGTACTTACTCACTGCACCACTCTGCAGTATAATCCCCCCATGACGCGTTTCTCTGGTATCCGGCGTCACGCTGAATATTATGCGTCCGCACAGCAGATAGTGATTGGTGCGTGGACGGACACCGTTACATCTCCTCAGTATATAATGGACGCTCAGCAGGCTGCAGGACGGAGGATGGGAACGTGCTGCCCCCTCAATCTCGGCTCCCATCACTCCGGACATTCAACTTACCTTTCTGTGGCCGGATGATGAAGGACTCTGAGGCTCCATGGACAAGACGGCAGTATCCATCTATTAAATCCGCCATGTTCTCGGCAATGGTGAGGGATGGGGCTGTCACAGTGAGGGGCTGGGAGCGGACATAAACAATAGGGGCATTATTGTCATCACTGCACCCAACAGATCCCCCCACCCTCTCGTATCTGACAATAATGGATCAAATCTACAAACGGCTGCAGGGTTGTCAACAAGATTTTCATTGACAACAAATAGATCATAAAAATGATGACAACAAAACACTATGTAACTTAGAACACGGCTGAACTCGCTGTTCTAATGTGCAGAATCTGAGGAAATAGGGGTCAAGGCAGACCGCAGAGCAAGGAAGTGGAGAAAACGAAGAAAACCCAGGGGGACGGGAGGCTGCGCGGGAAGTGTGGCAGACCCACGGGGACAGGAGACTGGGCAGGATGCGTAGCAGACCCCGGGGGACGGGGGGGGCAGAGTGGATGTGTGGCAGACCCCGGGGGACGGGGGGCAGAGTGGATGCGTGGCAGACCCCGGGGGACGGGGGGGTGGGGGCAGAGGGGATGCGTGGCAGACCCCGGGGGACGGGGGGCAGAGTGGATGCATGGCAGACCCCGGGGGACGGGGGGCAGACGGGATACGTGGCAGACCCCGGTGGGGGGGGGGGGGGGGGGGGGTTGGAGGTGGGGGAAGGGGGGTTTGGGGCAGAGGGGATGCGTGGCAGACCCCGGGGGACGGGGGGGCAGAGTGGATGTGTGGCAGACCCCGGGGGACGGGGGGCAGAGGGGATACGTGGCAGACCCCGGGGGACCGGGGGGGGGGGGGGAGAGGGGATGCGTGGCAGACCCCGGGGGACGGGGGGGCAGAGTGGATGTGTGGCAGACCCCGGGGGACGGGGGGCAGAGTGGATGCGTGGCAGATCCCGGGGGACGGGAGGCAGAGGGGATGCGTGGCAGACCCCGGAGGACGGGAGGCAGAGGGGATGCGTGGCAGACCCCGGAGGACGGGAGGCAGAGGGGATGCGTGGCAGACCCCGGAGGACGGGAGGCAGAGGGGATGTGTGGCAGACCCCGGGGGACGGGAGGCAGAGTGCATGCGTGGCAGACCTCGGGGGACGGGAGGCAGAGTGCATGCGTGGCAGACCTCGGGGGACGGGAGGCAGAGGGGATGCGTGACAAGACGCCGGGGGACAGGAGGCAGAGGGGATGCGAGGCAGACAGTACATGAAGGAAGATCCAGGGAGATGGGAGGCAAAGGGATGTGCAGGAAGACGTAGTTGGACGGAGGCAGGAGAGGCAAAGGAAGATCCTGGGAGACGAGAAGCAGAGGGGAGAAGGAACGCGGGAGTCAGAAGTAAACACAAGGCAGACCCCGGGGGATATGAATCAGAGGGGATATGATGAAAGAGCGGGGGATGGGAGGCAGAGGGGATGCGAAGGAAGACCCCTGGGGAAGGGAAGCAGAGGCGATGCGAAGGAAGACCCCTGAGGAAGGGAGGCAGAGGGAACTCAAAGGAAGACCCCCATTGGAAGGGAGGCAGAGGGGACGCGAAGGAAGACCCCCGGGAAAGGGAGGCAGAGGGAATGCGAAGGAAGACCCCCGGGAAAGGGAGGCAGAGGGGATGCAAAGGAAAACCTCTAGGGAAGAGAGGCAGAGGGGTTGCAAGGGAAGAACCCTGGGGTAGGGAGGCAAATGGGACGTGAAGGAAGACCTCTAGGTAAGGGAGGCAGAAGAGACGCAAAAGAAGATCAATGGGGAAAGGAGGCAGAGTGGATGCAGAGAAAGACCCCTGTGGCTGGGGACATGAGGCAGAGGGGACACAAAGAAAGACTAGGGGAAGGGAGGCAGAGGGGATACGAGGCAGACCCCAGTGAATGTTAGTCAGACGGTAAGCGAAGGAAGACACCTGGGGAAGGAAGAAAGTTCTCAGGGATTAGAGGTAGAGGGGACACAAAAGGAGGACCATAAGGGTAAAGAAGAAATGCAGACCCTAGGGGAAAAAAACAGGCACACACAAGGCAAAACAAAGGAAAAATGGACAAAAGAGACCCCCGAGGCGACAACAGTATTTACCTCTGGTGCTCCAGAAATTCGTAGCTGCAGCATCCCTTTCCGATCTTTGTCTTCGCTGCTCGAATATTGGATGGTCTGCACCTGAGTAAAGTCTGCGAGGTGGGTCGGCTGCAAGGGAAGAAAGTGGAATTAGTTAGAAGGTTAGAATTGAAGACAGACCGTGTAACCCCTGGGGTTGTCCCTAACTAACACTACAGTGAGCACATACCTGCAACCATTATTTCTTGCTCCTTTCAATGCAAAATTAACTAAGCAACTTTTCAAACAGCTTGGAATAAAAAATGTACTACAGCACCTATGCAGAACAATAGGTTCCCATGGTTACAGACTACAAACAGACCCGATGTAGTCAGATCCTATTCTCTTGTATAGAGAGGGGCCATGACCGTTGGAGCATAGTGTAACCAAGGAGACACATAGGTCAGCATGGGCACTGGACACGTGGGTTATGGAGAGGAACACATAGGGTCTAGGGCTATAATACAGAATGCTTATAATGTGGCGCTTTACTTACATTAGATCCTTTATCTGTCAGGTAACTGATCCCCTCCTCGGGGCCGATCGCCAGCTCCACAGATATAACCCAACTGGACTTTAATGGTTTATGTGATCAATGGGAAAAGCATGAAAAACACAAGAAATCCAGCGTAAACCAGAGGATATAAAACAAAAAAAAAAAAAAAGAAGAAGAAAAAGAAGAATCTCCTCACTAGCCCCCATCGTAAAGAAAAAGGCAGAAAGTCAATACCTACAGGTCCAATCATACAGTAAAATGGAAGAGAAGACAAGATCAGTAATGTCCTACCGTACTTACTCCGAGGGCGCACTTGAAGCACTCCTTGTCATATCGATAGACGGGAGAAAGGATTTCAAAGAATTTTAAGATACTTTCTTCCCGGTTGAGGTTGGCGAACTGGCGAAACGTCTGCTGGATTAGCTTCCGGAGTGATTTTGCCTGTTAAAAAAAAAAAAAAAAGAAGAGATCAAACCAATAATCAGGAGAGAAATCAGAGCTCGCACCAATAATCAGGAGAAAAATCAGAGATCAAACCAATAATCAGGAGAAAAATCAGAGATCAAACCAATAATCAGGAGAGAAATCCGAGCTCGCACCAATAATCAGGAGAGAAATCAGAGCTCGCATCAATAATCAGGAGAGAAATCAGAGATCAAACCAATAATCAGGAGAGAAATCAGAGCTCGTATCAATAATCAGGAGAGAAATCAGAGATCAAACCAATAATCAGGAGAGAAATCTGAGCTCGCACCAATAATCAGGAGAGAAATCCGAGCTCGCACCAATAATCAGGAGAGAAATCAGAGCTCGCATCAATAATCAGGAGAGAAATCAGAGATCAAACCAATAATCAGGAGAGAAATCTGAGCTCGCACCAATAATCAGGAGAGAAATCCGAGATCAAACCAATAATCAGGAGAGAAATCCGAGCTCGCATCAATAATCAGGAGAGAAATCAGAGATCAAACCAATAATCAGGAGAGAAATCCGAGCTCGCACCAATTGTCAGGAGAGAAATCAGAGCTCGCACCAATAATCAGGAAAGAAATCCGAGCTCGCATCAATAATCAGGAGAGAAATCCGAGCTCGCACCAATAATCAGGAGAGAAATCAGAGCTCGCACCAATAATCAGGAGAGAAATCAGAGCTCGCACCAATAATCAGGAGAGAAATCAGAGCTCGCACCAATAATCAGGAGAGAAATCAGAGCTCGCACCAATAATCAGGAGAGAAATCAGAGCTCGCACCAATAATCAGGAGAGAAATCAGAGCTCGCACCAATAATCAGGAGAGAAATCAGAGCTCGCACCAATAATCAGGAGAGAAATCCGAGATCAAACCAATAATCAGGAGAGAAATCCGAGCTCGCACCAATAATCAGGAGAGAAATCAGAGCTCGTATCAATAATCAGGAGAGAAATCCGAGATCAAACCAATAATCAGGAGAGAAATCAGAGCTTGCACCAATAATCAGGAGAGAAATCCGAGCTCGCACCAATAATCAGGAGAGAAATCTAAGCTCGCACCAATAATCAGGAGAGAAATCTAAGCTCGCACCAATAATCAGGAGAGAAATCAGAGCTCGCACCAATAATCAGGAGAGAAATCAGAGCTCGCACCAATAATCAGGAGAGAAATCAGAGCTCGCACCAATAATCAGGAGAGAAATCAGAGCTCGCACCAATAATCAGGAGAGAAATCAGAGCTCGCACCAATAATCAGGAGAGAAATCAGAGCTCGCACCAATAATCAGGAGAGAAATCCGAGCTCGCACCAATAATCAGGAGAGAAATCCAAGCTCGCACCAATAATCAGGAGAGAAATCCGAGCTCGCACCAATAATCAGGAGAGAAATCTAAGCTCGCACCAATAATCAGGAGAGAAATCAGAGCTCGCACCAATAATCAGGAGAGAAATCAGAGCTCGCACCAATAATCAGGAGAGAAATCCGAGCTCGCACCAATAATCAGGAGAGAAATCTAAGCTCGCACCAATAATCAGGAGAGAAATCAGAGCTCGCACCAATAATCAGGAGAGAAATCAGAGCTCGTATCAATAATCAGGAGAGAAATCAGAGCTCGCCCCAATAATCAGGAGAGAAATCAGAGCTCGCCCCAATAATCAGGAGAGAAATCAGAGCTCGCCCCAATAATCAGGAGAGAAATCAGAGCTCGCCCCAATAATCAGGAGAGAAATCAGAGCTCGCACCAATAATCAGGAGAGAAATCAGAGCTCGCACCAATAATCAGGAGAGAAATCAGAGCTCGCACCAATAATCAGGAGAGAAATCAGAGCTCGCACCAATAATCAGGAGAGAAATCAGAGCTCGTATCAATAATCAGGAGAGAAATCAGAGCTCGCACCAATAATCAGGAGAGAAATCAGAGCTCGTATCAATAATCAGGAGAGAAATCAGAGCTCGCACCAATAATCAGAGAAAAGACAGTGATAATAAATCTGCACCATATTTACCTTAACAGAATCCAGTAAACTTTTTGGGAAGAACCTTTTCAGACCGACATCTTTCCTGAAAAATAAAAATAACGTCACATCATCTTACACGCAACGAGACAGAAATGGGACAGAATTGAGGTCGGGTAAATGCCATCAGCTGTATGATGCACGGCAGGAGTCAGCGCGCTCGGATCTCTATCCTCCTGACGCCGGCGGTCACCGCTTACACATCTCATCCTTTCTCCAGTACAGGAAATATCCTGAAGATCCTGCCCCCCCGCTGCATAATCTGTCCCCGCAGCGGGCGATGGTCACAGAGCTGGGAGTACAGGCGTTTATATCTGCTGATGACACTATTTGCTGTGACATTATGGTTTTTTGTTTGTTTTTTTAGGAAAGTGGGCCGACACTACCAGTCCATATTTCCTGGGGGGGGGCCTGGACATCAGACAGGGGGTCTCCAGCGGAAATATGAGTTAATGCCTTCTACATTTAGAATCCCATCATCCTCCACAGAGGGTTAGTTACAAATGTATCAAGTGTAGAGAATCCTCAGCTGCGCTGATACACTGCAACAAACTATCAAGACCGCAGAATTCTAGCTCACAGAGGATTGTCCTGTAACTTAGTTACAATGTGTCAGTGCAGGGGGGGAAAAAAAAAAAAAAAAAATCGCATCTTTAACCCCTTTACCCCCAAGGGAGGTTTGCACGTCAATGACCGGGCCAATTTTTACAATTCTGACCACTGTCCCTTTATGAGGTTATAACTCTGGAACGCTTCAACGGATCCCGGTGATTCTGACATTGTTTTCTCGTGACATATTATACTTCATGATAGTGGTAAAATTTCTTTGATAGTACCTGCGTTTATTTGTGAAAAAAACGGAAATTTGGCGAAAATTTTGGAAATTTCGCAATTTTCAAACTTTGAATTTTTATGCAATTAAATCACAGAGATATGTCACACAAAATACTTAATAAGTAACATTTCTCACATGTCTACTTTACATCAGCATAATTTTGGAACCAAATTTTTTTTGTTAGGGAGTTATAAGGGTTAAAAGTTGACCAGCAATTTCTCATTTTTACAACACCATTTTTTTTTTTTAGGGACCACATCTCATTTGAAGTCATTTTGAGGGGTCTATATGATAGAAAATAATGAAGTGTGACACCATTCTAAAAACTGCACCCCTCAAGGTGCTCAAAACCACATTCAAGAAGTTTATTAACCCTTCAGGTGTTTAATAGGAATTTTTGGAATGTTTAAATAAAAATGAACATTTAACTTTTTTACACAAAAAATTTAATTCAGCTCCAATTTGTTTTATTTTACCAAGGGTAACAGGAGAAAATGGACCCCAAACATTGTTGTACAATTTGTCCTGAGTATGCCAATACCCCACATGTGGCAGTAAACCACTGTTTGGGCGCATGGGAGAGCTCGGAAGGGAAGGAGCGCCATTTGACTTTTCAATGCAAAATTGACAGAAATTGAGATGGGACGCCATGTTGCGTTTGGAGAGCCACTGATGTGCCTAAACATTGAAACCCCCCACAAGTGACACCATTTTGGAAAGTAGACCCCCTAAGGAACTTATCTAGAGGTGTGGTGAGCACTTTGACCCACCAAGTGCTTCACAGAAGTTTATAATGCAGAACCGTAAAAATAAAAAATCATATTTTTTCACAAAAATTATATTTTTGCCCCCAATTTTTTATTTTTCCAAGGGTAAGAGAAGAAATTGGGCCTCAAAAGTTGTTGTCCAATTTGTCCTGAGTACGCTGATACCCCATATGTGGCAGTAAACCACTGTTTGGGCGCATGGGAGAGCTTCACATTGCGTTTGCAGAGCCCCTAATGTACCTAAACAGTAGAAACCCCCCACAAGTGACACCATTTTGGAAAGTAGACCCTCTAAGGAACTCATCTTGATGTGTTGTGAGAGCTTTGAACCCCCAAGTATTTCACTACAGTTTATAACGCTGAGCCGTGCAAATAAAAAATACTTTTTTTCCACAAAAATTATATTTTAGCCCCAGTTTTGTATTTTTCCAAAGTTAGCAGGAGAAATTGGACCTTAAATGTTGTTGTCCAATTTGTCCTGAGTACGCTGATACCCGATATGTGGGGGGGAACCACCGTCTGGGCGCATGGGAGGGCTCGGAAGGGAAGGAGCATCATTTGGAATGCAGACTTAGATGGATTGGTCTGCAGGCATCACATTGCGTTTGCAGAGCCCCTAATGTACCTAAACAGTAGAAACCCCCCACAAGTGACCCCATATTGGAAACTAGACCCCTCAATGAACTTATCTAGATTTGTTGTGAGAACTTTGAACCCCCAAGTGTTTCACTACAGTTTATAACGCAGAGCCGTGAAAATAAAAAATCTTATTGTTTTCCCACAAAAATTATTTTTTAGCCCCCAGTTTTGTATTTTCCCAAGGGTAACAGGAGAAATTGGACCACAAAAGTTGTTTTCCTATTTGTCCTGAGTACGCTGATACCCCATATGTGAGGGGAAACCCCTGTTTGGGCACACGGGAGAGCTCGGAAGGGAAGGAGCACTGTTTTACTTTTTCAACGCAGAATTGGCTGGAATTGAGATCGGACGCCATGTCGTGTTTGGAGAGCCCCTGATGTGCCTAAACAGTGGAAACCCCCCAATTATAACTGAAACCCTAATCCAAACACACCCCTAACCCTAATTCCAATGGTAACCCTAACCACACCTCTAACCCTGACACACCCCTAACCCTAATCCCAACCCTATTCCCAACTGTAAATGTAATCTAAACCCTAACCCTAACTTTAGCCCCAACCCGAACCCTAACTGTAGCCCCAACCCTAACCCTAGCCCTAACCATAATGGGAAAATGGAAATAAATACATTTTTTTAATTTTTCCCTAACTAAGGGGGTGATGAAGGGGGGTTTGATTTACTTTTATAGCGAGTTTTTTAGCGGATTTTTATGATTGGCAGCCGTCACACACTGAAAGATGCTTTTTATTGCAAAAAATATTTTTTGCAATACCACATTTTGAGAGCTATAAGTTTTCCATATTTTGGTCCACAGAGTCATGTGAGGTCTTGTTTTTTGCGGGACGAGTTGACGTTTTTATTGAAAACATTTTCGGGCACGTGACATTTTTTGATCGCTTTTTATTCCGATTTTTGTGAGGAAGAATGACCAAAAACCAGCTATTCATGAATTTCTTTTGGGGGAGGCGTTTATACCGTTCCGTGTTTGGTAAAATTGATGAAGCAGTTTTATTCTTCGGGTCAGTACGATTACAGCGATACCTCATTTATATCATTTTTTTATGGTTTGGTGCTTTTATACGATAAAAACTATTTTACAGAAAAAATAATTATTTTGGCATCGCTTTATTCTCAGGACTATAACTTTTTTATTTTTTTGCTGATGATGCTGTTTGGTGGCTCGTTTTTTGTGGGACAAGATGACGCTTCAGCGGTACCATGGTTATTTATATCTGTCTTTTTGATCGCGTGTTATTCCACTTTTTGTTCGGCGGTATGATAATAAAGCGTTGTTTTTTGCCTCTTTTTTGTTTTTTTTCTTACGGTGTTTACTGAAGGGGTTAACTAGTGGGACAGTTTAATAGGTCGGGTCGTTACGGACGCGGCGATACTAAATATGTGTACTTTTATTGTTTTTTTTTTATTTAGATGAAGAAATGTATTTATGGGAATAATTTTTTTTTTTTTTTCATTATTTTGGAATATTTTTTTTTTTTTTACACATTTGGAAAAATTTTTTTCCACTTTTTTACTTTGTCCCAGGGGGAAACATCACAGATCAGTGATCCGACAGTTTGCACAGCACTCTGTCAGATCACTGATCTGACTAGCAGCGCTGCAGGCTTCACAGTGCCTGCTCTGAGCAGGCTCTGTGAAGCCACCTCCCTCCCTGCAGGACCCGGATCTGCGGCCATCTTGGATCCGGGGCTAGAGCAGGGAGGGAGGGAGGGAGGGAGGTAAGACCCCCGCAGCAACGCGATCACATCGTGTTGCTGCGGGGGGCTCAGGGAAGCCCGCAGGGAGCCCCCTCCCTGCGCGGTGCTTCCCTGCACCGCCGGCACATCGCGATCATGTTTGATCGCGGTGTGCCAGGGGTTAATGTGCCGGGGGCGGTCCGTGACCGCTCTTGGCACATAGTGCCGGATGTCAGCTGCGATAAGCAGCTGACACCCGGCCGCGATCGGCGGCGCTCCCCCCCGTGAGCGCTGCCGATCGCTATGACGTACTATCCCGTCCAGGGTCAGATAAGCCCAGGGCACCTCGACGGGATAGTACGTCTAAGGTCACAGAGGGGTTAAAGAATCGCAAGAGGATTGTCCAGACTGGTTACAACTGTTGCAAACGCTGTTTTCATTCTCATCAGAAAGTTTCCTATGCAGAGCGCTCTCTTTCGCACTCGCTTTCTTTTCTTCATTAGCAGATGCCAAATTAAAGGACTTTTTAAGAATTTGGTTCGGAACGTTCAGAGAAATAATTGCAACTGATTCTTTATGTATGAATTCAGTACATGATGTGAAGCGTCACGTTCTACCGCGTCCGGCAGATGAAGAGTTAATACAACAGTAAGAAAAAAGGAGGTCCGGCCTCGAGGAGCCCCCCATAACATGACTGTTCCCAATTACCCACCACTTCTCGGGTCGGTCGCAGTGTTAGGGGCAGACGCCGTCACCGAGATGGAATACACACGTCTGACGAGAATAATGGACAATTAGGGTGAAGTAAATGTCACAGCCGAGCGAGCGGACCGGGGGACGGGGAATTCTCTACCACAACATATCAGACTCTCGCCTACCATCGAAACCTTCAAAAAGAACCTGAAGACCCACCTCTTCAGACAAGCCTACAACCTGCAGTAACCACCGATCGACCAAACCACTGCACGGCCAGCTCTATCCTCACCTACTGTATCCTCACCCATCCCTTGTAGATTGTGAGCCTTCGCGGGCAGGGTCCTCTCTCCTCCTGTACCAGTTGTGACTTGTATTGTTCAAGATTATTGTACTTGTTTTATTATGTATACCCCTCCTCACATGTAAAGCGCCATGGAATAAATGGCGCTATAATAATAAATAATAATAATAATAACAACATCAGGCAATTATTGTAAAGAGAATGAGTTCTGGATAGACAAATCAAGTAAACGTGACGCGAGGATGATGGGAGCGAAGCGTTCACTGTAAGGGTCATGTGTTCACCGACAGGTCCGACCGAGGAAAGAAAAACAAGAGCAGAACATATGTATATTATGCAGAATAGTGAGTGCAGCTCTGGAGGATAATACAGGATGTAACTCAGGATCAGTAATGTAATGTATGTACACAGTGACTGCACCAGCAGAATAGTGAGTGCAGCTCTGGGGTATAATACAGGATGTAACTCAGGATCAGTAATGTAATGTATGTACACAGGGACTGCACCAGCAGAATAGTGAGTGCAGCTCTGGAGGATAATACAGGATGTAACTCAGGATCAGTAATGTAATGTATGTACACAGTGACTGCACCAGCAGAATAGTGAGTGCAGCTCTGGGGTATAATACAGGATGTAACTCAGGATCAGTAATGTAATGTATGTACACAGTGACTGCACCAGCAGAATAGTGAGTGCAGCTCTGGGGTATAATACAGGATGTAACTCAGGATCAGTAATGTATGTACACAGTGACTGCACCAGCAGAATAGTGAGTGCAGCTCTGGAGGATAATACAGGATGTAACTCAGGATCAGTAATGTAATGTATGTACACAGTGACTGCACCAGCAGAATAGTGAGTGCAGCTCTGGGGTATAATACAGGATGTAACTCAGGATCAGTAATGTAATGTATGTACACAGTGACTGCACCAGCAGAATAGTGGGTGCAGCTCTGGAGTATAATACAGGATGTAACTCAGGATCAGTAATGTATGTACACAGTGACTGCACCAGCAGAATAGTGAGTGCAGCTCTGGGGTATAATACAGGATGTAACTCAGGATCAGTAATGTAATGTATGTACACAGTGACTGCACCAGCAGAATAGTGAGTGCAGCTCTGGGGTATAATACAGGATGTAACTCAGGATCAGTAATGTAATGTATGTACACAGTGACTGCACCAGCAGAATAGTGAGTGCAGCTCTGGGGTATAATACAGGATGTAACTCCGGATCAGTAATGTAATGTATGTACACAGTGACTGCACCAGCAGAATAGTGAGTGCAGCTCTGGAGGATAATACAGGATGTAACTCAGGATCAGTAATGTAATGTATGTACACAGTGACTGCACCAGCAGAATAGTGAGTGCAGCTCTGGGGTATAATACAGGATGTAACTCAGGATCAGTAATGTAATGTATGTACACAGTGACTGCACCAGCAGAATAGTGAGTGCAGCTCTGGGGTATAATACAGGATGTAACTCAGGATCAGTAATGTAATGTATGTACACAGTGACTGCACCAGCAGAATAGTGAGTGCAGCTCTGGAGGATAATACAGGATGTAACTCAGGATCAGTAATGTAATGTATGTACACAGTGACTGCACCAGCAGAATAGTGAGTGCAGCTCTGGGGTATAATACAGGATGTAACTCAGGATCAGTAATGTAATGTATGTACACAGTGACTGCACCAGCAGAATAGTGAGTGCAGCTCTGGAGGATAATACAGGATGTAACTCAGGATCAGTAATGTAATGTATGTACACAGTGACTGCACCAGCAGAATAGTGAGTGCAGCTCTGGGGTATAATACAGGATGTAACTCAGGATCAGTAATGTAATGTATGTACACAGTGACTGCACCAGCAGAATAGTGAGTGCAGCTCTGGGGTATAATACAGGATGTAACTCAGGATCAGTAATGTAATGTATGTACACAGTGACTGCACCAGCAGAATAGTGAGTGCAGCTCTGGAGGATAATACAGGATGTAACTCAGGATCAGTAATGTAATGTAATGTATGTACACAGTGACTGCACCAGCAGAATAGTGAGTGCAGCTCTGGGGTATAATACAGGATGTAACTCAGGATCAGTAATGTAATGTATGTACACAGTGACTGCACCAGCAGAATAGTGGGTGCAGCTCTGGAGTATAATACAGGATGTAACTCAGGATCAGTAATGCATGTACACAGTGACTGCACCAGCAGAATAGTGAGTGCAGCTCTGGGGTATAATACAGGATGTAACTCAGGATCAGTAATGTATGTACACAGTGACTGCACCAGCAGAATAGTGAGTGCAGCTCTGGGGTATAATACAGGATGTAACTCCGGATCAGTAATGTAATGTATGTACACAGTGACTGCACCAGCAGAATAGTGAGTGCAGCTCTGGAGTATAATACAGGATGTAACTCAGGATCAGTAATGTAATGTATGTACACAGTGACTGCACCAGCAGAATAGTGAGTGCAGCTCTGGGGTATAATACAGGAGGTAACTCAGGATCAGTAATGTAATGTATGTACACAGTGACTGCACCAGCAGAATAGTGAGTGCAGCTCTGGGGTATAATACAGGATGTAACTCAGGATCAGTATCGTATGTACACAGTGACTGCACCAGCAGAATAGTGAGTGCAGCTCTGGAGTATAATACAGGATGTAACTCAGGATCAGTAATGTAATGTATGTACACAGTGACTGCACCAGCAGAATAGTGAGTGCAGCTCTGGGGTATAATACAGGAGGTAACTCAGGATCAGTAATGTAATGTATGTACACAGTGACTGCACCAGCAGAATAGTGAGTGCAGCTCTGGAGTATAATACAGGATGTAACTCAGGATCAGTAATGTAATGTATGTACACAATGACTGCACCAGCAGAATAGTGAGTGCAGCTCTGGGGTATAATACAGGAGGTAACTCAGGATCCGTAATGTAATGTATGTACACAGTGACTGCACCAGCAGAATAGTGAGTGCAGCTCTGGGGTATAATACAGGATGTCACTCAGGATCAGTAATGTAATGTATGTACACAGTGACTGCACCAGCAGAATAGTGAGTGCAGCTCTGGGGTATAATACAGGATGTAACTCAGGATCAGTAATGTAATGTATGTACAGAGTGACTGCACCAGCAGAATAGTGAGTGCAGCTCTGGGGTATAATACAGGATGTAACTCAGGATCAGTAATGTAATGTATGTACACAGTGACTGCACCAGCAGAATAGTGAGTGCAGCTCTGGAGTATAATACAGGAGGTAACTCAGGATCAGTAATGTAATGTATGTACACAGTAACTGCACCAGCAGAATAGTGAGTGCAGCTCTGGCGTATAATACAGGAGGTAACTCAGGATCAGTAATGTAATGTATGTACACAGTAACTGCACCAGCAGAATAGAGAGTGCAGCTCTGGGGTATAATACAGGATGTAATTCAGGATCAGTAATGTAATGTATGTACACAGTGACTGCACCAGCAGAATACTGAGTGCAGCTCTGGAGTATAATACAGGATGTAACTCAGGATCAGTAATGTAATGTATGTACACAGTGACTGCACCAGCAGAATAGTGAGTGCAGCTCTGGAGTATAATACAGGAGGTAACTCAGGATCAGTAATGTAATGTATGTACACAGTGACTGCACCAGCAGAATAGTGAGTGCAGCTCTGGGGTATAATACAGGATGTAACTCAGGATCAGTAATGTAATGTATGTACACAGTGACTGCACCAGCAGAATAGTGAGTGCAGCTCTGGAGTATAATACAGGATGTAACTCAGGATCAGTAATGTAATGTATGTACACAGTGACTGCACCAGCAGAATAGTGAGTGCAGCTCTGGAGTATAATACAGGAGGTAACTCAGGATCAGTAATGTAATGTATGTACACAGTAACTGCACCAGCAGAATAGTGAGTGCAGCTCTGGAGTATAATACAAGAGGTAACTCAGGATCAGTAATGTAATGTATGTACACAGTAACTGCACCAGCAGAATAGAGAGTGCAGCTCTGGGGTATAATACAGGATGTAACTCAGGATCAGTAATGTAATGTATGTACACAGTGACTGCACCAGCAGAATAGTGAGTGCAGCTCTGGAGGATAATACAGGATGTAACTCAGGATCAGTAATGTAATGTATGTACACAGTGACTGCACCAGCAGAATAGTGAGTGCAGCTCTGGGGTATAATACAGGATGTAACTCAGGATCAGTAATGTAATGTATGTACACAGTGACTGCACCAGCAGAATAGTGGGTGCAGCTCTGGAGTATAATACAGGATGTAACTCAGGATCAGTAATGTATGTACACAGTGACTGCACCAGCAGAATAGTGAGTGCAGCTCTGGGGTATAATACAGGATGTAACTCAGGATCAGTAATGTATGTACACAGTGACTGCACCAGCAGAATAGTGAGTGCAGCTCTGGGGTATAATACAGGATGTAACTCCGGATCAGTAATGTAATGTATGTACACAGTGACTGCACCAGCAGAATAGTGAGTGCAGCTCTGGGGTATAATACAGGATGTAACTCCGGATCAGTATCGTATGTACACAGTGACTGCACCAGCAGAATAGTGAGTGCAGCTCTGGAGTATAATACAGGATGTAACTCAGGATCAGTAATGTAATGTATGTACACAGTGACTGCACCAGCAGAATAGTGAGTGCAGCTCTGGGGTATAATACAGGAGGTAACTCAGGATCAGTAATGTAATGTATGTACACAATGACTGCACCAGCAGAATAGTGATTGCAGCTCTGGGGTATAATACAGGAGGTAACTCAGGATCCGTAATGTAATGTATGTACACAGTGACTGCACCAGCAGAATAATGAGTGCAGCTCTGGGGTATAATACAGGATGTAACTCAGGATCAGTAATGTAATGTATGTACACAGTGACTGCACCAGCAGAATAGTGAGTGCAGCTCTGGGGTATAATACAGGATGTAACTCAGGATCAGTAATGTAATGTATGTACAGAGTGACTGCACCAGCAGAATAGTGAGTGCAGCTCTGGGGTATAATACAGGATGTAACTCAGGATCAGTAATGTAATGTATGTACACAGTGACTGCACCAGCAGAATAGTGAGTGCAGCTCTGGAGTATAATACAGGAGGTAACTCAGGATCAGTAATGTAATGTATGTACACAGTAACTGTACCAGCAGAATAGTGAGTGCAGCTCTGGAGTATAATACAGGAGGTAACTCAGGATCAGTAATGTAATGTATGTACACAGTAACTGCACCAGCAGAATAGAGAGTGCAGCTCTGGGGTATAATACAGGATGTAATTCAGGATCAGTAATGTAATGTATGTACACAGTGACTGCACCAGCAAAATACTGAGTGCAGCTCTGGAGTATAATACAGGATGTAACTCAGGATCAGTAATGTAATGTATGTACACAGTGACTGCACCAGCAGAATAGTGAGTGCAGCTCTGGAGTATAATACAGGAGGTAACTCAGGATCAGTAATGTAATGTATGTACACAGTGACTGCACCAGCAGAATAGTGAGTGCAGCTCTGGGGTATAATACAGGATGTAACTCAGGATCAGTAATGTAATGTATGTACACAGTGACTGCACCAGCAGAATAGTGAGTGCAGCTCTGGAGTATAATACAGGATGTAACTCAGGATCAGTAATGTAATGTATGTACACAGTGACTGCACCAGCAGAATAGTGAGTGCAGCTCTGGAGGATAATTATTGCATTTACACACTGATTCAGTTTTCAATTATAAGATTGCTGGTGTTACCAGTAGATCGACATGAGCTGTAATAAGTGAATATGACAAGGTGGTTTCCGGACAGCCATCATCCTAAACTACCTAAGCCCCTGCAGACGGGAGCTACACAGAACGACTCCACCATTAATTAGTCGCTGCCATGAAGCCGCACCATTTTCTAGTCTCGGAGACATTAGTGCTATAGGTCAGGAGATGGACGGTCCCCCTCGCCTCATACACTGACATGCATGGACATATCCGGCTGTTCCACCCTCACATCAGCTGTTATTAAAGGCCAGAAAAGGGTTATTAAGACGTGCGGCCATAGAGCGACAAATCGATGCCCAGAAAAGAAATCATTGAAAATCCAAGAGCCGAAGACTGAAGATCAAGAAGGATGGAGATCAATCCTCTCCATAGCAGAATAATTGATCCACAACATCTCAAAAAGTCCCAACTAAAGTCCAGGTAATAGGAGTTCTGATCCCACTGGAAGCACCCATAACAATTAAAGGAAGGGCGCCCCCTTGTGGCTGGAAAATAACACATTAAAGGGATTTGTCATTTCACAGTCATTGAGAACAAGGAGTCCTGGAAGTGATGATCCGGCTCCAGAGACCTCATCTCACATCATCCAATCTGTCTGGCATGACATGAGGAGAAAGAAGGATCCGCACAGGGGACATCCACAGAAGGTCTGGGGTCAGGTCTCCAAGATGTTTGGGACAACCTCCTGCTGACACCCTCCATAAACTGTGTACAAGTGATAAGTATCTAAGAAAAGTGATGATGGCGAACGGCGGCCACCAAATATTGATGAGATTTACATTTCTCTTTTCTTCCTTCACTTATCAATTAACAAAATAGAATATTAACACTTCTATATTTGGCGCATTCTTACTGTGCAGCATTTTCTTTTTTAAAACACCTGCCTAAAACTTTTGCATAGCACTGAATGTGTATATAAGTATATATTAATTAGCTAACACTTACTCTAAAACTTCATAGTTCGACTTCTTCTCTAGGGCATTACCTCTCATCTCCCCGTAAGACCGCCTACACAAAAACAAAAAAAACAAAAATAGAAATTAAAAGCAATAATATCTCCATGCTTTATCATACCAGTAGCATTATAGTAGTTATATTCTTGTACATAGGAGCAGTATTATAGTAGTTATATTCTTGTACATAGGAGCAGTATTAAAGTAGTTATATTCTTGTACATAGGAGCAGTATTATAGTAGTTATATTCTTGTACATAGGGACAGTATTATAGTAGTTATATTCTTGTACATAGGAGCAGTATTATAGTAGTTATATTCTTGTACATAGGGGCAGTATTATAGTAGTTATATTCTTGTACATAGGGACAGTATTATAGTAGTTATATTCTTGTACATAGGAGCAGTATTATAGTAGTTATATTCTTGTACATAGGAGCAGTATTATAGTAGTTATATTCTTGTACATAAGAGCAGTATTATAGTAGTTATATTCTTGTACATAGGGACAGTATTATAGTAGTTATATTCTTGTACATAGGAGCAGTATTATAGTAGTTATATTCTTGTACATAGGGACAGTATTATAGTAGTTATATTCTTGTACATAGGAGCAGTATTATAGTAGTTATATTCTTGTACATAGGGACAGTATTATAGTAGTTATATTCTTGTACATAGGAGCAGTATTATAGTAGTTATATTCTTGTACATAGGAGCAGTATTATAGTAGTTATATTCTTGTACATAGGGACAGTATTATAGTAGTTATATTCTTGTACATAGGAGCAGTATTATAGTAGTTATATTCTTGTACATAGGGGCAGTATTATAGTAGTTATATTCTTGTACATAGGGACAGTATTATAGTAGTTATATTCTTGTACATAGGAGCAGTATTATAGTAGTTATATTCTTGTACATAGGAGCAGTATTATAGTAGTTATATTCTTGTACATAGGGGCAGTATTATAGTAGTTATATTCTTGTACATAGGGGCAGTATTATAGTAGTTATATTCTTGTACATAGGGGCAGTATTATAGTAGTTATATTCTTGTATATAGGGGCAGTATTATAGTAGTTATATTCCTGTACATAGGGAGCAGTATTATAGTAGTTATATTCCTGTACATAGGGGACAGTATTATAGTAGTTATATTCTTGTACATAGGGGCAGTATTATAGTAGTTATATTCTTGTACATAGGAGCAGTATTATAGTAGTTATATTCTTGTACATAGGAGCAGTATTATAGTAGTTATATTCTTGTACATAGGGGACAGTATTATAGTAGTTATATTCTTGTACATAGGGGACAGTATTATAGTAGTTATATTCTTGTATATAGGAGCAGTATTATAGTAGAAATATTTTTGTACATAGGAGCAGTATTATAGTAGTTATATTCTTGTACATAGGAGCAGTATTATAGTAGTTATATTCTTGTACATAGGAGCAGTATTATAGTAGTTATATTCTTGTACATAGGAGCAGTATTATAGTAGTTATATTCTTGTACATAGGGGCAGTATTATAGTAGTTATATTCTTGTACATAGGAGCAGTATTATAGTAGTTATATTCTTGTACATAGGAGCAGTATTATAGTAGTTATATTCTTGTACATAGGGGACAGTATTATAGTAGTTATATTCTTGTACATAGGGGCAGTATTATAGTAGTTATATTCTTGTACATGGGAGCAGTATTATAGTAGTTATATTCTTGTATACAGGAGCAGTATTATAGTAGTTATATTCTTGTACATAGGGGCAGTAATATAGTAGTTATATTCTTGTACGTAGGGGGCAGTATTATAGTAGTTATATTCTTGTATATAGGGGGCAGTATTATAGTAGTTATATTCTTGTACATAGGGGCAGTAATATAGTAGTTATATTCTTGTACGTAGGGGCAGTATTATAGTAGTTATATTCTTGTACATAAGGGGCAGTATTATAGTAGTTATATTCTTGTACATAAGGGGCAGTATTATAGTAGTTATATTCTCGTACATAGGAGCAGTATTATAGTAGTTATATTATTGTACATAGGGGCAGTATTATAGTAGTTATATTCTTGTACATAGGGGCAGTAATATAGTAGTTATATTCTTGTACATAGGGGGCAGTATTATAGTAGTTATATTCTTGTACATAAGGGGCAGTATTATAGTAGTTATATTCTTGTACATAGGAGCAGTATTATCTATCTATATATATAATTGTCTAAGGGTTTTTCCGTCTGTCTGTCTGTCTGTCCAGGAAATCCCGCGTCTCTGATTGGTCGAGGCCGCCAGGCCTCGACCAATCAGCGACGGGCACATCGACGATGATGTCATAAAGGACGTAGACATCCCGCGTCTCTGATTCAGCGACGGGCACAGTATCGACGTAGATGTCATAATGGTTGCCATGGCGACGATGATGTCATAAAGGTTGCCTCGACCAATCAGCGACGGGCACAGTGTGCCGCGAATTCTGGAATCATCATTGTCCATATGCTACGGGAACATGCATATTCTAGAATACCCGATGCGTTAGAATCGGGCCACAGTCTAGTAGTAGTTATATTCTGGTACATAGGGGCAGTATTATAGTAGTTATATTCTTGCACATAAGAGCAGTATTATAGTAGTTATATTCTTGTACATAGGGGCAGTATTATAGTAGTTATATTCTTTTACATAGGAGCAGTATTATAGTAGTTATATTCTTGTACATAGGGGCTGTATTATAATAGTTATATTCTTTTACATAGGAGCAGTATTATAGTAGTTATATTCTTGTACGTAGGAGCAGTATTATAGTAGTTATATTCTTGTACATAGGGGGCAGTATTATAGTAGTTATATTCTTTTACATAGGAGCAGTATTATAGTAGTTATATTCTTGTACATAGGGGCTGTATTATAATAGTTATATTCTTTTACATAGGAGCAGTATTATAGTAGTTATATTCTTGTACGTAGGAGCAGTTTTATAGTAGTTATATTCTTGTACATAGGAGCAGTATTATAGTAGTTATATTCTTGTACATAGGGGCAGTATTATAGTAGTTATATTCTTTTACATAGGAGCAGTATTATAGTAGTTATATTCTTGCACATAGGAGCAGTATTATAGTAGTTATATTCTTGTACATAGGGGCAGTATTATAGTAGTTATATTCTTTTACATAGGAGCAGTATTATAGTAGTTATATTCTTGTACATAGGGGCAGTATTATAGTAGTTATATTCTTGTACATAGGGGGCAGTATTATAGTAGTTATATTCTTGCACATAGGAGCAGTATTATAGTAGTTATATTCTTGTACATAGGAGCAGTATTATAGTAGTTATATTCTTTTACATAGGAGCAGTATTATAGTAGTTATATTCTTGTACATAGGGGCAGTATTATAGTAGTTATATTCTTTTACATAGGAGCAGTATTATAGTAGTTATATTCTTGTACATAGGGGTGGCATTATAGTAGATATATTCTTGTACATAGGGGCGGTATTATAGTAGTTATATTCTTGTACATAGGAGCAGTATTATAGTAGTTATATTCTTGTACATAAGGGGCAGTATGTATTATAGTAGTTATATTCTTGTACATAGGAGCAGTATTATAGTAGTTATATTCTTGTACATAGGAGCAGTATTATAGTAGTTATATTCTTGTACATAGGCGCAGTATTATAGTAGTTATATTCTTGTACATAGGGGCAGTATTATAGTAGTTATATTCTTGTACATAGGAGCAGTATTATAGTAGTTATATTCTTGTACATAGGAGCAGTATTATAGTAGTTATATTCTTGTACATAGGAGCAGTATTATAGTAGTTATATTCTTGTACATAGGAGCAGTATTATAGTAGTTATATTCTTGTACATAGGAGCAGTATTATAGTAGTTATATTCTTGTACATAGGGGCAGTATTATAGTAGTTATATTCTTGTACATAGGAGCAGTATTATAGTAGTTATATTCTTTTACATAGGAGCAGTATTATAGTAGTTATATCCTTGTACATAGGGGTGGTATTATAGTAGTTATATTCTTGTATATAGGGGACAGTATTATTTTACCCACATCAGTCACTTTATACCAGCTTTTTAGAATACATTACAGCATGTAGTTGTGTATGACAGGATTCTAGTTATGCTTTTCGGCGCTCCCGATGATGTAACAGAAGAAATATTAATATACATGTCAGATTCTGCACTCAAGGATTAAGTTGTAATTTGAACTGAATTCCTATGTAATTTATTACTCTGCAAGACACGGATTATTGATTAGTGCCTATTACTTGAGCTGATGTGCTGTTTTTTCCCCGCTGAGAGCAAATTCACCAAAATACTCTAACATTCAGATTACCAGGCACTGTACAAAAATGTAGTCGGCTCCAACTGTACGATCAGAAAAAATCCATCTCATCAGAATAGTAAAATTACAGCGGTGCAGGGAGCGGAGGGAAGATGTAGAAAAGAATCCACCACGATGGAGGAAATATCATTATTCCCATAAATACCAGTGATTTATCTCACCGGTCACAGAGTGCGGATGCTCCAATCTCAGAGTATATGTAACACGTAAATTCGCGATATTACCGGATTTCAAGACAGCCGAGCTTCAAAGCAATTTCCTGGTCCACTTGGTCCGCCATCTCCAACATGTAGTCATTTTTCACCTGCAAGAAAAAGGGAACAAGAGTTAGAAGAGGCCTCAGGATTACACGTGTCAGAGGAGAACAGGGGGATAACTATAACTTCCAGCAAGCCTCCAAAACCACATCCCCGGGAACAACGCTGGGTACAGACCAAAAGTTTGGACACACCTTCTCATTTAAAGATTTTTCTGCATTTTCATGACTATGAAAATTGTACATTCACACTGAAGGCATCAAAACTATGAATTAACACATGTGGAATTATATACTTAACAAAAAAGTGTGAAACAACTGAAAATATGTCTTATATTCTAGGTTCTTTAAAGTAGCCACCTTTTGCTTTGATGACTGCTTTGCACACTCTTGACATTCTCTTGATTGAGGTCTGGAGACTGAGATGTCCACTCCAGAAACTTCACTTTGTTCTGCTGTAACCAATGACAAGTCGACTTGACCTTTTGTTTTGGATCGTTGTCATGTTGGAACGTCCAAGTACATCCCATGCCCAGCTTCCGGACTGATGATTGCAAATTTGCCTTCAGTATTTGCGGATAACGTGCTACTTTCATCTTTCCTTCAACTTTGACCAGGTTTCCTGTGTCTTTGTAGCTCACACATCCCCAAAACATCAGCGATCCACCTCTGTGCTTTACAGTAGGAATGGTGTTCCTTTCATCATAGGCCTTGTTGACCTCTCTCCAAATGTAACGTTTATGTTTGTGGCCAAAAAGTTCAATTTTGGTCTCATCACTCCAAATTACCTTGTTCCAGAAGTTTTGAAGCTTGTCTCTGTCCTGTTTTGCGTATTGTAAGCCAGATACTTTGTGGCATTTGCGCAGTAATGGCTTTCTTCTGGTGACTCGATCATGCAGCCCATTTTTCTTCAAGTGCCTCCTTATTGTGCATCTAAAAACAACCACACCGCCAGTTTTCAGTGAGTCCAGTATTTCAGCTGATGTTATTTGTGGGTTTTTCTTTGCATCCCGAACAATTTTTCTGGCAGTTGTGGACGACATTTTTGTTGGTCTACCTGACCGTGGTTCTGTTTCTGCAGAGCCCCTGATATTCCATTTGTTAATCACAGTGTGAATGCTGCTGACTGGCATTATCAATTCCTGGGATATCTTTTTGTATCTCTTTCCTGTTTTATACAGTTCAACTACCTTTTCCCGTAGATCCATTGACAATTCTTTTGCTTTCCCCATGACTCACAATCCAGAAACATCAGTGGCTGGATGAAAGATGCCAGAGTCTGTCTGGATCCCAGAAACTCACTCAGCTTTTATGCACACACACTGATTACAAGCAAACAGGTCACAGGTGAGGATGCTACCTTTAATAGCCATTCACACCCATTTGTGTCAACCTCTGTGCATGTTATCAGGTCATAATCACAATTTATACTTCAAAAGTATAGTGATAAAAATGACTGCTCAACATGCAAATATTCAGCCCTCAAACCGACCCAACAGAAGAAAAATTAAATAAACAATGGAGACACAAATTAATCCCCCCCTCCATTTATTATCGAATTGACCTGGAGAAGAATGTCATCAGGTGAAAAAAAAAACAAAGACAATGGAATTGTGTTTTGTTTTTTTCTCTTAGGCAATGTTCACATGTTGCGTTTTTGCTGCATTTTTTAATGCAATATTTTAGCTGCGTTTTACAGTACCAGCAAAAGCCATGGAACTTTAGAAGTCTCCTGCACACATTGTTTTTTTTTTTTTTTTGTGACTGAAGTGGAAAACTGCTGAGTTTTTGCAAACTGCAGCATGTCACTCAGTGTTTTTGCAGCGTTTTTTTTTTACCCATAGAAAGCAATAAGTGCAAAAATGCAGCTAAAATGCAGGTATCGGGTTTTGCTGTGTTTTTGTGCAAAAACCTTAAGGAAGTTGTATCGTGATATTTTTGGGGGGCACTAAACTTTATCGGGATGCACAAGACAACATTAAGGCTATGTGCACACGCTCAGGATTTTTTGCGTTTTTTTCGGCTGTTTTCCGCGAGAAAAGTGCTTAAAAAACCTATACATCAGCATCCCATCATTTTTAATGCATTCTGCAATTTTTGTGCACATGATGCGTTTTTTTTCCCCGCACATAGCCTTACACAGCAAAATATGCGGTTTGTAAGCAGCTTCTTTACTGCTGAGAGCAGGTTTTGCCAGCAGAAAAAAAAAAAACCAGCAGCAAAAACGCAAAGTGTGAACATAACATTATTTTACGCCGTTTTATTTTTTTTCTCCCCATTTTTCAGTAAGTTATATGGTAAAATGAAGGCAGTCATTTAAAATTACAACTCGTCCTGCAAAAAAAAAAACACACCCAAAAAAGGGGCCCTCGTACAGCTAAGGCGAAAAAGGGAGAAGTAAAAAAAAAAAAGAGGCTAAAGTGTAAAATCACCCGATTATAAATATGTTAAAGGGGGATTCTATCTCAGTAAGTTATATGCAATAGATCTTTGGATGTTTGACCCCCACAGATTCTGAGAATGAAGGGGCACACCGGACGGTCGGGTCCCCACCAGAGTCTTCCTGGGGTTTTTAGATTTCCCTGTGTGACCGGAACCATAAGCTGCAGGGGATGAAGCACTAAAGTAGCGCTTTGGCCTCCAGGTTCAGTGACTGTCACATAAGTCAGACCCACAGGAAGCGGTGAAGGGGTGTTGAGACTTAGCAGTACCGTTTACGGCCACTACACAATGTGCGGCGCTGTGGCACTTCAGGTGGGCTGCAATGGCTTCAATCAGCTGATCGGTGGACGTGCTTGGAGCAGCGCCCGCCACAATGTGATGTCATGTGACCCTTTATGAGGATAAGTCGTGATATTACAGACCTGGAAAACTTTAGGAACTGTAATATTACTAGGATATGCCATCCTTTATAAAGACAGGAAAACTCCTTTAAACACCAACAAGCCTCCTCCAGCTTCCTAAATGCAGAGGTGAGAAGTGCAGGCCCCGACAGGGACGGATTATGCCCAGGTCCTGACAGGGACGGATTATGCCCAGGCCCTGACAGGGACGGATTATGCCCAGGCCCTGACAGGGACGGATTATGCCCTCGAGGTGCGTTGTGGATGAAGATTTCTTGTCTTAGGACACAAACGACTGCAAAACCGTCCGCAGCTCATCCAGCCGCAGAATTACCACATTCACACATGGATAATGGAAGGGTAAGACAAATACTGAGGGGAGACCCCAGAGATAAGGGGCCAAGATGCGATTTTCTTAGGTGCCATATTTTACCATAAATCCGCCTCTTGGATTCGGCTTTGTCCCCTTAATATCGGATCATTGCTCCAAATACCTGAAATCTAAACTCATCATTGACATCAGGAGAGTTCAGGGTCGCGGCTCCCACCTCCCCCACAGACGGGGCACCTACATCTGTTGTGGTATGGGTGTACGGTGGGAAAGAGCGGGGGCAGGGCAGATCAAGTCCTGACCCCAAACTTTAGCATCCCAGCTGCCACCCTAGCAGCCATATGCCGGCTCACCTCCTCCCTGCGGTACGGTGGAAGATACAGACACCAGGATGCTGAGGGTAGACGCACGCCGGACGGGAATGCTGCCCAATCATCCTCCACAGCACAGAAAACAACAGCGTGAAAGTGGATGAGATGGTAACAAGTCTTCTCCGCAGTGTTCATCCGCAGGAAATTGCGCAGATTTGTGGATTTTGCGTACTTTAAATCCAGACTAAAATCCGCAGCAAACACAGAGCAGAGGGACTCATCTGCAAAACCCACCAACTAAGAAGGGTGGGATCGTTTCCCGGCAGAACTGGTAGGACTGTGCCCAGCTGCCCACCGAGACGAGGTGATAATTGGGTGGACGCTGCTCCGCGATTCTGTCTATGAGGATGCCGCGGAGCGTGACCACTGTCTGCCCGCAGGGAGAGCAGCGCACCACCACCGTCTGCCCGCAGGGAGCGCAGCGCACCACCACCGTCTGCCCGCAGGGAGCGCAGCGCACCACCACCGTCTGCCCGCAGGGAGCGCAGCGCACCACCACCGTCTGCCCGCAGGGAGCGCAGTGCACCACCACCGTCTGCCCGCAGGGAGTGCAGCGCACCACCACTGTCTGCCCGCAGGGAGCACAGCGCACCACCAGTGTGACAGCCACTGTGCCTGCAGGAAGCACAGCACACCACCACTGTCTGCCCGCAAGGAGCGACACCACCAGTGTGACCACCACTGGGAGCGCAGCGCACCACCAGTGTGACAGCCACTGTCTGCCCGCAAGGAGCGCAGCACACCACCACCGTCTGCCCGCAGGGAGCGCAGTGTACCACCACTGTCTCCCTGCAGGGAGCACAGCGCACCACCACTGTCTCCCTGCAGGGAGCGACACCACCAGCATGAACACCACTGTCTCCCCGCAGGGAGTGCAGCGCACCACCACTGTCTGCCCGCAGGGAGCGACACCACCAGCGTGACCACCACTGTCTGCCCGCAGGGAGCACAGCGCACCACCAGCGACAGGATACAGACATGAATGGCAATGCCAGTTACAACTCATCACGTAGCACCGAAGTCTCTAAAAGTGGACATAGCAGCCAACAAGCTAAAGTTATAAGAGTTTATTGTGTCCTGGGGATGAGTGCAAATGGAGAATAACCAGGCCCACGCACCCATATGATGACGAAGCAGGAGAGACTGCAATGGCATCGGTGCTGGCACATCCCCCGGATACACAGCAGCCGAGAGAAGCCGCCTGACCCGTGCCAGCTGTGGGCAGGACTGACAGCTGAAGGATAGGGGGTCGGCTGCCATCTGCCGCCCTCCTCCCCACAAGAGGTCACAGGCAGCTGCACCTTGTAGTTGGGTCTGTGCCGTGACCCATTTTTAGCCGCCCGCCCCCTCCCTGCCGGGTAATTACAGGGCCTGGACACTTTGAAGCAGACAATGTATTTAGCCACGCAGCACCCAACGGGTAATTACAGGGGTCCGGACACTCGTCTATTGTGCCAGGGTACAACGATTGTTATATGGGTGACAAGTAACAGACGCCATCGCAGACCGGAAAGGCTGTGACACTCAGGGGTCCTGGAAAGGCTGGGAGACCCCCAAAGCACGCTGCAAGCTCCGGCAGGGGCGTCCTCTAGGTGACGTATAATAGGCTGACACTCAGGGGTCCTGGAAAGGCTGGGGGACCCCCAAAGCACGCTGAAAGCTCCGGCAGGGGTGTCCTCAGGGTGACGTATAATGGGCTGACACTCAGGGGTCCTGGAAAGGCTGGGGGACCCCCAAAGCACGCTGCAAGCTCCAACAGGGGTGTCCCCAGGGTGACGTATAACAGGCTGACACTCAGGGGTCCTAGAAAGGCTAGGGGACCCCCAAAGCACGCTGCAAGCCCCTGCAGGGGCGTCCTCTAGGTGACGCATAACGGGCTGACACTCAGGGGTCCTGGAAAGGCTGGGGGACCCCCATGCACGCTGCAAGCTCCGGCAGGGGTGGCCTCTGGGTGACGTATAATGGGCTGACACTCAGGGGTCCTAGAAAGGCTAGGGGACCCCCAAAGCACGCTGCAAGCCCCTGCAGGGGCGTCCTCTAGGTGACGCATAACGGGCTGACACTCAGGGGTACTGGAAAGGCTGGGGGACCCCCATGCACGCTGCAAGCTCCGGCAGGGGCGTCCTCTAGGTGACGTATAATAGGCTGACACTCAGGGGTCCTGGAAAGGCTGGGGGACCCCCAAAGCACGCTGCAAGTTCCGGCAGGGGTGTCCTCTAGGTTCCGCATAACGGGATTGTTATTGGGAAATGTCCGAATTCCTCCGTTATCAGTTCTCGTCCTTGGTTCTCATGAGTCACAGAGAAAACAACTCAGATTTCCAGGAGTAACACTGGAGGGTCGTGAAGTGGTCACGGCGGAACAGTACCCTGCGTGGACCCAGCCATAATATAGGTACCCTCACCACCATACATTTTAGGCTGTCTATCTGATTTTACGGTTTCATAAAGGGGCATTCTCATACTATCCACGTAGCACTGATGGGGCGGACATGTCAAATGCCTGAAGGGTGGGAGTCGCACCCCTGGGACCCTGGTTTCTAGTCTAATATCTCCAGTGACTACAGTTTCAGAGGTGGGGCCCCCATATCAGTCATTTATGGAATGTGTTTGAAAAGTGAATACCCCTTTAATACCATCTCTATCTGGGAAAGCTTGGTGAAGACCATTATGTATTACAGGTGTTGAGTGGTAAGTCGCCCGACTTTCCATGACCCCCCAAAAAAATTTAATGGGCCAACCAAGAGCGAAGGAAGCAGATGCTCATCACCCAGCTTTCCCGGAATCATATAAAACTGATAATACAGGCAGATACTAATACTTTCCATCACCTCCGATGAGACTGAGCGTGGAGCCAGACAATGGCGCAGTGTTCCCGCAGCACGTGAAGCCTCCCCTGGCTGCGAGCGGTGGAGGTGCGGACACAGAGCGGCTTTGTCCTGAGCAGCCGAGGCCATTAATACCATGAAGGTTGTGTGTGATGTAAAGGGGTGCGATAAGCGGTGGTGGAGGAGGAGAAGATAAGCGGCGCTGATCACAGAACCTTCCGCCTGCGGGTGACGATTCTGTAATCTGTAAAACCACTAATGTGCGGAATAAAAGTTTGGATTTTAGGCATTTTTAAGATTACACCGTTTCCACTCTTAGTTTTTTCAATCCTCCACATTTTTTGGGTCACTCGACTGCATGGGTGTAAATTTTAATATCTGGATATTCTCAGCAAATTCATCAAGCGAGCCTGAAACGGCTGATAACAGGGAACAGCAGCTTGTATCTCAGAAAGCCCAAGTAACGTTACCGCTCGGGTGGCTGACAGCTTTTCCGCAGAGCCCCCCCATACACACGCATGCTTTTTCTTTTTTTTAGGCAAATACATGATTTTTAATGGGGGATGAAGAGGAAAATCAGCAGCTACAAAATGTATCTGGCAGCCGCTTATCTTCTGCCGGACTGGAAGTGGAGAAATCCCACATGCCTCATTCTCATCTAGCAATTGTCATGGAAAAAGCAGGGAGGACGCGGGCCCACAGGCACGGCCGCGTAACCACAGGCACGGCCGCGGGCCCACAGGCACGGCCGCGTAACCACAGGCACGGCCCACAGGCACAGACGCGAGCCCACAGGCACGGCCGCGGGCCCACAAGCACAGACGCGAGCCCACAGGCACAGACGCGGGCCCACAGGCACAGACGCGGGCCCACAGGCACGGCCGCGGGCCCACAGGCACGGCCGCGGGCCCACAGGCACAGACGCGAGCCCACAGGCACGGACGCGAGCCCACAGGCACGGCCGCGGGCCCACAAGCACAGACGCGAGCCCACAGGCACAGACGCGGGCCCACAGGCACAGACGCGGGCCCACAGGCACGGCCGCGGGCCCACAGGCACGGCCGCGGGCCCACAGGCACGGCCCACAAGCACAGACGCGAGCCCACAGGCACAGACGCGGGCCCACAGGCACAGACGCGGGCCCACAGGCACGGCCGCGGGCCCACAGGCACGGCCGCGGGCCCACAGGCACGGCCGCGGGCCCACAGGCACGGCCGCGGGCCCACAGGCACGGCCGCGGGCCCACAGGCACGGCCGCGGGCCCACAGGCACGGCCGCGGGCCCACAGGCACGGCCGCGGGCCCACAGGCACGGCCGCGGGCCCACAGGCACGGCCGCGGGCCCACAGGCACGGCCGCGGGCCCACAGGCACGGCCGCGGGCCCACAGGCACGGCCGCGGGCCCACAGGCACGGCCGCGGGCCCACAGGCACGGCCGCGGGCCCACAGGCACGGCCGCGGGCCCACAGGCACGGCCGCGGGCCCACAGGCACGGCCGCGGGCCCACAGGCACGGCCGCGGGCCCACAGGCACGGCCGCGGGCCCACAGGCACGGCCGCGGGCCCACAGGCACGGCCGCGGGCCCACAGGCACGGCCGCGGGCCCACAGGCACGGCCGCGGGCCCACAGGCACGGCCGCGGGCCCACAGGCACGGCCGCGGGCCCACAGGCACAGACGCGGGCCCACAGGCACAGACGCGGGCCCACAGGCACAGACGCGGGCCCACAGGCACAGACGCGGGCCCACAGGCACAGACGCGGGCCCACAGGCACAGACGCGGGCCCACAGGCACAGACGCGGGCCCACAGGCACAGACGCGGGCCCACAGGCACAGACGCGGGCCCACAAGCACAGACGCGGGCCCACAAGCACAGACAGTCAGCCTGACCTGCCAAGCAATCTGCAGGAGAGGGGAGGAAACGCATGCTTCCATTCACTGACAGCAAGCAGACATCTTGATATAGGTGAAAGTTGGAAAAACAAACAGAAGTAAATAGAGGATTACGGTCACTACTACAGAACATTCAGAATGGAAATCAATCTGCTGTTTAGAAACAATTTTACAGGAGAAACCTTTGCTGCCCCCGACAGGCACCTCCACGGCAGAGCGCACTGCTGCCACTGACAGGCACCTCCACGGAAGAGTGCACTGCTGCCCCCGACTGGAACCATTACAGCAGAGAATACTTCTGCCCCCAGGCAGGCACCTCCACAGCAGAGCGCACTGCTGCCCCCCGACAAGCACCTCCACGGCAGAGAGCACTGCTGCCCCTGACTGGAACCACCACAGCAGAGAACACTTCTGCCCCCAGGCAGGCACCTCCACAGCAGAGCGCACTGCTGCCCCTCAACAAGCACCTCCACAGCAGAGAGCACTGCTGCCACCCAACAAGCACCTCCACAGCAGAGAGCACTGCTGCCCCCCGACAAGCACCTCCACAGCAGAGCGCACTGCTGCCCCTCGACAAGCACCTCCACAGCAGAGTGCACTGCTGCCCCCGACAAGCACCTCCACAGCAGAGCGCACTGCTAATATCCCCCCCCCCCCCCCCCCCGACAACCACGTCCACTGCTGCCCCCAACAGGCACTTCCATGGCAGAGCGACCCCTGCCCTGCCTGGCACCTCCAAGGCAGAGTGCACCACTGCCCCCGACAGACAGCAAGCATACAGTCATCTTTCAGAAGGCTAATTAATAGGGCGACACATATCAACATGGAGCAGTGCATACCATTGTGCCAACAGTGTGGCACATACCCGAGTGGTTGGACCAACAACAATGAGTGACAGAGACCGCATACAGGGGCATGCAACACAAACATGGAGGCAGCTTGATCTGCGCTCCTGTCCCACAGGACCATAGGAAACTCGCTGACCGTCATTATGGCGTCTGCTGCCGCTTACCTGCTGGTAGAAGAAGTTCAGCGTGGGCTTGTCCTCAGTGAACTGGTTCACAAACCCTTTGGGCAAATAACGAATCCTCAGCTCGTACCTGGGAAAGAGACGAAAGATAAGTGAGCCGGACATGAAGGCGACCGCCGATCACAAAGGTGCGAGGGGAGAGCGGCCACATTGCCCCAATACTTCACTAACTTTATAAAGAAACAACTGTAGCATAAGAAGTTCTGATACTTGATCACAGACGTAATATTGACCATTTCCACATCTCTGCTTGCTGGCAACTAAATTATTACATCCAGAGGTTGCAGAACTAATGCTCATCACAGCAGAGGGTCTGTTACAACAACATCACCTGCTACACAATGTCACAACTGCAAATCTCCTCCCTGATCATCTGCTACAATGTATCAGTGCAGGAAACAGGGGGTTCTGAGGCTTCTCCACTACGGCTGCTATTGGGGTCTGCTTCCCCCCAGAAGGAAATAGATTGTAATCATCCGGGGACCTCACAATCTCAGATCATCTCCAGAAGAACGTGACAGAAATTGGGCTCAAACCCCAATTCCGGGACCCTCTATGCTTCCCCAGTTTAGGAGGTCTCACAATGACTCTTACAGCCGGAGGTCGAATAAGCCGAACAGTCGCCACAGAAAGGCAACCGAGAAGTGTCAGATGGGAGCGGGCGCTCACTTACTTCCATTCTTCCGGTGGGTGGGACTGCTCATATTTCTCTCTGACGTGGGACACCCCCATGTCCGGGTGCAGCCAGTGGACCTCCTCGGAGAGCAGGTGACTCAGGCGCAATCCATACGAGGAGACACATTTTACTTTGTGACTGTCCACAATCTTCTGAATGATTCCCTACACAAAAAAATAAAATCAGAAAATAATCATTAATATAAATCTGCTCACCAATCGGCACAAAAAAACAGATGAAAAAAGTCACCACTGTACTGCTTCTGAGCTACCTCCTGTGTTATCCTCCAGAGCTGCACTCACTATTCTGCTGGTGCAGTCACTGTGTACAGTCATGGCCAAAAGTATTGACACCCCTGCAATTCTGTCAGATAATACTCATTTTCTTCCTGAAAATGATTGCAAACACAAATTATTTGGTATTATTATCTTCATTTAATTTGTCTTAAATGAAAAAACACAAAAAGAATTGTCCTAAAGCCAAATTGGATATAATTCCACACCAAACATAAAAAAGGGGGTGGACAAAAGTATTGGCACTGTTCGAAAAATCAAGTGATGCTTCTCTAATTAGTGTAATTAACAGCACCTGTAACTTACCTGTGGCACCTAACGGGTGTTGGTAATAACTAAATCACACTTGCAGCCGGTTGACATGGATTAAAGTTGACTCAACCTCTGTCCTGTGTCCTTGTGTGTACCACATTGAGCATGGAGAAAAGAAAGAACAAAGAACTGTCTGAGGACTTGAGAAACCAAATTGTGAGGAAGCATGAGCAATCTCAAGGCTACAAGTCCATCTCCAAAGACCTGAATGTTCCCGTGTCTACCGTGCGCAGTGTCATCAAGAAGTGTAAAGCCCATGGCACTGTGGCTAACCTCCCTAGATGTGGACGGAAAAGGAAAATTGACAAGAGATTTCAACGCAAGATTGTGCGGATGTTGGATAAAGAACCTCGACTAACATCCAAACAAGTTCAAGCTGCCCTGCAGTCCGAGGGTACAACAGTGTCAACCTGTACTATCCGTCGGCATCTGAATGAAAAGGGACTGTATGGTAGGCCTAGGAAGACCCCACTTCTTACCCTGAGACATAAAAAAGCCAGGCTGGAGTTTACCAAAACTTACCTGAAAAAGCCTAAAACGTTTTGGAAGAATGTTCTCTGGTCAGATGAGACAAAAGTAGAGTTTTTTGGACAAAGGCATCAACATAGAGTTTACAGGAGCAAAAAAAGAGGAATTCAAAGAAAAGAACACGGTCCCTACAGTCAAACATGGCGGAGGTTCCCTGATATTTTGGGGTTGCTTTGCTGCCTCTGGCACTGGACTGCTTGACCGTGTGCATGGCATTATGAAGTCTGAAGACTACCAACAAATATCGCAGCATAATGTAGGGCCCAGTGTGAGAAAGCTGGGTCTCCCTCAGAGGTCATGGGTCTTCCAGCAGGACAATGACCCAAAACACACTTCAAAAAGCACTAGAAAATGGTTTGAGGAAAGCACTGGAGACTTCTAAGGTGGCCAGCAATGAGTCCAGACCTGAATCCCATAGATCACCTGTGGAGAGATCTAAAAATGGCAGTTTGGAGAAGGCACCCTTCAAATATCAGGGACCTGGAACAGTTTGCCAAAGAAGAATGGTCTAAAATTCCAGCAGAGCTTTGTAAGAAACTCAGTGATGGTTACCGGAAGCGGTTGGTCGCAGTTATTTTGGCTAAAGGTTGTGCAACCAAGTATTAGGCTGAGGGTGCCAATACTTTTGTCTGGCCCATTTTTGGAGTTTTGTGTGAAATGATCAATGTTTTGCTTCATTCTCTTTTGTGTTTTTTAATTTAAGACAAATTAAATGAAGATCATAATACCAAAGAATTTGTGTTTGCAATCATTTTCAGGAAGAAACTGAGTATTATCTGACAGAATTGCAGGGGTATTAATACTTTTGACCATGACTGTACATACATTGCATTACTGATCCTGAGTTACCTCCTGTATTATACCCCAGAGCTGCACTCACTATTCTGCTGGTGCAGTCACTGTGTACATACATTACATTACTGATCCTGATTTACATCCTGTATTATACTCCAGAGCAGCACTCACTATTCTGCTGGTGCAGTCACTGTGTACATACATTACATTACTGATCCTGAGTTACATCTTGTATTATACTTCAGAGCTGCACTCACTATTCTGCTGGTGCAGTCACTGTGTACATACATTACATTACTGATCCTGAGTTACATCCTGTATTATACCCCGGAGCTGCACTCACTATTCTGCTGGTGCAGTCACTGTGTACATACGTTACATTATTGATCCCGAGTTACATCCTGTATTATACTCCAGAGCTGCACTCACTATTCTGCTGGTGCAGTCACTGTGTACATACATTACTGATCCTGAGTTACATCCTGTATTATACCCCAGAGCTGCACTCACTATTCTGCTGGTGCAGTCACTGTGTACATACATTACATTACTGATCCTGAGTTACATCCTGTATTATACCCCAGAGCTGCACTCACTATTCTGCTGGTGCAGTCACTGTGTACATACATTACGTTCTCAGTAACATCGGTAGAATAGTGAGCGCAGCTCTGGAGTATAATGCAGGATTACTGTAGGTGGACGTGACAATCGATTTTGGGGAAATAGCTTGCACACATAGCTCTTCGTGCCGTAGTCCCGCTACTCATAGTTTAATCCTCCAGACCATTCCTGCCGCCTGTATGTAGCAGAGCCCGGTGAGCGCAGACGTCAGTTTTCATTGGAAAGTGTACAGAATAAACGTGAAAAGAATTTGAGGCTGAAGAACGACAAGACACAAGAGGGGTCCGGCGGCCAGGGGGTGAGGCTTACTGCCCAACAGCTGACAGGGGAGATCAGCAGACTATTGGGGTCTTTCCGTTTATAAGATTTTATCACAATTGATTAAAACTAAAAAAAAGCTTTGCCAAGTAATGAGGGGACAATGACGCAGCAAAAGGTCGTCCCATAAGTCCCGGACCTTAACTTTACAAATATTTTGCTTTAATTCTTTAAGTCCTGAGCTGTAATCACAATTCTGCTGCAATATTTCGACCTTTGTAGGGGTTATCCACCTGCCCCGAAGGTGGGACAGCTATTAACTACACGCTCGCCATCATCATTGTATGGACGAGGAAATCTCTCGTGGTCCCGCCATTCAAACTCGACATCCTGTCCATCAGTCACATGACCACTGCAGCCAATCACATTCCAAACATACAAAGGTCGTCTCATCTCGCGCCGCTCTTTTTGCAGATTTGACTGTGAAAGGAGGAAATTAAGAAGAAGCATGTAAGCTGCGCGTACCCGGACATCGGTGGCGTCCCCATGGCGGATATTGCTGGCCCACGTTGCCGGTTCGCTGTTCGTCTCGAAGTAATGGAAGACTTTTAGGACTCTCTCGATGGTCCCCGGCGATCGCTCCATGCCGGCGCTCAGTCGGGACTTGGCGTTGGAGCTCGGTGTGTGGTTCAGGTTCGGGTCCAGGTAAGCCGCCGCCATGCTCTTGCTGGATGCTAAGTGTCGGTCATATTCTGCAAGTAAAAAAACGAAGGGTTAAAACCAGCGGCAGAGGTGTAATGAGGGTCCTGTAATACACAGTGTGGCAAAGATGGGGTTAAATGTACAGGGTTTAGACGACCTTGGTTGGAGCCTCATATCTCCCGACACGAGACGCTCTTGGGGGGGAAAATCGCCCTCGAGACAAAGAGCACAGTAAAACGCGGGGGGATAATTATGTCCCGGGACTGAGGAATTAAAGGGTCCCGCATGCACAGCAGCGAAGTCTGCACCGATACATTGCAACAAAATCTAAATAGTTTGCTTTTCCAAGAAGTATCCAAAAAAATCAAACACTTTTGCAGTTTGTTTATTAAAATTTGCAACCGTTCTGGATATATTAATACTTTTGTTTGGTTTACTATATTGTTGCCTAGGAGACCGACCACCACTATTGTCGAGCTTGTAAATGCTGCACTTGTGGTGGCCGGTCTCCAAAGCAACGAGAAAAGTGTTAATATCAAGAACAGCTAAACATTTTAACAAGCAGTAAATTGCAAAATTGCTTGTATTTGCAAGAACTATCCAACAGTAGCAAATCTATAAAGATGGGAATAACCCCTTTAAATGTGAGTTCACAGACAGCAGCCTTTATTATGTGATCCAAAGGGATTTACAGAGCAAATTATGCTGCGGAGACAACAGATACACAGCACGCCGTGTAAACCAGGGCCTGAAGGGGGCGTACGCCGAGGGTCTCCACGGTGCACGCACTGGGTGCGGATTGGTACGGACCTCTATTTTCGATATTTCTTGCTTTAAGGCCAAGAACAAAAACAGATTTTCTATTCTAATCAGCAATAACACGGCCCACGTGTGCCAAGGATTACGCCTTTAATCTGGGGTCCTAAATCCCCCCTGCCATCTGGAGGTCCGGCCTGTGCAGATTCACACACTATGGGCACCATGATAAGGCGAGGCGTACGATGCCCACTGTCACACACATTGCGCTGCCACATCAGGACCGATGGTGGGCCAGTAGAACCAGGAGGGGATCAGGGGGCTACAACCATGCTAAAAAAGCTCAAGTATGGAACCAGCCTGATATGGAAGGCTAATGTTATCTGTTATCAGACAGTGAGAGAATTCTACAAACCCTGGAAAAGGCATTAAAAGTGTGGAGGAAAAATCAAAACCATGTAGATGCTGCCCGACACTATCCTGGAAGACCCCCAAGATTTACAGCTACGTCATGGCATGCCAGCCATTCTGACCCCTGTAAACACACCATAAAGGGGTCCTGCTGTTTACACACACAGATCATCATCTCATCGTATGATAAGATGGGTATTTTGAATTTTCTCACTAAATTTTGCTTTTTCTTTTATTTTCTAGGATCTCTGCTTTCTGTCCAGAACAGCTGATGTGTTACTATGATTGTAGCCGGAGCTTAAAGGGATTGTCCTGAAAGTAATACATTACGGGGAGCGAAGGTGTGAACGGAAGGGGGCGATCACGAGAACGGTGGTCATAGAGTTCACTGTACCAGTATAGGAGCTGTGGTCGCACCTGCCCACTTCTACTTACATTACACTTAGGATTTGTGGGGGTCCCAGTGGACAGACCCCCAGCAATACTACATCTATCTCATGGGTAGGTGACACCCATAGTAGTTATTGGGACATTTGGGGTCTGACAGCTGTGACTACCACTGGAGCTGTGCCCCTTTATACCAAGCTTGAGTTAACCCTATGTGTCCAGATTGCAGTTGAGCTTGGGCATGAAGGGTAACGCTCGGAGAAGCCCCCTAATTACCCCAGAACGTCCCATGCCCCCTGCTCTTTCCCCGACTGATCACTCATTTTCTGCCTACAGATGACGCAGCGTCCTAGTTTGTGCCCCTCCATTCTCCGGCTGCCGATCTGCGCAGGGGCAATGAATTTAGACTGAATATAACAATTAGGCGCAGTCCACCGGGAGAAGCGGGGGGAGAGGACGGCTTCATTATCCTGCCATGCTGCGCCCCTCTTATGGGGACTGACCTACTTCTGGAGATATTCGCTCACTTCCCGCAACACTTCCTATAGCACCTGCTGGAAGCGGATCTTACAGGAAACTAGTAGAAAGTGTGATAAAGTAATGACCCCCCCAACCTAAAAGGACACGGAGAGATCCCGAATGATCCCGCGATATGGGGGCGAGTGCACACTCAGGGGTACAAAAGGGGCAGGAGCCAACATGGATGGATGATTCTCACCATTACCATCTGCCCAGGACCGTTATCCTGGATACGCTGTGTCTTCGGAGGACCCAGCAGCTTCCACTATGTAACCGCCCCCCCCCCGACTGTGACTGCTCACAAGATTAGTACACGCCTGTCCTGAAACACTCTGTGCTGCTGGAGGAATCTGCAACTTCCACAATGTACCCTCCTATAGGATCAGCCCACTCCTCTCCTGAAACACTCTGTGCTGCTGGTGGAATCTGCACCTTCTACACTGTACCCTCCTATAGGATCAGCACACTCCTCTCCTGAAATACTCTGTGCTGCTGGAGGAATCTGCACCTTCCACAATGTACCCTCCTATAGGATCAGCACACTCCTCTCCTGAAACACTCTGTGCTGCTGGTGGAATCTGCACCTTCCACAATGTACCCTCCTATAGGATCAGCACACTCCTCTCCTGAAATACTCTGTGCTGCTGGAGGAATCTGCACCTTCCACAATGTGCCCTCCTATAGGATCAGCACACTCCTCTCCTGAAACACTCTGTGCTGCTGGTGGAATCTGCACCTTCTACACTGTACCCTCCTATAGGATCAGCACACTCCTCTCCTGAAATACTCTGTGCTGCTGAAGGAATCTGCACCTTCCACAATGTACCCTCCTATAGGATCAGCACACTCCTCTCCTGAAACACTCTGTGCTGCTGGTGGAATCTGCACCTTCCACAATGTACCCTCCTATAGGATCAGCGCACTCCTCTCCTGAAACACTCTGTGCTGCTGGTGGAATCTGCACCTTCTACACTGTACCCTCCTATAGGATCAGCACACTCCTCTCCTGAAATACTCTGTGCTGCTGAAGGAATCTGCACCTTCCACAATGTACCCTCCTATAGGATCAGCACACTCCTCTCCTGAAACACTCTGTGCTGCTGGGGGAATCTGCACCTTCCACAATGTACCCTCCTATAGGATCAGCACACTCCTCTCCTGAAATACTCTGTGCTGCTGGTGGAATCTGCACCTTCCACAATGTACCCCCCTATAGGATCAGCACACTCCTCTCCTGAAACACTCTGTGCTGCTGGAGGAATCTGCACCTTCCACAATGTATCCTCCTATAGGATCAGCACACTCCTCTCCTGAAACACTCTGTGCTGCTGGAGGAATCTGTACCTTCCACAATGTATCCTCCTATAGGATCAGCGCACTCCTCTCCTGAAACACTCTGTGCTGCTGGGGGAATCTGTACCTTCCACAATGTACCCCCCTATAGGATCAGCACACTCCTCTCCTGAAACACTCTGTGCTGCTGGAGGAATCTGCACCTTCCACAATGTACCCTCCTATAGGATCAGCACACTCCTCTCCTGAAACACTCTGTGCTGCTGGAGGAATCTGTACCTTCCACAATGTATCCTCCTATAGGATCAGCGCACTCCTCTCCTGAAACACTCTGTGCTGCTGGAGGAATCTGCACCTTCCACAATGTACCCTCCTATAGGATCAGCACACTCCTCTCCTGAAACACTCTGTGCTGCTGGAGGAATCTGCACCTTCCACAATGTATCCTCCTATAGGATCAGCACACTCCTCTCCTGAAACACTCTGTGCTGCTGGTGGAATCTGCACCTTCTACACTGTACCCTCCTATAGGATCAGCACACTCCTCTCCTGAAACACTCTGTGCTGCTGGTGGAATCTGCACCTTCCACAATGTATCCTCCTATAGGATCAGCACACTCCTCTCCTGAAACACTCTGTGCTGCTGGAGGAATCTGCACCTTCCACAATGTACCCTCCTATAGGATCAGCGCACTCCTCTCCTGAAACACTCTGTGCTGCTGGAGGAATCTGCACCTTCCACAATGTACCCTCCTATAGGATCAGCACACTCCTCTCCTGAAACACTCTGTGCTGCTGGTGGAATCTGCACCTTCTACACTGTACCCTCCTATAGGATCAGCACACTCCTCTCCTGAAACACTCTGTGCTGCTGGAGGAATCTGCACCTTCCACAATGTACCCTCCTATAGGATCAGCGCACTCCTCTCCTGAAACACTCTGTGCTGCTGGTGGAATCTGCACCTTCCACAATGTACCCTCCTATAGGATCAGCACACTCCTCTCCTGAAACACTCTGTGCTGCTGGAGGAATCTGCACCTTCCACAATGTACCCTCCTATAGGATCAGCGCACTCCTCTCCTGAAACACTCTGTGCTGCTGGAGGAATCTGCACCTTCCACAATGTACCCTCCTATAGGATCAGCACACTCCTCTCCTGAAACACTCTGTGCTGCTGGAGGAATCTGCACCTTCCACAATGTACCCTCCTATAGGATCAGCGCACTCCTCTCCTGAAACACTCTGTGCTGCTGGTGGAATCTGCACCTTCCACAATGTACCCTCCTATAGGATCAGCACACTCCTCTCCTGAAACACTCTGTGCTGCTGGTGGAATCTGCACCTTCTACACTGTACCCTCCTATAGGATCAGCACACTCCTCTCCTGAAACACTCTGTGCTGCTGGAGGAATCTGCACCATCCACAATGTACCCTCCTATAGGATCAGCACACTCCTCTCCTGAAACACTCTGTGCTGCTGGTGGAATCTGCACCTTCCACAATGTGTCCTCATAGGATCAGCACACTCCTCTCCTGAAACACTCTGTGCTGCTGGAGGAATCTGCACCTTCCACAATGTGCCCTCCTATAGGATCAGCACACTCCTCTCCTGAAACACTCTGTGCTGCTGGAGGAATCTGCACCTTCCACAATGTGCCCTCCTATAGGATCAGCACACTCCTCTGCAGGACCCCTTTCCCCACGCTGGGTGCCGAACTTTAATAACTGACCTCCTGACACCGGCGTACACAAGAGCTCGCCACAACCGCCCCAACATGACCGGACCTGCAACATAATAGCAACCGCGCAGGAAAGGCTTCTCTCCATTAAAGTGATGACATCTTGGTGAGCATGCTGATACATGTAGTACCAGGATAGCCGCACAAGCCTGTGATCAGTTCATATCAATGACTGGCTCTGCAAATACAAAATCAGCACCGGCGCCCCCACAACTACTAGCCAGTAAAGTGGCCGCAACCGCTGCGCCCCCAGATCACGAGGACACTCAGATACAATGCTTCAGGATGTGCAAGATCTCTGCTTGCTGGTAATCAAAGCAACAATCCTTGCAGACATCTGTGCATCGAAAATCCAGAACTTTGGGTCAGATTCATTATAGCATTTGTTCTCATTTGCACCCTTTTTCAGGTCTATCTTTTATGCCTTCGCCATTGTGAGCAGCGTTTTCATTTTCCTGATGTTGTCGGGGTTTTTTTTTTTTTTTATCAATTACGACTTTAAAAAAAAAGAAAAGAAGTTGGAATGAATTTATGTAGTTCTAGTAAAACTTGTGAGCCATTGTGCTAGATGTTACAATGTATCGGCGCAGGATAAATGGATCATTGGAGGATTCGGGATACAATTGTAACAAAGCATCAGTCTAGATTAAAAGCCTTTGGGAAACAAAGACGGAGCTGTACATGAGCCACATGGGGACCCGTCCATCAGAAGGGGCTACCATGTACCCCGCAAAACCAGCTGCAGGAGCCGAATCCACGGCAATCAACTGATGATGTGGCTCCTCCAAGAGCGATCCCACTCACTGACAGCAGCAGAGATCTTGCCAATGGCATGCACTCAGTATTTTCTGACAGCCTTTTCTCATGCCAGCTTACATAACACAATGCAGAAGGAAACACCTGACTGATTCGATGAGTCAGCGCTTGTAGGATTGGGGCGTGGGGCGGCAGGTGACCCCTGTGATGGCAACACGCGCCACGTCCGGGTGAGAACTGTTTACAGCGTATATAGAGCCGTGCGGCGTGTAAAGACACGAAATAGGAAAATTCCAGCTCTGCGAGAGCAACGGATTTAAAGGGCCACTAACCCATAACATCTGACTTTGGGGTAATAGCTCAATATTCTAGATTTTTTTTTCTTTTTACAGCAAGATTTCTCTGCTTGCTTTAAGTGAATAGAAACATTGGAGGAAAGCTTATTGTGTCCTTACACTTCTCGACTGCAGTTTCGGCATATACTGGTACCCTGGATCTAAAGGGGCGCAGAAGAACGTGGAAGCGGAGGTCAGATCTGCCAAAGAATCTGCAGCAGAAATCTGAGGCTGACCCCCGAGGATCAGATCTGCACACAGGCTGGCCCCATTCAACACAATGGTGGCCACTAAACGTGGCTTCTTCATCAATGGCGGAGGATAGAAGGGACCCTCTTCTGACCTTTATCAGGGGGGGATGTGATGGGTACATTTGACCACAGCTGTCACATGCTCCTGGCAGATTAGGATGTATGGCAGATTGAAAGGGTTAACTTTTATCGCACTCCCAGGGTGGAGATGACTTCGCCGGTATCTGGGGCCATGATATTAGTACTTATTAGACGCATCCGTTCAGTTCACAAACAACAGAAGGTACAGAGTGAATAGTCGGGTGTCAATAGGTCCGGTAGGTGGAGACGCCGGGGCCGCATTCTCATAATCCCACACCTAGTCACATTTATAGGGAGGAAGCGACAGCCGCCTTACAGTAGAGCTCACCTTTCTGGTAGGTTCTCCCCCTGCATACAGTGGGGCAAAAAAGTATTTAGTCAGTCAGCAATAGTGCAAGTTCCACCACTTAAAAAGATGAGAGGCGTCTGTAATTTACATCATAGGTAGACCTCAACTATGGGAGACAAACTGAGAAAAAAAAATCCAGAAAATCACATTGTCTGTTTTTTTAACATTTTATTTGCATATTATGGTGGAAAATAAGTATTTGGTCAGAAACAAACAATCAAGATTCCTGGCTCTCACAGACCTGTAACTTCTTCTTTAAGAGTCTCCTCTTTCCTCCACTCATTACCTGTAGTAATGGCACCTGTTTAAACTTGTTATCAGTATAAAAAGACACCTGTGCACACCCTCAAACAGTCTGACTCCAAACTCCACTATGGTGAAGACCAAAGAGCTGTCAAAGGACACCAGAAACAAAATTGTAGCCCTGCACCAGGCTGGGAAGACTGAATCTGCAATAGCCAACCAACTTGGATTGAAGAACTCAACAGTGGGAGCAATAATTACAAAATGGAAGACATACAAGACCACTGATAATCTCCCTCGATCTGGGGCTCCACGCAAAATCCCACCCCGTGGGGTCAGAATGATCACAAGAACGGTGAGCAAAAATCCCAGAACCACGCGGGGGGACCTAGTGAATGAACTGCAGAGAGCTGGGACCAATGTAACAAGGCCTACCATAAGTAACACACTACGCCACCATGGACTCAGATCCTGCAGTGCCAGACGTGTCCCACTGCTTAAGCCAGTACATGTCCGGGCCCGTCTGAAGTTTGCTAGAGAGCATTTGGATGGTCCAGAGGAGTTTTGGGAGAATGTCCTATGGTCTGATGAAACCAAACTGGAACTGTTTGGTAGAAACACATCTTGTCGTGTTTGGAGGAAAAAGAATACTGAGTTGCATCCATCAAACACCATACCTACTGTAAAGCATGGTGGTGGAAACATCATGCTTTGGGGCTGTTTCTTTGCAAAGGGGCCAGGACAACTGATCCGGGTACATGAAAGAATGAATGGGGCCATGTATCGTGAGATTTTGAGTGCAAACCTCCTTCCATCAGCAAGGGCATTGAAGATGAAACGTGGCTGGGTCTTTCAACATGACAATGATCCAAAGCACACCGCCAGGGCAACGAAGGAGTGGCTTCGTAAGAAGCATTTCAAGGTCCTGGAGTGGCCTAGCCAGTCTCCAGATCTCAACCCTATAGAAAACCTTTGGAGGGAGTTGAAAGTCCGTGTTGCCAAGCGAAAAGCCAAAAACATCACTGCTCTAGAGGAGATCTGCATGGAGGAATGGGCCAACATACCAACAACAGTGTGTGGCAACCTTGTGAAGACTTACAGAAAACGTTTGACCGCTGTCATTGCCAACAAAGGATATATTACAAAGTATTGAGATGAAATTTTGTTTCTGACCAAATACTTATTTTCCACCATAATATGCAAATAAAATGTTAAAAAACAGACAATGTGATTTTCTGGATTTTTTTTTCTCAGTTTGTCTCCCATAGTTGAGGTCTACCTATGATGTAAATTACAGACGCCTCTCATCTTTTTAAGTGGTGGAACTTGCACTATTGCTGACTGACTAAATACTTTTTTGCCCCACTGTAGGTGCTGTATACACTAAACGGTAGAGATGCTGAATCCTACAGTCATGCTGACCGGGCCGCCACATTGTAACAGCCTCTTGTTTCCTCTACAATGGACACTGGTTTAACCCTGCGTGTGCTCAGATTGATGAACAAGCGACTTAATTAAATAAGATGGAAGAAAGATGTAAAAACAGTGCGGCAGAGATGGTCCGGCCGCTGCTGCACAGAAGGTCACCCTCCCGGACCCTGGGATGCAGGTCACAAGTTTAAATGCAGCATCACAAAAGGGTCGCTGATCTGTTGCCACGACAACAGGGATCTGTGAAAGCGGCAGTGGTATTACCCGGGTGCCCGCCGTAATCCCTCCTGACAAGTGCAGCGCAGCGGGACGCTCCAGAGGGAGGTGGTTTTGGAAAGAGGTAAGAGAGCGCTGGGGACGCAATGCAATCAGACAGACGCAAGACCCCCGATCCAGCTGAAAATAACACACCGACAGATGTACTTGTAACCCCAAAACCCTCCTTTATACACCACCAAATCTAGACCCCCCTTCATACTCACACATTCACGTCTGTAACCCAGACCCCCCCACCACGCATCACACAAAAACCATTGCCCTCCACACACCTGAGTAAATCTAGATCTTGTCCCCTGCAAGCACAACCCTAAACCCAGACCCCACTCTCCAGTATACACCTACACCCAGACCCCACTCTCCAGCATACACCTACACCCAGACCCCACTCTCCAGTGTATACCTACACCCAGACCCCACTCTCCAGCATATACCTACACCCAGACCCCACTCTCCAGTGTATACCTACACCCAGACCCCACTCTCCAGTGTATACCTATACCCAGACCCCACTCTCCAGCATATACCGACACCCAGACCCCACTCTCCAGCATATACCTACACCCAGACCCCACTCCCCAGTGTACACCTACACCCAGACCCCACTCCCCAGTGTATACCTACACCCAGACTCCACTCTCCAGCGTATACCTACACCTAGACCCCACTCTCCAGCGTATACCTACACCCAGACCCCACTCTCCAGTGTATACCTACACCCAAACCCTACTCTCCAGCATATACCTACACCCAGACCCCGCTCTCCAGTGTATACCTACACCCAGACCCCACTCTCCAGCATATACCTACACCCAGACCCCACTCTCCAGTGTATACCTACACCCAGACCCCGCTCTCCAGTGTATACCTACACCCAGACCCCACTCTCCAGTGTATACCTACACCCAGACCCCACTCTCCAGCGTATACCTACACCCAGACCCCACTCTCCAGCGTACACCTACACCCAGACCCCACTCTCCAGCGTATACCTACACCCAGACCCCACTCTCCAGCGTATACCTACACCCAGACCCCACTCTCCAGCGTACACCTACACCCAGACCCCACTCTCCAGCGTATACCTACACCCAGACCCCGCTCTCCAGCGTATACCTACACCCAGACTCCACTCTCCAGCGTATACCTACACCTAGACCCCACTCTCCAGCGTATACCTACACCCAGACCCCACTCTCCAGTGTATACCTACACCCAAACCCTACTCTCCAGCATATACCTACACCCAGACCCCGCTCTCCAGTGTATACCTACACCCAGACCCCACTCTCCAGCATATACCTACACCCAGACCCCACTCTCCAGTGTATACCTACACCCAGACCCCGCTCTCCAGTGTATACCTACACCCAGACCCCACTCTCCAGTGTATACCTACACCCAGACCCCACTCTCCAGCGTATACCTACACCCAGACCCCACTCTCCAGCGTACACCTACACCCAGACCCCACTCTCCAGCGTATACCTACACCCAGACCCCACTCTCCAGCGTATACCTACACCCAGACCCCACTCTCCAGCGTATACCTACACCCAGACTGCTCCCCCCAAACGTGCATCTCTAAATCCAGACTCTCCTGCACGTATCCCTAAAAACCGACACCCCCCTCCCTGTGCATCCCTAAACCCTGGCCCCCACACTCCACTCTCCAGTGTATACCTAAAACCAGGCCCCTCCTGCAAGCATGCATCCTCAAAACAAAGACCCCTTCATATACGTCCCTAAAACCAGAATCAGCCTGCATGTGTTTTTTTTTTTAAGGCCTAATTGACAGGAGAGGGACAGTGCAGAAACTTCTGCCGGGTGTGAATGTGACTTTATACCAGGAGGCTGAAAACCTCACAAAACTGCAGGACTCGTTGCAATGTATCAGCGCTCTCTTGGGTAACATTACTATCCATACGGCCAGAGAGGAAACACTTGATAGTTCAGAGCTTCACGCACAAAGAAGAAACTATAGCCCACCCCAGCAGGAGGACCCCCGACAATATGCTAGGATGGAAAGCGCAGCTCACACTGCCGCCCTACCAGGGTGCTGTCATATTGTCATAGGGTCACCCAGGCTCCATAGAAATGTACAGTCCCTGCATGCTCCTCATCTATAGGTCAAAGAGGATGGAGGCGACCGATGGGGGGCGGAGGTGACCGATGGGGGGGCAAGCGATGGGGGTGGGGGTGGGGGTGGAGGTGAGCGATGGGGGCAAAGGGGTCGGAGGCGACATATGGAGGTGGAGGGGTCGGAGGCGACAGATGGAGGTTCCGGTCATTATAGCCTCATTATTATCGGTTGGGAAAACGAGAACTGACAACATCCATCAGAGGGAAATCATACACTGGAGCAAAAACTCAGCATTTCTATAGGGGTTTGCCTGAATTACAAATCCCATTGGCATATCACGTATTATGGTGTTGATAGAGGGGCCCCTGTTCTTCCCCAGGGTGGAGAGTCAGTATGAAGAGCGCCCCAAGTGGTGGAGGACCTTCCAGTCCTGCATTACTCCAGCACTGATACAATAGTACAATGCTTCATTTCTCCTCTAGAGGCGCTGCAGGCAGATTGGACACTTACTGTCAGTGTCAGCACAGATTACCGCTGATCGCTGGGGGTCCACGCAGAAGGAGCACTAAGACATCAGCTCATTGTCCCGGGACCCTTTCCACGATTTCTTCGCCGGTCTCCATACTATGTGCCACAGTGAGCATTACCGTATCCGGCCGTGTACCTGACACTTCTATGGCAGCTGTTACACACAGATGCAAACATGGAGTGAAGGATGACGGGGGATGGGATTACAGAGTCGGGGAAAGCGGGGACACGAGAGAATTAATCAGGGGAGAGCTGGAAAAGAGATATGGCAGACAGGATGCCGGTAATCACCGCGGAAAACAAAATGCCTAATGAAAAAGTCAGTGGGGCTTCACGGGGGGCCCTAGAAACGCAGCAACGGGGGCTCTGCACCGCCAGAAGCGATGGGGTGGAATAAAATCAGCACCTACATTGCTGCAATAATACAGTCCTTGCAAAACCACTGAGGAAAATCCACAGCAAGATAGATGCCACGCAGAAGATACGATTACATGGTCACCTGGTGTGTATGGGCACCTAGGTGGTCTGCATCATTTCCCATGCTTTACACTGCAGCACAAGAGCTCACACCACTGCCCGGCACCACTGCGCTCACATTATGGGGTTATTTTAGAAAGCAGCCATAGAGAGGGCCGAGGTTCTCCCTATAAATCCTGACATTCACCTCACTTGTCTTCTGATCATAGCAGATAAACATTGTATTCCATAGTCCTCACAATAGAAGTGTTGAGAGAAACTGAGGCTGCACCGAATGTGAAGGAACAAAGCAAACATTAGAGCAGGGCAGAGATCCTCCTATGGAGCAGGATCCAAAACAAGCAAACACAGGAGACCTGTCCTGCAAGAAGACGCGGCGCATTAACCCCTGCATCCAGCACCTCCACTAGGCACGACCCCTGCACCCAGCACCTGCACTAGGCACGACCCCTGCACCCAGCACCTCCACTAGGCACGACCCCTGCATCCAGCACCTCCACTAGGCACGACCCCTGCACCCAGCACCTCCAGTAGGCACGCCCCCTGCACCCAGCACCTCCACTAGGCACGACCCCTGCACCCAGCACCTCCACTAGGCACGACCCCTGCACCCAGCACCTCCACTAGGCACGACCCCTGCACCCAGCACCTCCAGTAGGTACAACCCCTGCACCTCCACTAGGCATGACCCCTGCACCCAGCACCTCCACTAGGCACGACCCCTGCACCCAGCACCTCCACTAGGCACGCCCCCTGCACCTCCACTAGGCACGACCCCTGCACCCAGCACCTCCACTAGGCACGACCCCTGCACCCAGCACCTCCACTAGGCACGACCCCTGCACCTCCACTAGGCATGACCCCTGCACCCAGCACCTCCACTAGGCACGACCCCTGCACCTCCACTAGGCACGACCCCTGCACCCAGCACCTCCACTAGGCACGACCCCTGCACCCAGCACCTCCACTAGGCACGACCCCTGCACCCAGCACCTCCAGTAGGCACGACCCCTGCATCCAGCACCTCCACTAGGCACGTCCCCTGCACCCAGCACCTCCACTAGGCACGACCCCTGCACCCAGCACCTGCACTAGGCACGACCCCTGCACCCAGCACCTGCACTAGGCACGACCCCTGCACCCAGCACCTGCACTAGGCACGACCCCTGCACCCAGCACCTCCACTAGGCACGACCCCTGCATCCAGCACCTCCACTAGGCACGACCCCTGCACCCAGCACCTCCAGTAGGCACGACCCCTGCATCCAGCACCTCCACTAGGCACGTCCCCTGCACCCAGCACCTCCAGTAGGCACGACCCCTGCATCCAGCACCTCCACTAGGCACGTCCCCTGCACCCAGCACCTCCACTAGGCACGACCCCTGCACCCAGCACCTGCACTAGGCACGACCCCTGCACCCAGCACCTGCACTAGGCATGACCCCTGCACCTCCACTAGGCACGACCCCTGCACCTCCACTAGGCACGACCCCTGCACCCAGCACCTCCACTAGGCACGACCCCTGCACCCAGCACCTCCACTAGGCACGACCCCTGCACCCAGCACCTCCAGTAGGCACGACCCCTGCATCCAGCACCTCCACTAGGCACGTCCCCTGCACCCAGCACCTCCACTAGGCACGACCCCTGCACCCAGCACCTGCACTAGGCACGACCCCTGCACCCAGCACCTGCACTAGGCACGACCCCTGCACCCAGCACCTCCACTAGGCACGACCCCTGCATCCAGCACCTCCACTAGGCACGACCCCTGCACCCAGCACCTCCAGTAGGCACGCCCCCTGCACCTCCACTAGGCACGACCCCTGCACCCAGCACCTCCACTAGGCACGACCCCTGCACCCTGCACCTCCACTAGGCACGACCCCTGCACCCAGCACCTCCACTAGGCACGACCCCTGCACCCAGCACCTCCACTAGGCACGACCCCTGCACCCAGCACCTCCACTAGGCACGACCCCTGCACCCAGCACCTCCACTAGGCACGACCCCTGCACCCAGCACCTCCACTGGGCACGACCCCTGCACCTCCACTAGGCACGACCCCTGTACCCAGCACCTCCACTAGGCACGACCCCTGCACCCAGCACCTCCAGTAGGCACGACCCCTGCACCCAGCACCTCCACTAGGCACGACCCCTGCACCTCCGCTAGGCACGACCCCTGCACCTCCACTTGGCACGACCCCTGCACCCAGCAGGCCAGCACCTCCACTAGGCACAACCCCTGCACCCAGCACCTCCACTAGGCACGACCCCTGCACCCAGCACCTCCAGTAGGCACGACCCCTGCACCCAGCACCTCCAGTAGGCACGACCCCTGCACCCAGCACCTCCAGTAGGCACGACCCCTGCACCCAGCACCTCCACTAGGCACGACCCCTGCACCCAGCACCTCCGCTAGGCACGACCCCTGCACCCAGCACCTCCACTAGGCACGACCCCTGCACCCAGCACCTCCACTAGGCACGACCCCTGCACCTCCGCTAGGCACGACCCCTGCACCCAGCAGGCCGGCACCTCCACTAGGCATGACCCCTGCACCCAGCAGGCCAGCACCTCCACTAGGCACAACCCCTGCACCCGACACCTCCACTAGGCACAACCCCTGCACCCGACACCTCCACTAAGTACAACCCCTCCACCCAGCAAGCCGGCACCTCCACAAGGCACGACCCCTGCACCCAGCAAGCCAGCACCTCCACTAGGCATGACCCCTGCACCCAGCAGGCCAGCACCTCCACTAGGCACGACCCCTGCACCCAGCAAACTGGCACCTCCACTAGGCACGACCCCTGCACCCAGCAGGCCGGCACCTCCACTAGGCACGACCCCTGCACCCAGCAGGCCGGCACCTCCACTAGGCACGACCCCTGCACCCAGCACCTCCGCTAGGCACGACCCCTGCACCCAGCAAGCCGGCACCTCCACTAGGCACGACCCCTGCACCCAGCAAGCCGGCACCTCCACTAGGCACGACCCCTGCACCCAGCAAGCCGGCACCTCCACTAGACACGACCCCTGCAGCCAGCAGGCTGGCACCTCCACTAGGCATGACCCCTGCACCCAGCAGACCGGCACCTCCACTAGGCACGACCCCTGCACCCAGCAGACCGGCACCTCCACTAGGCACGACCCCTGCACCCAGAACCTCCACTAAGCACAACCCCTGCACCCAGCAGGCCCACACCTCCACTAGGCACGACCCCTGCACCCAGCAGGCCGGCACCTCCACTAGGCACGACCCCTGCACCCGACACCTCCACTAGGCACGACCCCTGCACCCAGCAGGCCGGCACCTCCACTAGGCACGACCCCTGCACCCGACACCTCCACTAGGCACGACCCCTGCACCCAGCAGGCCGGCACCTCCACTAGGCACGACCCCTGCACCCAGCACCTCCACTAGGCACGACCCCTGCACCCAGCACCTCCAGTAGGCACGACCCCTGCACCCAGCACCTCCAGTAGGCACGACCCCTGCACCCAGCACCTCCACTAGGCACGACCCCTGCACCCAGCACCTCCGCTAGGCACGACCCCTGCACCCAGCACCTCCACTAGGCACGACCCCTGCACCCAGCACCTCCACTAGGCACGACCCCTGCACCTCCGCTAGGCACGACCCCTGCACCCAGCAGGCCGGCACCTCCACTAGGCATGACCCCTGCACCCAGCAGGCCAGCACCTCCACTAGGCACAACCCCTGCACCCAGCAGGCCGGCACCTCCACTAGGCACGACCCCTGCACCCGACACCTCCACTAGGCACGACCCCTGCACCCAGCACCTCCACTAGGCACGACCCCTTGCACCCAGCAGGCCGGCACCTCCACTAGGCATGACCCCTGCACCTGGCACCTCCACTAGGCACGACCCCTGCACCCAGCGGGCCGACCCCTACACCCAGCAGGCCAGCACCTTCACTAGGCATGACCCCTGCACCCAGTGGGCCGGCACCTCCACTAGGCACGACCCCTACACCCAGCAGGCCGGCACCTCCACTAGGCACGACCCCTGCACCCAGCAGGCTGGCACCTCCACTAGGCATGACCCCTGCACCCAGCAGGCTGGCACCTCCACTAGGCACGACCCCTACACCCAGCAGGCCGGCACCTCCACCCAGCAGGCCGGCACCTCCACTAGGCACAACCCGTGAACCCAATGGACTATATACCCAACCGCTGGACCAAAAGGACAGGCACCTAAACTAGGCATAACCCCTGGTCCCAGCAGGCCGGAAGCTCCACTAGGCATGACCCCAGTAACCAGAGGGCTGACACCTCTAATATGCTCAATCCCTGCACCCAGCAGGCCGGCACCTCTACTCCCATAAATGCGGGGTGATACTTCAAGACAAATCATTACAGAAATTTCTTATGATCTACAAGATTTCATCACTTCAAGTCTATATCTGAAAGCTGAAATCCTGCACAGGCCTTAAAAAAACATATCTTCACAGCTGAGGGTTTGTTACAATGCACAGTATTGTGCACAAGATTGAGATAGGAAAAACAGTTACAAGGTGAGAATGTACAAAAATAAATAAACAGAATTGAATAGTATATTGTTGATCAATATTTGGTGACCGCCCGTTGCCTTTATCAGTTTTTCTAGGTACAAAATCCCTGACTTTCTGTAAGTGTAAAATGATAGTCGCGTGTAGGAGCAACCAATTGTGCCAGCCAGGATCAGCATTTTAGATTTGGGTTGAAACGCAGTATCATTAACAGAGAGTTAGAGGCTTAAAACTGGGTGCAAACGGACTAATTCTGCTACATGGGTGAGGTTGTGGAAGATGGTGGCACGTCACAGGTCATACACCATGGCCAAACTGAGCACAGCAACAAGACACAAGGTAGTTATACTGCATCAGTGAGGTCAGGCAGCGCTGTTCAAGCTTTTTTGAAGAAAAAGCAAGAAAGGCCAAAGTGAAGGACTGCAGACGGTAGACGTGGTGGTCGGCCAATTAGAGCAGCAGAGGAAAGACATCATGTAACTTCCCTTCAAAATCATAAGATGTCCAGCAGTGCCATCAACTCAGAACATTCTTACTTTCTTGCATTTTTTCCACACTTGCCTAAAACTTTTGCACAGTTCTGTATGCAATCTAAAAAAATTTAAAAAAAAAAACCTCGGGGCAAACACTAGCATGGGCGCAACTGTACCAACCACCCAGCTGTGAGCAGAATGCAGAATGTGGAAATTTGTAGGCGGCGTCTCGCTTCTGACCTCACACTGAACATGAGCTGTGTGAACAGAGCCATACTGAACTGACACATTGTAACAAAACCATGATAGAGGTTTACATTTCGCTCACAGTTCTTTATCCAGACTGGGCACATTGCGCCAAACCTTCTGCTGTGACAAGTCTTAGATCTGTGCAGGATTTAAGCTTCTGGTGGTAAACAATGTCCCCAATCACTGACAGCAAGCAGAGCTGTTGAAAAAATGGCAGCTGAACCCAAAAACAGCAAAACGGTTTATTGTGGCAGTCTACCACCGGGTGATGCAACACGGTAACAAAGCTGCAGCTGTGCAGCCGCCGGGACCCAGCTCAGGATTTATTAATGGAGGCCGGCCTGTCCCAGAATGCAGTATTCAGCACCAGCATGATCACATGACCCGGTCCCCAGAGGCATGATGGGAAGAGTAATTCACAGCGAACATTAGCCAAAACGTTAATAGGCCGAGAAGTAACGGGATCGGGGCTGAGTGCCTGCGCCCGCCGCCATTAAATATTCATGAGACCGACGTGTGTGCAGAAATATACACCCCCCAGGATTGGCAGATAATAATGTGTTCACAGGCAGAAGAAAAAGCAACATTAATTAGTCCAGAAAAACTGCTGCTTTTATATCAATCGCGCTCTTTAAAAAAAAAAAAATTGCCAAAAAGCCAATGGTGTGCCTGCTTTGCATAATTCCTAGTAATCCGGGAATTACAGAACCGCAGGCGACCATTAGGTGATATACACAAAGATCGCAAGCTGGCGTCGGGACATCACATCTAGCCAATCACATGGAGTGGTCAGGCTGAGCGGCTGTGTGCGATCACATGGAGTGGTCAGGCTGACCGGCTGTGTGCGATCACATGGAGTGGTCAGGCTGAGCGGCTGTGTGCGATCACATGGAGTGGTCAGGCTGAGCGGCTGTGTGCGATCACATGGAGTGGTCAGGCTGACCGGCTGTGTGCGATCACATGGAGTGGTCAGGCTGAGCGGCTGTGTGCGATCACATGGAGCGGTCAGGCTGAGCGGCTGTGTGCGATCACATGGAGCGGTCAGGCTGAGCGGCTGTGTGCGATCACATGGAGCGGTCAGGCTGAGCGGCTGTGTGCGATCACATGGAGCGGTCAGGCTGAGCGGCTGTGTGCGATCACATGGAGCGGTCAGGCTGAGCGGCTGTGTGCGATCACATGGAGCGGTCAGGCTGAGCGGCTGTGTGCGATCACATGGAGCGGTCAGGCTGAGCGGCTGTGTGCGATCACATGGAGCGGTCAGGCTGAGCGGCTGTGTGCGATCACATGGAGCGGTCAGGCTGAGCGGCTGTGTGCGATCACATGGAGCGGTCAGGCTGAGCGGCTGTGTGCGATCACATGGAGCGGTCAGGCTGAGCGGCTGTGTGCGATCACATGGAGCGGTCAGGCTGAGCGGCTGTGTGCGATCACATGGAGCGGTCAGGCTGAGCGGCTGTGTGCGATCACATGGAGCGGTCAGGCTGAGCGGCTGTGTGCGATCACATGGAGCGGTCAGGCTGAGCGGCTGTGTGCGATCACATGGAGCGGTCAGGCTGAGCGGCTGTGTGCGATCACATGGAGCGGTCAGGCTGAGCGGCTGTGTGCGATCACATGGAGCGGTCAGGCTGAGCGGCTGTGTGCGATCACATGGAGCGGTCAGGCTGAGCGGCTGTGTGCGATCACATGGAGCGGTCAGGCTGAGCGGCTGTGTGCGATCACATGGAGCGGTCAGGCTGAGCGGCTGTGTGCGATCACATGGAGCGGTCAGGCTGAGCGGCTGTGTGCGATCACATGGAGCGGTCAGGCTGAGCGGCTGTGTGCGATCACATGGAGCGGTCAGGCTGAGCGGCTGTGTGCGATCACATGGAGCGGTCAGGCTGAGCGGCTGTGTGCGATCACATGGAGCGGTCAGGCTGAGCGGCTGTGTGCGATCACATGGAGTGGTCAGGCTGAGCGGCTGTGTGCACACGAGAAATATTTGGTGCAGGAATTTCACCACTATTAACAAGGAGAAACTCGGGAGTAAAATAGCGGCATTTTGTTGCAGATTTTTACATGCGTTTTCGGTGCAGATTTTCCCCACTCATTAGTTTGGGTGAAATCTGCAGCTTAAGGCGATGTGCACACGTTGCGGATTGGGGGGGGGGGCAGAATTTTCTGCACAAAATCAGCATCTCTTGGCAGAAGACGCAGGTGCAGATTTGATGCTTTTTTTAATGCGGATTTTGTGCGTTTTTGTTGCAGATTTCTTGCGTTTTTACCCCTGCGCATTTCTATAATGGAATGGGTACAAAATTGCTGCAGATCGGCACAAATAAATGACATGCTCCTCCTTTCAATCCGCAGCGTTTTCCGTGCGGAAAATTTTCGCACCATTAGCACAGCATATTTTTTTTCCTATTGATTTACATTGTACTGTAAATCACTTGCGGATCCGCAATAAATCCGCAACGTGTGCACATACCCTGATAGTCCTGTTGCCACAACAGAAGTGGCCGAGGTTGCCGTGGCTGCGATCTATAAGAATGCGATGAGTTCAGGTGAGTTATCGCGCTGGCAGCGGTGCTCGGCCTCTTGGCCACAAGTTGTCGGCTTGTCTGGGACTTTGTAGATGGCGCCTACAGATGGTGCGGGGGCCCCGTTTCGCCCTATGGCGGCAGATACAGCAGAATCCGCGGTGCGCTTAATCTGGAGGCGGCAGGCGGTGACCTCGGAGCGGCCGTTGGTGGCATCGTCCCCCGCCGCCGTCACAACAAAGGCCTGTGGTGATGTCACCGCGTCACCCGGGGACATGAATGAACGTGGAGCGAGCGCGGATCAATAATTCACCCGTTAGTAATATCCTGATTTCTCGCCTTTTTTGCCCTTTGTCCTGGAGGAAGAAGCAGAGTAAGATCCTGGATCGGGGGACAAAAAAAAGGCCAGCACCAAAGGGGTTAATCACAGCCCGATTAACCCCTGCCCAACCAAGAAGGACGGCCAGAACCTGCAAGAGTTAGCACCTTAAACCTGCATTAACCCCTCACCACCTGAAAGCCCAAAGGGTTAATACTCCAGACCACCCCCAGCTCTATAGGGCCACATGTAAAAGGAAGGGTTAACACCTACAACAACAACAGTTCCAACAACAACAGTTAACCCTTTATTGCCAGACAGGATGGGGTTAATGCGGCACCTAACGCGACCCCTTAAAAAAAAAAACAACAACAACAATGTCCTGACCAGTGAAGGGTTAATCCCCGAGCTGCTGTTTAAGGGGACAGTCACTAAGTGGTTAACAAGACTCAGAGGCAGCTGTCAGGTCAGAGCCGGGGAGGTGAAGGGTTAATTAACCCCCGAGCGGCCGCCCGCTAACGTCAGGGTTAACCCGCGAGTGTCCGGCTGCAGCGCCGCCAGTGAGGGCCCCGGATGTGGCCGGCCTCCCCCCCCCGCACAGCCCTTTACCTTTCGCCCAGCAGATCGGGAATGGGCTGCAGCCGCTCTTCTCCATAGAGATGGCGGCACCTGTCTGCTCGGGGCCCGGCCGGCAGCCCGGACACGGCGACACCGCGACCGGCGGCGACAATGTCCCGACTCAGCGCCGCCCGCAGCAGCAGCAGCAGCAGCAGCCGGGGCCGGACACGCGCCGCATCCCGGTACAGCCAGCGCCGGGGAGAGCGGGGCGGGGCCTGCCGGGGGCGGGGCCGCATCTGCATACACCTTGTGAATATGCTAATCTCACGATACACGGGGATTTAAAGGGACAGCACCTCCATCTGTGTGTTATCACAGGCTGCACATGAAGACACCAGGGCGCCGTGTGTCTGCTGGGTGAACGACGGACAGCACCATGGAATCAATGCTGCCATACAAATAATAATAATAATAATATCGTGCTATATAAACAATAATAATAATATGGTTCCATATAAATAACAACAATAATAATTATATGGTGCTATATAAATAATAATAATATGGTGCTATATAAATAATAATTCCCCGGCAAATGGCTCCACCCTGTCCTGTCGCTCCTCCTGCGCTCCGCCCTGTCCACTAGGAGGAGCTCACTACATACAGATTTATACAATCACCACTAGAGGGAGCTCACTACATACAGATTAATACAGCCACCACTAGGAGGAGCTCACTACATAGATTTATACAACCACCACTAGAGGGAGCTCACTACATACAGATTTATACAGCCACCACTAGAGGGAGCTCACTACATACAGATTTATACAGTCACCACTAGGGGGAGCTCACTACATACAGATTTACACAGTCACCACTAGAGGGAGCTCACTACATACAGATTTATACAGTCACCACTAGAGGGAGCTCACTACATACAGATTTATACAGCCACCACTAGAGGGAGCTCACTACATACAGATTTATACAATCACCACTAGAGGGAGCTCACTACATACAGATTTATACAGTCACCACTAGAGGGAGCTCACTACATACAGATTTATACAGTCACCACTAGAGGGAGCTCACTACATACAGATTTATACAATCACCACTAGAGGGAGCTCACTACATACAGATTTATACAGCCACCACTAGGAGGAGCTCACTACATACAGATTAATACAGCCACCACTAGGAGGAGCTCACTACATACAGATTTATACAATTACCACTAGAGGGAGCTCACTACATACAGATTTATACAGCCACCACTAGGAGGAGCTCACTACATACAGATTTATACAACCACCACTAGAGGGAGCTCACTACATAGATTTATACAGTCACCACTAGAGGGAGCTCACTACATAGAGATTTATACAGCCACCACTAGAGAGAGCTCACTACATACAGATTTATACAATTACCACTAGAGGGAGCTCACTATATACAGATTTATACAGCCACCACTAGAGGGAGCTCACTACATACAGATTTATACAGCCACCACTAGGAGGAGCTCACTACATACAGATTTATACAGCCACCACTAGGAGGAGCTCACTACATACAGATTTATACAGCCACCACTAGGAGGAGCTCACTACATAGATTTATACAGCCACCACTAGAGAGAGCTCACTACATACAGATTTATAGAGCCACCACTAGGAGGAGCTCACTACATACAGATTTATACAGCCACCACTAGAGAGAGCTCACTACATACAGATTTATACAATTACCACTAGAGGGAGCTCACTACATACAGATTTATACAACCACCACTAGAGGGAGCTCACTACATACAGATTTATACAACCACCACTAGGGGGAGCTCACTATATACAGATTTATACAACCACCACTAGAGGGAGCTCACTACATACAGATTTATACAGCCACCACTAGAGAGAGCTCACTATATACAGATTTATATAGCCACCACTAGAGAGAGCTCACTACATACAGATTTATACAACCACCAATAGGGGTAGCTCACTACATACAGATTTATACAGCCACCACTAGGGGGAGCTCATTATATACAGATTTATACAACCACCACTAGAGGGAGCTCACTACATAGATTTATACAGCCACCACTAGAGGGAGCTCACTACATACAGATTTATACAGCCACCACTAGAGAGAGCTCACTATATACAGATTTATATAGCCACCACTAGAGAGAGCTCACTACATACAGATTTATACAACCACCAATAGGGGTAGCTCACTACATACAGATTAATACAGCCACCACTAGGAGGAGCTCACTACATACAGATTTATACAGCCACCACTAGGAGGAGCTCACTACATACAGATTTATACAATTACCACTAGAGGGAGCTCACTACATACAGATTTATACAACCACCACTAGGGGGAGCTCACTATATACAGATTTATACAACCACCACTAGAGGGAGCTCACTACATAGATTTATACAGCCACCACTAGAGGGAGCTCACTACATACAGATTTATACAGCCACCACTAGAGAGAGCTCACTATATACAGATTTATATAGCCACCACTAGAGAGAGCTCACTACATACAGATTTATACAACCACCAATAGGGGTAGCTCACTACATACAGATTTATACAGCCACCACTAGGGGGAGCTCACTATATACAGATTTATACAACCACCACTAGGAGGAGCTCACTATATACAGATTTATACAGCCACCACTAGAGAGAGCTCACTACATACAGATTTATACAACCACCAATAGGGGTAGCTCACTACATACAGATTTATACAGCCACCACTAGGCATGACATACAGCAGGGGTGTCAAACTGCATTCCTCAAGGGCCGCAAACCATGCGGGTTTTCAAGATTTCCTTAGCATTGCACAAGGTGCTGCAATCATTATGTGTGTAGGTGATTAAATTATCACCTGTGCAGTACAAGGAAATCCTGAAAATATGACCTGGTTGCAGCCCTCGAGGAATGCAGTGTGACACCCCTGCTATACAGATTTATACACAAAATAAAAAAGCAGCAGCCGACAGCACTTCAGATATCAGAATGCACGTTCTGGCTCCACTGGTCCCAAATGGAAAAATACATACCAAAAGATAAAGAAGAACAGCATCCAATCCGAGGGGGAAAAAAAATAACAATTTATTTTGCCAAACTGCAACGTTTTTACCAATATAGGTCTATTTCAAGCATAAAATAGACCTATATTGGTCTAAAAGTTGAATTTTGGCAAAATAACTATATTTTTTCACCCGGATTGGACGCTGTTCTTTATCTTTTGATACAGATGTATACACTCACCCTGGTACTGGTCACTTGTAGGACCCTCACCCCATTACTGATCCCGCTGACCATGTGTAGGTGACTCCAGCACTCGGAGCTGGAGGGACAGATATGTGACACGTGGAGAGCGATGGGCGCACGCTGACGGCCTGCAGCCATCCTCCTCTAATCCCACGCTGCAAATGACCCCATCAGTCACTGCCTTCCAGAGCCAGGAACAGAAAACCTCCCGTGATACCAGACAGGAACATCTGCGGGAGAGCGAAGCCCAAATCACGGAACGCACTGCGGCAAAATCCCCAAAATGTCACCCAGAAATGTATAATATCCCGTTACAATTCACCACCATATTCCAAATCTTTGCTTGCTATGAAAAGCGAAAAAAAATTTTCATACATCAAAAAAAAAAAAAAACAGCTGCTCACACCTGGTGTCTCACAACTGAGATTTTGCTACAATTGCATCCAACATACAGTAATGGCCAAAAGTATTGGCACCCTTGAAACTGCTCCAGAAAATGTAAAGTTTCTGTCAGAAAAATATTGCAATTACACATGTGTTATTATACACGTTTATTTCCTTTGTGTGTCTTGGAACACAAAAAATAGAGAAAAAGAAAGCAAATTAGATACAATTAGAAATAAAATGGTCTGGACAAAATTGTTGGCGCCTTTCCAAAACTGTGGGTAAATAACTTGTTTCAAGCATGTGATGCTCATTCAAACTCACTTGTGGCAAGTGACAGGTGTGGGCAATATGAAAATCACACCTGAAACCAGATAAAAAGGGGGGAAGTTGACCCAATCTTTGCCACACTAAGCATGGAGAACAGAAAGAGGAGAAGAGAACTGTCTGAGGACTTGTAACCTTGAGATTTGACGACATTTTTCAATAATTTTGGTTCTCAAGTCCATCTCCAGAGATCTTGATATTCCTTTTTCCACAGTGCGCAACATATCAAGCAGTTTACAACCGATGGTGCTGTAGCTAACCTCCCTGGACATGGACGCCATAGGAAAAAAAAAATGATGAAAGGTTGCAACACTGGATAGTTTGGATGGGGGATAAACAGCCCCAATCAAGTTCCACAGAAATCCAAGCTGTCCTGCAGGCTCAGGGGGCATCAGTGAAACACTACACGTAAATATCTGAATTAAATGAAATGCTATGGCAGGAAAACCAGGAGGACCCCACTGCTGACACAGACATAAAAAATAGACTGCAGTTTGCCAAAATCCTTCTGGGAAAGCCTCTTGTGAACAGATGAGATCAACAGAGCATTTTCGTAAAGCACATCATTCTACTGTTAACCGAAAATGGAATGAGACCTTCAAAAGGGAAAAAAAAAACAAAAAAACAGTACCTACAGTCAAATATGGTGGAGGCTCACCATATTTGGGGTTGTTTTGCTGCTTCTGGCACAGGGTGCCTTGACTATGTGAAAGACATCAAATCTGAAGATTACCAATGGATTTTGGGTAGTTATGTAGTACCCAGTGTCAGAAAGCTGGGTTTCCGTCCTAGACCATGGGTGTTCCAACAGGACAATGACCCCAAACATACTTCAAGAAGCCCCCAAAAATGTATGGAAACAAAGCGCTGGATAGTTCTGAAGTGTCGGCAATGGGTTCGGATCTAAATCCCTTTGAACACATGTGGAGAGATCTTAAAATTTCTGTTCGGAGGAGACGCCTTCACATATGAGGGACCTGGAGCGGTCTGCAGAAGAAGAGTCGTCCAAAATCCCAGCTGAGAGCTGTAAGAAGCTTGTGGATGTTACAGAAGACACTGATTTATTCCAACAGGTGAGCAACCAAATAGTAAGTTGAGGGTGCCAACAATGTTGTCCAGCCCATTTTGGGGGTTTTGTCTGAAGTTCTGTCCAATTTGCCTTTTTCCCCTCAAGTTTTTTTTGTGTTGTTCCAATTAAAAAAAAGGAAATAAACAGGCGAGTAACAAAACATGTGTAATTGTGATACATTTCTGTAAGAAATACTCCATTTTCTGGAACAATTTCCAGGGTTCCAACACTTCTGGGCAGGACTGCAGATAATTAGTGGCAGCAAAATCCATCAGCAGCACACATCTTTCTCCGCTACAATGTATCAGTCCAGTCCTGGCTGACTGTTTCCCTGATCTGACACATTGTAACAGTCTGTCAGCAGGACTAGGTCATGATCGGATTGTATGGGCGTCGTGCCACGGAGGCCGGCGGTGGTTACATCTGTGCCCAGAGATCAGCTTCAGGGGGTAAAGATGGAAACAGACTATGAAGCCCAGCAGTCCCCACAGTATGGCGGCCGCCGCTCCAGGATCTGTGACGGCAGAAGCTCCGCTGCGGAAATTCATGGAAAAGCAGGAATCCAAGAATTTACATTAATTGTATCAAGAGTCCTGGCCACAAGATCAGCACACTCCCTTCCTGAAATACTCTGTGCTGCGGGAGCACCCCACACCTTTCACTATGTGCCCTCTGGCAAGATTAGCACACTTGCCTCCTGAAATACTCTGTGCTGCTCAAACACCTCTGCTCATAAGATTCGGTCTCATATGGAGATCATGGGGGGGGGGGGGGGGGGAAGTACGGCAGGGATGTGTCATTCATCCTATTAAATAAATCTACAGCGGCTGATAACAGAAAGCAATAGCCTGGACACAAACCGTACAAAAATGTCATATAAAAAGCAGCAGTGTCTGAACCCGCACATCATGATATCCCGGTGACACGGCCTTAAAGGGACCATTGATTATTAATACATTGGTCTCCTACTGACCGTCAAACTAAGGCTACGTTCACATTTGCGTTGTGCGGGGCAGCATCGGCGACGCAACGCACAACGCATGCAAAACGCAGCTTTTTGTGACGCATGCGTTCATTTTTTCATGATTTTTGTCGCAGAAAAAACTGCATCATGCAGCGTTTTCTGTTGCGCCAAAAAGACGCATGCGTCACAACGCAAGACAACGCATGTCCATGCGTCCCCCATGTTAAATATAGGGGCGCATGCGTCGCCGCGGCTGCGCCCGACGCAGCCCCGCAAAACGCTAATGTGAACGTAGCCTAAATCTGGCTCCATCTGCACGATTGGACTCGGCATTAACCCCTATCAGGATCATCTCCTCTGCGCCTAAGTTACATCCTCTGACAGTCCGTGAACGGCTGAAAACTGGTCCTGACCTTGTAGTTCTCACCGCTGAGGGACTGGTACACTGGTCTCCAGTCCTTCCTGTGAGCTGATGTTTGTTACAATGTATCAGTGCAGGGTCCAGAAACATGAAGACTGGATACAATTGTAGCTCACAAGAAAAGAACTTTGTAATTTACTTCTCATCAAAAGATTTTCTGTTCTCAAGTAAGTACCGTAATTAAAGCTTAATTCGTTAGCTTACTGCCCGTTGCCTAGGTTACCGGCCACCTCTACAGTTTAATCAGCAGTGGCTGGTCCACTAAGCAGTGAGAGCTCTGCACATGTGCCGGCCGCACAAAGCACAAGATTTTGGTGCTGAAAATAATGACACAAGCTTTCAGTCAAGACCAACAGGGGTCTGACTTGGGGCAAGGCTTAGCCGAATTTGGGACCACCCAATGGGAATTTGAGGCCTCCTTTGAATATTTTCTAAGTCTTCTTTTCTGAACATATTTCCATATCTGTAAGTGGGCACAAAGGAATCGACAGATTTATGTGAACCCCTTCCAGTCAGCACCAACTTTTGCTTTGGTGATTTCGTTTTATTTTTTTTCCTCCCCTTATTTTTTTTCTCGTCTGTCGGCCAATCTATTCATTTTTACAAAACAAACAAATTCCAACTGATGTAAAAAAGAAAAAAAAAAAATCCCTGCGATTCCTTCATTGTTTTCTGGGCTTCATATTTTTTTTTTTTTTTTGTTTGCACTGTGGTAAAAATGACATGGAGACATGATTCTCCAGCTCAGAAAATTCGGCAACACTTGTATAGTTTTTTTTTTTTTCATTTCAGAGCTAAAAAAATAAGGAAATTTGTTAAAGGAAAAAAAAAAACCCTGTTGCCATTTTCTAACCATTAACTTTTAAGTAGCTTTTTTTTTTTTGCGCACTAATAATACTAATAAACAAGCTGAAGTTTTTATTCATACTAAAATGTGGTATTTATCTTTTCGTCACTTTTTATGGTGATTTAGAAGCTGAAATAAAAAAAAAACACTATTTTGGCATTTCAGTTTTTTTTTCTTTGATTATTACGTTTTAACAAATGGGACTTGTACAGGCACGAAAAATATCAGCGAATGACGGCGGCATTTAAATGTCTAAACGGCAGCGATCAGAGCTAGTCCCAGTTGCTGCCATTAGCGGCGGGTGTCAGATGTATGACACAGCCGGCATCTGCCGAGAATGGTGCCAGCACGACATACAGTAATATACTGTGCTGAAAAGAGGTTAAATTACATTTTTTATATTTCCATCAGCCACCACTAGGGGGAGCACAAAAAACCCCAAAAAGAGTAGAAATAAGCCGACAGATAAAGGAAACCATCAGCAAGCCACGGAGGAGCACGGACACCGAAACACAAGACAAGAGGAATCACAAATTAACACCACAGTGATACATATAGAAACACTCACCTGGAGAGAAGGAAAATCTGGAAATATCTAAAAAAGAAATAGAAAGCTGGCATTAGCTGTGATACGGGGAGGGGGCTCTGCTGGCAGCCAGGTCTGCGGCCCACCAGTACCATCACACATTCACCATTCCTGTACAGCAGAAGCTACAGACCATAGTTACTGGAAACAATCAGCAAGCTTGCAGTTTTCAAAGACAATGCAGTAAACTAACACAATGATCGATCTCTGCCGGCTCCGCACTTCCAGTGACGGGACGCAGATTTGTCATTAATGACTTTTAAAGCTAAAGCGCCCGACAACAAGAGGAAAAATCTGAGGTGGCAGATCAATAATTCACCAGATATCCGTCACATTCCTATATACAGCGATGGCGAGAATGAGCAATATCAGGGGAAAGGGAACAACTACCACAATGTCACCGAAACACTCCTGGAGGATAATACAGGATCAGTAATGTAATGTATGTACACAGTGACTGCACCACCAGAATAGTGAGTGCAGCTCTGGAGTATAATACAGGATGTAACTCAGGATCAGTAATGTAATGTATGTACACAGTGACTGCACCAGCAGAATAGTGAGTGCAGCTCTGGAGTATAATACAGGATGTAACTCAGGGTCAGTAATGTATGTACACAGTGACTGCACCAGCAGAATAGTGAGTGCAGCTCTGGAGTATAATACAGGATGTAACTCAGGGTCAGTAATGTAATGTATGTACACAGTGACTGCACCAGCAGAATAGTGAGTGCAGCTCTGGAGTATAATACAGGATGTAACTCAGGATCAGTAATGTAATGTATGTACACAGTGACTGCACCAGCAGAATAGTGAGTGCAGCTCTGGAGTATAATACAGGATGTAACTCAGGGTCAGTAATGTATGTACACAGTGACTGCACCAGCAGAATAGTGAGTGCAGCTCTGGAGTATAATACAGGATGTAACTCAGGGTCAGTAATGTAATGTATGTACACAGTGACTGCACCAGCAGAATAGTGAGTGCAGCTCTGGGGTATAATACAGGATGTAACTCAGGATCAGTAATGTAATGTATGTACACAGTGACTGCACCAGAATAGTGAGTGCAGCTCTGGAGTATAATACAGGATGTAACTCAGGATCAGTAATGTAACGTATGTACACAGTGACTGCACCAGCAGAATAGTGAGCGCAGCTCTGGGGTATAATACAGGATGTAACTCAGGATCAGTAATGTAATGTATGTACACAGTGACTGCACCAGCAGAATAGTGAGTGCAGCTCTGGAGTATAATACAGGATGTAACTCAGGGTCAGTAATGTAATGTATGTACACAGTGACTGCACCAGCAGAATAGTGAGTGCAGCTCTGGGGTATAATACAGGATGTAACTCAGGATCAGTAATGTAACGTATGTACACAGTGACTGCACCAGCAGAATAGTGAGCGCAGCTCTGGGGTATAATACAGGATGTAACTCAGGATCAGTAATGTAATGTATGTACACAGTGACTGCACCAGCAGGATAGTGAGTGCAGCTCTGGAGGATAATACAGGATATAACTCCGGATCAATAATGTAATGTATGTACACAGTGACTGCACCAGCAGAATAGTGAGTGCAGCTCTGGAGTATAATACAGGAGGTAACTCGGGATCAGTAATGTATGTACACGGTGACTGCACCAGCAGAACAGTGAGTGCAGCTCTGGAGTATAATACAGGATGTAACTCGGGATCAGTAATGTATGTACACGGTGACTGCACCAGCAGAATAGTGAGTGCAGCTCTGGAGTATAATACAGGATGTAACTCAGGATCAGTAATATAATGTATGTACACAGTGACTGCACCAGCAGAATAGTGAGTGCAGCTCTGGAGTATAATACAGGATGTAACTCAGGATCAGTAATGTAATGTATGTACACAGTGACTGCACCAGCAGAATAGTGAGTGCAGCTCTGGAGTATAATACAGGATGTAACTCAGGGTCAGTAATGTAATGTATGTACACAGTGACTGCACCAGCAGAATAGTGAGTGCAGCTCTGGAGTATAATACAGGATGTAACTCAGGGTCAGTAATGTAATGTATGTACACAGTGACTGCACCAGCAGAATAGTGAGTGCAGCTCTGGGGTATAATACAGGATGTAACTCAGGATCAGTAATGTAATGTATGTACACAGTGACTGCACCAGAATAGTGAGTGCAGCTCTGGAGTATAATACAGGATGTAACTCAGGATCAGTAATGTAACGTATGTACACAGTGACTGCACCAGCAGAATAGTGAGCGCAGCTCTGGAGTATAATACAGGATGTAACTCAGGATCAGTAATTATGTACACAGGACTGCACCAGCAGAATAGGGAGTGCAGCTCTGGGGTATAATACAGGATGTAACTCAGGATCAGTAATGTAATGTATGTACACAGTGACTGCACCAGCAGAATAGTGAGTGCAGCTCTGGAGTATAATACAGGATGTAACTCAGGATGAGTAATGTAATGTATGTACACAGTGACTGCACCAGCAGAATAGTGAGTGCAGCTCTGGGGTATAATACAGGATGTAACTCAGGATCAGTAATGTAATGCATGTACACAGTGACTGCACCAGCAGAATAGTGAGTGCAGCTCTGGGGTATAATACAGGATGTAACTCAGGATTAGTAATGTAATATATGTACACAGTGACTGCACCAGCAGAATAGTGAGTGCAGCTCTGGAGTATAATACAGGATGTAACTCAGAATCAGTAATGTAATGTATGTACACAGTGACTGCACCAGCAGAATAGTGAGTGCAGCTCTGGAGTATAATACAGGATGTAACTCAGGATCAGTAATGTAATGTATGTACACAGTGACTGCACCAGCAGAATAGTGAGTGCAGCTCTGGAGTATAATACAGGATGTAACTCAGGATGAGTAATGTAATGTATGTACACAGTGACTGCACCAGCAGAATAGTGAGAGCAGCTCTGGAGTATAATACAGGATGTAACTCAGGATCAGTAATGTAATGTATGTACACAGTGACTGCACCAGCAGAATAGTGAGTGCAGCTCTGGAGTATAATACAGGATGTAACTCAGGATCACTAATTATGTACACAGGACTGCACCAGCAGAATAGTGAGTGCAGCTCTGGGGTATAATACAGGATGTAACTCAGCCAATCCCTGATGGTATTATATGATGGCTAAGCATCTGTCTGTATTTCTAGGAAATTTCCGCCATTCTCTCCAACACTCGGGTACATTTTCCAGGCCATCACATCACGGTGTAAATAATGGATACGATACACAATCACGCACACAACCAGAATCCTATGATATGGATCTCGGGACACAGCGATAAATAAGCGGATTGTAGACGTACTGACGCTCGGCCCCCCTAATGAATCCTTAGTGCGGTGGCATTGTCGGTGCGCCGCACACATCTGTAACGAGGGGGAAAGAGGAGAAGAAATCTCAGCCGGATGAACATGGAATAATTCATAAGCATCAATAGAGCTGCCAAGTAAGGCGGAAAACAGCGGACTGACACCAGTAAAGAGGCGGGTATGGAGGGTCACACCGAATTATAATTCCCACATAAATGTGTGACCCCTCACCCAGCCTAGAGGGGCTTAACATTCGACCCTGTAACAAATGAGAAGAAACTGAATAATGTGATCAGAGTCGCGACCAATCCTGGAATGGAGAGTATAATAACACATAATATACAGATGGAGGATGATGAAGCCATCTGCCTGGTGGTGACACCTGCTGCGTCCACAGATGGGCGGCACAGGAGCCCCCTGCTGTCAGACACTGGAAAGTGCGCGCTTAAAGGGGGCTCCTCATTTATGGACCAGAAGTGATACTGCAACTATTCTACATTACATCAAAGGGCTGCAATAAATGGGGGAGAAACAATGTAACAGTTTATATTATAGTGTCCACCTCTGCTCCTCACCCACCGCGCCTGTGGTCGGCCATACTGACTACCATATGGTTGTATGAATAAATCCCGGCTGATTCACAACCACCGGCCGCCAAAGGCAAAATCCACAGTCACCGGCCGTGCTGCACAGTTCTTCATTCTCGGCAGCACTTCGTCCTGTGTAAACAGGACACACAGTAAAGAACCATGGCAGCCTATGTGCAAAGAGCTATCTAGGTAGTTTACTGCAGCTCTGAAGCGTGGCCGCCTGTGTGATCAACACAAAATCATCAAATGTGCACACAGCCTCACCAGATAATGCAGGAGATGGCACCTGCAGTCCTATGTAACACCACAGATAGCAGTGATAATCGAGTACAGTAATGTAGTAGATGTCACCTGCAGTCCTATGTAACACCACAGATAGCACAGTGATATCTCTCTGAGTACAGATAATGTAGTAGATGTCACCTGCAGTCCTATGTAACACTACAGATAACACAGTGATCACTCTCTGAGTACAGATAATGTAGTAGATGTCACCTGCAGTCCTATGTAACACTACAGATAACACAGTGATCACTCTCTGAGTACAGATAATGTAGTAGATGTCACCTGCAGTCCTATGTAACACCACAGATAACACAGTGATATCTCTCTGAGTACAGATAATGTAGTAGATGTCACCTGCAGTCCTATGTAACACTACAGATAACACAGTGATCACTCTCTGAGTACAGATAATGTAGTAGATGTCACCTGCAGTCCTATGTAACACTACAGATAACACAGTGATCACTCTCTGAGTACAGATAATGTAGTAGATGTCACCTGCAGTCCTATGTAATACCACAGATAACACAGTGATAACTCTCTGAGTACAGATAATGTAGTAGATGTCACCTGCAGTCCTATGTAACACCACAGATAGCAGTGATAACCGAGTACAGTAATGTAGTAGATGTCACCTGCAGTCCTATGTAACACCACAGATAGCACAGTGATAACTCTCTGAGTACAGATAATGTAGTAGATGTCACCTGCAGTCCTATGTAACACCACAGATAACACAGTGATATCTCTCTGAGTACAGATAATGTAGTAGATGTCACCTGCAGTCCTATGTAACACCACAGATAACACAGTGATATATCTCTGAGTACAGATAATGTAGTAGATGTCACCTGCAGTCCTATGTAACACTACAGATAACACAGTGATGACTCTCTGAGTACAGATAATGTAGTAGATGTCACCTGCAGTCCTATGTAACACCACAGATAACACAGTGATATCTCTGAGTACAGATAATGTAGTAGATGTCACCTGCAGTCCTATGTAACACTACAGATAACACAGTGATAACTCTCTGAGTACAGATAATGTAGTAGATGTCACCTGCAGTCCTATGTAACACCACAGATAACACAGTGATAACTCTGAGTACAGATAATGTAGTAGATGTCACCTGCAGTCCTATGTAACACCACAGATAACACAGTGATATCTCTGAGTACAGATAATGTAGTAGATGTCACCTGCAGTCCTATGTAACACCACAGATAACACAGTGATAACTCTGAGTACAGATAATGTAGTAGATGTCACCTGCAGTCCTATGTAACACCACAGATAACACAGTGATATCTCTGAGTACAGATAATGTAGTAGATGTCACCTGCAGTCCTATGTAACACCACAGATAACACAGTGATAACTCTCTGAGTACAGATAATATAGTAGATGTCACCTGCAGTCCTATGTAACACCACAGATAACACAGTGATATCTCTCTGAGTACAGATAATGTAGTAGATGTCACCTGCAGTCCTATGTAACACTACAGATAACACAGTGATGACTCTCTGAGTACAGATAATGTAGTAGATGTCACCTGCAGTCCTATGTAACACCACAGATAACACAGTGATATCTCTGAGTACAGATAATGTAGTAGATGTCACCTGCAGTCCTATGTAACACTACAGATAACACAGTGATAACTCTCTGAGTACAGATAATGTAGTAGATGTCACCTGCAGTCCTATGTAACACCACAGATAACACAGTGATAACTCTGAGTACAGATAATGTAGTAGATGTCACCTGCAGTCCTATGTAACACCACAGATAACACAGTGATATCTCTGAGTACAGATAATGTAGTAGATGTCACCTGCAGTCCTATGTAACACCACAGATAACACAGTGATAACTCTCTGAGTACAGATAATGTAGTAGATGTCACCTGCAGTCCTATGTAACACCACAGATAACACAGTGATAACTCTGAGTACAGATAATGTAGTAGATGTCACCTGCAGTCCTATGTAACACCACAGATAACACAGTGATATCTCTGAGTACAGATAATGTAATAGATGTCACCTGCAGTCCTATGTAACACCACAGATAACACAGTGATAACTCTCTGAGTACAGATAATGTAGCAGATATAACCTGCAGTCCTATGTAACACCACAGATAGCACAGTGATAACTCTCTGAGTACAGATAATGTAGTAGATGTCACCTGCAGTCCTATGTAACACCACAGATAGCACAGTGATAACTCTCTGAGTACAGATAATGTAGTAGATGTCACCTGCAGTCCTATGTAACACCACAGATAGCACAGTGATAACTCTCTGAGTACAGATAATGTAGTAGATGTCACCTGCAGTCCTATGTAACACCACAGATAGCAGTGATAACTCTCTGAGTACAGATAATGTAGTAGATGTCACCTGCAGTCCTATGTAACACCACAGATAGCAGTGATAACCGAGTACAGTAATGTAGTAGATGTCACCTGCAGTCCTATGTAACACCACAGATAGCAGTGACAACCGAGTACAGTAATGTAGTATATGTCACCTGCAGTCCTATGTAACACCACAGATAGCACAGTGATAACTCTCTGAGTACAGATAATGTAATAGATGTCACCTGCAGTCCTATGTAACACCACAGATAACACAGTGATAACTCTGAGTACAGATAATGTAGCAGATATAACCTGCAGTCCTATGTAACACCACAGATAGCACAGTGATAACTCTCTGAGTACAGATAATGTAGTATATGTCACATGCAGTCCTATGTAACACCACAGATAACACAGTGATAACTCTCTGAGTACAGATAATGTAGTAGATGTCACATGCAGTCCTATGTAACACCACAGATAACACAGTGATAACTCTCTGAGTACAGATAATGTAGTAGATGTCACCTGCAGTCCTATGTAACACCACAGATAACACAGTGATAACTCTCTGAGTACAGATAATGTAGTAGATGTCACCTGCAGTCCTATGTAACACCACATATAGCACAGTGATAACTCTCTGAGTACAGATAATGTAGTAGATGTCACATGCAGTCCTATGTAACACCACAGATAACACAGTGATCACTCTCTGAGTACAGATAATGTAGTAGATGTCACATGCAGTCCTATGTAACACCACAGATAACACAGTGATAACTCTCTGAGTACAGATAATGTAGTAGATGTCACCTGCAGTCCTATGTAACACTACAGATAACACAGTGATAACTCTCTGAGTACAGATAATGTAGTAGATGTCACCTGCAGTCCTATGTAACACCACAGATAGCACAGTGATAACTCTCTGAGTACAGATAATGTAGTAGATGTCACATGCAGTCCTATGTAACACCACAGATAACACAGTGATCACTCTCTGAGTACAGATAATGTAGTAGATGTCACATGCAGTCCTATGTAACACCACAGATAACACAGTGATAACTCTCTGAGTACAGATAATGTAGTAGATGTCACCTGCAGTCCTATGTAACACTACAGATAACACAGTGATAACTCTCTGAGTACAGATAATGTAGTAGATGTCACCTGCAGTCCTATGTAACACCACAGATAACACAGTGATAACTTTCTGAGTACAGATAATGTAGTAGATGTCACCTGCAGTCCTATGTAACACCACAGATAACAGTGATAATTCTCTGAGAATGGATGTAGTAGATGGCACCAGCAGTCCTATGTAACACCACAGATAACAGTGATAATTCTCTGAGAATGGATGTAGTAGATGGCACCAGCAGTCCTATGTAACAGCACAGATAACAGTGATAATTCTCTGAGAATGGATGTAGTAGATGGCACCAGCAGTCCTATGTAACAGCACAGATAACAGTGATAACTCTATATACAGATAATGTAGAAGCCACGTGCAGTCCCATGTAACACCACAGATCACCCCTTATGCCCCCGTCTTACTATGGGGCGTCCTCTCCATGCACAGTGGTTTCCTGAGGAATATTTCCAGCAGCGCTCGGTTACTCCGGCTCCGCTCTTCCGGATCCCAGGGCTTCGCCGGCATTTACGACGGTCCAGTGTTTCCCTGCAGAACCTCTTGTGTAGGAGAGCTGGGTGCGAGTGAGCGGCCTCAGCTGCATCCTATGGCTTTTGTTCCCTTGGTCACACAATAGCCCCCATCTACGGGACTGTCTGGTCTGTGGCAGATGGGGGGATGCGATTGTGGAGGGGGGGGGGTCACCACTCAATAAATCTTCAGTGGGACATTATCGCCCCTGCAGGGAGCGTAACCTGCGCTTCACCATTTCATCTTCTCTGAAAATGATATTTGCTGTCAAGGCCGAGTGTCAGCTTTCACCAAGGACCCTCCATCTGTGCCGGGGTCTTACGGGAAGAGGGGTGCGAGAGACCAGATAACATTTCCCAGTTTAGGGGGATGAAGAGCTTTATTTTTATTGGCAAAATTATTTTCATATTTATCTTTTTATTCTTTTTTAAAAAGTAATTTTTAAGGTTTCCGGTTTATTTTTCTTAGGGTGGGTGTTAGCTAGTCAACTTAAGAGAGAAAAAAATGAGAAAAAAAAAGAGTTAAAAAAAATCATTTTTATCTACTTTACCATGTTATAGAACATCCATTGCTTATTTTGCCCCCTACTTACATTTTGAAGTACCGCACTTTTTTTTTTTTTTTTTTTTTTTTTTTAAGAGGGTGGGTGACTTTTCATTTTAGGACTTTAATTTTTTATTTATTTTTTACTTTTTAGGATGTGGTGAGTATTTTTAGTTTATGGTCTTTAATTTAATTTTTTTTTTTTTATTACCTTTTTTGGGAGAGGGATTTTTCTTACATTTTAGTGTTTTATCCATTGATAACACTAATATTTTTACACACTATTATATAATACATTATTAGGTTTTTTTTTGGGGGGGGAGGTTTACAGTTTTTGGAGGATTAACCATTTCTGTAGTGTAATTTTTTTTTTTAACTTATTTATTCTTTTTTGCTTTTTTATATGGTGGCTTTTTTTTTTTTAATTATTATTTCTAATTCTTATTCCGAGATTAAAATTGCCTTTCTTTGTTGGAGGGTAATCTTTCATTACAGGTTTGCTTTCTCCATTTGTCGTGTATAATTTGTAACAATGAGAGTGATGTCTAAACTTAGCCTATTTTCCCCCCCTTTTATTTTAGGTTTTCTGTGCTTTGCAGCGACATGCTTCGCTTCTGTCTACCGGCACTTTGAGAAGTTGAACGTTCATGGATGACCTGACGCATTTGCTCAAAGCCACTAAGTATGTCATCAAAGCAGCAGCGCCCGTAATCCAAGAATTAAAATCCATAGTGCCCCCCTCCCGCCAGAGCCAGTCCACCCTGCCGGGTCCGATGTGGACACGCGACCCCCCACCATTCGCTTTGTCCTAGATTCCCAGTCCGTAGATAGTGACTTTCCAGCCAGAAGCCCAAGTATCCCAGAGGGCAATGAGACCATTAGCTGCAGCTGAGCCCAGCGCCGGGTGCTGAAACGCGTCAGCGGCGGCCACGGCACATCGGACTCCAGCAATTCCTATGCAATGGTTTTCTGGCAGATCTGGCACAAGCCAGGATCAGACTCCTTCAGTCCGGCACTAATTGTACAAAGCTAAAATGTCACATCCAGTAATAAGAGTCGCTTATTTGTGTTATAACAATCTCTTCCCTTTAAACTTGTGAAAACCAATGGCAAACCCCCCAAAGAGCAGCCAGTGGATGTTAAGCCAGGCTCAGACTATGACTGCACCCGAGTCTGCAGAATCATCTGTGATACGGATTTCCAGACAGATCAGCACAATGGGGCAGATGGCTGCTGTAGACATGGGAAGATACAGATGTTGTGGGGGTAGGGGCACTACAGTACCCAGCAGGTGCACAGACCGGCACCTGACCCACGGAGCAGCCCCATAATACAAGAGCAGACCCGTCACCCCTGACATTGGCAGATTTGGGGATTTCAGAAATGACAGCAGTATCCCGAGATGTGATCATCTGAAGATCTGTCAGGATTACAGGTCAAGATGACAAATATTATGGAGATTTAATATTAAAAATTATGTCACAGCGACAACAAAGGGTTCATTGTACCTATACACAGTGTAAAAGTCAAAATACTACAGGAGAACAGGACGTGAAAATATAACTAACTAATGTCAGAGATAGGAACTCATTACTACAGATTCTCTGCTACCAACAGCGGGGATCACAACAGAATGTATACTATCTCCTCCAACACAGAAGCTGAAAATGGCAATATCAGCCACACAACACAGCAGAAATCACGTAATAAAAAAAAATACTATAATACTGCTCCTATGTACAAGAATATAACTACTATAATACTGCCCCTATGTGCAAGAATATAACTCCTATAATACTGCCCCTATGTGCAAGAATATAACTACTATAATACTGCTCCTATGTGCAAGAATATAACTCCTATAATACTGCCCCTATGTACAAGAATATAACTACTATAATACTGCCCCCATATACAACAATATAACTACAATAATACTGCTCCTATGTACAAGAATGTAACTCCTATAATACTGCCCCTATGTGCAAGAATATAACTCCTATAATACTGCCCCTATGTGCAAGAATATAACTCCTATAATACTGCCCCTATGTACAAAAATATAACTACTATAATACTGCCCCTATGTAAAGGAATATCACTACTAATATTCTTGTACATAGGGGCAGTATTAAACTACTAGAACACTGCCCCCTATATACAAGAATATAACCACTATAATACTGCTCCTATGTACAAGAATATAACTACTATAATACTGCCCCTATGTGCAAGAATATAACTACTATAATACTGCCCCTATGTGCAAGAATGTAACTACTATAATACTGCCCCCATATACAACAATATAACTACTATAATACTGCCCCTATGTACAAGAATGTAACTACTATAATACTGCCCCCATATACAAGAATATAACTACTATAATACTGCTCACTATGTACAAGAATATAACTACTATAATACTGCCCCTATGTACAAGAATATAACTACTATAATACTGCCCCTATGTACAAGAATATAACTACTATAATACTGCTCCTATGTACAAGAATATAACTACTATAATACTGCCCCTATGTACAAGAATATAACTACTATGATACTGCTCCTATGTACAAGAATATAACTACTATAATACTGCCCCTATGTACAAGAATATAACTACTATAATACTGCTCCTATATACAAGAATATAACCACTATAACACTGCCCCTATGTACAAGAATATAACTACTATAATACTGCTCCTATGTACAAGAACATAACTACTATAATACTGCTCCTATGTACAAGAATATAACTACTATAATACTGCCCCTATGTACAAGAATATAACTACTATAATACTGCCCCATGTACAAGAATATAACTACTATAATACTGCCCCTATGTACAAGAATATAACTACTATAATACTGCCCCTATGTACAAGAATATAACTACTACACATACTGCCCTTATGTACAAGAATATAACTACTATAATACTGCTCCTATGTACAAGAATATAACTACTATAATACTGCTCCTATGTACAAGAATATAAATACTATAATACTGCCCCATATGTACAAGAATATAACTACTATAATACTGCTCCTATGTACAAGAATATAACTACTATAATACTGCCCCTATGTACAAGAATATAACTACTATAATACTGCCCCTATGTACAAGAATATAACTACTATAATACTGCTCCTATGTACAAGAATATAACTACTATAATACTGCCCCTATGTACAAGAATATAACTACTATGATACTGCTCCTATGTACAAGAATATAACTACTATAATACTGCTCCTATGTACAAGCATATAACTACTATAATACTGCCCCTATGTACAAGAATATAATTACTATAATACTGCTCCTATGTACAAGCATATAACTACTATAATACTGCCCCTATGTACAAGAATATAACTACTATAATACTGCTCCTACGTACAAGAATATAACTACTATAATACTGCCCCTATGTACAAGAATATAACTACTATAACACTGCCCCCTATATACAAGAATATAACTATTATAATACTGCCCCTATGTACAGGAATATCACTACTATAACACTGCCCCTATGTACAGGAATATAATTGATAAGGAATAAATGACATATCTATGCTCTCATTCATTTTGCTATAGGTAGAACACAGAACCGGGCAAAATAACAGAGTAAGATACACATTTAGTGTCACTCGTTCTGCAGCTTCTTATTTGGCTTTTAGACGTACGCTATGTGATGATTGGAGCGGACAGGCGTTGGTGAGTCAGCGGTTACCACGGACGGACATCTTGGATTGAGCACACACAGCGGATCAGTCGTCCACTCCTGGAAAGCGCTGAGGCTTTAGTTATGGGAGATATTAAGTTACATGGTGGAAGTGATTTCTGTGTCTGAGCCCAGCAGACAGGAGCAGGTGTCATTTCTGCGCGGTGTTATTGGGTTGATATGTTTATAGCTAGGCTCCTTATTACAGTAGACAAGTGTCCTCGGTGGATATATCTGCTCACTAGAAGCGGTATATTAATGGCAGATAGCAGTGATGGCAAAACTAATTATCGTCCACATTCACACACAGCCACAGTGTGCACAAAGAAAAAAAAGGAAACCAAGATAAAAAAAATAAATAAATCACCTGTTCACTAGATCAAAGCCAATTGCTAGATCAGTGTGGGCGCCTCCACTGGGACCCTCACTAACCAAGATCAGCGTGGGAGCCTCCACTGGGACCCTCACTAACCAAGATCAGCGTGGGAGCCTCCACTGGGACCCTCACTAACCAAGATCAGTGTGGGCGCCTCCACTGGGACCCTCACTAACCAAGATCAGTGTGGGCGCCTCCACTGGGACCCTCACCAACCAAGATCAGCGTGGGCGCCTCCACAGGGACACTCACTAACCAAGATCAGTGTGGGTGCCTCCACTGGGACCCTCACCAACCAAGATCAGCGTGGGTGCCTCCACTGGGACCCTCACTAACCAAGATCAGTGTGGGCGCCTCCACTGGGACCCTCACCAACCAAGATCAGCGTGGGCGCCTCCACAGGGACACTCACTAACCAAGATCAGTGTGGGTGCCTCCACTGGGACCCTCACCAACCAAGATCAGCGTGGGAGCCTCCACTGGGACACTGGGACCCTCACTAACCAAGACCAGTGTGGGCGCCTCCAAGGGGACCCTCACTAACCAAGATCAGCGTGGGTGCCTCAACAGGGACCCTCACTAATCAAGATGAGCATGGGCGCCTCCACAGGGACCCACACTAACCAAGATCAGCATGGGAGCCGCCAAGGGGTCCCTCACTAACCAAGATCAGCGTGGGTGCCTCCACTGGGACACTGGGACCCTCACTAACCAAGACCAGTGAGGGCGCCTCCAAGGGGACCCTCACTAACCAAGATCAGCGTGGGTGCCTCAACAGGGACCCTCACTAACCAAGATGAGCATGGGCGCCTCCACTGGGACCCTCACTAACCAAGATCAGCGTGGGCGCCTCCACTGGGACCCTCACCAACCAAGATCAGTGTGGGCGCCTCCACAGGGACACTCACTAACCAAGATCAGTGTGGGTGCCTCCACTGGGACCCTCACTAACCAAGATCAGTGTGGGCGCCTCCACTGGGACCCTCACCAACCAAGATCAGCGTGGGCGCCTCCACAGGGACACTCACTAACCAAGATCAGTGTGGGTGCCTCCACTGGGACCCTCACTAACCAAGATCAGTGTGGGCGCCTCCACTGGGACCCTCACCAACCAAGATCAGCGTGGGCGCCTCCACAGGGACCCACACTAACCAAGATCAGTGTGGGTGCCTCCACTGGGACACTGGGACCCTCACTAACCAAGACCAGTGTGGGTGCCTCCAAGGGGACCCTCACTAACCAAGATCAGCGTGGGTGCCTCAACAGGGACCCTCACTAACCAAGATGAGCATGGGCGCCTCCACTGGGACCCTCACTAACCAAGATGAGCATGGGTGCCTCCACTGGGACCCTCACTAACCAAGATGAGCATGGCCGCCTCCACAGGGACCCACACTAACCAAGATCAGTGTGGGTGCCTCCACAGGGACCTTCACTAACCAAAATCATTGTGGGCGCCTCCACTGGGACCCTCACTAACCAAGATCAGTGTGGGTGCCTCCACTGGGACCCTCACTAACCAAGATCAGCGTGGGTGCCTCCACTGGGACCCTCACTAACCAATATCAGCGTGGGCGCCGACAAGGGGTCCCTCAATAACCAAGATCAGCGTGGGTGCCTCAACAGGGACCCTCACTAACCAAGATCAGCATCAGAGCCTCCACAGGGACCCTCACTAACCAAGATCAGCGTGGGTGCCTCCACAGGGACCCTCACTAACTAAGATCACATTTACGAAGATAAAATGATAGTACACAGAATAAAAGGTCACTGAACTGGCAGCGATCACCAGTGATCTGCGGTTTGCAGCCTGAAAGTTAAAGGGAACCTGACCTGACCAGCCTGATTGACAGGCGAAAACGGCGACTTTGGTAATGTATTTCTCAGCATACATGGGGAATCAGGGTACACTACATACACTATAGTAACGCACAGCACAGGCCCTATTTAACAGTATTTATATCTCAATCTCAAAAAACGGGGTGACAGGTTCCCTTTAACAGGAAAACAGCACAAGACCAGAACATAACACAACCCAGAAATAGAACAGAGGTTTAGATAATTCACCAAAACATATCGAATTGTCATAATCTAACTATATAAACCTATATATACACATATTATAAGGCCAGCAGTGATCGGAGACGTCTCTCATCCAGACAACTCGGAAATTTGTAGCTGTCCACTCTTCTCCGCATCTTCACCCCCAACTTGTCACAGATCAAGAAGTAGAAGACGAGTCTCCAAAACCGCACCAGTGCCCATTCTACCCCCTAATGTTTACTGGCCCGTCCCTGAGACCTAGTTGCCCTGAACATCACACCTTGATGACTGACAGCACCTTACACACTGTCATTAAGAAGAGGACAAGTGGCAGCAAAGTGGCCTTCACCTGAGAGAAAACGCACTACTGTATATTAGAGAATGACCAGTAAGGCCGGCCTCACACTCAGCGTTGAAAAATACGGTCCGTATATTATGGCCGTAATACGCTGAAAAGATCCCAAAATAGTGGTCCGTAGCTCCTCCGTAGGCAGGGTGTTTCAGCGTTTTTTGCGCATGGCATCCTCCGTATGTAATCCGTATGGCATCCGTACTGCGTGTTTTTCTCGCAGGCTTGCAAAACCGACATACGGCTATACAAGGGATCCATGTGTAAAAAAAAAACATACATATATATATATATATATATACACTAGCTGAAGAGCCCGGCGTTGCCTGGGCAAAGTAAATATCTGTGGTTAGTTATAGCACGTCACTTCTCTTATTTTCCCATCACGCCTCTCATTTTTCCCCTCACATCTCTCATTTTCTCCCTCACACCTCTCATTCCCCCCTAACACTTGTCATTTCGACCTCACATCTGTCATTTTCCTATCACTACACTATTTTCCCTCACTCCTCTCATTTTGCACTCACACCTTTTCATTTTCACCTCACACCTCTCATTTTCACCTCAGTATATACATGTTTGTAATCTCCCATATATAGTATACACCTGTATGTCATCTCCTGTATATAGTATATACCTGTATGTCATCTCCCCTGTATATAGTATATACCTGCCGTGTGTCATCTCCCCTGTATATAGTATATACCTGTATGTCATCTCCTCCTATATATAGTATACACCTGTATGTCATCTCCTGTATATAGTATATACCTGTATGTCATCTACCCTGTATAGAGTATATAGCTGCTGTGTGTCATCTCCCCTGTATATAGTATATATCTGTGTGTCATCTCCTCCTGTATATAGTATATACCTGTATGTCATCTTCTATATATAGCATATACCTGTATGTCATCTCCTCCTGTATATAATATATACCTGTAGGTAATCTGCTCCTGTATATAGTATATACGTGTGTGCCATCTCCTCCTGCATTTAGTATATACCTGTATGTCATCTCCTCTTGTATATAGTATGTACCTGTATGTCATCTCCTCCTCTATATAGTATATACCTGTGTGTTATCTCTCCTGTATATAGTATATACCTGTGTGATCTCCTGTATTAGACCTCGTTAACACGTTATTTGCTCAGTATTTTTACCTCAGTATTTGTAAGATAAATTGGCAGCCTGATAAATCCCCAGCCAACAGGAAGCCCTCCCCCTGGCAGTATATATTAGCTCACACATACACATAATAGACAGGTCATGTGACTGACAGCTGCCGTATTTCCTATATGGTACATTTGTTGCTCTTGTAGTTTGTCTGCTTATTAAATCAGATTTTTATTTTTGAAGGCTAATACCAGACTTGTGTGTGTTTTAGGGCGAGTTTCGTTTGTCAAGTTGTGTGTGTTGAGTTGTGTGTGGCGACATGCATGTAGCGACTTTTGTGAGATGAGTTTTGTGTGGCAACATGCGTGTAGCAACTTTTTGTGTGTCGAGTTGCATGTAACAGGTTAGTGTAGCAAGTTGTGTGCAGCAAGTTTTGCGCATGGCGAGTTTTGCGCGTGGTGAGTTTTATGTCTGGTGCCTTTTGAGTATGTGCAAGTTTTGTGTGAGGCAACTTTTGCATGTGTTGCAAATTTTGTGCATATGGCAATTTTTCCGCGTGTGCAAGTTTTGCGTGTGGCGAGTTTTCCATGAGGTGAGTTTTGCACTTGTGGCGAGTTTTGCGTGAGCCTAGTTTTTGAATGTGGCGAGTTTTGCGCGTGGCGAGTTTTGAGTGGCGACTTTTGTGTTTCGACTTTTATGTGGCGAGGTTGGTGTATGTGTGGTGAAATGTGTGCTGAGGGTGGTATATGTGTTCAAGCACGTGGTAGTGTGTGGCGCATTTTCTGTGTGTGTTCATATCCCCATGTGTGGTGAGTATCTCATGTCGGGGCCCCACCTTAGCAACTGTACGGTATATACTCTTTGGCGCCATCGCTCTCACTCTTTAAGTCCCCCTTGTTCACATCTGGCAGCTGTCAATTCGCCTCCAACACTTTTCCTTTCACTTTTCCCCATTATGTAGATAGGGGAAAAATAGTTTGGTGAATTGGAAAGCGCGGAGTTAAAATTTCACCTCACAACATAGCTTATGACGTTCTCAGGGTCCAGACATGTGACTGTGCAAAATTTTGTGGCTGTAGCTGCGACGCCTCCAACACTTTTCATTTCACTTTTTCCCCATTATGTAGATAGGGGCAAAATTGTTTGGTGAATTGGAAAGCGCGGGGTTAAAATTTCACCTCACAACGTAGCCTATGACGCTCTCAGGGTCCAGACGTGTGACTGTGCAAAATTTTGTGGCTGTAGCTGCGACGCCTCCAACACTTTTCCCTTCACTTTTTTCCCCATTATGTAGATAGGGGCAAAATTGTTTGGTGAATTGGAAAGCGCGGGGTTAAAATTTCACCTCACAATATAGCCTATGACGCTCTCTGGGTCCAGACGTGTGACTGTGCAAAATTTTGTGGCTGTAGCTGCGACGGTGCAGATGCCAATCCTGGACATACATACATACATATACACACACACACACACACATTCAGCTTTATATAGTAGATATATATATATATATATATATATATATATATATCAGTAGACACATATATGTATATATATTATTACTTCATACAGCGCTAGATAGCTTTGAAGCCGGTAATTCAATTACCGGCTTTTGCTATCTCCTTCCTAAACCCGACATGATATGAGACCTGGTTACATACAGTAAACCATCTCATATCACCTTTTTTTTTGCATATTCCACACTACTAATGTTAGTAGTGTGTATATGCAAAATTTGGCCTTTCTAGCTGTTAAATTAAGGGGTTAAATGGCGGAAGATGCGCCTATTCTGGCACTTGGCCACTCTCTTCCCACTCCCGTGTAGCGGTGGGATATGGGGTAATGAAGGGTTAATGCCACCTTGCTATTGTAAGGTGACATTAAGCCAAATTAATAATGGAGAGGCATCAATTATGACACCTATCCATTATTAATCCAATAGTAGTAAAGGGTTAAAAAATACACAAACACATTATTAAAAATTATTTGAATTAAATAAAAACAAAGGTTGTTGTAATAATTTATTCTACGCTCAATTCAATCACTGAAGACCCTCGATCTGTAACAAAAAAAAAACAACAATATACATACCTTCCGCAGATCTGTAACGTCCAAGGATGTAAATCCATCTGAAGGGGTTAAAATATTTTGCAGCAAGGAGCTCTAATGCAGCGCTGCTCCTTGCTGCAAAACCCAGGGGAATGAAGGTAAAGTAGGTCAATGACCTATATTTACCTTCATTTGCAGTGAGGCACCCTCTGCTGGTTGTCCCTAGATCGTGGGAACTTTCCTAGAAAGCTTCCAGGCTCGAGTTCATAAGAGGCGCCCTCTGCTGGTTGTCCTCATATGAACTCGAGCCTGGGAGCTTTCTAGGAAAGTTCCCACGATCTAGGGACAACCAGCAGAGGGCGCCTCACCGCAAATGAAGGTAAATACAGGTCATTGACCTACTTTACCTTCATTCCCCGGGGTTTTGCAGCTTTAAAGCTATCTAGCTCTGTATGAAGTAATAATATATATACATATATGTGTCTCACTGATTATATATATATATATATATATATATATATATATATAATATATAATATATATATATATATATATATATATATATATATATATATATATATATATATATATATATATACCTATTCTATGTGTATACATATATTCTACCTATTCTACTGTTAGCTGTCAGTGTGATTTTACTATACACCACACTGAATTACCGGCTCTTCTCTCTAACAGCGCTGCGTATTTCTCGCAAGTCACACTGCTGGTCCGTGTGTAATCCGTATTTTTCTGGCTTCCATAGACTTTCATTGGCGTTTTTTTTGCGCAATACGGTGACAAACGCAGTATGCTGCGATTTTCTACGGCCGTAGAAAGCCGTATAATACGGATCAGTAAAATACGGCAGATAGGAGCAGGGACATAGAGAATAATTGGGACGTTTGTTATGCGAGTTTTACGGACGTATTTTCTGCGCTCTTACGTCCGTAAAACTCGCTAGTGTGACGCCGGCCTAACACTGGATCTGGAGAGGATTATTACTCCTGCAGTGTATAAAGCCCAGTAATACTGGTTCTGGAGAGGATTATTACTCCTGCACTGTATAAAGCCCAGTAATACTGGATCTGGAGAGGATTATTACTCCTGCACTGTATAAAGCCCAGTAATACTGGATCTGGAGAGGATTATTACTCCTGCACTGTATAAAGCCCAGTAATACTGGATCTGGAGAGGATTATTACTCCTGCACTGTATAAAGCCCAGTAATACTGGATCTGGAGAGGATTATTACTCCTGCACTGTATAAAGCCCAGTAATACTGGATCTGGAGAGGATTATTACTCCTGCAGTGTATAAAGCCCAGTAATACTGGATCTGGAGAGGATTATTACTCCTGCACTGTATAAAGCCCAGTGATACTGGTTCTGGAAAGGATTATTACTCCTGCACTGTATAAAGCCCAGTGATACTGGTTCTGGAAAGGATTATTACTCCTGCACTGTATAAAGCCCAGTAATACTGGATCTGGAGGGGAATATTACTCCCGCACTGTATAAAGCCCAGTAATACTGGATCTGGAGAGGATTATTACTCCTGCACTGTATAAAGCCCAGTAATACTGGATCTGGAGAGGATTATTACTCCTGCAGTGTATAAAGCCCAGTAATACTGGTTCTGGAGAGGGTTATTACTCCTGCACTGTATAAAGCCCAGTAATACTGGTTCTGGAGAGGATTATTACTCCTGCACTGTATAAAGCCCAGTAATACTGGATCTGGAGGGGATTATTACTCCTGCACTGTATAAAGCCCAGTAATACTGGATCTGGAGGGGATTATTACTCCTGCACTGTATAAAGCCCAGTAATACTGGATCTGGAGAGGATTATTATTCCTGCAGTGTATAAAGCCCAGTAATACTGGTTCTGGAGGGGATTATTACTCCTGCACTGTATAAAGCCCAGTAATACTGGTTCTGGAGAGGATTATTACTCCTGCACTGTATAAAGCCCAGTAATACTGGATCTGGAGAGGATTGTTACTCCTGCAGTGTATAAAGCCCAGTAATACTGGATCTGGAGGGGATTATTACTCCAGCACTGTATAAAGCGCAGTAATACTGGTTCTGGAGAGGATTATTATTCCTGCACTGTATAAAGCCCAGTAATACTGGTTCTGGAGAGGATTATTACTCCTGCACTGTATAAAGCCCAGTAATACTGGATCAGGAGGGGATTATTACTCCTGCACTGTATAAAGCCCAGTAATACTGGATCTGGAGAGGATTATTACTCCTGCACTGTATAAAGCTCAGTAATACTGGATCTGGAGGGGATTATTACTCCTGCACTGTATAAAGCCAGTAATACTGGATCTGGAGAGGATTATTACTCCTGCACTGTATAAAGCCCAGTAATACTGGATCTGGAGAGGATTATTACTCCTGCACTGTATAAAGCCCAGTAATACTGGATCTGGAGAGGATTATTACTCCTGCACTGTATAAAGCCCAGTAATACTGGATCTGGAGAGGATTATTACTCCTGCACTGTATAAAGTCCAGTAATACTGGATCAGGAGGGGATTATTACTCCTGCACTGTATAAAGCCCAGTAATACTGGATCTGGAGAGGATTATTACTCCTGCACTGTATAAAGCTCAGTAATACTGGATCTGGAGGGGATTATTACTCCTGCACTGTATAAAGCCAGTAATACTGGATCTGGAGAGGATTATTACTCCTGCACTGTATAAAGCTCAGTAATACTGGATCTGGAGAGGATTATTACTCCTGCACTGTATAAAGCCCAGTAATACTGGATCTGGAGAGGATTATTACTCCTGCACTGTATAAAGCCCAGTAATACTGGTTCTGGAGAGGATTATTACTCCTGCACTGTATAAAGCCCAGTAATACTGGTTCTGGAGGGGATTATTACTCCTGCACTGTATAAAGCCCAGTAATACTGGTTCTGGAGAGGATTATTACTCCTGCACTGTATAAAGCCCAGTAATACTGGATCTGGAGAGGATTGTTACTCCTGCAGTGTATAAAGCCCAGTAATACTGGATCTGGAGGGGATTATTACTCCAGCACTGTATAAAGCGCAGTAATACTGGTTCTGGAGAGGATTATTATTCCTGCACTGTATAAAGCCCAGTAATACTGGATCAGGAGGGGATTATTACTCCTGCACTGTATAAAGCCCAGTAATACTGGATCTGGAGAGGATTATTACTCCTGCACTGTATAAAGCTCAGTAATACTGGATCTGGAGAGGATTATTACTCCTGCACTGTATAAAGCCCAGTAATACTGGATCTGGAGAGGATTATTACTCCTGCACTGTATAAAGCCCAGTAATACTGGTTCTGGAGAGGATTATTACTCCTGCACTGTATAAAGCCCAGTAATACTGGATCTGGAGGGGATTATTACTCCTGCACTGTATAAAGCCCAGTAATACTGGTTCTGGAGAGGGTTATTACTCCTGCACTGTATAAAGCCCAGTAATACTGGATCTGGAGAGGATTATTACTCCTGCACTGTATAAAGCCCAGTAATACTGGATCTGGAGAGGATTATTACTCCTGCACTGTATAAAGCCCAGTAATACTGGATCTTGAGAGGATTATTACTCCTGCACTGTATAAAGTCCAGTAATACTGGATCTGGGAGGATTATTACTCCTGCGGTGTATAAAGCCCAGTAATACTGGATCTGGAGGGGAATATTACTCCTGCAGTGTATAAAGCCCAGTAATACTGGTTCTGGAGAGGGTTATTACTCCTGCACTGTATAAAGCCCAGTAATACTGGATCTGGAGAGGGTTATTACTCCTGCACTGTATAAAGCCCAGTAATACTGGATCTGGAGAGGATTATTACTCCTGCACTGTATAAAGCCCAGTAATACTGGATCTGGAGGGGATTATTACTCCTGCACTGTATAAAGCCCAGTAATACTGGATCTGGAGAGGATTATTACTCCTGCACTGTATAAAGCCCAGTAATACTGGATCTTGAGAGGATTATTACTCCTGCACTGTATAAAGTCCAGTAATACTGGATCTGGGAGGATTATTACTCCTGCGGTGTATAAAGCCCAGTAATACTGGATCTGGAGGGGAATATTACTCCTGCAGTGTATAAAGCCCAGTAACACTGGATCTGGAGAGGATTATTATTCCTGCACTGTATAAAGCCCAGTAACACTGGATCTGGAGAGGATTATTACTCCTGCAGTGTATAAAGCCCAGTAATACTGGATCTGGAGGGGATTATTACTCCTGCACTGTATAAAGCCCAGTAATACTGGATCTGGGAGGATTATTACTCCTGCACTGTATAAAGTCCAGTAATACTGGATCTGGAGGGGAATATTACTCCTGCACTGTATAAAGCCCAGTAATACTGGATCTGGAGAGGATTATTACTCCTGCACTGTATAAAGCCCAGTAATACTGGTTCTGGAGAGGATTATTACTCCTGCACTGTATAAAGTCCAATAATACTGGATCTGGAGGGGAATATTACTCCTGCACTGTATAAAGCCCAGTAATACTGGTTCTGGAGAGGATTATTACTCCTGCACTGTATAAAGCCCAGTAATACTGGTTCTGGAGAGGATTATTACTCCTGCACTGTATAAAGCCCAGTAATACTGGATCTGGAGGGGATTATTACTCCTGCACTGTATAAAGCCCAGTAATACTGGATCTGGAGAGGGTTATTACTCCTGCACTGTATAAAGCCCAGTAATACTGGTTCTGGAGAGGATTATTACTCCTGCACTGTATAAAGCCCAGTAATACTGGATCTGGAGGGGATTATTACTCCTGCACTGTATAAAGCCCAGTAATACTGGATCTGGAGGGGATTATTACTCCTGCACTGTATAAAGCCCAGTAATACTGGATCTGGAGAGGATTATTACTCCTGCACTGTATAAAGCCCAGTAATACTGGTTCTGGAGGGGATTATTACTCCTGCACTGTATAAAGCCCAGTAATACTGGATCTGGAGAGGATTATTACTCCTGCACTGTATAAAGCCCAGTAATACTGGATCTGGAGAGGATTATTACTCCTGCACTGTATAAAGCCCAGTAATACTGGATCTGGAGAGGATTATTACTCCTGCACTGTATAAAGCCCAGTAATACTGGATCTGGAGAGGATTATTACTCCTGCACTGTATAAAGCCCAGTAATACTGGTTCTGGAGGGGAATATTACTCCTGCACTGTATAAAGCCCAGTAATACTGGATCTGGAGAGGATTATTACTCCTGCACTGTATAAAGCTCAGTAATACTGGATCTGGAGAGGATTATTACTCCTGCACTGTATAAAGCCCAGTAATACTGGATCTGGAGAGGATTATTACTCCTGCACTGTATAAAGCCCAGTAATACTGGATCTGGAGAGGATTGTTACTCCTGCAGTGTATAAAGCCCAGTAATACTGGATCTGGAGAGGATTATTACTCCTGCACTGTATAAAGCCCAGTAATACTGGATCTGGAGGGGATTATTACTCCTGCACTGTATAAAGCCCAGTAATACTGGTTCTGGAGAGGATTATTACTCCTGCACTGTATAAAGCCCAGTAATACTGGATCTGGAGAGGATTATTACTCCTGCACTGTATAAAGCCCAGTAATACTGGTTCTGGAGGGGATTATTACTCCTGCAGTGTATAAAGCCCAGTAATACTGGATCTGGAGGGGATTATTATTCCTGCACTGTATAAAGCCCAGTAATACTGGATCAGGAGGGGATTATTACTCCTGCACTGTATAAAGCCCAGTAATACTGGATCTGGAGAGGATTATTACTCCTGCACTGTATAAAGCCCAGTAATACTGGATCTGGAGGGGATTATTACTCCTGCACTGTATAAAGCCCAGTAATACTGGATCTGGAGAGGATTATTACTCCTGCACTGTATAAAGCCCAGTAATACTGGTTCTGGAGAGGATTATTACTCCTGCACTGTATAAAGCCCAGTAATATTGGATCTGGAGGGGATTATTACTCCTGCACTGTATAAAGCCCAGTAATACTGGATCTGGAGAGGATTATTACTCCTGCACTGTATAAAGCCCAGTAATACTGGATCTGGAGAGGATTGTTACTCCTGCAGTGTATAAAGCCCAGTAATACTGGATCTGGAGGGGATTATTACTCCTGCACTGTATAAAGCCCAGTAATACTGGTTCTGGAGGGGAATATTACTCCAGCACTGTATAAAGCCCAGTAATACTGGATCTGGAGAGGATTATTACTCCTGTACTGTATAAAGCCCAGTAATACTGGTTCTGGAGAGGATTATTACTCCTGTACTGTATAAAGCCCAGTAATACTGGTTCTGGAGAGGATTATTACTCCTGTACTGTATAAAGCCCAGTAATACTGGATCTGGAGAGGATTATTATTCCTGCACTGTATAAAGCCCAGTAATACTGGATCTGGAGGGGAATATTACTCCTGCACTGTATAAAGTCCAGTAATACTGGATCTGGAGAGGATTATTACTCCTGCAGTGTATAAAGCCCAGTAATACTGGTTCTGGAGAGGATTATTACTCCTGCACTGTATAAAGCCCAGTAATACTGGATCTGGAGAGGATTATTACTCCTGCACTGTATAAAGTCCAGTAATACTGGTTCTGGAGAGGATTATTACTCCTGCAGTGTATAAAGCCCAGTAATACTGGTTCTGGAGAGGATTATTACTCCTGCACTGTATAAAGTCCAGTAATACTGGATCTGGAGAGGATTATTACTCCTGCACTGTATAAAGCCCAGTAATACTGGATCTGGAGAGGATTATTACTCCTGCAGTGTATAAAGCCCAGTAATACTGGATCTGGAGAGGATTATTACTCCTGCAGTGTATAAAGCCCAGTAATACTGGATCTGGAGGGGATTATTACTCCTGCACTGTATAAAGCCCAGTAATACTGGATCTGGGAGGATTATTACTCCTGCAGTGTATAAAGCCCAGTAATACTGGATCTGGGAGGATTATTACTCCTGCACTGTATAAAGTCCAGTAATACTGGATCTGGAGAGGATTATTACTCCTGCACTGTATAAAGCCCAGTAATACTGGATCTGGAGAGGATTATTACTCCTGCAGTGTATAAAGCCCAGTAATACTGGATCTGGAGAGGATTATTACTCCTGCAGTGTATAAAGCCCAGTAATACTGGATCTGGAGGGGATTATTACTCCTGCACTGTATAAAGCCCAGTAATACTGGATCTGGAGAGGATTATTACTCCTGTACTGTATAAAGCCCAGTAATACTGGATCTGGAGGGGATTATTACTCCTGCACTGTATAAAGCCCAGTAATACTGGATCTGGAGAGGATTATTACTCCTGCAGTGTATAAAGCCCAGTAATACTGGTTCTGGAGAGGATTATTACTCCTGCACTGTATAAAGTCCAGTAATACTGGTTCTGGAGAGGATTATTACTCCTGCAGTGTATAAAGCCCAGTAATACTGGTTCTGGAGAGGATTATTACTCCTGCAGTGTATAAAGCCCAGTAATACTGGATCTGGAGGGGATTATTACTCCTGCACTGTATAAAGTCCAGTAATACTGGATCTGGAGAGGATTATTACTCCTGCACTGTATAAAGTCCAGTAATACTGGTTCTGGAGAGGATTATTACTCCTGCACTGTATAAAGCCCAGTAATACTGGATCTGGAGAGGATTATTACTCCTGCACTGTATAAAGCCCAGTAATACTGGATCTGGAGAGGATTATTACTCCTGTACTGTATAAAGCCCAGTAATACTGGATCTGGAGGGGAATATTACTCCTGCACTGTATAAAGTCCAGTAATACTGGTTCTGGAGAGGATTATTACTCCTGCACTGTATAAAGTCCAGTAATACTGGTTCTGGAGAGGATTATTACTCCTGCAGTGTATAAAGCCCAGTAATACTGGTTCTGGAGAGGATTATTACTCCTGCAGTGTATAAAGCCCAGTAATACTGGATCTGGAGGGGATTATTACTCCTGCAGTGTATAAAGCCCAGTAATACTGGATCTGGAGAGGATTATTACTCCTGTACTGTATAAAGCCCAGTAATACTGGATCTGGAGAGGATTATTACACAGAAGTAGTAGATACATTCTTTCAGGGTCTGAAATGTAAGAAACCCTCCTTATGAACACCCCCCACTTTCCGCTGCCCTACGGTAACAGTAAAGCGCTGGCAGAGCTTCCAGACAGCTAATTATAAGTCTTTTTCACGTCTCAGCATTTCACGCCGTCCTCGTTGTCACCTGCGCAATTTTCTAATAAAATTCTACAAGAGGCAGACATGGTAGTAACTGCACGAGAATCGCCTCTGGGGCTGCGCTCGTAACCCACCCCCCACCCCTCAAGTGCAGACCCCAATATACAGATCCGAGTATACATACCGCCGGTGCAGCGAAAAAGCGCCAACACCTGCATGGTGACCGTCTCCCACCCGGGACCACAGCGTCGGAGATCCTTCTACCACACCGAATCTTCTTATCTCCTCGCTGCAAAGCTCACGACATTCTTTCCAGGCAAATCATAACTTGCCCCAAAGTTTGGGATTTTTTTTTTTTCTCCTTTGTAAACCCCCGCCAGCAAAATGGTGACGAAGAACAACACGGACACTGAAAACAAGTCTGCATCCACCAGATCCCATGGAGGAAATTGTATTTTTTTTTTTTTTTTTTTGGAAACTTCCAAGAGTTTAGAAAAGTAAAAAAATGTCTTATTAAAAAGGGAAGCGCAAAAAGAAGAGGAGAAACTGACAGATGACTGGACGAAAACCAGACATGACTGTACAAGCCAGAAATCCTACAGATAGAAGTGTGAATCAAGGCCAATGAAATAGGATCCCGTCCGGCCTTGTTCCACCTACTGACCTCCTGAACATACAAATAAAAAAAAATAAGATAAGCGGCAATCTCATGTATGACGCTGCTTATTTCTGGAAAAGCAAAATGAAAGGAGTTTAAAGTCAACTATCGCCATCTAGTGGTGGGAATAGTAATTACTCATAAAGTATAGTAAAGACAGAGAAGACCTGTGCAGTGATAGATACCACAGGGCCAAAACAACAAGGCTGAGCGCCCTCTGCTGGGGAAAGCTCAGACTGCATCCATTCCTTTTAACGAGGGCCCTTTAAATATTAGTCACAAACAGGAGAAGTGATGCGAGGTCTCTGCACCTGTCCGGCTGTAGACAATGCTGCGACCGCAGCTCAGGGGGGCGAGAGCGGTGACTAATGGAGGAATGCAGGAGGGAGCTTGGCCCACACAATGCAGCACATGTTCTGGACCACTTAAGTGGGTCTTCCGCACTCTACATTTGTTTGGATTTGCCATAAAGATCAGTCTGGGGGACATCGCCGCGGGAGGTTTAGGTAGTTCCCATTCACTGTAATGGAAAGGGGCAGGTTAAAATAGATCCTATTCACTGTAATGGAAAGGGCTAGTGTAGGAGTGCGAGGGGCTACGCACCCCTGTTCCCAAACTCAGCGGGGTCTGTGAGGTTCAGATCTCTACCATTCAGACATTTTTAATTTAGTGTTGTGTCTGCCAGCACCAACCATGGCCAAGGCAAAGACAAGAAGGGGGCTGGCCTGGCTATGGATATGCAGCTTTGGCGTTAACTGGAGACAGCGAATTTAAAGGGGGTGTCCAGTTATGCAAAATTACGTGGCTTCTGGAATCATAGGCGCCCCCATCTTCACCTGTCCTGTGTGCTCCCAGGTCTATCTCTGAACCTGACTGATCATTTAAAGAGCCCTCTGTTTATACATTGGCCACTTTGGAGAAGGGGGCTGGCCGGGCAATTGAATCCCTGCAATACGGCACAGATTTTAAAGCGTCTCATGCAAATCTACGCAGTCATATTAGTCCCACTCCACACTACTATATGGGTGGGCGAACTACACGTACTTAGCGGGTGATGAATAATGCTTGACGAGAGGGGGAGACTTTAATTAACCGGACTAATTTGCAGATAGCAGGCGCGTTCCCCGAGGCTACGGAGCATATTGGGTTTCATCAGCTTCATGATTGCCGGTTACATCCCAGAGCGGAGCAGAAATTCCCAGAGCAGATGTTTGCTTGGGGAGGAGCGGCTCGGTGGGCACCAGCCGGGTATTGCAGAGCCGCAGAGCCTGGCGTCACGAGACGGGCGCGCTGTGGAGAGTTTGTATGGAAAATCCCAGTGACCACAAGCAAAACAGGGGGAAAAAAAGGGGCACAAAATCAGTGCGAAGACCCCAAACCAACAGCTGCTCATATTTCCCAGACCCAGAGAGTGCGACATGAAAGGGGAGGAAACGGAGCTGAAAGCAGAAACATCTGGGAAACCCGAGACGAGGAACAAAAACCGACATCGACTTCTCCTACGAAAGTGCGAGAGGACAGGTGTGACCGGGGCGAAGACGAGAAACCGCCGGCAAATATCAGGAACCGCGAGGAGGAATGAAAACAATGAGCACAGATGGCGAGATATATATGGAGGGAGGAAGGAAGCGAGACCTCCCCCCAGAACAATGGCTGCACCGGCAGCTGAGACAGCGAGCGCCACACGGGGCCCCAACTACAGGGGCCCCGCTCCTCCGTATCCCACCACTGGCCCCGACACGGCCTGACCCCCCGAAATCTCATACTGTCCCCTCACTTCATCTCTATTCACAGGTCACTGATTACTGGGGAATCACTAACCTCTCCTGAAATACTCTGTGCAGCTGGGGGGTCCCAGATTATTATGTCAGTGTGCGTACCCCTCTCCTGAAATACTCTGTGCAGCTGGGGGGTCCCAGATTATTATGTCAGTGTGCGTACCCCTCTCCTGACATACTCTGTGCAGCTGGGGGGTCCCAGATTATTATGTCAGTGTGCGTACCCCTCTCCTGAAATACTCTGTGCTGCAGGAAGGCCCTCGCTCCTATCTCAAGGTCATTCTCAGTCTGTGACCTCAGCGCACTGCTTTTCTTAAATACTCTGCACTGCTCGGAAGATTCTGCAACTTTCCACTATGTCCTCCTCAGGCTGTGACCTTCCACAAGATCATTACGCTTCTCTCCTGAAATACTTAGTGCTGCTGGGAGGACCCTGTGCTGACCTCCGATACTCACAGTCTGTACCTTCCAACAAGGTCAGAACAACTTGTCATTCTTAAATACTCTTAATTTGTTTGTTTGTTTTGCACTGCGGGAGCGGAGGACATGACATTGGTGGAGAGCAGCACAGAGAGGGTTTCTCTCTACACAGAGAAGATTAAAAAGAAACGACACAGGGAGGAGAAAAGACAAAAATATTTAGCTTTCCGAATCGCCACCGCATGCACCCGGGGTCATACATGCGCCACCGCATGCACCCCGGGTCATACATGCGCCACCGCATGCACCCCGGGTCATACATGCGCCACAGCATGCACCCGGGGTCATACATGCGCCACCGCATGCACCCCGGGTCATACATGCGCCACAGCATGCACCCCGGGTCATACATGCGCCACGGGTCATACATACGCCACCGCATGCACCCCGGGTCATACATGCGCCACGGGTCATACATACACCACCGCATGCACCCTGGGTCATACATGCGCCACCGCATGCACCCAAATCCCATAGGAGACAGTCAGGAGGGACAAACCTCCTCTAAACAGCGCCACCTTGTGGCCATCAGTGAACTGCAGGACCCAAATCCAAACCTTTCCAATCAGAGGCAAACAATGGCCGAACAACATCATATTTTTTCACAGGTCAATATATTAGATTTTCTAGTAATTGCCAGCGTGGGTAGAGTCCGTGAGACGCATTCAGAATATGAATGGAGAGGAGTGTTACCTTACTTGGCACTATCGAGGGAGACGTTGGCGCCGACCTCCGCTCTTCACATTTGGGACTTGCCAGCGAATCTTTGGCTCCGAGTGGAGAAACCACAAACTCAATATTCCCGTTCTGTAAAGAGATAATATAACTACGAAGTAACACAGCGGAAGTTTCTTTAACCCCTTGTAGCCCAGATGTGGCCAGTTACCCATTTTTTTTCTATTGGCTTTAACCCCTTTACCCCCAAGGGTGGTTTGCACGTTAATGACCGGGCCAATTTTTACAATTCTGACCACTGTCCCTTTATGAGGTTATAACTCTGGAACGCTTCAATGGATCCTGGTGATTCTGACATTGTTTTCTCGTGACATATTGTACTTCATGACAATGGTAAAAATTCTTTGATAGTACCTGCGTTTATTTGTGAAAAAAACGGAAATTTGGTGAAAATTATGAAAATTTTGCAATTTTCCAACTTTGAATTTTTATGCAATTAAATCACAGAGATATGTCACACAAAATACTTAATAAGTAACATTTCCCACATGTCTACTTTACATCAGCACAATTTTGGAACCAAAATTTTTTTTTGTTAGGGAGTTATAAGGGTTAAAAGTTGACCAGCAATTTCTCATTTCTACAACACCATTTTATTTTAGGGACCACATCTCATTTGAAGTCATTTTGAGGGGTCTATATGATAGAAAATACCCAAGTGTGACACCATTCTAAAAACTACACCCCTCAAGGTGCTCAAAACCATATTCAAGAAGTTTATTAACCCTTCTGGTGCTTCACAGGAATTTTTTGAATGTTTAAATAAAAATGAACATTTAACTTTTTTTCACAAAAAATTTAATTCAGCTCCAATTTGTTTTATTTTACCAAGGGTAACAGGAGAAAATGGACCCCAAACATTGTTGTACAATTTGTCCTGAGTATGCCAATACCCCACATGTGGGGGTAAACCACTGTTTGGGCGCATGGCAGATCTCGGAAGCGAAGGAGTGCCATTTGACTTTTCAATGCAAAATTGACTGGAATTGAGATGGGACGCCATGTTTCGTTTGGAGAGCCCCTGATGTGGCTAAACATTGAAACCCCCCACAAGTGACACCATTTTGGAAAGTAGACCCCCTAAGGAACTTATCTAGAGGTGTGGTAAGCACTTTGACCCACCAAGTGCTTCACAGAAGTTTATAATGTAGAACCGTAAAAATAAAAAATCATTTTTTCACAAAAATTATCTTTTTGCCCCCAATTTTTTATTTTCCCAAGGGTAAGAGAAGAAATTGGACCCCAAAAGTTGTTGTACAATTTGTCCTGAGTACGCTGATACCCCATATGTGGGGGTAAACCACTGTTTGGGCGGATGGGAGAGCTCGGAAGGGAAGGAGCGCCGTTTGACTTTTCAAAGCAAAATTGACAGGAATTGAGATGGGACGCCATGTTGCGTTTGCAGAGCCCCTAATGTACCTAAACAGTAGAAACCCCCCACAAGTGACACCATTTTGGAAAGTAGACCCCCTTAGGAACTTATCTAGATGTGTGCTGAGCGCTTTGACCCACCAAGGGCTTCACAGAAGTTTATAATGGAGAGCCGTAAAAATAAAACAAAAATTTTTTCCCACAAAAATTATTTTTTAGCCCCCAGTTTTGTATTTTCCCGAGGGTAACAGGAGAAATTCGACCCCACAATTTGTTGTCCAATTTGTCCTGAGTGCGCTGATACCCCATATGTGGGGGGGAACCACTGTTTGGGCGCATGGGAGGGCTCGGAAGGGAAGGAGCTCCATTTGGAATGAGGACTTAGATAGAATGGTCTGCAGGTGTCACATTGCATTTGCAGAGCCCCTAATGTACCTAAACAGTAGAAACCTCCCACAAGTGACACCATTTTGGAAACTAGACCCCCTAAGGAACTCATCTAGATGTGTTGTGATAGCTTTGAACCCCCAAGTGTTTCACTACAGTTTGTAACGCAGAGCCGTGAAAATAAAAAATCTTTTTTTTTCCCACAAAAAATATGTTTTAGCCCCGAGTTTTGTATTTTCCCAAGGGTAACAGGAGAAATTGGACCCCAAAAGTTGTTGTCCTATTTGTCCTGAGTACGCTGATACCCCATATGTTGGGGTAAACCCCTGTTTGGGCACACGGTAGAGCTCGGAAGGGAAGAAGCACTGTTTTACTTTTTCAACGCAGAATTGGCTGGAATTGAGATCGGACGCCATGTCGCGTTTGGAGAGCCCCTGATGTGTCTAAACAGTGGAAACCCAATTATAACTGATACCCTAATCCAAACACATCCCTAACCCTAATCCCAACAGTAACCCTAACCACACCTCTAACCCTGAAACACCCCTAACCCTAATCCCAACCCTATTCCCAACCGTAAATGTAATCTAAACCCTAACTGTAACTTTAGCCCCAACCCAAACTGTAGCCCTAGCCCTAACCCTAACCCTAGCCCTAACCCTAGCCCTAACCCTAGCCCTAACCCTAGCCCTAACCCTAACCCTAGCCCTAGCCCTAACCCTAACCCTAGCCCTAACCCTAGCCCTAGCCCTAGCCCTAACCCTAGCCCTAATGGGAAAATGGAAATAAATACATTTTTTTAATTTTTCCCTAACTAAGGGGGTGATGAAGGGGGGTTTGATTTACTTTTATAGCGGGTTTTTTAGCGGATTTTTATGATTGGCAGCCGTCACACACTGAAAGACACTTTTTATTGCAAAAAATATTTTTTGCGTTACCACATTTTGAGAGCTGTAATTTTTCTATATTTTGGTCCACAGAGTCATGTGAGGTCTTGTTTTTTGCGGGACGAGTTGACGTTTTTATTGGTAACATTTTCGGGCACGTGACATTTTTTGATCGCTTTTTATTCCGATTTTTGTGAGGCAGAATGACCAAAAACCAGCTATTCATGAATTTCTTTTGGGGGAGGCGTTTATACCGTTCCGCGTTTGGTAAAATTGATAAAGCAGTTTTATTCTTCGGGTCAGTACGATTACAGCGACACCTCATTTATATCATTTTTTTATGTTTTGGCGCTTTTATACGATAAAAACTATTTTATAGAAAAAATAATTATTTTGGCATCGCTTTATTCTCAGGACTATAACTTTTTTATTTTTTTGCTGATGATGCTGTATGGCGGCTCGTTTTTTGCGGGACAAGATGACGCTTTCAGCGGTACCATGGTTATTTATATCTGTCCTTTTGATCGCGTGTTATTCCACTTTTTGTTCGGCGGTATGATAATAAAGCGTTGTTTATTCGGACTCCCATGACAGCACACGAGAGAGGGGATCCGCCCTTAAGGAACAGGAAACCTACAGATACAAAAGGGCGGCACCTCTCCCCATGCATCAGTTGGTTTCCTGTTCCTGAAGGGACTGGATGCCTATAGAAACTACAGGAGTCCAGGCCGGCCGGACCGATTCTGGTGGCGAGAGGGTCTCCCACTTCGGCCGGTGCGGGTACCTGAAGTAGTCACGGTGGCCCTGGCAGGGCGGCACGGCGGTGACTAGGCAGCGAGGAGCGGTCGCCAGGGGGTGTCCGGTCTCCGGGGCCAGCGTCTGGTAAGTCGCCCTTCCCGTGGGCTGTGGGTCTCTCTGGAGCAGGGGGGAGCGCGGCGGCATCTGGGGGGCGCCGATCGGATCGTAGCTGGCCGGCCTCGGCGTTCCACGAGAGCTACAGCGCTGACAGGAAGCGCTGTAAGCTGTGGCGACGTCTTCCGGATCGGTGAGCTCCTGCGCATGCGCGGGGGCTCCAAGATGGCGGCGCCCACCGGAGATCATGCCGCAATCCCTCCGGAGCGACGATTGATTCCCCACAGCTGCGGGGGGGGGCGGGAAAATTAAACAAGCAAGCTGGGCAAGGTGCGCTGACCGAAGGAGGGGCCTTATAAGGCGGCTCCAGCAGCATGTTCCCGGGTTCTGGCTCCAATTTACTGAAAATGGATTCAGATCAGGATCAGCAGGTTGTGCTGCTGGAACAAGCATCCCAGAAACCCAAGGAGAAGGAACATGAAAAAAGGAGCGATGGTTCGGGCCGCAGAAGCTCCTCCAGACAGGGGTCTGGAGGGTCAGTCAAAAAGGATCCCCCTCGTGCTTCGGTATTTCTGGGTGTGAGCAGCCACTGGTAAGTGATCTTCAAGAAAGTTCACTTAGTGACTAGTCTCCCCTCATGTGTTTTATGCAGGGAAGGAAAAACGTCAGTAAGGCGAAGCATAGGGAATGTGCCATCTGCGGGGTTCCCTTGCCTGACTCACACCCTAAAAAACTATGTGACCCCTGTATCCAGCAGACGGTGAGGTTCTGGAAAGAGGGGAGGGGGTATAGCATGTAGATTTTACACTCTAGTCTACCTTACTTATCCCCGTAGGTAGCCGAAGAATCCTCCTCTATTACGGCCAGTCTCAAGGAGATGATTAGAATGGAGGTTAAAGAGTCCTTTAAAAACCTTTCACAGTCAGGAGGTTCTAGGCAGAGAACTGAGTGGGCATCTGATTCGTCTGTGGAAAAGGACAAGTCCGAAGAATCAGACAATTCAGCAGCATCATCCTCCTCTTCGGAAGAAGACGCTGCGCGGTTTTGCCTACACCTAGAAAGGATAGACAAATTGGTAAAGGCGGTCAGAGGCACAATGGGTATATCGGAACCCAAGCCTCAACTATCCAAAGAACAAATGATGTTCAGTGGATTGGAGCAAAAGAAGCGCAGAGTGTTTCCTTTAAATGAGAAAATACAAGATCTTATTAATAGGGAATGGAGGAAACCTGAGAGAAAAGGCTCCTTACCACCTGCGCAAAAACGCCGATACCCTTTTGATGACCCAGCAGTAAGTAACGGAGAAAGCACCCAAGCTGGATGCAGCAATTGCCAAGGTAGCTAAACGATCTTCTCTCCCATTTGAAGATATGGGAACACTTAAAGACCCCCTGGATAGGAAAGTGGATACCTTCCTGAAGGGAACCTGGGAGATGGCAGCTGGCTCCTTAAGACCTGCGGTAGCTTCAACCTGCACGGCAAGGTCAATGATGGTCTGGCTGGACCAGTTGGAGACCCAATTAAAACAAGGGGCCTCTAGAGAGTCCATTCTCTCAGCATTACCTGTAATCCAGGAGGGGGCGGCTTTTTTATCAGACGCCTCAATTGACTCCGTAAAGTTGGCAGCTAGAGCAGCAGGACTTTCTAATGCTGCAAGGAGAGCCCTATGGCTGAAATGCTGGCCGGGGGATATGCAGGCAAAAGCGAAGCTCTGCGCTATCCCTTGTAAAGGCGAATATTTATTTGGGCCTACCCTGGATGAACTCCTGGAGAAAGCAGGGGATGATAAGAAAAAGTTTCCCAACCTGTTCAATCCATACCGTCGTCCCTTCAACAAAAGAAGGTTCAACCGGGGAGGAAAGCGAGCCTTTTCACCAGGGAGAGATCGTCCCAGATGGGAGGATAGGCGAAAGCGAGGTACAGGTCTCATGTTTCGCCGTAACCAGACGGAAAATAAAAAACAAGACCAATGACTGGCAATTCCAGTGGGAGGGAGACTATTGCATTTCTCGGCAGAGTGGTCGAAAATCACAAACAGCGTTTGGATAAAAGACACTGTTTCCCATGGTCTCAAGCTGGAATTTGTTCATATTCCACAGGACAATTTTAGGTTAACACCCTGGCGCTCATCTCCCACTGAACAATTCGCCCTAGAAGAGGAAGTGAGGACTCTTTGTTCCAAAAATGTTTTGGTAGAAGTGCCGTATTCTCAGGCAGGGGAAGGGTTTTACTCTCCCCTGTTCCTAATCCAGAAGCCTGATAAATCTTACAGGACCATTATAAATCTTAAGGGTCTCAATAAGTTTTTGGTGAAACATACTTTCAAAATGGAGTCCATCAATTCGGCAATAAAAATGCTTTTCAACAACTGTTTCATGGTAGTAGTGGATTTGAAAGATGCCTACTATCATGTACCCATTCATGCTGATTTCCAACGATACCTGAGGGTAGCGATACTAATGGGGGGTAGGATTCGACATTTTCAATTCAGAGCGCTCCCCTTTGGGATCACCTCGGCACCTAGGGTGTTTACTAAAATAATTGCGGAAGTTATGGCGCATTTAAGAGAGTCAAATATCCTTATAGTCCCCTACTTAGACGATTTCCTCATTGTAGGTAACTCGGTAGATCATTGTCTGTCACAATGGGAGATTGCTAAAACCAAACTAGAACGGTTGGGTTGGATCATAAACTTTGAAAAATCTAAATTACAGCCCCTAAATGTTCAAAAATTCCTGGGGTTAATGTTGAATTCAGTGACACAGCAGTGTCTCCTCCCTATAGAGAAAATGGACCAAATTCAGAGTTTTGTATTAAGAGCAATCAATACACCTTCCATGACACTTAGGCAAGCAATGTCTCTACTTGGGTCACTCACATCTTGCATCCCAGCAGTTAAGTGGGCTCAGTTCCACACCAGGTCCCTACAAAATGAAGTCCTGTTCCATGACAGAGCCTTAGGAGGCGCATTGAATGGAAAATTGACATTGAGGCCGATAACATTGAATTCCCTTAGATGGTGGCTAGATAAACAAAATTTATCAGCAGGGGTTCCCTGGATGATAGATGTCACCCACGTGATAACCACGGATGCCAGCTCTTCAGGGTGGGGAGCCTATATGGGAGACATGGTGGTCCAGGGACAGTGGGAACCCTTCACAACATTTTCATCAAATCAAAGAGAGTTGTTGGCGGTTGAACTGGCTGTTAAAAAATTCCTCGTATATCTGCAGGGCCAGCACGTCAGAATTCTGTCGGACAACAGAGTGGCGGTCGCTTACATAAACCGGCAAGGGGGAACTCGTTCCGAAACTTTAATGCAGATCACGGATCGGTTGTTCCAGGTGGCAGAGCTCAATTTTCTATCTTTGACAGCTCTTCACATCAAAGGAAAAGAAAATGTGGCAGCAGATTTCCTCAGCCGAAATGTGTTAAAACAGGGAGAGTGGTCTCTCAACGAGGACATTTTCAATCTTGTCGTCCGCAGATGGGGTCAACCAGTGGTGGATCTATTCGCCACCAGAAACAACAGAAAAGTAAAACTTTTTTGCTCCCTAAATCCCAGGGAGAATCCCCTGGCGGTAGACGCGTTTCTCATAAAATGGGATTTTCCACTAGCCTATGCTTTCCCACCACTGAACCTGATACCTCTAGTGGTGAGGAAAATCAGGGAGGATCGAGCGAAAGTCATCCTTATCGCCCCCTTTTGGCCCAGAAGAACCTGGTTTGCCTGGCTCAAGACAATGTCTGTAGCGGTCCCCTGGGTACTGCCAGAGATCCCGAACTTGCTTTCGCAGGGACCGATCTCCCATCCACAAGTGACGGGGCTCCATTTGACGGCATGGTGTTTGAACGGTCACTATTAGTGGGAAAAGGCTTCTCTCCAAACTTGGTGGAGACGCTCCTAAAGAGTAGAAAGCAAATAACTACGAAAATCTACTCTAGGACTTGGAGAAAGTTCTTGTCTTGTTCAAAGTTTAATATCCAAGACGGGGTGCCAGTACAACAAATCCTAGAGTTCCTACAGAAGGGGTTCGAGTTGAAACTCTCTCCTAGTACCCTTAGGGTACAGGTCTCAGCTTTAAGTGCCCTGTTTTCCTGTAATATAGCGAATAACTACTGGATAGCGAGGTTTATGAAGGCAGTTAGTAGATCTACACCACTGCATAAAGACAGAACAGTTCCATGGGATTTAAATTTAGTTCTGTCCTCTCTAACTAAACCCCCCTTTGAACCTCTGCAGGAGGCCTCGATCAAAATGTTGACACTTAAGACAGCCTTCCTGATTGCCATAACCTCAGCTCGCAGGATAGGGGATATACAGGCACTTTCCAGAGCTCCTCCATACACTGAAATCTTGTCAGACAGAGTAGTCCTTAGACCAGACCCAGCATATCTGCCAAAGGTGGCGACACGGTTCCATAGATCACAGGAGATAGTTTTGCCGTCCTTTATTCCTAATCCCTCTAATCCTAAAGAGCAGGAGCTTCATACGTTAGACGTCAGGAGATCTCTTCTTCAGTATATTTCAGCTACTGATAATTGGAAGAAGGATGGGGCACTGCTTCTTTCCTTCCAAGGTCCAAAGAAAGGATTTAGAGTATCGAAATATTTACTGGCTAAATGGATTAGGGAAACTATCTCTCTAGCTTATACAGCAGGTGGGGGGCCAGCTCCGCAGAACCTAAAGGCACATTCCACCCGGGCCATGGCGTCATCCTGGGCAGAAAGATCTGGAGTGTCAGTGGAGCAGATATGTAAGGCGGCCACTTGGTCATCCCCTTCCACTTTCTTTAAACACTATCGGTTGGATTTGGGGTCCTCCTCTGATCTTTCCTTTGGGTTAAGGGTGCTACAATCTATAGTCCCTCCCTAAAGTAGCTTACATCTCTGTAAATCTCTCGTGTGCTGTCATGGGAGTCCGAATAAAGCATTAAGCTACTTACTGGTAGCGGCATTTTTCGGAGGCCCATGACAGCACCCTTAGTTCCCTCCCTATTCACGTGGGGGTAGCACTTCCTGATATGTATATAGCGTAATATGTAAATCTCACGTATGGTGTCTTATTACAATAATGGGTTATTTTGTTTCAAATGTATATAATGTATATATTGTATATTTGTGTACCACTAACCGCGGCAGTCCTCTCAGGCTCTGAAATACAACTGATGCATGGGGAGAGGTGCCGCCCTTTTGTATCTGTAGGTTTCCTGTTCCTTAAGGGCGGATCCCCTCTCTCGTGTGCTGTCATGGGCCTCCGAAAAATGCCGCTACCAGTAAGTAGCTTAATGCTTTTTTGCCTCGTTTTTTTTTTCTTACGGTGTTTACTGAAGGGGTTAACTAGTGGGCCAGTTTTATAGGTCGGGCCGTTACGGACGCGGCGATACTAAATATGTGTACTTTTATTGTTTTTTTTTTTAATTTAAAGAAATGTATTTATGGGAATAATATTTTTTTTTTTTCATTATTTTGGAATATTTTTTTTTATTTTTTTTACACATTTGAAATTTTTTTTTTTTACTTTTTTACATTGTCCCAGGGGGGGACATCACAGATCAGTGATCTGACAGTTTGCACAGCACTCTGTCAGATCACTGATCTGACATGCAGCGCTGCAGCCTTCACAGTGCCTGCTCTGAGCAGGCTCTGTGAAGCCACCTCCCTCCCTGCAGGACCCGGATCCGCGGCCATCTTGGATCCGGGGCTGGAGGGAGCAGGGAGGGAGGTGAGACCCTCGCAGCAACGCGATCACATCGCGTTGCTGCGGGGGGCTCAGGGAAGCCCGCAGGGAGCCCCCTCCCTGCGGGAAGCTTCCCTGTACCGCCGGCACATCGCGATCATCTTTGATCGCGGTGTGCCGGGGGTTAATGTGCCGGGGGCGGTCCGTGACCGCTCCTGGCACATAGTGCCGGATGTCAGCTGCGATAGGCAGCTGACACCCGGCCGCGATCGGCGGCGCTCCCCCCGTGAGCGCCGCCGATCGCGCTGGACGTACTATCCCATCCATGGTCATAGGGGCCCACCCCACATGGACGGGATAGTACGTCCGATGTCAGAAAGGGGTTAAAAGCAAAAAAAAAAAAAAAAAAAAACAGGATCATTTTGCGTCTACAGCTCATATGCAGGAAAATGTGTCTCCATGGTAACAGACTACAAACAAACCCTGTGTAGTCAGTTTCTGCAGTCTAGCAGTTCACACAATCACAATAGAGGACAGTGGGACGTGGGACCTGACGACAAGGATTGTTTGTAGTCTGTTACCGTGGAGACATTCATTGTTTGCATAGGAGCTGTAGACATAAAACAATAGGATATTTTAGATTAAAGCCATTACAGAGTTGTTTCTGGACAATAAAATGAAAGTATTTCAGTAAGTCTCTGGATGTAAGTAACGACGCTCACATTCACTGACAGCAAGCAGCAGTCTAGAAAAAGTTATTAAATTTAAGGCTTACGAATGTTAAAAAGTTGCAGAACTTCTAATTATGCAACTGCTGACGTCTTTGTAAATAAAAACAGAAAACCCTTTAATAAAAGGTTAAATTAAAGGGGACAGTTCTCCAGCGGTCCAAAAAAGCAGTATAAATAATGGGAGAATTTCTGGTTGCCACGGCAACATGTAAGGATTAACACGTACGATTCTAACGAGTTTCTCCGCTGATCCATAGAACATGTATACAAACACATAAAATGACATATGTAACATTCAGTCAGTAGCTGATCATCTACACCCGGACCTAAGCCGGGTAAACCTCCGTACTTTACACTGCAGGCTGAGAGGCAGAGAGAGAGCCACCGAACGAGAGGCAGAGAGAGAGCCACCGAACGAGAGGCAGAGAGAGAGCCACCGAACAAGAGGCAGAGAGAGAGCCACCGAACAAGAGGCAGAGAGAGAGCCACCGAACGAGAGGCAGAGAGAGAGCCACCGAACGAGAGGCAGAGAGAGAGCCACCGAACGAGAGGCAGAGAGAGAGCCACCGAACGAGAGGCAGAGAGAGAGCCACCGAACGAGAGGCAGAGAGAGAGCCACCGAACGAGAGGCAGAGAGAGAGCCACCGAACGAGAGGCAGAGAGCCACCGAACGAGAGGCAGAGAGAGAGAGCCACCGAACGAGAGGCAGAGAGAGAGAGCCACCGAACGAGAGGCAGAGAGAGAGAGCCACCGAACGAGAGGCAGAGAGAGAGAGCCACCGAACGAGAGGCAGAGAGAGAGAGCCACCGAACGAGAGGCAGAGAGAGAGAGCCACCGAACGAGAGGCAGAGAGAGAGAGCCACCGAACGAGAGGCAGAGAGAGCGAGCCACCGAACGAGAGGCAGAGAGAGCGAGCCACCGAACGAGAGGCAGAGAGAGCGAGCCACCGAACGAGAGGCAGAGAGAGCCACCGAACGAGAGGCAGAGAGAGAGAGCCACCGAACGAGAGACAGAGAGAGAGAGCCACCGAACGAGAGACAGAGAGAGCCACCGAACGAGAGGTAGAGAGAGAGCCACCGAACGAGAGGCAGAGAGAGAGCCTCCGAACGAGAGGCAGAGAGAGAGAGCCACCGAACAAGAGGCAGAGAGAGAGAGCCACCGAACAAGAGGCAGAGAGAGAGCCACCGAACGTGAGGCAGAGAGAGAGAGAGCCACCGAACGAGAGGCAGAGAGAGAGAGCCACCGAAAGAGAGGCAGAGAGAGAGAGCCACCGAACGAGAGGCAGAGAGAGAGAGAGAGAGAGCCCCCGAACGAGAGGCAGAGAGCCACCGAACGAGAGGTAGAGAGAGAGCCACCGAACGAGGCAGAGAGAGAGAGCCACCGAACGAGAGGCAGAGAGAGAGAGAGAGCCCCCGAACGAGAGGCAGAGAGAGAGCCACCGAACGAGAGGTAGAGAGAGAGCCACCGAACGAGGCAGAGAGAGAGAGCCACCGAACGAGAGGCAGAGAGAGAGAGCCCCCGAACGAGAGGCAGAGAGAGAGAGCCCCCGAACGAGAGGCAGAGAGCCACCGAACGAGAGGCAGAGAGAGCCACCGAACGAGAGGCAGAGAGAGAGCCACCGAACGAAAGGCAGAGAGAGAGAGAGCCCCCGAACGAGAGGCAGAGAGAGAGCCCCGAACGAGAGGCAGAGAGAGAGCCACCGAACGAGAGGCAGAGAGAGAGAGCCCCCGAACGAGAGGCAGAGAGAGAGAGCCCCCGAACGAGAGGCAGAGAGAGAGAGCCCCCGAACGAGAGGCAGAGAGAGAGAGCCCCCGAACGAGAGGCAGAGAGAGCCACCGAACGAGAGGCAGAGAGAGCCACCGAACGAGAGGCAGAGAGAGCCACCGAACGAGAGGCAGAGAGAGAGCCACCGAACGAGAGGCAGAGAGAGAGCCACCGAACGAGAGGCATCGAGCCACCGAACGAGAGGCAGAGAGGCATCGAGCCACCAAAAGAGAGGGAGAGAGGCATCGAGCCACCAAAAGAGAGGCATCGAGCCACCGAAAGAGAGGCATCAAGAGGCACTAAAAGAGGCAGAGGGAGGCACAAAAAGAGAGGCAGATGCAGAGCGAGAGAGAAAAATGCACAGAAAGATGGAAAGAGACAAAGAGGGAAACATAGAAAGACACAAAGAAAAAGAGAAACAAAAAGACACAGAAAGAAAGAGAAAGAAAAACACACAAAGAAAGAGAGAGAGCGACAGATATAATCCGACCCTTTACAGCAGTATAACGCAGCATTACCGGCGCTCTTCCTGTGTGCACTGCGCTCACTGACCCACACGCTCTGCCCAGGATCACACATCACCCAGATAAACAGGTCCACAGACTCCCTGGGCCCAAGACAAACACTGTGACCGGTCTGGCAGGCGCTGGACGGTACCAGCCTGGCATTTCCTCGAAGGCTCCAGCGTCCGCTTCCTTTCGTGCTCCCCCTCTTCTGGCAAATGCCTCACAGAAAGGACGGTGATGCAGGAAGCGAAGCACAAGGAGGAGCGACTCGGCCAGCCAGCAATACCCGGGAGCAGGAAGTGTGTGCAACATGATAGTGCTGGGACATGGCGGAGACTCCAGAGGTGGCACCAGAGGGACCACAGCTCCAGCACCGACAGCACCGGAACATCAGAGACACAACCGGCTCTATATGAGGAGTGCAAGAAACGGACCTAGGGAGCAGATACAGGCTGTCCTGTATACTCCATATACTATACAACTACTATAAGGGTATGTTTCCACGTTCAGGAAACGCTGCGTGTTTGACGCTGCATAGAGACGCAGCGTCAAACACGCAGCGTCCAGATGATACAGCATAGTGGAGGGGATATAATGAAATCCTGTCTCCACTATGCGAGGTAACACGCACCCGGCGGCCCTGCGATTCCGGACATGCGGCACGTCTTTTTAGATCGCAGCATGTCCATTTACCTTGCGGCGACGCTGCGCCGCCGCAAGGTATAACACAGGGCCCCATGGTGGGGTGCAATGATACCGGATGTGTGCAATGAACACACCGGCATCATCGCGTCCCCAGAAGGGGGCGGACCGATTTTGCCGCTCTGTCCAAACCGCCGTCCATCCTGAACGTGGACACGTACCCTAATACTGCCGTTATGTACAGGAATATAACTACTATAATACTGCTCCTATATACAAGAATATAACTACTATAATACTGCCCCTATGTACAAGAATATAACTACTATAATACTGCTTCTATGTACAAGAATATAACTACTATAATACAGCTCCTATGTACAAGAATAGAACTACTATAATACAGCTCCTATGTACAAGAATAGAACTACTATAATACTGCCTCTATGTACAAGAATATAACTACTATAATACTGCTTCTATGTACAAGAATATAACTACTATAATACAGCTCCTATGTACAAGAATAGAACTACTATAATACAGCTCCTATGTACAAGAATAGAACTACTATAATACTGCCTCTATGTACAAGAATATAACCACTATAATACTGCCTCTATGTACAAGAATATAACCACTATAATACTGCCTCTATGTACAAGAATATAACTACTATAATACAGCTCCTATGTACAAGAATATAACTACTATAATACTGCTTCTATGTACAAGAATATAACTACTATAATACTGCCTCTATGTACAAGAATATAACCACTATAATACTGCCTCTATGTACAAGAATATAACCACTATAATACTGCCCCTATGTACAAGAATATAACTACTATAATACTGCCTCTATGTACAAGAATATAACTACTATAATACTGCCCCCCATGTACAAGAATATAACTACTATAATATATTCAGAGGAGCAGTATTACAGTAGTTATATTCTTGTACATGTACATATGTATTCACCCCTTTTGCTACAAAGCCCCTAAAAAATTTCTGGTGCAAGCAATTATCTCCATAAGTCACATGCTTAGTGACAGGATGCCCCCTGTGTGCAACTTAAGTGTCACATGTCTGTCAGTATATACAGGTCCTTCTCAAAAAATTAGCATATAGTGTTAAATTTCATTATTTACCATAATGTAATGATTACAATTAAACTTTCATATATTATAGATTCATTATCCACCAACTGAAATTTGTCAGGTCTTTTATTGTTTTAATACTGATGATTTTGGCATACAACTCCTGATAACCCAAAAAACCTGTCTCAATAAATTAGCATATTTCACCCATCCAATCAAATAAAAGTGTTTTTTAATAACAAACAAACAAACCAACAAATAATAATGTTCAGTTATGCACTCAATACTTGGTCGGGAATCCTTTGGCAGAAATGACTGCTTCAATGCGGCGTGGCATGGAGGCAATCAGCCTGTGACACTGCTGAGATGTTATGGAGGCCCAGGATGCTTCAATAGCGGCCTTAAGCTCATCCAGAGTGTTGGGTCTTGCGTCTCTCAACTTTCTCTTCACAATATCCCACAGATTCTCTATGGGGTTCAGGTCAGGAGAGTTGGCAGGCCAATTGAGCACAGTAATACCATGGTCAGTAAACCATTTACCAGTGGTTTTGGCACTGTGAGCAGGTGCCAGGTCGTGCTGAAAAATGAAATCTTCATCTCCATAAAGCATTTCAGCCGATGGAAGCATGAAGTGCTCCAAAATCTCCTGATAGCTAGCTGCATTGACCCTGCCCTTGATGAAACACAGTGGACCAACACCAGCAGCTGACATGGCACCCCACACCATCACTGACTGTGGGTACTTGACACTGGACTTCAGGCATTTTGGCATTTCCTTCTCCCCAGTCTTCCTCCAGACTCTGGCACCTTGATTTCCGAATGACATGCAAAATTTGCTTTCATCAGAAAAAAGTACTTGGGACCACTTAGCAACAGTCCAGTGCTGCTTCTCTGTAGCCCAGGTCAGGCGCCTCTGCCGCTGTTTATGGTTCAAAAGTGGCTTTACCTGGGGAATGCGGCACCTGTAGCCCATTTCCTCCACACGCCTGTGCACGGTGGCTCTGGATGTTTCCACACCAGACTCAGTCCACTGCTTCCTCAGGTTCCCCAAGGTCTGGAATCGGTCCTTCTCCACAATCTTCCTCAGGGTCCGGTCTCCTCTTCTCGTTGTACAGCGTTTTCTGCCACATTGTTTCCTTCCAACAGACTTAACATTGAGGTGCCTTGATACAGCACTCTGGGAACAGCCTATTTGTTGAGAAATTTCTTTCTGGGTCTTACCCTCTTGCTTGAGGGTGTCAATGATGGCCTTCTTGACATCCGTCAGGTCCCTAGTCTTACCCATGATGGGGGTTTTGAGTAATGAACCAGGCAGGGAGTTTATAAAAGCCTCGGGTATCTTTTGCATGTGTTTAGAGTTAGTTGATTCAGAAGATTAGGGTAATAGGTCGTTTAGAGAACCTTTTCTTGATATGCTAATTTGTTGAGACAGGTTTTTTGGGTTATCAGGAGTTGTATGCCAAAATCATCAGTATTAAAACAATAAAAGACCTGACAAATTTCAGTTGGTGGATAATGAATCTATAATATATGAAAGTTTAATTGTAATCATTACATTATGGTAAATAATGAAATTTAACACTATATGCTAATTTTTTGAGAAGGCCCTGTATACTTTACCTTTTCTTAGAGGCCACAGAGGCTGCAACACCATTAACAAGAAACATCACTATCCAAACACCATGAAGACCAAGGTGATCTCCAAACACCATGAAGACCAAGGTGATCTCCAAACACCATGAAGACCAAGGTGATCTCCAAACACCATGAAGACCAAGGTGATCTCCAAACACCATGAAGACCAAGGTGATCTCCAAACACCATGAAGACCAAGGTGATCTCCAAACACCATGAAGACCAAGGTGATCTCCAAACACCATGAAGACCAAGGTGATCTCCAAACACCATGACGACCAAGGTGATCTCCAAACACCATGACGACCAAGCAGATCTCCAAACACCATGAAGACCAAGGTGATCTCCAAACACCATGAAGACCAAGGTGATCTCCAAACACCATGAAGACCAAGGTGATCTCCAAACACCATGAAGACCAAGGAGATCTCCAAACACCATGAAGACCAAGGAGATCTCCAAACACCATGAAGACCAAGGAGATCTCCAAACACAATGAAGACCAAGGTGATCTCCAAACACCATGAAGACCAAGGAGATCTCCAAACACCATGAAGACCAAGGAGATCTCCAAACAAGTCATCGACGAAGTCGTTGAGAAGTACAAGCCAGGGTTGGGTTATAAAAAAATATCCCAATCTCTGATGATCCCCTGGAGCACCATCAAATCCATCATCACATGGAAAGAACATGGTACCACAACAAACCTGCCGAGAGAGGGCCATCCACAAAGACCCTCAACCAGTGCAAGGAGGGCATTAATCAGGCAGAAACTGGAGTATCCATCCATACGACCACAATAAGCCATACACTCCATAGAGGAGGCCTTTATGGAGGAGTGGACAGAAAAAAAAGCCTTTACTGACACACAAAATATGTAAAGCTCAAATGTATGGAGGAAGGTGCTGTGCTCAGATGAGAGCGAAATTGAACTTTTGGCCACGAAGGTAAACGCTATGTCTGGCACCAAACCAATACAGATCATCACCCCCAGAACACCATCCCCACAGTGAAAAATGGTGGTGCTGGCAGCATCATGATGGGGATGTTTTTCAGCAGCATGGACAGGGAAAATGTTTTGAGTTGAAGGGAAGTTGGATGATGCGTAATGCAGGGATATTCTTGAGCAAAACCGGTTTCAGTCTGTTACCGATTTGAAACTGGGACGGAGGTTCACCTTCCAATAAGACAATGGCCCAAAGCATACTGCTAAAGCAACTCTCCAGTGATTTAAGGGGACACATGAAAATGTTCTGGCGTGGCCAAGTCACAGCCCGGACCTTAATCCAATGGAGAATCTGTGGTCAGACTTGGAGATCGCTGTTCACCAGAGGAAACCACCTAACTTCAAGGAGCTGGAGCAGTTTTGCCTTTAAGAATAGACAAAAATCACAGTGAAAAGACATGGAAAGCTGATAGAGACTGATCCAAAGGGACTTGCAGCTGAAACTGCCGCAAAATTAGACTCTACAAAGTACTGACTTTAGGGGGTGAATAATTATGAACACCAAAGTCTTTAGTTATTTTGTCCTGTTTGTTGTTTGCGTCAAAAGAAAACCAAATGTTCCCAGTTGTAGGTATGTTTTTTACATGAACTGATGCAAACCCTCAAAAAAAAAAGTGTAACTCCAGGTTGAGAGGTAGCAAAACACGAAAAATGTCAAAGGGGCGAATACTGCTCCTAAGTACAAGAATATTCTCTTAATGAATGTAATACGCCTATGTACAAAGACAAAGTGAATCTGGCAGCTGCCTTATCCCCCCTAAAGCAGCCAATATGAACCTATGTACCAACCTTTCCCTGCATTCTAAAAGTCCCCTTCATATAGCTTAGCAATGGAATATGAAATTAACTTAAGTGAACTTGTCCAAAAACATTATTTACCTGCAGATATGGGTGTAAACTGCAGGTCATTAAGGTGCCTAGTCGCTGAAACCGAAAGAAAATGTACTTTATTCTTCCTGTGAGCCGCCGGCTTTCAGTCATTCAGGCTCGGCTACAGAGAGTAGCAGCTGCACGACTAAAAGCTGGCGGCACAATCACATTATCGGTCATGACAGGTTCCCTTTAAAGCTGCACTAGTAGAGTGCAAATCAGTGGTGATTATCGCAGAATAATACTCCATCTAATCATGGAAGCTTGCTCCTAGGGGTGTGAGGGACATGATTTACAAGAGCGACATCACTGCTGGTTGATTACAACTATCGGGCATGCGTGTAACATTCTCCACCCCTGAGATTGTGCAGCGAGGTCGGCTGTATGTTCCCTGCTTCATCGGCGCACAGTGCTCAAGAAGGCAGCAAAGAAGCCGGAGAGCAGCAGAGGAGCTTCACATTCTTCAACCAAAAATGTTAGGTTCTTTAAAACCCTGCTGTTGTCTTCGGTCAAAAACGACCGACCTTGAACTTCAATATTCTTTAAAATATTCAAGATGCGGCTCTGAAACCCGTGGCCGACCGACCCATCCTCATTTAAGTCAATCAACCACAAGTTTCAGAACCGCATCTTGAACACCCCAAAAAAATACCAAAATTCAAAATCGGTCTCCCCAGACCGAAGACAACAGCAGGGTTAAGATTATCTTGTTCTTCTGTATAATTTACAGCATTAACAGATTCATAAGAAAATGACATTTCCCTTCCAACACCTAAATAACCACATTTGTCACCAGCTCTATCCCGCACACCTGGAGCAGCAGCATATTTGTGTATGAAAAGCAAATAATACCGCCATGTCATTACACGCCCAGGAAAATCATTAAGTCAAGACTTCCACGGAGAGGATCAGGGAACAAGAAATCACAGCTAAACTTACATCAGGGCCTGATTATATATACAGAGGGTATATGGCTGCCATAAATGGGGGTCACTCAGCTTTCCCAGAAACCTGAAGTAGTATGACGGGACAGACAGATGATGAACAACATAAAGCTACTGGATCATCAGAAGCCCCTGAGCCACTACTACCTCTGCTGGGACCCTCAAAGCTGCCGCTCCCAATAACAAGTTAGTTTTGTGGCTCCTAATTTCACTGTCAGACTAACCAAGAAATTATTGCTGAGTAGCGGAAGGAAGTCGGGGTGCAAAGAGTAACCTGGATGAGTCACCCAAAAAGAGAGAACTTCCCCGTTAGTGGTCAGCACCTGGTGGGAAATGGAAGAAGAGGGAAATGACTTAGTTCGGAGCCTCGTCAGCGTTAAGGTGGGATAGACAGACAGATGTTGATAATGCATGTCTCATTTCGGACAGCCATCGCATTGTTCTCTTGGAGATGAACCGGCGACAGACATGGCAGCCGCCGATTTTCTTATAGAACACAGGAAAGTTTGGCCGAACAAGCGCTTGTGTATGGGAGAGCGGTCAGAGATGGCGATCACCCCCTAAGCATCGTTTCGACAGTGTTACACATGATCGAGCATCGGAATCACTAGGTGATACAGACAGTGGTCGGGGGCTTCAATCTGCACCAATGTCTACTACAGCAACCTGAGAGGCGTGGGGGGGGGGGGGGACGCGCCATCATCTCCCAATATAGGAAAAGGCGTTCCCTGTCCTCATACTACAGGAGCAAAACCAGCAGCAACATCCTGCGCAGCACACGTGGCGTAAAGAGCTCTGGTGCCAGCACGGTGCCATCCTGCAGGGTTATTACTTCTGTCCTATAAATCACATCTGCGCTATTCTAATAACCTCTGCCGTTGCTTCTTAACATGTAGGTGACAACCACAACAGCAGCCATGACAGCTTTCCACTGCCCCTGACCATGGGTGTAAAGTCAGCACCTGTCTCCCTCTGAAGGGCACGTTTCCTTCCTAACAGATATATATATATATATATATATTTAGATATAGATTGTAAAAACACTTTTGCCATTTACCCCTTATAAAATCTGCAGCCTTTGAGATAGGAACACTTCTATTGTTTACAGCTTGTTGCCTAGGAGACCGACCACTGCTGCTGTGTAGATTGTAATCCCTACTCTGAAGATGGATGGGTTTAGGGAGGTATCAGCGTGCTCCAGCGATCCTGGTCAGCGTCAAAACAGCGCTTACAAGCTCAATACAAAAGAGCATGTAATCAATGTGTGCCTTCTGCTGTCTAGCAGCGGTGGTCGGCCTCTTAGGCAATGGGTAGTAAACAAAAGTGTTACTATCTCAAGAACAGCAAGTACTAGTAAGGCAACGTTCACACGTTCAGTATTTGGTCAGTATTTTATATCAGTATTTGTAAGCCAAAACCAGGAGTGGGTGATGAATCCAGTTTCTATTATACTTCTCTAACTGTTCCACTCCTGGTTTTGACTTATAAATACTGATGTAAAATACTGACCAAATACTGACCGTGTGAACGTGGTCTAAGAAGCAAATTGTAATATTGCTTGTATTTCCAAGCTCTCACAATATCCATCAACAAAGAGAAATATCCCTTTAATAAAATGGCTACATTGTGTTCTAAAAGGAACACTCTGGGCAGATCTGATACATTGTATCTAGCCCCCAGCAACCAGTAATGTCCTGCTCAGACCCCTGTAACACTGCTCTGGGCATTATTACTGACTCGTGCCCCTTTTATAGAAGACCAGTCCGCAGGTCAGAAGTGACCAGTGTTTGCTCTTGGTTTATTCCTGCTGCTTTCCTGAATATTCTGCCCTACAGTCCCAGAGATGTGGGCCTGGTCTTTCCCAAAGCCCCTTGCCAGCCATGGAAAGGTGTATAAACCAAGGACCCGGTGGTCTCCATGTCTAGTGACCCATTCCCCAGCTGTGACCATTTCAGAGCATGCTCAGACGTGGCAGAGTAGTCCCATAGGTTACTCTTAGGCCCACCGGCATATATATTCCTACTGCTGAGTCCATGGGGTGGAGAATGGTGGCCAGGATAAGGGATTTTCAGCAGGGCCATGGACTGTGACGTCCGCAGCTCGGCAATGCTGTGGAGGAGAACAGTATGACTCCTGGAATCACACATGGTAGAGTAATAAGGCTGAGCTGTGGTTTTCAGGAGGAATTCCTCGAGCGCCACCAAATCCGAGTGCAGCTGGAGGACAGGATGACTTCATGTACAGGAGCCGCTGCACTAGGTAAAGCTTCTAGATTACATTATTCCTGCTTTATGGCCAAGACAAAGGAGACTGGCCTGACTGGTTCACACTGCAGACTAATGGGCTATAGCCTGTCTTCATTCTTACTGGGAAGGGGGAGACTTCATGCTGGCAAGAGAATTTGGGGATGCCACTCTGCTTGTCCATATACAGAACCAACACAATGGAAGGCTTATCCTAGCCGAAAACCTCCAGTCACTCTTAGGACTTCTTCATTTAGCCTGTACTTCGAAGCAAGGGCTGGAGGTAAAGCCATTAGGATGTGCCTACATGCCGGGACTTGGCAGCTACTATAAAAGCCATGGACACAAAAGAAGAATATTTGAGATTTTCTACAACTCTGAAATTTATAGGAAAAAGAAAAGCAGCACTCACCGAATCCTTACAGCTAAAAGTCCTTTATTTTAATTGTATGGACATGATTCAGCGGTATGCGGGTGCGCCGGGGAAGAAAAGGGTGGACGTGGGTCATGCACAGGTACTCACGGCACCGTACATGTAAGATAAAAGTCAGCCGAACCTCAGCAGGCCTCCCCCGACTGTTAGACAGCGAGCGCGTCTCCGGTGTGTGACGGGGAAGGGGGGTAATCCAGAGACCAAGCGTGTCCCGAGTGTGGGGGGAATCCGGAGAGAGCGCGTGGCCCGAGTGTGTGTCCCGAGAGCGCGTGGCCCGAGTGTGTGTCCCGAGAGCGCGTGGCCCGAGTGTGTGTCCCGAGAGCGCGTGGCCCGAGTGTGTGTCCCGAGAGCGCGTGGCCCGAGTGTGTGTCCCGAGAGCGCGTGGCCCGAGTGTGTGTCCCGAGAGCGCGTGGCCCGAGTGCGTGTCCCGAGAGCGCGTGTCCCGAGAGCGCGTGGCCCGAGTGCGCGTGGCCCGAGTGCGCGTGGCCCGAGTGCACGTGGCCCGAGTGCGCTTGGCCCAAGTGGGAGTGCGCGTGGCCCGAGTGCGCGTGGCCCGAGTGGGAGTGTGCGTGGCCCGAGTGGGAGTGCGTCTAGAGAGCAAGCACTCTCCGAGTGTGGGGGGGCGTACAGATTGCATCCCGAGTATGGGGGGGTCCAGAGCAAGCGGTCGGTAACATTGTGTTACAGCCAGCATCAGGCTGAGCGCACACACTACATATACACCGTGGATTTTCCAGGTAGGAATTAAAGTGGCAGGCAATTCTTTTTGGGGGGAATTTATCGCATCAAATAATCGATGTGTAAGCAAGCCCAAATACAAGCTACGTATGTAAAGAATGCCGATGTTACGAGGAACCATAATGAAAGAAATCAGGTTGCATGTCAACATCACAGTAATTAGCGGGTCACAGTGTGACCATGTGCCCCTCTCGGTACATTTCATGCCTCTACTGTGTGGTCTTTGGTGACCATATCGCCCTATAGTTTCCTTCAAAAGGGAGTTTATGATTCATTGTTTCACCATTTCAGGATCTCTGCTTGCTGCATTCAAAGCTGCTGGCCACAATTGTGCAATAGTGTGAATTTGACCTAAACATCATGCCCCTCACACCCAAATGAAGTGCTGGTGGCTTTTCGAGGAAAGAATTGCATTTTTCTCTGCTGTAATTCCAGTTTAAAAGGGGTAAAACATCTCCCCCCCCCCCCCCCCCCCCCCAGAAACAGCGCCACCCTTGCCCATGGGGAAGTTTGGTACTGCATCTCTGTCACGGTCCAGTGCAGTGCAGTTTTTTTTCTAGCCCTGAGCACTCTGCTCTACTCTCTGGTCATGGAAGGGTCACAGACGAGTTTACTAAGGGTCCTGTTCTGGCCTCTGTGTGGACAGCTAGTGTTTATCGGCTCATAGACAGTCCCTCTAATAAGCACACAGAGCTCGGCATCTGCCCCCTACTATACTGCTAATTATACACATCCCGAGACAATAGATGGCGAGAAAACGGAGAACACATTACACACACAAAGAAGGGGTCTATTAAAGGGGCAGTACAGTCTCACTCTGTATGGGGGATGCTACTGAATGCAGCGTCTTGTTCTCTGTTATCAGCCAGTGCAGGAAGGAGGAGACTGACTGCAATGTCCAACAATAGGGAAACAGGAAGTGCAGACAAATCCCATAATCACAGCTTCATGTCCCACATGTCCGCTGCGGAGGACAGACATGTCCGTCTATATCAGCTGCTACTGACCTTATGACTGCTGCAGACACTCAACAACCACAGTGTGAGGCCATGTGCACACGTTCAGGTTTTTTCGTGTTTTTTTCGCGTTTTTTCGCGCTAAAAACGCTATAAAACTCATTAAAAACGCATACATTATGCATTCTATCATTTAGGGTATGTGCACACGTCCGGATTTTTCGCGTTTTTTTTTGCGGATTTTCCCGATAAAAACGCTATAAATCCGCATAAAAAACGCTCAAATTATGCATCCTATCATTTAGAATGCATTCCGCATTTTTTGTGCAGATGTATGCGTTTTTTTCCGCAAAAAAAACGCAATCCGCAAAAAGAATGGCCATGCTCATTCTTTTTGCGGATTTTCTGCGGATTTCATGCATTCAGGGAAAAAAAAAAAAAAACGCAAAAAATCCGCAAAAAATCAGCGCAAAAAACGCGAGAAAAACGCGCGGAAAAAAACGCGATTTTCTGGCAGATTTCTCCGGATTTTGTCAGGAAAAAAACCTGACGTGTGCACATAGCCTTAGAATGCATTCTGCATGTTTTGTTCACATGGATGCGTTTTTTTCTGCGAAAAAAACGCATCGTGGTAAAAAAATGAGCATGTTCATTATTTTTGCGGATTTTCTGCGTTTTTCCCACAATTCTATGCATTTGGGAAAAAACGCACAAAAAACGCATCAAAAACGCGTCAAAATCGCAGTAAAAACGCATGCGGATTTCTGGCAGAAATGTCCGTTTTTTGTCAGGAAAATTTCTGCAAGAAATCCTGACGTGTGCACATACCCTGAATGAGACATCGCTGCCGCACACACGCCCAAGGGGAAAAGCAGAGTCACTGACTATCGCTGGGGTGGGCAATTCATTATCCCGAGGGGTCACATGAAACACCATGACGCTTGTGGAGGGCCGAACCAAGAGCCTGACATTAATTCTGCTCAATATTAACATTACACTTACTACTGAACAGAATAAGTATGCGAATACCCACTGTACAGAGGCTTGCGAAAGTATTCACTACCTTGGCATTATTAACGTTTTGCTACCTCACAACCTGGAATTTCAGTGTTTTGTTTTAGGGTCTGAATTATTTCATATAAAGAACATGCCTACAACTGGGAACATTTAGCTTTATTTTTAGTAAAGCAAGAAACAAATAGGGCAAAATAACTGAAAACGTCAGTGTGCAAAACTATTCAACTCCCTAAAGTCAGTACTTTGTAAAGCCACCATTATGCTGCCACCACCATGTTTCACTGTGGGGATGATACTCTTGGGGTGATGAGCTGAACTGGTTTGGTGCCAGACATAGCGTTTGTTTTTGTAGCCAAAAAGCTCAATTTTGGTCTCATCTGTCCACACACATGCCCAATATACTGTATGACTCAACATACACCCCCCTATATACATTATGAGCCCCCAGCAGCCTCACTATATACGGTATGAGGCCTCACATAGCCTCTTATATAGAACACACAAACCACTCACCTCTCTCTGATTCTCCCAGGTCCTCATATCTGCTGTCTCACTTGCACACTGAGTGATGGAGGAAGATGACCATTGTAATCACATTTATTTGCATCCTGAGGATGCAGATAATGGTGGAAGTGGGATGCGTGGCAGGGAAGGCGGTCACATGGTACGGTCCATGGGCCAGCGGTTTCAACCTTACGGCTGTCTTGATCCGCGGGCCGGACTGGGACAAATGATTGGCTCTGTGCCCACGTCTGACTAAGGCAAGTTCAGATTAGTCGTTTTCTATGCTAATTTTCAGTGAGTTTTACAGTACCAGCACAGCCTATGAGATGTAAGAAATCTCATACACACATTGGTTTTTTGGTCCTCTGTATTTTGTGCAAAACCTTGGATTTTGCAGAACATGGTATGTCACTTCTTACAGCGTTTTTCACCCATTAAAAGCAATGGATGGTGCAAAAAACGCTGGGAAAACAGCAGGTATTAGTTTTTTGCTGCATTTTCTGTGAAAAAAACCTAATGAAGTTGAATCAGACTTTTTTTTTTTGCTATGAACTTTATCAGCATGCACAAGAGACAAATGTACTGTGAAAAAAAAACGCTGCAAAAAATACACAAAAATTAAGCAAAACCTGCCTATTTGAAGCAAGTTTCTTACTGACAAGAGAGCAGGTTTTGCCTTAGGAACAAAAGTCGTCAAACACAACATGTGAGCATAGCCTTATACTCCAGAGCCGCTCACTATTCTGCTGGTGCAGTCACTTTATACATACATTACTGATCCTGAGTTAGGCTAGTTTCACATTTGCGTTTAAAAACGCAGCGTTTAAAACGCATCCGCAGGTGGTGAAAAAAACGCATGTAAACGCGTACAAATGCTGCGTTTTTTTAGACGCATGCATTTTCGCATGCGGTTAAAAAAAACGCCGCGTTTTTACGTGTTTACATGCGTTTGCGTTTTTGATACGCATGATGAGAAATTTCACAAGAGAAAAATCAAGATCCAGACACCGCCAATGGAACTACAGAGGGCGTGTGACATGACTCTGTGGACCAAAATATGGAAAAATTGTAGCTCTCAAAATGTGGAAACGCAAAAAATATTTTTTGGAACATAAAGCGTCTTTAGTGTGACAGCTGCCAATCATAAAAATCAACTAGAAAACCCACTATAAATAGAAATGGCTAGGGTTAGGGTTTGGATCCCTAGGGTTAGGGTTTGGATCCCTAGGGTTAGGGTTTGGATCCCTAGGGTTAGGGGTAGGGTTAGGGTTTGGATCCCTAGGGTTAGGGGTAGGGCTAGGGTTAGGGTTTGGATCCCTTTACCACCTTGATGGTGGGGGGTGGCTTATCAGTGTCTAAACTAGTTTTTCTCTATTGAAACGCATGCGTTCAAAAACGCAACCAAACGCATGTGCTTAAAAACGCATGCGTTTACATAGACAGCAATACGTTTTTTTGCCGCAAAAAAACGCCTCTAGAAATTACTACATGTTGCATTTCCGAACAAAACGCAAGCATAGAAACGACGCATGTGTTCTCAAACGCGGCCAAATGCGTACAAAAAAAACTCATGCGTTTTTAATGTTAAATATAGGGAAAAAAACGCATGCGTTTATATGCGCTAAAACGCAGCGGCAAAAAACGCAAATGTGAAACCAGCCTTACCTCCTGCATTATACTCCAGAGCTGCACTCACTATTCTGCTGGTGCAGTCACTTTATACATACATTACTGATCCTGAGTTACATCCTGTATTATACCCCAGAGCTGCACTCCCTATTCTGCTGGTGCAGTCACTGTGTACATACATTACATTACTGATCCTGAGTTCTATCCTGTATTATACTCCAGAGCTGCACTCACTATTCTGCTGGTGCAGTCACTGTGTACATACATTACTGATCCTGAGTTACATCCTGTATTATACACCAGAGCTGCACTCACTATTCTGCTGGTGCAGTCACTGTGTACATACATTACATTACTGATCCTGAGTTACATCCTGTATTATACTCCAGAGTTGCACTCACTATTCTGCTGGTGCAGTCACTGTGTACATACATTACATTACTGATCCTGAGTTACATCCTGTATTATACCCCAGAGCTGCACTCACTATTCTGCTGGTGCAGTCACTGTGTACATACATTACACTACTGATCCTGAGTTACATCCTGTATTATACCACAGAGCTGCACTCACTATTCTGCTGGTGCAGTCACTGTGAACATACATTACATTACTGATCCTGAGTTACCTCCTGTATTATACCCCAGAGCTGCACTCACTATTATTTTTACATTGGAAACTTGATTCTAAAGTTAGTTTCTCCCACATCAATGTTCAGGGTCTAATGACACTTTATAAAATATATGTCAGCAGAACAAGTAGACGCTGAACAAGCAGGAGATGCTGTAGAATTGTGAATGGAGCTCGAGTATAGTAATGTTTGTAGCCCAGGAGTGAATAACCCAGCGTCATCAATAGTGCAGGCAGCGGCAGCACCCCCCTCGGCAGCACAAGCAGCAGCAATCGTAGTGTGAGCAGTAACATTATCAAAAACTACATCAGCAGAAAAAGCGATATAAACAGAACAATCTTCAGTTACATCAATAGCAGCATCAGCTCTAAAGTCCCGGACAAGTAAAGGATTGAAATCCCACAGAACCTTGTCCCTTCCAGACTAGAGACGACGTCCTACAGTAAACAAGCAGCAACAACCCTGTACTAAACCTGCAGCTACGACAACGGCGCAAAAACAGCGACATCACATATTAATATCAGAATCACGTCACAAAACCAGAACGGAGGTTTTCCAGGGATTCAGGTGCTGTCGGCCCGTCACGTCTCCATTCCTCCGGCCCAGATGTCTCGCACAATATTTATTAGTGTATTCCCAGCCCCTGAGGTCCTTCACCTGTAATTTGCCAAAGAACTCAATAAAAAGACACAAATTTGGTGGTAATAAATACTGCGCAGATTTCTGCAGGCTCATAATCTCATTACTTCATGTTTCTGGGAAGCCGAACACAAAGATTTACTGATGATTCATATTTCTGATAGGAAGAGACAAGCGAGCAGACAAGCGAGCGCACAGAACATGAAAAGTGATCATTACCGACACCTCCTGGGAAAACACAGCTGCCGATTAATGTAGAGCAGAGGCCGAGAAGGATGAGGGCCGCCCTATCAATGATAAATATAGTGCCAGCACGTTCCTGGGGCACAAGGCTCATCCTGACTAATAATCCCCAAAATCTGCCATGAACAGGTAGAAGACGTACAACGTCCCAGGTACGCAACAGTCACCTGTCTCAGATCAGCGCAGAAGTGCTGAGTGCCGGAGAGAAGCTGCAGAATCGCGACTTTAAGGCTCATGCTAAGAATGTGGCAACTGCCACGAGAGGTGTAGGAAGGTGATCTGGAGCCTTTCCAATGGTCAAGTGAGCGCTGAGTTCTGGTTCGGAGCTAGATCATACCCACAGACACCGACAGGTTCGTCCAGCAGTCTCATGCAAATGGGGCTCCCGATAGATGGGTGCTGGGGAATTTAGGGATGTTACTTACACAACAGAACCATACACACGTTCAATTACATTGTACAAATATCTTGGATGAAACCGTACATTTCCGAAAATAATGAACAAAAACAGTCGATAATCAATAGAGTGGAGCTAGTGAAATAAAGTACTTCGAAGGATCAGCACGGATACATTATGCCATGCTAAGATCGTGCGTCGTATGGTCTTTAGGTGGCAAAATAGCAATTTGGTTGAAATCATATATTTAGCCAAACTTTGGTCTAATGTTTGGTGGCCTTGAGAATGGAGTGATCTCAAGATGTCTCAACGAAGGCTGAGAATGGGGTCCAACGAACTCTTCAAATGATCGAATGCAGTGAGAATGGAGGGCTACGGAGCTCTACGCACGATTGGATGGGGGGGATTGAGAATTGGGTCTATGAAGCTGTACGGAGCTCTTCCAATGATCGGATGGGGAATGGTTGAGAATGGGGGCTACACAGCTCTTCCGATGATCGGATGAAGGTAGGACTGAGTATGGGGGCTACACAGCTCTTCCAATGATAGGATGAGGGAATGACTGAGAATGGGGGCTACACAGCTCTTCCAATGATCGGATGAGGGTAGGACTGAGTATGGGGGCTAGGCAGCTCTTCCAATGATCGGATGAAGGTAGGACTGGGAATGGGGGGCTACACAGCTCTTCCAATGATCGGATGAAGGTAGGACTGGGAATGGGGGGCTACACAGCTCTTCCAATGATCGGATGAGGGAAGAATTGAGAATGGGGGCTACACAGCTCTTCCGATGATCGGATGAAGGTAGGACTGAGTATGGGGGGCTACACAGCTCTTCCAATGATCGGATGAGGGTAGGACTGAGAATGGGGGGCTACACAGCTCTTCCAATGATCGGATGAGGGAAGGATTGAGAATGGGGGCTACACAGCTCTTCCGATGATCGGATGAAGGTAGGACTGAGTATGGGGGGCTACACAGCTCTTCCAATGATCGGATGAGGGTAGGACTGAGAATGGGGGGCTACACAGCTCTTCCAATGATCGGATGAGGGAAGGATTGAGAATGGGGGCTACACAGCTCTTCCAATGATCGGATGAGGGAAGGATTGAGAATGGGGGCTACACAGCTCTTCCAATGATCGGATGAAGGTAGGACTGAGTATGGGGGCTACACACCTCTTCCAATGATCGGATGAAGGTAGGACTGAGTATGGGGGCTACACACCTCTTCCAATGATCGGATGAAGGAAGGACTGAGTATGGGGGCTAACTAGCTCTTCCAATGATCGGATGAGGGAAGGATTGAGAATGGGGGCTACACAGTTCTTCTGATGATCGGATGAGGGTAGGACTGAGTATGGGGGCTAGGCAGCTCTTCCAATGATCGGATGAGGGAAGGACTGAGAATGGGGGCTACACAGCTCTTCCAATGATTGGATGAGGGAAGGACTGAGAATGGGGGCTACACAGCTCTTCCGATGATCGGAAAGGTAAAGGACTGAATGGTGGAATGTGGGTTGTAAATGAGGGTGAATTCAAATTTTTCAGTCAGTAAATGAACAGGGGAAAGGTCAGTGTATAGGAGCATAATTATTATGCTTACTTATAGCACCAACATATTCTGCAGCAGTTTACATACATGAAGCCATAATGGTCATCTAAGCCAACATTATTCTGACAAGCTTTTATCTGCTGATCTCGTAGATCGCCAGCAAACAATTTGTCTATGGATGTCTCGCAACAACAAAAACCACATGGAAAAAAACACAATCACAAGACGCTAAGTAAAAGCAGGGAGTACCGTACTTTTTTTTTTTGACAAGGGAAACCGGAACACAAAAACCAGCAATATCCAGAGAAGTCTAAAGAAATCTCTATAGAAACCTCTGGAATATTCTGTGCTTTCCTGGATACACAAAAAGCTTTCGAGTAACCAAATATCCAACACCGATCATAACACATAAGCAACAAAGCTCGTGGCAACTCACAAAAAGAATGTAAAACTGTCGAAGAAAACCCAAAGAAATCACTGGAGAGCGAAAATTGACGTGTGCGATCTACAAACCCTCGGGGACAGGAATTCTCCTCCACGGTGCAGCCACCGCCCAGCACCACCTCCTCCTCCTCACCTGCAGTAAAGCCCCCGTCACACACAACGAGATCGCTAGCGAGATCGCTGCTGAGTCACAAGTTTTGTGACGCAACAGCGATCTCAGTAGCGATCTCGCTATGTGTAACATGTAGCAGCGATCAGGCCCCTGCTGTGAGATCGCTGGTCGTGTCAGAATGGCCTGGGCCATTTTTTGATTGTTGAGGTCCCGCTGGGTAGCACACATCGCTGTGTTTGACACCTTACCAACGACCTCGCTGACAGGACGTCCCATTGAATCATCATGAAATAGCATCGTTCTACAGGTCGCTACAGGTCGCTACAGTTCACCGCATCGCTGCTGCGTCGTTGGGGAGATCGCACTGTGTGACATCTCACCAGCGACCACATAGCGACGCTTGAGCGATCCCTGACAGGTTGTATCGTTGTCGGAATCGCTCAAGCGTCGCTATGTGTGACGGGGCCTTAATACTCCTCTATGGGAGCTCAGAGAAGGAGTGACCAAGGCAGGGTTTTGTTTTCATAGCTTGGGGGTACGACTCCTGACAGACAGGGAAGTCTATCACTTTTGTCTGGCTGACGATATCGTCTGTCTCCGCATTTATGTTTGCAAATCAGTCATTTCTAAAACAAAAGTGAAAAAAAAAAAGATCTGATGAAAGCGCAGGATCTTCTGCATCCGAAATGGTAGCAAGTTCTAGGATTTCTTTGTGAAGACCAGGACTAAGTTGAAGTCAGGAACTTTCCCTCAAGGTGATGATCAGACGTCCTGATGTCTCTCCTTAGGTCCACTGGTCTGTAATCGGTGGTCTCCTGGTGAAGTTATTCCAGCTTCGAAAAGCGTTGAGAATAAACCACTTTGTTATTCCTACATCACGTCCTCTTGATCCTTACTGGGAATATCTCCTCGGCAGCACAGATCACAACTCCTATCCTCCACACAAACCCTCTCTAGTCCATGGCACTGACAAAGGTAACCAAGCGCTACTAACTAAACTCTCAACTCTTAATTGGGGGCCCAAAATAAGTGACCCCCAACGCCCTAAAAAGCTTTAAAAAATTCTTCCTGTTGTCTCGAAAATCCAGGAAGTGCAGTTATAACTGCCTAGTTCACGCTCATTTAGAAGCTTTTTTGACCTACAGTACTTTAGCAAGAGTCTGTGCTCAAAAACTACTTACAAACACTCTCCTTGTGCTTAGACAAGGAAAGGAGAGAGTTTGTAGGTGACGTTTGAGTTCATATTTTTCTAGAGCAGCAGCTCAAAGCAGCTTCTAAAAGAGAATGAACCAGGCAGTTACAACAGCACGGTGAGAGAAGGAAGCCAAATTAAGTTACGGAGTATATTACAAAGAGACATAACTGTGCAAAAAAAAACTTTAACTCTCTAATCCATATCAAACGTAAAAGCACTGTGGTAAATCAATAGTAGAAACATTCTGGACACAAGCCTTCGTCAGACATCATAAGAAATAATCGTCCAGGCAGCACAGAGATGAATGGACGTTGACATGCAATTTGGAGTGTTGACTAGAGATAAGTGAATCAATTCGCAGGACCCTGGTCCAGTATGTCACATCTCTTCCTTCCTGCCAGTATCCGCCACTCCTCTTTTGATGGCGAAGCCTTAATGCTGCAATGAATACTACGTCTTCCACCGGGCAAGCAATCAAAAGTGATGGAAATGCTGGCAGGTAGGAGGAGGTTTGGAAGGGCTCCCATCTAGTAGCCACAGAATATCTGATCCCTGGACTAGGGTCCTGTGAATCAATCTGCTCAGCTATACTTCTCTTCTTAACCCCAGGGTAATGCTAAAAAAATAGTTAAGAGTGCTTCACGAAGAATTAAAGGAGTTGCAACGCAAACCCTTGGAACTACACTAAAAGGTTTTATCATGAATGGTCAATCATGGGTCCATGATATATCACACTTTCTCTTTAAGATGCAAAGTAACTAAAAGTGGTCCATGAAGTTGGCCATTGCCTTTACAAATTTCCTGAACAGTCAGATATCCGACCTACAACCTCCATTAAGCACCATTTCACCCCATAGTGATGCCAGGGTAATCAATTGCCCCTTATAGGAATCGCAACTTCTCAGTCATGTGGGAATTGGGATTACTCACCAACACGATCAATGTCCTCACGATTTTCTCACACCGTGAAGACTTTTTTTAGGATTCAAATATATAAATTCAAGTTTAAAGTTTTTCTATGTGGAAATAATCTGCTCCTATACAGGTAGCATAAAGCGTTAAAGGGCCTGCAGTAAGTCACAGGCAGGGGACGATGATCCGGGGGCAGGGGGACTCCGCTGCCATAATGGTGCTACAAGAGCTCGGGTACAATGTCGCAGGAGCGGAGAGTGGGGTCTGCACACCAGATTGTGTCCATGCAATAAAATATAAGAAGTGCAACAGAGAAGGGAGAACACTGGCAGCCCAGGAGGCCGCACGGCTCACACACCGGAGGGAGAACACTGGCAGCCCAGGAGGCCGCCCCGCTCACACACCGGAGGGAGAACACTGGCAGCCCAGGAGGCCGCCCCGCTCACACACCGGAGGGAGAACACTGGCAGCCCAGGAGGACGCCCCGCTCACACACCGGAGGGAGAACACTGGCAGCCCAGGAGGCCGCCCCGCTCACACACCGGAGGGAGAACACTGGCAGCCCAGGAGGCCGCCCCGCTCACACACCGGAGGGAGAACACTGGCAGCTCGGGAGGCCACCCCGCTCACACACCGGAGGGAGAACACTGGCAGCCCGGGAGGCCGCCCCGCTCACACACCGGAGGGAGAATACTGGCAGCCCAGGAGGCCGCACGGCTCACACACCGGAGGGAGAACACTGGCAGCCCAGGAGGCCGCCCCGCTCACACACCGGAGGGAGAACACTGGCAGCCCAGGAGGCCGCCCCGCTCACACACCGGAGGGAGAACACTGGCAGCCTGGGAGGCCGCCCCGCTCACACACCGGAGGGAGAACACTGGCAGCCCAGGAGGCCGCCCCGCTCACACACCAGAGGCACGAGCGCTTTATATAACGTTCGTTCCATACTATTTACCGTAAACTCTTTAGAACGCAGACGTCGCTCACAGGGAAACAATAATTGGACAATATTTCAGCTTACAAGTTCATTTGGCTCAAATTGGAGATTACAGGCTGCAATCCGTCATCCACCTCAGCCAGGACCAGCAGCCCGGGGGATGTGACCAGGGTGGCACATTACACACAGTAGGCATCCAGCAGAGGGGCCCCCTGCACCACCACCTCACACGCAGCGCGGCCCTCGACACCAGCAGGTTTATGCAGTGTGGCAAGAAAAGAGTCACAGGAAAAAATATGAGGAGCATGTACCGTGTGTGCAGTGACCTGTGCAGCATGGGTATAACAGAGGGCCCCCGACCACAGACTAAGGAGAGACGGAGCATAACCATCAGTGGTGCGGGAAGGAAGATCACATGGAGGGACAATCAGAACTGCTAATCATAAAGGGGTGATCACAATCACAAGGGAGACGGGGTGGATTGTATGAAAACGGGGGGAAACAGCAAGGGGTGTCCCCAAGATGCAAGAAAATGAGGGGGGGATCCCGCGAGGCGCAACGGAGAGGGGGGGATCCCGCGAGGCGCAACGGAGAGGGGGGGATCCCGCGAGGCGCAACGGAGAGGGGGGGATCCCGCGAGGCGCAACGGAGAGGGGGGGATCCCGCGAGGCGCAACGGAGAGGGGGGGATCCCGCGAGGCGCAACGGAGAGGGGGGGATCCCGCGAGGCGCAACGGAGAGGGGGGGATCCCGCGAGGCGCAACGGAGAGGGGGGGATCCCGCGAGGCGCAACGGAGAGGGGGGGATCCCGCGAGGCGCAACGGAGAGGGGGGGATCCCGCGAGGCGCAACGGAGAGGGGGGGATCCCGCGAGGCGCAACGGAGAGGGGGGGATCCCGCGAGGCGCAACGGAGAGGGGGGGATCCCGCGAGGCGCAACGGAGAGGGGGGGATCCCGCGAGGCGCAACGGAGAGGGGGGATCCCGCGAGGCGCAACGGAGAGGGGGGGATCCCGCGAGGCGCAACGGAGAGGGGGGGATCCCGCGAGGCGCAACGGAGAGGGGGGGATCCCGCGAGGCGCAACGGAGAGGGGGGGATCCCGCGAGGCGCAACGGAGAGGGGGGGATCCCGCGAGGCGCAACGGAGAGGGGGGATCCCGCGAGGCGCAACGGAGAGGGGGGGATCCCGCGAGGCGCAACGGAGAGGGGGGGATCCCGCGAGGCGCAACGGAGAGGGGGGGATCCCGCGAGGCGCAACGGAGAGGGGGGGATCCCGCGAGGCGCAACGGAGAGGGGGGGATCCCGCGAGGCGCAACGGAGAGGGGGGGATCCCGCGAGGCGCAACGGAGAGGGGGGGATCCCGCGAGGCGCAACGGAGAGGGGGGGATCCCGCGAGGCGCAACGGAGAGGGGGGGATCCCGCGAGGCGCAACGGAGGGGGGGGGATCCCGCGAGGCGCAACGGAGGGGGGGGGATCCCGCGAGGCGCAACGGAGGGGGGGGGATCCCGCGAGGCGCAACGGAGAGGGGGGGGATCCCGCGAGGCGCAACGGAGAGGGGGGGGATCCCGCGAGGCGCAACGGAGAGGGGGGGGATCCCGCGAGGCGCAACGGAGAGGGGGGGATCCCGCGAGGCGCAACGGAGAGGGGGGATCCCGCGAGGCGCAACGGAGAGGGGGGGGGATCCCGCGAGGCGCAACGGAGAGGGGGGGGATCCCGCGAGGCGCAACGGAGAGGGGGGGGATCCCGCGAGGCGCAACGGAGGGGGGGGGACAGCACAAAACGAAAAGAGGGCTCACACCTGTAGGACCTGACTTCTGGGGGTTATTTACGTAATTATATTAGTGTAGCGTGCGGGGCTGCGACACACACACACACACACACACACACACACACACACACACACACCAGCCCGGGCTCCGCTACATACAGTCCGCGGCTCTCACTGACACAATGGCCGGTTCGGGGTCCCTGCATTCCTCCCCATACTCTCCAGGCTCCTCGGTTCTTCTCACCGATTGCTCGGCGTCGACAGTGTCCGCAGCATCCGGGATACCGACCCTCAACTGAGGCCGCCTCCTGTCCTGTAACCCGCAGCGCGCTCCCGTCACACACTGACCCTCACCAGCATCGCGAACCCGCTCCCACTAAGAAGCTCCGCCCACTCCCGACCTCTCCTCTAGGAATGGAGAACTGCCACTGAAACCACGCCTACTAGCTATGAACTCTTCAATTCGGCAAATAAAACACGCCTTCTTTACCTTCCTAAGCCACGCCTTTTTCCCCGATGTAATCCTCCCCTCTGTCACTCTCTGCTCATTTCCGCCATCGCCCCGCCCCTTCCATCGGGAGCTTCCCTGGTGACGTCATGGACCTGGAAGAAGGACACGCCCCCTCCTCTTCCCTTCTCTTCCTAGAAATGGCGGGCTGTGCTCTGGTCTGACAGGAATGACATGGAGAGCGCTGAGGGGCGTCCTCTCTGCTCTCGCTCCTGCTAATGAATAAAACTATTAAACAAAAACAGTGAGAAACATGAGAGTAAATTATATCCTGTCATAAATTCATCATGGACCAATCAAAAATGAGCAAAAACAAGGATAGAAGGCTTCTATGGATAATGGCCGCCGCCATACATCACTGACCTATAATAGTTGCCGACATACATCACTGACCTATAATAGTGTCATCATTTTTTGCGCTTCTTGACTATCACAATGTGGCACCACATCTAATAGTGGTAACTGGACGTCAAAAAATCCAACCCTGGATTTCTGGTGGTTTGCCCTCATAGACCACAGCAATCTGTGCCGCAGCCAAAATTACCTCAGCTAAGGCTACTTTCACACTAGCGTCAGACTCTCAAGTTTTAATTTTAGTGAAAAAATATGTGCATAGGAGTGCCAAGATGGCGGCCGTGGGCATTGAGCAGGACCCTGGCTGCCATGGCGACCATTCTGCACCTTGCGATCAAGCTGTTGCGGAGCTGATGGGAGCCTGAATGGAGGCCTCATTTAACCAGTTCAGGACCGTTTTCCCCTGTTCCTGACCAGACACATTTTCAGAGTTCATTGTACATGATCACGGAATGGCTCTAAAATAATATTCTCATTCAAATATTAGTAACATAGTTAGTAACATAGTTAGTAAGGCCGAAAAAAGACATTTGTCCATCCAGTTCAGCCTATATTCCATCATAATAAATACCCAGATCTACGTCCTTCTACAGAACCTAATAATTGTATGATACAATATTGTTCTGCTCCAGGAAGACATCCAGGCCTCTCTTGAACCCCTCGACTGAGTTCGCCATCACCACCTCCTCAGGCAAGCAATTCCAGATTCTCACTGCCCTAACAGTAAAGAATCCTCTTCTATGTTGGTGGAAAAACCTTCTCTCCTCCAGACGCAAAGAATGCCCCCTTGTGCCCGTCACCTTCCTTGGTATAAACAGATCCTCAGCGAGATATTTGTATTGTCCCCTTATATACTTATACATGGTTATTAGATCGCCCCTCAGTCGTCTTTTTTCTAGACTAAATAATCCTAATTTCGCTAATCTATCTGGGTATTGTAGTTCTCCCATCCCCTTTATTAATTTTGTTGCCCTCCTTTGTACTCTCTCTAGTTCCATTATATCCTTCCTGAGCACCGGTGCCCAAAACTGGACACAGTACTCCATGTGCGGTCTAACTAGGGATTTGTACAGAGGCAGTATAATGCTCTCATCATGTGTATCCAGACCTCTTTTAATGCACCCCATGATCCTGTTTGCCTTGGCAGCTGCTGCCTGGCACTGGCTGCTCCAGGTAAGTTTATCATTAACTAGGATCCCCAAGTCCTTCTCCCTGTCAGATTTACCCAGTGGTTTCCCGTTCAGTGTGTAATGGTGATATTGATTCCCTCTTCCCATGTGTATAACCTTACATTTATCATTGTTAAACCTCATCTGCCACCTTTCAGCCCAAGTTTCCAACTTATCCAGATCCATCTGTAGCAGAATACTATCTTCTCTTGTATTAACTGCTTTACATAGTTTTGTATCATCTGCAAATATCGATATTTTACTGTGTAAACCTTCTACCAGATCATTAATGAATATGTTGAAGAGAACAGGTCCCAATACTGACCCCTGCGGTACCCCACTGGTCACAGCGACCCAGTTAGAGACTATACCATTTATAACCACCCTCTGCTTTCTATCACTAAGCCAGTTACTAACCCATTTACACACATTTTCCCCCAGACCAAGCATTCTCATTTTGTGTACCAACCTCTTGTGCGGCACGGTATCAAACGCTTTGGAAAAATCGAGATATACCACGTCCAATGACTCACCGTGGTCCAGTCTATAGCTTACCTCTTCATAAAAACTGATTAGATTGGTTTGACAGGAGCGATTTCTCATAAACCCATGCTGATATGGAGTTAAACAGTTATTCTCATTGAGATAATCCAGAATAACATCCCTCAGAAACCCTTCAAATATTTTACCAACAATAGAGGTTAGACTTACTGGCCTATAATTTCCAGGTTCACTTTTAGAGCCCTTTTTGAATATTGGCACCACATTTGCTATGCGCCAGTCCTGCGGAACAGACCCTGTCGCTATAGAGTCACTAAAAATAAGAAATAATGGTTTATCTATTACATTACTTAGTTCTCTTAGTACTCGTGGGTGTATGCCATCCGGACCCGGAGATTTATCTATTTTAATCTTATTTAGCCGGTTTCGCACCTCTTCTTGGGTTAGATTGGTGACCCTTAATATAGGGTTTTCATTGTTTCTTGGGATTTCACCTAGCATTTCATTTTCAAATATTCAAATAATTCTTCTTTCTCTCGTGACACATGGGGCTTAATTTTGTAATTTTTACCATTGAGGTTAAAGGGCTTCTCCATACTTGACAGGACCTTGTGCATTACCGCCCCCCCATTACACACCTTGTCCGCCCCCTGAGTATACGCTCAGACGCTTCGGCTCTATCTGGTGGCGCAGCATGACGACCTTTCCGGGAGCACTTCAGGAATGCTTCTGTAGCACCTGGCGGATTTGCCTAATTTTCCCAGAGTCTCCTCTTTTTCTGACGGCCTATTCGCTGGACGAAGTAATTGTATCTGAGGTCCCATGAACACTAGAAGGGGGTCCGCAGTCACTGGCTGGTTGCAGCGAGGAGAAGAATGAATGCAGCGGCCATTATCTGTGACAGGCCCCCACCTACCATGGGCCCTGTGTAATAGGTTTTGTTTGGAGACTTTCTGGTCTTAAATCTGCACAAAACCTCAGTGTGAACATAAATCTACATTGCACATGGTGCTATTTTTTTAATGTGGAAAAAGAATCAATGTGTCAATCCTTGAGGCGTTTCTGCTACAAAAATAAGAAAATTCCTAATCTGACGGTCATTTTTTACTGCCAGAAAAACAAGTTCAAATTTGAAAACTGAATCAAATAAACGTAGAAAAATCACTCCATATACAAAAATGGTGTAAAAAAAATCCATGTAAAAAAATCTTGTTTTTTGTTTTTTTTATAAGAATTTGTTGTTGGTTTTTCAACCTAAAAAATTCAGATAAAAAAATTATCTCTCTGTGAACATATCCAAAGAGAATGTTGTTTTTTTGCATGGTATTTTGGCACAGAATGTTCAGCCAGAAAAATCTACATCAAAAAATCTTTCATTGCATTCAGTAGTCAAATGTTAGCTTGTTTTTTCTTTTCAAGCAGAAACATTACAAGAATTGACAAAAATTGCCTTGTGTTATGTATGGAAAACGAGCCCAAGAATATTTTTAGATGGAGTTACAAGAGATATTAAATTTTTTTTATATTTCGGTTTTGTCACAGAATCTGACATGAAAAACACATAACACAAAATTATGAACATAGTGAAAAAATGCTATAATAATTCTATAATTATAATAATAATTCACTACTGAATCAACTCAAGCAGAAAAAGTCCCATACACAAAATCACACCAACCGCTGGCTTTTTTCCTGAAGTGGCTTTTTGAGCGAAAACTCCAGCGACTGCGCCGGCGTCTGAAAGATGCTGTGTGCACGTAGGCAGTTTCTGCTCCAAAAAACTCTGCAAAAAGATTGTGTTCACACTGCGTCTTTTTCTACTCTTTAAGGCCTGTTTCACACGTCAGTGTCTCCAGTACGTGAGGTGACAGTTTCCTCACGTACTGGAGACACTGACAAGTAGACACATAAAAATCACTGCATCTGTTCAGATGTCAGTGATTTTTTGCGGACCGTGTCTCCGTGTTTGGCCGTGTGCCAAACACGGAGACATGTCAGTGTTCGTGGGAGCGCACGTATTACACAGACCCATTAAAGTCAATGGGTCCGTGTAAAACACGTACCGCACACGGACATTGTCCGTGTGCAGTCCGTGTGCCGTGCAGGGGACAGCGCTACATTAAGCGCTGTCCCCCCCACTGGTGCTGAATCGGCGATTCATATCTTCCCTGCAGCAGCGTTTGCTGCAGGGAATATATGAATAATACTGTTTAAAATAAAGATGTATCTGCCCATCCGCCCCCCTCCCCGCTGTGCTGAAAATACTCACCCGGCTCGTTCCCTCGCCGCCGCTGCTTCTCCTGGCCACAGCTTCTTCTGTATGTGGTCACGTGGGGCCGCTCATTTACAGTAATGAATATGCGGCTCCACCTCCCATAGGGGTGGAGCCACATATTCATTTTCTGTAATCGGCGGCCCCACGTGACCGCATACAGGAGAAGCCGCAGCCAGGAGAAGAAGCAGCGGCGGCGAGGGAACGAGCCGGGTGAGTATTTTCAGCACAGCGGGGAAGGGGGGGGCGCACAGGGGGTGGGGGCCAGATACATCTTTATTTTAAACAGTATTATTCATATATTCCCTGCAGCAAACGCTGCTGCAGGGAAGATATGAATCGCCAATTCAGCACGATGCAGGGGACAGCGCTAAACTTTAGCGTTGTCTCCTGCACGGTGCGAGTGGTACCCAGTGGGCACACGGGCAGCACACATGTGCCGCACGTGTGCCACACTGATGTGCCACGTGAGGACACGGACACGGATAACTCCAGTAACATTTTTAAACGGTACGGGAATTATCTGGACGTGTGAAACCGGCCTAAAAATGTATTTTTTTTGCTTCTTCTGGTCGTTTCCTGGACGTTTCTGCAGTGTTTTTCTAATTGTTTTTTTGTGTGCTTTTCCGTATTTTTTCCAATACTTTCTGGTTGTTTTGATTTAAATTCCATTAAGCATTGAAAAAAAAAAAACTTGTAGAAACGCTTAAAAAAAATGCAGAATAATGCCTAGATGTCTTCCTTTTTTAACATTCCCATTGACCTAAAGTTATTTCCAGAAATATTTAACCAGTAACAAATATTGGCATTTGAATGTGGGAGTGGGAGGTAGTGATTACAGAGGATGTTGGTCTCAGCTCATTGGAATGTACGTATGGTAGTAACCGAGATGTAGGACGGTGCAGTGCTCTGGAGAGCTTTTTGGGTGAGTGCAATGACTGTTACAGCAGGGAGGAGGCACCAGTGTAGCTGCTGGACAAAAATATGAGCCTGACTGCTGCATTCTGGGTAATGAGAAATGTATTTAGGGAGAAGATCTATTACTACCGAGGTCAAGACGAAAAAGAATCAGAATAAAAATCTGAGTAATAATAATTGTAATTTTTTTATTAATAATAATAATAATAATAGGATAGAAGGACAAAATGAGGAACAGAATCAGTAGACGAAATCCTAGTCAGGAAGAAGCCGGGGTCAGATACCAGGTGATCAGTAACAGCCCAGTCTACGAGCAGTATGGATACCGCAGAGCCTGGTGACATAGGCCAGACCCGAACGTATCCGGGCAGAGATGTAACAGTCAGAAGGCCACAGGTAGATGGTGACGGTCCTTCTATAAAGCTCCAGCAGTGATGGTGGATCTGTTGGTGTAACAGTCAGAAGGCCACAGGTAGATGGTGACGGTCCTTCTATAAAGCTCCAGCAGTGATGGTGGATCTGCTGGTGTAACAGTCAGAAGGCCACAGGTGGATGGTGACGGTCCTTCTATAAAGCTCCAGCAGTGATGGTGGATCTGCTGGTGTAACAGTCAGAAGGCCACAGGTGGATGGTGACGGTCCTTCTATAAAGCTCCAGCAGTGATGGTGGATCTGCTGGTGTAACAGTCAGAAGGCCACAGGTGGATGGTGACGGTCCTTCTATAAAGCTCCAGCAGTGATGGTGGATCTGCTGGTCTTCAGGGCGCTGGATGCCGAGGTGTCCCATCTTTTAGATGTCTCTAGGAGGACGGTGACAACATGTAAATAGGCGAGCAGCCCTGGATAATCCACGCCGGCAGGATGATAAGATCCGGCGGAAGATGGAACCTATGAGAAGAGACAAATATAATGTAAATGATGGGACGCCATAGGGCATGATACTACTGTGCGGTCACTGTGGCCGGACGGCAGAGGAATCTCATCACACAGAGGTCAGGAATCATCGTCAGCGATCACACATGTGACAATCCCATCACTGACAGATGACATCTGCTCCACATGAAGTATTCTCCCTGACCGACATCACACAACATGGAGCTGATTCTCACACTTACCTCGTCTCTTTTTCCCCTTTTCCACATTTTCTGATTTTTCTTGTTCTATAAACAAAAACAACAACTCAGTAAGGACATATTGTTAAGGGATCTGCTGGGTATCTGTGCTGTGTATAGTGGGATTGTTCAAGTCCTGTCCCCTATAGTCCTGATAATCTGGCATTACATAATAGGGCAGAATAAGTCCTATACACCGGACATGACCTCATCTGAGGGGCATTAGATGTGTCACTAATATGGAGCAGTGAGCGCCCTGTGTGCCGCCATGTGGTGCACTCCTAATGAGCGATATTCTACTATAGGAGACGATGTCTCGTTATGATGACAGAGGATACTGGATGCTACAACGTATCACAGTATCCATGATAATAATGTACAAAGTTATGGAAATAGAGACTGGGCCCATAGGCAACATAACTGGGATCCATGAAACATGGATAACATAGGAGACCTAATACAGAAACACCATGTGGAGATATTGGACCCTTGATGGCAACAGTCACATTTTTGGTGCTATAGACATGTACATACCTGAGATTGGGGACGAGGATGGCAAGCTGGTTATTGCATCATCACTAGCAGATTCAGGAAAAGATTTTCTCTGCCTGTTTGGAAGAAGAAAACAGTGTAAATCACAAGTAAATCAGTATAAAACAGATTGTCTGACTAGAAGAACACCGACTATAGGGCCTAATAGGACATATGGAAGTCATAGTGGGGAAGGTCTCCTGCTCAAAACTATCTTCTATAGATCTGAGCGGAAAACAGCTACTAAGAATGTCCAGCAAGTAATATTACATGTCTCCTACAGTGTGGGCAGCACTAACAATACATGACCAACTGCAATTATGGCCTGTTATCACCAGCGGATTCTGCACTTGATATTATGGGACTTATGTCCTATATTTGGTGTTGTGCACATATATCAACCTGGAGCCTCCAGTAATGGCCCCATAATTTACTCACATTCTAATGTTTCTGCTTGATGCTTGGGTACACACTAGAGGGGACTTAGGATCCTCATTGTTGGTGTTGTTCCTGGTAGTGATGGTACAGAGCTAAATACAGACAAAATAAAAGATATGAAATTCTTTTTTTTTTTTTTTACTTTTAGAGGTTAGTTTTACATTTTCTGGATTTATTGACTACATACTTACATTAGAAAGCCTTTCAGAGGATGATGTAAAATTTTGGAAGAAAAGGCTCTCATTGTCCTCACTTGTGTCCTCCTCTGAGACCATTTGATTGTCTGGATCAGCGTGATCTACAAGTCATAGGTAATGACATATTATTAGAGGTTGCCACTATGAGACAATCACTATTAATAACAAATATTAATAGGAACTGATTGTCACATATTAAGGAAGACGAGACAAACAGACTCTTATTCTAGATAATGTCTCCTACTTACTGATAAATAAGCTGGTGTCCAGATCTGATGCAAGCTGAGGAACATACTCTGGCTTGTGACTTAGAAGGTTGTCAAAGTCCAAGTCACTCAGGAATTCATAATTCTTGATCTCAAATGCTCCTCCTGGAAAAAGAAAATCAAAAGTGATGCGGATGTTGTCAGAGACTGCTTCATATCTGAGCAGCTTATCTTAATCTGAACTACTGACATGACCAAAGGAAATAGATTGAAAGTCATAGTATGGAGAACTAGAAATAAGCAAGCAGATAGAGAAGTGCCGATCCTCATGGACTGGAGCGATGAGTCCTTGGTGTAAGAAGTGAATATTAATACTATTTTATCTGTTACCTGTCCCAAGTCTTTGTGCAGGATTTGTTCTTAGCAGGTCACTGATAAGGTCCTGAGCATCAGGGGGAGGAGCATGATCCCAATCCCAAATTAGGTCTCCTGTTATATAGAAAATTACAGAAAATAAAACCTCTATATTGGACTGTAAAAAGGAAATAACTAAACCCTTGTAACCAGGCAAAGCAATGATCAGATTATTCTACTTACCCCCGACAATATTCTTATAAAGTTCAGTTATGGGATCTCCGTGAAATGGTACATATCCCAGAAGAAATTCATGCAGGATTATCCCCATTGACCACCAGTCAGCAGGTCTTCCATAGCCTTTGTTCTGGATGATTTCTGGGGCCATGTAAGATGGGGTGCCACATTCCTGGAAGCCGACAGAAGATAGAGATGAGAATCGATGAAATGATTATTATAACAAGTTTGCGCCATAAAGACACAGTGACAGAAGATAAAATATCAGTGGAAAAGTTCTCCAGAAATGAAGAACGTAGAGAAGAGACAATAGTGTGATGAGATGTGTAAAGAACAAGCTAAGTTCCTGTAAGCGATGCCCACCTCACGGTCCTTGAACTCTCTGCTGATATCCTCCAATGATTCCTTGTGGGTGTTGGTTTCTGGTCTCATGACACCAACTTTTGAAAGCCCAAAATCTGCGACTTTAATGTGTCCAGCAGTTGTAATCAGGAGGCTGTGAAAGAGAAGATTGTTTTAGTCTCACAGGCTGTGGTAATAAATGATAACTTCCCTCCATTATTATACTACAGGGGGCACTTACTTCTCTGGCTTCAGGTCTCTATGCACCACACCATAGCTGTGCAGGTATTCCACAGCAACAACCGCTTCTGCAAAGTACAGGCGGGCCGAGGGGACAGATAAAGGACCCCTGGTGGTTAGAAGGGTCTCACAATCTCCACCTATAGAAGAAAGGAAATATGAGCGGTGAGTGGTTTGTACAGCAGATCACCATGATGTATCCTGAGAAGTGAGCGGAGACATCGGGGCAGGAGAGACTCTATACAGATATCATGTATAGTGCAGAGAATATTAGTCTGAGGTCATGATGAAAAGTCGTCCATGTCACTAATGACGTGATGTGACATCTGGTCTACAGCTGGAGATCCTGACGTGCTCAGTGCGGACATACAGGGACATCGCACACATCAATGACTTTCCGTAATACCTATAGTGAATATGGGAATGTAACTGTCCACGGGGACAAGTCCTAATGATAGGAGCGATGATAAGATGTCCGCAGACATGGGCTGAATATAATACATGGACGTGTCCTACCTCCTACATACTCCATCACCATACACAGGTGAGATCTCGTAGGGAAGGAGCAGAGCATGGAGGCCACAAAGGGACAATCCGCGAATGTCAGAATGTCCCTCTCCAGAAAGGCCCCTTCCACTTCTTTTGAAGTATTCATGTTCTTCTTGGCCATTTTCTTCATGGCAAAGATCTTCTGTGAGTCTTTATGGCGAACTAAGCAGACGGTCCTGGAGAGAAGGAGAAGCCATGGTTTATAATGGATCTTTATTAACAGTCCGGTGATTTGTTACAGATCAGTTTGCTCCACTGTTTATAGCGGAGCTGAATAGTCACAATTAGATGTGGACAATGGTGTGGACTCAGATCATGTCCCTATGATAACACTGAATGGCAGAGCACTGAGGCTGAAGCCTTGTCATAGGGAACCCTGAGAAATGTGGATTATGCCAAGAGAAATCTCACCCAAAAGTTCCGCTGCTGATCACCTTGGATGTTTCATAGTCGCTCATTTGCGGCTTTCTTGCCGGGATCAATGATTCCATCAAATTCTATAAAAGGAGAAGAAGAAATAATATTAAGATCTAGAAGCTGCAGGGAAACATCTCCAGATGCAGAAATGTCTCCTCCGATATTATGTCCCCGCTGATGTGCACTGATCCGATGTAGGGAGGATACGAGCCGGACGCTCTGCAGACACGGATGTAATATAAGGGGGTCCTCCATACACCGGAATCATTGTACAGTGCTGGATAGTGTGGGAGATCACACAGAGGAGAACTTACCGGGAGAATATGTCAGCAGGTTTGTGCTATGTATTCTCAGAGCAGCATGATGTAGGGGCTGAGACCCTGATTCCAGCGATGTGTCACTTACCAGGCTGTGTGGTGTTGAGTCAATAAAATCAGTGTTTTATCAGCAGGAGATTATCACTAGAGGACTATCTGGCTCGTGCCATGTAGTCCAATTGCTCTGTGTAAACCCAACCCCACCACTGATTGGCAGTTTTCTTTCTATGCACTGTGTACACAGAAAGCAGTCAATCACTGGTGTTGGTGGGGTTATACACAGAAAGCTGCCAATCACTGGTGTGGGCGACGTCATATATGAACTAATGGATACATCTCTGGAATCAGGGTCTCTGCCCCTACATCATGATGCTCTCAGATAGGAACAAAAACCCTCTGACAGATACTTATAATATAAATGCTATTATCAATCACTGGTGTGGGCGGCGTAATATATATGAATTAATGGATACATCTTCTGGAATCAGGGTCTCTGCCCCTACATCATGATGCTCTCAGATAGGAATAAAAACCCTCTGACAGATTCTTATAATATAAATTCTATTATCTAATGCGATAGTGTCATCTCCTCATAGAATAGAGACGTCCCCTGGTTATATGGGGATAATGCTGGAGGGGTCTCACACCCCACAATCAGAGACACACAGACATCTCCCTCTATAATACTTACACCGGCAGGTTCTTGGATCTCCGGGATCTCTAAGATTACACTGTCAGGATCCGCCAGCTCAGTTGTTTCTAAAATAGTGATAAAATGATGAAGAAATAAAATGTATTAGAGGATATTAATCCTAGAGACACAATACAGCGATATAACGGAGAAATTACAAGACGTGTGTAAATGGGATTAATCCTCGTTATAGGGGGATTCTGTGTATGGGAACGTCCGGCGCATCCATAGATAAATGTCATGTAATGGTGGAGGACCCCAATCACCACATGAATGAGGATCCCATCGCCCTCGCTGCACATGTGAGTGATGGGAACAGAGCTGAGGCATAGGAGCCATATGCAAATTAGCCTGGAGGTGCACTGGGGCGTGTCACTGCACTCAGACTTCTTCCACGCCCCCAGTGCACTTCCATCCTGATTTCTATATGACTTCTACATTAGATTTCTCCTGACTGGCACATTGGATATCTGGAAAAAATGTGAGAAAATGTCCTGTACAGTCCTCCCACTCCTCCCAAATGTAAATGTCCTGTACAGTCCTCCCACTCCTCCCATAGAAAATGTCCTGTACAGACCTCCCACTCCTCCCATATACAATGTCCTGTACAGTCCTCCCACTCCTCCCATATACAATGTCCTGTACAGTCCTCCCACTCCTCCCATATAAAATGTCCTGTACAGTCCTCCCACTCCTCCCATATACAATGTCCTGTACAGTCCTCCCACTCCTCCCATATACAATGTCCTGTAGAGTCCTCCCAAACCTCCCATATACAATGTCCTGTACAGTCCTCCCACTCCTCCCATATACAATGTTCTGTACAGTCCTCCCACTCCTCCCATATACAATGCCCTGTACAGTCCTCCCACTCCTCCCATATACAATGTCCTGTACAGTCCTCCCACTCCTCCCATATAAAATGTCCTGTACAGTCCTCACACTCCTCCTATATAAAATGTCCTGTACAGTCCTCACACTCCTCCTATATAAAATGTCCTGTACAGTCCTCCCACTCCTCCCATATAAAATGTCCTGTACAGTCCTCCCACTCCTCCCATAGAAAATGTCCTGTACAGTCCTCCCACTCCTCCCATAGAAAATGTCCTGTACAGACCTCCCACTCCTTCCATATATAATGTCCTGTACAGTCCTCCCACTCCTCCCATATACAATGTCCTGTACAGTCCTCCCACTACTCCCATATACAATGTCCTGTACAGTCCTCCCACTCCTCCCATATACAATGTCCTGTACAGTCCTCCCACTCCTCCCATATAAAATGTCCTGTACAGTCCTCCCACACCTCCCATATACAATGTCCTGTACAGTCCTCCCACTCCTCCCATATACAATGTCCTGTACAGTCCTCCCACTCCTCCCATATACAATGTCCTGTACAGTCCTCCCACTCCTCCCATATACAATGTCCTGTACAGTCCTCCCACACCTCCCATATACAATGTCCTGTACAGTCCTCCCACTCCTCCCATATACAATGTCCTGTACAGTCCTCCCACTCCTCCCATATACAATGTCCTGTACAGTCCTCCCACACCTCCCATATACAATGTCCTGCACAGTCCTCCCACTCCTCCCATATACAATGTTCTGTACAGTCCTCCCACTCCTCCCATATACAATGTCCTGTACAGTCCTCCCACTCCTCCCATATACAATGTCCTGTACAGTCCTCCCACTCCTCCCATATAAAATGTCCTGTACAGTCCTCACACTCCTCCTATATAAAATGTCCTGTACAGTCCTCCCACTCCTCCCATATAAAATGTCCTGTACAGTCCTCCCACTCCTCCCATATACAATGTCCTGTACAGTCCTCCCACTCCTCCCATATACAATGTCCTGTACAGTCCTCCCACTCCTCCCATATACAATGTCCTGTACAGTCCTCCCACTCCTCCCATATACAATGTCCTGTACAGACCTCCCACTCCTCCCATATACAATGTCCTGTACAGTCCTCCCACTCCTCCCATATAAAATGTCCTGTACAGTCCTCACACTCCTCCTATATAAAATGTCCTGTACCGTCCTCCCACTCCTCTCATATAAAATGTCCTGTACAGTCCTCCCACTCCTCCCATATACAATGTCCTGTACAGTCCTCCCACTCCTCCCATATAAAATGTCCTGTACAGTCCTCCCACTCCTCTCATATAAAATGTCCTGTATAGTCCTCCCACTCCTCCCATATAAAATGTCCTGTACAGTCCTCACACTCCTCCTATATAAAATGTCCTGTACAGTCCTCACACTCCTCCTATATAAAATGTCCTGTACAGTCCTCCCACTCCTCCCATATAAAATGTCCTGTACAGTCCTCCCACTCCTCCCATATAAAATGTCCTGTACAGTCCTCCCACTCCTCCAATATAAAATGTCCTGTACAGTCCTCCCACTCCTCCCATATACAATGTCCTGTACAGTGCTCCCACTCCTCCCATATACAATGTCCTGTACAGTGCTCCCACTCCTCCCATATACAATGTCCTGTACAGTCCTCCCACTCCTCCCATATAAAATGTCCTGTACAGTCCTCCCACTCCTCCCATATAAAATGTCCTGTACAGTCCTCCCACTCCTCCCATATAAAATGTCCTGTACAGTCCTCCCACTCCTCCTATATAAAATGTCCTGTACAGTCCTCCCACTCCTCCCATATAAAATGTCCTGTACAGTCCTCCCACTCCTCCCATATAAAATGTCCTGTACAGTCCTCACACTCCTCCTATATAAAATGTCCTGTACAGTCCTCCCACTCCTCCCATATACAATGTCCTGTACAGTCCTCCCACTCCTCCCATATACAATGTCCTGTACAGTCCTCCCACTCCTCCCATATACAATGTCCTGTACAGTCCTCCCATATAAAATGTCCTGTACAGTCCTCCCACTCCTCCTATATAAAATGTCCTGTACACTCCTCCCATATACAATGTCCTGTACAGTCCTCCCACTCCTCCCATATACAATGTCCTGTACAGTCCTCCCACTCCTCCCATATAAAATGTCCTGTACAGTCCTCCCACTCCTCCCATATACAATGTCCTGTACAGTCCTCCCACTCCTCCTATATAAAATGTCCTGTACAGTCCTCCCACTCCTCCCATATACAATGTCCTGTACAGTCCTCCCACTCCTCCCATATAAAATGTCCCGTACAGTCCTCCCACTCCTCCCATATGTATATGTGCTCCCAGGTTCCATTACACAGAATGGAAGAGTAAGGCTATGTGCACACGTAAGAAAAGAGGTGCAGAATTTTCTGCACAAAATCCGCATCTCCTGGCAGAATCTGCAGCTGCGGATTTGCTGCGGTTTTTATGCGGTTTTAGTGCGGTTTTTGTGCAGAATTGATGCGGATTTTGTGCGGATTTTCTGCAGTTTTTACCACTGCGGATTTCTGTTAATGGAGGGTGCAGAAACGCTGCAGAACTGCACAAAAGAAGTGACATGCACTTCTTTGAAATCTGCAGCGTATCCGCGCGGACTTTTCTGCACCATGTGCACAGCTTTTTTTTTTCTCATTGATTTACATTGTACTGTAAATCACAGTGCGGTTCTGCAGCGTTTCTGCGCAGAAAAAAACGCTGCAGATCTGCACTAAATCTGCATCGTGTGCACACAACCTAAGGCTATGTGCACACGTTCAGGATTTCTTGCAGAAATTTCCTGAGCAAAACCGGACATTTTATGCAAGAAATCCGCATGCGTTTTTTTTTTTTTTGCGTTTTTGAAGATTTTTTGCTCGTTTTTTACGCTTTTTTTGTGCGTTTTTTTTCTGGTGCTTCCCAATGCATTAAACAGCGGGGAAAAAGCGAAAATCCGCAAAATTAATGAACATGCTGCATTTTCAACCACGATGCGTTTTGTGGAAAAAAAACGCATCATGTGCACAAAAAATTGTGGAATGCATTCTAAATTATGGGATGCATAATGTATGCGGTTTTTATGCGTTTTTATAGCATTTTAATAGTGAAAAAAACGCGAAAAAAAACGTGAAAAATCCACAACGTGTGCACACAGCCTAAGGGCTCATACTCACTTGCGCGAGACTCGGATGAGTCTCGCATGACAATACCGACACTGCACCTGGCACAGAGGAGCGGAGCGTGCGGCTGCATGTATTCCTATGTGGCCGCACGCTCCAAACTGCTGCCGGGTATTGCCGTGCGAGACTCATCCGAGTCTCGCGCAAGTGAGTATGAGCCATAAATGTGACGTTATCCCCTGTGTTCTATACTATACGGATATTTCCTGTAGAAGGTTGTGTGATCGGCTCACCTGTGGTCAGATCGCTGCTCGGCCCCGGCTGACTCGTATTAGGGTCAGGGGTTTCCGCGGTCACATTTTGCTCATCTTTGGTGTCGCCTTCTGGTGTCTCCTGATAGATAGAATATATAGAATTAACATGTGGAACCTTCCACTAAACCACCAAATACATGAATCAGGAAGGACTGAACCTCCATTTACAGACGCACCACCTGTAACTACAGATCAGGCGCCATCATGAGGGCTTTTCTCAGAACGTTCTCTCAGATGTGACACCAGATCTTCTGATATCTGACTGGTGATCTGGAGAAGATCAGAAAACAAGGACGTGTGATAGAGAAGATGATGGCTGCTTACCAGGCGTTCCGATGAGCGGGCTGGACCTTCCAGGACACACAGGACTTTTTCGGCCAGTTCTTTAATAAGAGCCAAATCTCCATATTGAGATCTTTTTTCAGCCTATAAAGAAGAAACAAAAATGAAAATTCTGAGATGAGAAAGGTCACAATGGAGGTGGCCATTGTATGTGACATCTGCTCCTCTCTGCAGATACCACGACTACATATCTGGGGACTTGTCCTGTGTTATATTGAGGAATGAGGAAGCTTCTATCCCACCATTCTTATCCAGTATTGTGGAGAAGATTTGTGTACAGCGTCCGCCTTTTACCTGCTGTAGTAATGTCCTGATGTTCTGGGGTAAATCCGTCAGATATTCTGAGGTGAGTTGACTTCGGTGGTATTTGGTCAGGCAGTCCTTTACTAGCTCCACCACCAGCCGGTGAGTGAAGCTGAGGACGCCATCGGGTGGTAGAAGCACAATCTCAGGGCGATTGGTGGTAAGAATCTCCCATAGTGCTTCTACCTGAAGATTGTCCAAAAGAAAATCAGCCATAGCAAAAACTGCAAGTGCTCAGTCACTATAGAGCCAACAAAGTCAGCAGTGATAGTGAGAAAGTGCAAGTGCTCAGTCACTATGGAGCCAATAAGGCAGCCATGACCCTGTGTGCATTGTGTAAGTAGTGACTGTGAGCAGTGATGTCATAATGGCCGACCATCACCAGTGATGTCATAATGACCAGTTATGTCATCATGGAATCTGGTGATGGAATCTTCTAGGGACGACTCTGCACAAATTCATGCTGCGCAGCAATATTTAAAGTGAGTGAGGGCTCATACTGTATATAGAGGGCTATGTGATGGCCCAGCTGTATATAGGGAGCAATGTGTGGACTCATACCTTATGTAGGGGTTATATGAGGGCTCTTACTGTATATAGTGGCTATGTGAGGGCTCGTACAGTATATAACAGGCTGTGTATGGGCTTATACTGTATATAGGGGGGATGTCAGCTTACTTAATTCTGCTTAATATTAAGTAATACATTTAATACTATAAAACAATTATAGTTAGTATATTAAAGGGAACCTGCCACCCCCTCAGGCGTTTGTAACTAAAAGAGCCACCTTGTGCAGCACAAATGCTGCATTCTGACAAGGGGGCTCTTTTAGTTATGCTCCCTGCACACGCTGAAATAAACGTTTATAAAATGTGCCCCCTCATACCGTGAAATGTTCCCGGAGGCGGGTCTTTCCCTCCTAATCAGACGCACCACAGCCATCACTCTGGACCTGTGCGCGCCGGGTGCCGCCTCCTCTTGCTGCATTATCGTCCCCGGCGCCTGTGCTGTAATTACGAAGGGCAGCGCAACTGCGCACGCCCGGAGAATAAAATGTAATGCGCAGGCATCAGGGACGATAATGCAGCAAGAGGAGGCGGCGCTCGGCTCGCACAGGTCCGGAGTGACGGCTGTGGTGCGTCTGATTAGGAGGGAAAGACCCGCCTCCGGGAACATTTCACGGTATGAGGGGGCACATTTTATAAACGTTTATTTCAGCGTGTGCAGGGAGCAGAACTAAAAGAGCCCCCTTGTCAGAATGCAGCATTTGTGCTGCACAAGGTGGCTCTTTTAGTTACAAACGCCTGAAGGGGGGGGGGGGGGGGTGACAGGTTCCCTTTAATATTTGTCAGAATTAATTTCAGCCTATTGGTTCGGCCTCCACAACAGTCCCATCTCTCATGTGGCCCCTAGAATATTGATTTCCCACCCCTGCTCTATTATGTATAGCGCTGTTACGTGTAGTGCACCAGAGCATCTGCATGTTAATCGCGTGCCTTATCACATCATCTATCAAAGTGACTCATGTGATATGTCATGTGATCCATCGGGTGCTGTGGGGCCCCCACCTTCTAAACTGCCCGGGGCCCCGGCTACATGGGATACATCGGGTGCTGGGGGGCCCCCACCTTCTAAACTGCCCGGGGGCCCCAGCTACATGTGATACATCGGGTGCTGGGGGCCCTCACCGTCTAAACTGCCCGGGGCCTCGGCTACATGGGATACATCGGGTACTGGGGGTCCCCACCTTCTAAACTGCCCGGGGGCCCTGGCTACATGGGATACATCGGGTGCTGGGGGCCCCCCCACCTTCTAAACTGCCCGGGGGCCCTGGCTACATGTGATACATCGGGTGCTGGGGGCCCCCACCTTCTAAACTCTCTGGGGCCCCGACTACTCTTTATCCACCCCTGCTTCTATCCCACCATTATTATCCAGTATTATGGAGAAGATTTGTGTGCAGCGTCCGCCACTTACCTGCTGTAGTAATGTCCTGATGTTCTGGGCTAAATCCGTCAGATACTCTGAGGTGAGTTGACCTCGGTGGTATTTGGTCAGGCAGTCCTTTACCAGCTCCACCACCAGCCGGTGAGCGAAGCTGAGGACGCCATCGGGTGGTAGAAGCACAATCTCAGGGCGATTGGTGGTAAGAATCTCCCATAGTGCTTCTACTTGAAGATTGTCCAAAAGGAAATCAGCCATAGCTAAAAACTACAAGTGCTCAGTCACTATAGAGCCAACAAAGTCAGCAGTGATAGCGAGAAAGTGCAAGTGTTCACTCACTATGGAGAAAGGCAGTTGAGATAGTGAAAAACTACAAGTGTTCAGTCACTATAGAGCCAACAAAGTCAGCAGTGATAGCGAAAAACTACAAGTGTTCAGTCACTATGGTGAAAGACAACTGTGATAGCAAGAAAGTGCAAGTGTTCAGTCACTATAGAGCCAACAAAGTCAGCAGTGATAGAGACAAACTGCAAGCGCTCAGTCACTAGAGCCAACAAAGGCAGCTGTGACCCTGCGCGCCTTGTATTTATAGTGACTGTGAGCTGTGATGTCATAATGGTCTGTGATGTCACAATGGTCTGTGATGTCATCTTGCAATGTTGTGATGGAATCTTCTAGGTTCGGCTCTGCACAAATACATACTGCCCAGCAATAGTATAGAAACACCATAGAATTAAATACGGCTCCATGATTTGATGGCCGTTCTCTTTTATTTCCAATTAGAACACAACCAGGATAAGGTTATGTTCCTACGTTTCATTTTTGCAGCATTTTTTTCTGCATCAAAAAAAACAGATTTGTGGCAGGAAACCCTTGTGTACAATCCACACTTATTTGCTGTGTTTTTTTTTTGCAGTGTTTATACTTGTGGGGTTTTTTTTTCATTCATTTGAATGGGTGAAAAACACGGCAAAACTCACGAAGGAATTGACATGCCGCAGATATTAAAAAAACTCAGCGTGTGAATGAGGCTTCAGAAATCTCATTCACTAATCTGATGTTTTAGCTGCAGAAAAGAAAATCCACTTGTGAAAAACCCCAAAGACAAACGCAGTCATGATATGTGATACATTTTATTATAATCTACAAAGGGCATGACACAGATCAGCTGTGCAGCGGAGGCTGGAGCCTGGAATTGCTAATATTCAGCACTAGTTACAGGGGAAATCAGCAATCATAAGCGTGTATTTAGATAGTGAAATGCCCGGCTTTTCTGTCCTCATGGTGGACACAATAAAAACACAACAGAAGAAGAAAAAGCAAGAAAAATATACAGTATATGTGTGTGTGTATATACCGTATGTACTCGAGTATAAGCCGACCCGAGTATAAGCCGAGAGCCCAAACTTGGCCACAAAAAAATGGGAAAACTTAATAACTCGAGTATAAGCCTAGGGTGGGAAATGCAGCAGCTACCGGTAAAGTTCAAAAATAAAAAAATAGATACCTATAAAAGTAAAATTAATTGAGATATCAGTAGGTTAAGTGTTTTTGAATATCCATATTGAATCAGGAGCCCCATATAATGCGCCATACAGTTCATGATGGGCCCCATAAGATGCTCCATACAAAATACGCCCCATATAATGCTCCACAAAATTTATGATGGGCTCCATAAGATGCTCCATATTAAAATATGCCCCATATAATGCTGCACAAAGGTTAATAATGGCCCCATAAGATGCTCCATAGACACATTTGCATCATACAGTTCTGCATAAAGGTTAATAAGGGCCCCATAAGATGCTTTATAGAGATATTTGCCCAATATAATAACATAGTAACATAGTAACATAGTTAGTAAGGCCGAAAAAAGACATTTGTCCATCCAGTTCAGCCTATATTCCATCATAATAAATCCCCAGATCTACGTCCTTCTACAGAACCTAATAATTGTATGATACAATATTGTTCTGCTCCAGGAAGACATCCAGGCCTCTCTTGAACCCCTCGACTGAGTTCGCCATCACCACCTCCTCAGGCAAGCAATTCCAGATTCTCACTGCCCTAACAGTAAAGAATCCTCTTCTATGTTGGTGGAAAAACCTTCTCTCCTCCAGACGCAAAGAATGCCCCCTTGTGCCCGTCACCTTCCTTGGTATAAACAGATCCTCAGCGAGATATTTGTATTGTCCCCTTATATACTTATACATGGTTATTAGATCGCTCCTCAGTCGTCTTTTTTCTAGACTAAATAATCCTAATTTCGCTAATCTATCTGGGTATTGTAGTTCTCCCATCCCCTTTATTAATTTTGTTGCCCTCCTTTGTACTCTCTCTAGTTCCATTATATCCTTCCTGAGCACCGGTGCCCAAAACTGGACACAGTACTCCATGTGCGGTCTAACTAGGGATTTGTACAGAGGCAGTATAATGCTCTCATCATGTGTATCCAGACCTCTTTTAATGCACCCCATGATCCTGTTTGCCTTGGCAGCTGCTGCCTGGCACTGGCTGCTCCAGGTAAGTTTATCATTAACTAGGATCCCCAAGTCCTTCTCCCTGTCAGATTTACCCAGTGGTTTCCCGTTCAGTGTGTAATGGTGATATTGATTCCTTCTTCCCATGTGTATAACCTTACATTTCTCATTGTTAAACCTCATCTGCCACCTTTCAGCCCAAGTTTCCAACTTATCCAGATCCATCTGTAGCTGAATACTATCTTCTCTTGTATTAACTGCTTTACATAGTTTTGTATCATCTGCAAATATCGATATTTTACTGTGTAAACCTTCTACCAGATCATTAATGAATATGTTGAAGAGAACAGGTCCCAATACTGACCCCTGCGGTACCCCACTGGTCACAGCGACCCAGTTAGAGACTATACCATTTATAACCACCCTCTGCTTTCTATCACTAAGCCAGTTACTAACCCATTTACACACATTTTCCCCCAGACCAAGCATTCTCATTTTGTGTACCAACCTCTTGTGCGGCACGGTATCAAACGCTTTGGAAAAATCGAGATAGACCACGTCCAATGACTCACCGTGGTCCAGCCTATAGCTTACCTCTTCACAAAAACTGATTAGATTGGTTTGACAGGAGCGATTTCTCAAAAACCCATGCTGATATGGAGTTAAACAGTTATTCTCATTGAGATAATCCAGAATAACATCCTTCAGAAACCCTTCAAATATTTTACCAACAATAGAGGTTAGACTTACTGGCCTATAATTTCCAGGTTCACTTTTAGAGCCCTTTTTGAATATTGGCACCACATTTGCTATGCGCCAGTCCTGCGGAACAGACCCCGTTGCTATAGAGTCCCTAAAAATAAGAAATAATGGTTTATCTATTACATTACTTAGTTCTCTTAGTACTCGTGGGTGTATGCCATCCGGACCCGGAGATTTATCTATTTTAATCTTATTTAGCCGGTTTCGCACCTCTTCTTGGGTTAGATTGGTGACCCTTAATATAGGGTTTTCAGTGTTTCTTGGGATTTCACCTAGCATTTCATTTTCCACCGTGAATACCGTGGAGAAGAAGGTGTTTAATATGTTAGCTTTTTCCTCATCATTTACAACCATTCTTTCCTCACTATTTTTTAAGGGGCCTACATTTTTAGTTTTTATTCTTTTACTATTGATATAGTTTGGGATTAGTTTTACTCTCCTTAGCAATGTGCTTCTCTGTTTCCTTTTTGGCAGCTTTAATTAGTTTTTTAGATAAAGTATTTTTCTCCCTATAATGCTGCACAAATGTTGATTATGGCCCCATAAGATGCTCCTTAGAGATATTTGCCCCATGTAATGCTGCACAAATGTTGATTATGGCCCCATAAGATGCTCCATAGAGATATTTGCCACATATAATGCTGCACGAATGCTGGTTATGGCCCCATATGATGCTCCATAGAGATATTTAGGATACAATTCAAAGTACTTGTTCTCACCCACAAAGCTATCCACAGTGCGGCACCCCCTTACATCTCCTCCCTCATTTCTGTCTATCGGCCTAGCCGACCACTGCGCTCTGCAAACGACTTTCGACTAACCTCTGCACTAATCCGTACCTCCCACTCCCGACTCCAAGACTTCTCCCGTGCTGCGCCAATCCTCTGGAATGCTCTACCCCAAGATATTAGGACCATCCACAACTAGCATAGTTTTAGGCGCTCGCTCAAAACTCATTTGTTCAGAGCGGCCTATCACATTCCCTAATCAAACTCATTTTATGTTTGTGTGTGTGTGTAGCCCATTCACTATCTCCATCTATCTCCCACCCCCTGAAGATGGCTGGACCATCATTGTAAATACATCACTGTAAATACACACCTGTACTTTGTATCTCCCCACCTCTATGTAGATTGTAAGCTCTCACGAGCAGGGTCGTCTTATTTTGTCTTATTTTGCTTTATTACTGTATTGTTAACATTGTTACCTATGACTGTTGTGTTTGAGACTGTTAAACTGTAAAGCGCTGCGGAATATGTTGGCGCTATATAAATAAAGATTATTATTATATTTGCTCCATTAAATGCTGCACAAATGCTGATTATGGCCCCATAAGATGCTCCATAGAGATATTTGCCCCCTATAATGCTGCACAAATATTGATTATGGCCCCATAAGATACTCCATAGAGATATTTGCCCCATATAATGCTGCACAAATGTTGATTATGGCCCCATAAGATGCTCCATAGAGATATTTGCCCCATAGCCATATGATGTTACACAAATTATTATTATTATTTAATTATATAGCACCATTGATTCCATGGTGCTGTACATGAGAATGGGTTACATATTACAGATATCACTTACAGTAAGCAAACTAACAATGACAGATTGGTACAGAGGGGCGAGGACCCTGCCCTTGCGGGCTTACATTCTACAGGATTATGGGGAAGGAGACAGTAGGTTGAGGGTTGCAGGAGCTCCGGTGTTGATGAGGCGGTAGCATCAGTAGTGGTGAGGAGGCAGCGGGGTCAGTGCAGGCTGTAGGCTTTCCTGAAGAGATGGGTTTTCAGGTTCCGTCTGAAGGATCCGAGTGTGATTGATAGTCGTATGTGTTGGGGCAAAGAATTCCAGAGGATGGGGAATATTCTGGATAAGTCTTGGATGTGGTTGGGTGAGGAGTGGATAAGTGTGGAGGAGAGAAGGAGGTCTTGGGAGGACCAGAGATTACGTGAGGGATGATATCGGGAGATAAGTTCAGAAATATATGGAGGAGACAGGTTATGGATGGCTTTGTAGGTCAGTATTAGTAATTTGAACTGGATGCGCTGAGGGAATGGGAGCCAGTGAAGAGATTTGCAGAGAGGGGAAGCGGAGGAGTACCGAGGAGAGAGATGAATTAGTCGGGCAGCAGAGTTAAGGATGGACTAGAGAGGTGCAAGGGTCTTAGCAGGGAGGCCACAGAAAAGGATGTTGCAGTAGTCAAGGTGGGAGATGATGAGGGCATGCACAAGCATTTTATTAGATTTACGGTTCAGGAAAGGATGGATTCTGGAGATATTTTTGAGCTGGAGGCGACAGGAGGTGGAAAGAGCTTGGATGTGCGGTTTGAAGGACAGGGCAGAGTCAAGGGTTACTCCGAGGCAGCGGACTTCCGGTACGGGGGAAAGCATGATGCCATAGATATGTCAGGTAAGGAATATCTATGAGATGGAGGAAAGATGATGAGTTCAGATTTGTCCACATTGAGTTTGAGGAAGCGAGAGGAGAAGAAGAGGATATGGCTGATAGACGCTCCGGGATTCTGGACAGCAGAGAGGTGACGTCTGGGCCAGAGAAGTAGATCTGAGTGTCATCAGCATAAAGGTAGTACTGGAATCCATGGGAGTTTATGAGTTGTCCCAGGCCAAGTGTGTAGATTGAGAAGAGTAGGGGTCCTAGAACAGAGCCTTGGGGGACTCCAACAGAGAGAGGGTGGGATGAGGAGATAGTGTAGGAGTGGGAGACGCTGAATGTGCGGTTGGAAAGGTATGAGGAGATCCAGGATAGGGCGAGGTCTTTGATGCCAAAGGAGGAGAGGATCTGTAGTAGGAGGCAGTGGTCAACTGTGTCAAAAGCAAAGGACAGGTCTAGAAGGAGGAGTACAGAGTATTGTCCGTTAGCTTTGGCTGTAAGTAGGTCATTAGTGATTTTGGTAAGGGCTGTCTCAGTTGAGTGATGGGGGCGGAAACCAGATTGTAGATTGTCAAAGAGCAAGTTAGATGAGATGTGGGAGGAAAGTTCAGCGTGGATGTGCTGCTCCAGGAGTTTGGAAGCGAATGGGAGCAGCGATATTGGGCGATAGCTGGACATACCTGATGGGTCGAGGGTTGGCTTTTTAAGGATAGGCGTGATTGTGGCATGTTTGAAAGCAGAAGGGAAGGTGCCAGAAGTTAGTAATAGGTTGGGTTACGGATGGGATAAGTGTGGTGGAGAGGTTGGGGAGAATGTTGTGAATTCTGTTGTCGGGCTCCCTCCTGTGGTCATGAATGGTGCTTCGGCTGGTTCTGTCCATGGACTTCCTATGGTGGGTGTTTCTGAGTTTCACAGGTGACGAGGTTAATTCGTTGGCTGCTGCTCTATTTAACTCCACTTAGATCTTTGCTCCATGCCACCTGTCAATGTTCCAGTATTGGTCTGTTCACTCCTGGATCGTTCTTGTGACCTGTCTTCCCATCAGAAGCTAAGTTCCAGCTTGTATTTCTTTGATTTGCTATTTTTCTGTCCAGCTTGCTATTTAATTTGTTGTCTTGCCTGCTGGAAGCTCTGGGACGCAGAGGGAGCACCTCCGCACCGTGAGTCGGTGCGGAGGGTCTTTTTGCGCCCTCCGCGTGGTCTTTTTGTAGGTTTTTGTGCTGACCGCAAAGTAACCTTTCCTATCCTCGGTCTGTTCAGTAAGTCGGGCCTCACTTTGCTAAATCTATTTCATCTCTGTGTTTGTATTTTCATCTTTACTCACAGTCATTATATGTGGGGGGCTGCCTTTTCCCTTGGGGAATTTCTCTGAGGCAAGGTAGGCTTTATTTTTCTATCTTCAGGGCTAGCTAGTTTCTTAGGCTGTGCCGAGTTGCATAGGGAGTGTTAGGCGCAATCCACGGCTATTTCTAGTGTGTCTGATAGGTTTAGGGATTGCGGTCAGCAGAGTTGCCACGTCCCAGAGCTCGTCCTTATTATCAAGTCATTCCGTGTGCTCTTAACCACCAGGTCCATTATTGTCCTGACCACCAGGTCATAAAAGTAGAAGGTGGGATGAGGTCAAGCGCACAGATGGTGAGGTGCCATTTGGAGAGGAGACAATTAAGCCCCCCTTCAGTGATCTTGGAGAGAGAGGTTATGCGGTTTGGGCATTGGTCTGGTATACAAAGAGGTTGTGGTGGTTGAACAGTGAAGACTTGTCTTGTTTGGTTGATCTTATTTTTAAAGTGTGTGGCAAAGTCCTCAGCAGAGATGAGGGAGGTTGGAGGGGGCAGTGGGGGGCAGAGGAGAGAGTTAAATTTTTTGAATAACTGTTTGGGTTTGTAGGATAAGGAGGATACGAGGGTTGTGAAGTAGACCTGTTTAGCAGAGGTGAGAGCAGGTTTAAAAGCGAGTGTTGCCTGTTTGAATGCAGTGAAGTCATCTTGCGAATGTGTTTTCTTCCAATGCAGCTCTGCAACCCTGGACAGTTGCCGGAGCTTTTTAGTGATGTTATTGTGCTAGGGTTGTCTATTGATACGTCGCACTCTGCCATGAACGAGAGGGGCGACCGTTTCAATAGCTGATGCAAGAGTGGCACGGTAGAAAGCAGTGGCAGTGTCTGTGTCGTGGAGTGAGGATATGGATGCTAGTGGTAGGATAGAGTCAGAGAGCGTGTGGGAGTCTAGGTGTGCAAGGTTTCTGAGGGGGTGTGCTATTTGCTGGACATGGGTGATCGGTGAGGAGGACAGGGATGAGAAAGTGAGCAGATGGTGGTCGGATAGAGGGAGAGGGGAGGTGGTGAAGTTAGATAGAGAGCAGAGACAGGTGAAGACCAGGTCTAGTGTATGTCCGTCTGTGTGGGTGGCTGCGGAGGATCACTGAGTAAGTCCAAAAGATGAAGGGACAAAAGTTTGGAGGCTGTTGACTGAGGGGTATCAGTGGGGATGTTGAAGTCACCCATGATGATGGTGGGAATGTCAGCAGAGAGAAAGTGAAGAAGCCAGGTGGAGAATTGGTCAATAAAGGCAGTGGCTGGACCCGGAGGTCTGTATATGATGGCCACTTGGAGGTTGGAGGGAGAGTAGATGCAGACAGAGTGGACTTCAAAATAGGGGAGGATAAGGGAGGGTAGAGGTGCGATTGGGGTTAAAGGTGCAGTTAGAAGAAAGGAGAAGACCCACTCCTCCACCATGTCTTTTGCCAGGGCGTGGGGTGTGGGTGAAGTGGAGGCCGCCGTAACACAGCGCAGCAGGGGTGGTGGTGTTAGCCATGTTTCTGTGAGGCCAAGGAAGGCAAGCTTGTGAGAGAGAAAAAGGTCATGAATCACATGAAGCTTATTGCAGATGGAGCGGGCATTCTAGAGTGCTCCAGAGAGAGGGAGCAGTCGGGAGGGCGTCAGGGGCACGGGTTTTATGTTGGAAAGATTGCGGTAGTTCGTATTTGATAGGGAGCGATAGGAGGGGTAGTCATGGGAGGTATGAGCTGTGGGGGTCCAGGGTTGGGAGATATATCGCCAGCAGTGAGGAGAAGCAGAGAAAGGGAGAGCAGGTGGGAGAAGGAGAGTGGCCAGCTTGTTTTATGGTTTATTAGGACAGATTTGAGGTTGAGGAGCAGGTCAGTAGAGGAGGACAGGTGGGGAGGTATGAGTGCAGGGGAGATGATTATTTGGTTAGAGGGTGCTGGGGTTTGTGGATAGCGAAGGAGAGAGAGGATTAGTGGTGCAAACACTGTAAGGGCATATGTGTTATGATCTGGTGATTAAGGAGCGACATGCGTCTAGCTCTGAGCAGGTGGCAACTATACTGACCGCAGTCCCTAAGCTCAACACAACACTAGAAGTAGCCGTGGAATGCTCCTAACTCTGCCTAGGCATCTCGTCACAGCCTAAGAGCTAACTACCCCTAAAGATAGAAGCAGGAAAACTATCTTGCCTCAGAGAAAATCCCCAAAGGATAGATTAGCCCCCCACAAATAATGACTGTGAGAGGAGAAGGAAATGACATACGTAGTATGAATCAAGATTTAGCACAGGAGGCCACTTCTAGCTAGATAGAAAATAGTACAGGACAGAGCGCTGTGCGGTCAGTAATAAAAACTAGAAAAAGTCCACCGCAGAGAAATGCAAAAATCTCCACACCTGACTAAAGGTGTGGAGGGCAAACTCTGCTGCTCAGAGCTTCCAGCTTAGCTGAATAGATCCATACTGAAAAGCTGGACAAATGAACAAAAACAAAGAAAGTGCTGAACAACAAGTCCACAACAAGAGAACCGCAAAAGGACAAGAAAGGACTTAGCTTTGATGAACTGGTCAGAGTGTCAGGAAAGTCCTAAGAGCAATGACTCCAGGCAGAAACAATTAACAACTGGCATTGAATGAGGGATAAGGCCAGACTAATATAGCCGAGCGAGACAGACGATCAGTGAAAACAGCTGCTGAAGCTAAATCCAAGAAGCAGCCATACCACTCAAAACCTCAAGAGGGAGCCAAAGAGCAGAACTCACTAAAATGCTACAATCAACCACCGGAGGGAGCCCAAGAGCGGAATTCACAACACATATGTAAACATGATGTAAGATGGGTTAATAGAAAAGCTAGGTCCAAGTAAAAAGAAGTGCTTATTCAGCAGACATACCCAAAAGAGACAGCGATATAGTGTGGGGTCCTGACTCCTGCCGTGACTAACTGCTGTTGAAATAACTGCGGCGTCTGTATTCTTAGCTGCGTGATGCTTTGCTGCAGGGATGCGCGTGCCTGACCTCACATGCGTGCACCTCTTAAGATGCTACTAAATTTATAGGACTGAGTAAAGGATCAGGTGAGAGGGATTGTGGGACCTGATTGGGGGTAAATTAGCAAATGGCCAACACCCCGGGGAAGGTTACATGATCAAAGTCACTGAGCCCAGCTACAAACATATGCTCTAACACCTCCTTGCACAAGATAATATCTCCTGTGGCCCCAGCATGGATGTACAGCAGTAAGTATTTAATACAATACAACAAATGAATTTAGCAAACATTCAGCAGGCACATTAAAGGGGATTGTTGCAGGATGATAGGCAGCAGTTGACAGGAAGCAGAGATTGTACCATTAAAGGGAATTGTTGCAAGATGATAGGCAGCAGTTGACAGGAAGCAGAGATTGTACCATTAAAGGGAATTGTTGCAGGATGATAGGCACAAATGTTGATTATGGCCCCATAAGATGCTCCATAGAGATAATTGCCCCATATGTTGTTGCTGCGATTAAAAAAAAAAAATCACATACTCACCTCTGGTCGCTCAGGACCCCGGCACTTGCAATATTAGGGGATCATGGTGATCCCTCTGAAACGACAAATTATCAGCAAGCATATCAGCGTTCACACACATGGTGTCCAAACGTCCATGCCATCAACCATCAAAAAAGCAATGTGTGCGTGAGATTTCTGAAATCTCAGGATCAGGATATTCTTTTTTTTTCTGCTATTCTAAAAACTGCACCCCTCAAGGTGCTCAAAAACACATTCAAGAAGTTTATTGACCCTTCAGATACTTCCCAGAAATTAATGGAATGTGGAAGGGGAAAAAATGACCATTTTACTTTTTTCACAACAATTTTGCTTTGGCCCCAAATTTTTTATTTTCACAGGGATAACAGAAGAAAATGGAAACCATAGTTTGTTGTGCAATTTCTCCTAAGTACGCTAATACTCCATATGTGGGGGAAAACTACTGTTTGGGCGCATGGCAGGGCTTGGAAGGGAATTTTAACACAAAATTGTCTGGAATCGATAGCGGACGCCATGTTTTGTTTGGATAGCCCCTGATGTGCCTAAACAGAGGAAACCCTCCATAAAGTGCCCCATTTTGGAAACTACACCACTCAAGGATTTTATCCAGGGGTATAGTGAGGATTTTTAACCCTAAGGTACTACAAAAATTTTATAATATTAGGTTGGTATATTTAATATGTCATCATTTGTGTTGAGCACAAGTGTTCGATAATCGAGTTTGCATCAGGGTGCTATGGTATACACCAAGTATTGCGGGTGCTCCAGCGACACCGATACAAACTCGAGTAATGAGCACTTACACTCAACACTAGTCATCATTTCGTCATCATTTTTTTTAAATGATATTTGAAAAAAAAAAAACCACTAAGCCAAACCCTAATCCTAGCCCAACCCTAACCATAGCCCATCTATAACCCTAGCCCAACCCTAACCCTTGCCCAACCATAACCCTAGCCTAATCATAACCCTCGCCCTACCCTAACCCTAAGCACAACCCTACACCTAAGCCCAACCCTAACTCTAGCCTAACCCCAACTTCAACTCTAACCCCAACCCTAATCTTAATGACAAAGAATGAAAGAAATAAAAGTTCTAAAATAAAAAAATGTAATCTGACTAAGGGGATGAGATAGGGGGTGAGGCATACTATTTATTGGCTTTTGATCACTGTGATAGCATCTATCACAGTGATCAAAATTAACCAATATGAAAAATCTCTACTGTTGCTGGGTGCTGGCTTGCAGATTCAGGGGGCGCACTGTGCATGTGTACATTGGCATTCCTGGCATGCTAGGGGCAGTTTCAGTAGGGTCATTGGCGTTCCTGTGTTAAGGAGGGCAGTCTCAATAGGGTAATTTTAATTCTTGGCATGCTGAGGGGCAGCCTCAGTAAAGTCAATGGCATTCCTGGATTGCTGGGGGCAGACTCAGTAGGGTCGTTCGTATTCCTGGCGTGCTGGGGGGCTGTCTCAGTAGGGTTGCTGGCATTCCTGTCTTGCTGGGCGGCAGTCTCAGTAGGGTCATTGGTATTCCTGGCGTGCTGGTGGGGCAGCCTCTGGAGGGTCATTGGCATTCCTGGCGTGCTGGGGGGCAGTCTCAGTAGGGCCATTGGTATTCCTGGTGTGCTGGTGGGACAGCCTCTGGTGGGTAATTGTGAAGTATAACGTGGCACAGCTGTGTCGGTGCTCAAGAGAGGTTTCCCACACCAGTAAATATAGTAAATAAATAACTTGGCACTCAACTTGGTGGATAGTGGTAGTCAAGAAAATCAAAATTTATTACTTAGAGTAGCAGTCCAGCAAAATAAACGTTTCGGTCAAACATTAAGACCTTCTTCAGTAAACCGACTGCTGTTATGTTGGAGTGTAAACGGCACTTATATGTGTATGACTGAGGGGTCCTATGTTTAAATCCAGTAGGACCTAAATGATGGCGGCATATAGCCGAACAAGAGGATATCAGTTCTCATCCACAGGAAATATTAGTAAAGGATAACTTGGGAGAAGGAGTTGAGATATCTGGAGAGATATGTGGCTACGAGAGTAATGTCACACACATGGAAAAACGATGGTGTCCAGAGGATAACATATGTAAGGAGGTCTCAGTAGAGATACACAGTAGAAAATGGGAGCGGGAGTTGTTGTGAATTCTGTGGCAGAGTTCACTCCTGTGGTCACAAGTGGTACTTCGGCTGATTCTCTCTGGGATCTTCCGTTTGTGGAGGAAAGTGGTACTGCAGCTTCTGAGTTTCCTCCCTCAGGTGATCTGGTGAGCTCGTTAGCTTCTTCTCTACTTAACTCCACCTGATGCTTTGATCTATGCTTCCTGTCAATGTTTCAGTGTGGGACTTGTTTTTTCCCTGGATCATTCCTGTGGCCTGCTGCTCTGCAAAGCTAAGTTTTGCTTATGTTATTTTGTTGCTATTTTTCTGTCCAGCTTGCTTTATTGGTTTTTCTCGCCTGCTGGAAGCTCTGAGATGCAGAGTGACCACCTCCGTACCGTTAGTCGGTGCGGAGGGTCTTTTTGCCCCCTCTGCGTGGTTTTTTATAGGTTTTTGTGCTGACCGCAAAGTTATCTTCCCTATCCTCGTTCTGTTCAGCTAGTCGGGCCTCACTTTGCTAAATCTGTTTCATTTCTATGTTTGTGTTTTCATCTTACTCACAGTCATTATATGTGGGGGGCTGCCTTTTCCTTTGGGGAATTTCTCTGAGGCAAGGTAGGCTTATTTTTCTATCTTCAGGATTAGCTAGTTTCTCAGGCTGTGACGAGGCGCCTAGGTTCTGGTCAGGAGCGCTCCACGGCTACCTTTAGTGTGGTTTGATAGGCTTAGGGATTGCGGTCTGCAGAGTTCCCACGTCTCAGAGCTCGTTCTATTATTTTGGGTTATTGTCAGTTCACTGTATGTGCTCTGACCTCCATGTCCATTGTGATTCTGAATTGCCTTTCATAACAGTACAGGAAGCAAAAGGTGCTAATGATTCTCAATAGAGGGAAAAAAGAAGTTCTGAGACCATTTTTTTTTCCTTTACACTGTGTTTTGTCTTTTTTTTCCCCTAGACATTTGGGTGGTTCAGAACACAGGTGTAGCAATGGACATTAAAGGTCTGTCTTCATGTGTGGATCAGCTCACGGCAAGAGTTCAAAATATTCAAGATTTTGTGGTCCAGAATTCTTTGCTTGAACCGAGAATTCCTATTCCAGATTTGTTTTTTGGAGATAGAACTAAATTTCTGAGTTTCAAAAATAATTGTAAACTATTTCTGGCTTTGAAACCTCGCTCTTCTGGTGACCCAATTCAACAGGTTAGGATCGTCATTTCTTTTTTGCGCGGCGACCCTCAGGACTGGGCGTTTTCTCTTGCGTCAGCAGATCCTGCATTGAGTAATATCGATGCGTTTTTCCTGGCGCTTGGGTTGCTGTACGATGAGCCTAATTCAGTGGATCAGGCAGAAAAAAATTTGCTGGCTCTTTGTCAGGCTCAGGATGAGATAGAGGTATATTGTCAGAAATTTAGAAAGTGGTCAGTGCTCACTCAATGGAATGAATCTGCGCTGGCAGCAATATTCAGAAAGGGTCTCTCTGAAGCCCTTAAGGATGTCATGGTGGGATTTCCTATGCCTGCTGGTTTGAATGAGTCTATGTCTTTGGCCATTCAGATCGGTTGACGCTTGCGTGAGCGTAAACCTGTGCACCATTTGGCGGTATTACCTGAGCTTAAACCTGAGCCTATGCAGTGTGATAGGACCTTGACCAGAGTTGAACGGCAAGAACATAGACGTCTGAATGGTCTGTGTTTCTACTGTGGTGATTCCACTCATGCTATCTCTGATTGTCCTAAGCGCACTAAGCGGTTCGCTAGGTCTGCTACCATTGGTACTGTACAGTCAAAATTTCTTCTGTCCGTTACCTTGATCTGCTCTATGTCATCATATTCTGTCATGGCATTTGTGGATTCAGGCGCTGCCCTGAATTTGATGGACTTGGAATATGCTAAGCGTTGTGGGTTTTTCTTGGAGCCCTTGCAGTGTCCTATTCCATTGAGAGGAATTGATGCTACGCCTTTGGCCAAGAATAAGCCTCAATACTGGACCCAGCTGACCATGTGCATGGCTCTTGCACATCAGGAGGTTATTCGCTTTCTGGTGTTGCATAATCTGCATGATGTGGTCGTGTTGGGGTTGCCATGGCTACAAGCCCATAATCCAGTATTAGATTGGAAATCCATGTCGGTGTCCAGCTGGGGTTGTCAGGGGGTACATGGTGATGTTCCATTTTTGTCAATTTCGTCATCCACTCCTTCTGAGGTCCCAGAGTTCTTGTCTGATTATCGGGATGTATTTGATGAGCCCAAGTCCAATACCCTACCTCCGCATAGGGATTGTGATTGTGCTATCAATTTGATTCCTGGTAGTAAATTCCCAAAAGGTCGATTGTTTAATTTGTCCGTGCCTGAGCACACCGCTATGCGCAGTTATGTGAAGGAATCCCTGGAGAAGGGGCATATTCGCCCGTCATCGTCGCCATTAGGAGCAGGGTTCTTTTTTGTAGCCAAGAAGGATGGTTCGCTGAGACCTTGTATAGATTACCGCCTTCTTAATAAGATCACGGTTAAATTTCAGTACCCCTTGCCATTGTTATCTGATCTGTTTGCTTGGATTAAGGGGGCTAGTTGGTTCACAAAGATAGATCTTCGTGGTGCGTATAATCTGGTGCGAATTAAGCAAGGTGATGAATGGAAAACTGCATTTAATACGCCCGAGGGTCATTTTGAGTATCTCGTGATGCCGTTCGGACTTGCCAATGCTCCATCAGTGTTTCAGTCCTTTATGCATGACATCTTCCGAGAGTACCTGGATAAATTCCTGATTGTGTACTTGGATGACATTTTGATCTTCTCGGATGATTGGGAGTCTCATGTGAAGCAGGTCAGAACGGTTTTTCAGGTCCTGCGTGCTAATTCTTTGTTTGTGAAGGGATCAAAGTGTCTCTTTGGTGTGCAGAAGGTTTCATTTTTGGGGTACATCTTTTCCCCTTCTACTATCGAGATGGATCCTGTTAAGGTCCAAGCCATCCAGGATTGGACTCAGCCGACATCTCTGAAAAGTCTGCAAAAGTTCCTGGGCTTTGCTAATTTTTATCGTCGCTTCATCTGCAATTTTTCTAGTATTGCTAAACCATTGACCGATTTGACCAAGAAAGGTGCTGATGTGGTCAATTGGTCTTCTGCTGCTGTGGAAGCTTTTCAAGAGTTGAAGCGTCGTTTTTCTTCTGCCCCTGTGTTGTGTCAACCAGATGTTTCTCTTCCGTTCCAGGTCGAGGTTGATGCTTCTGAGATTGGAGCAGGGGCTGTTTTGTCGCAGAGAGGTTCTGGTTGCTCAGTGATGAAACCACGCGCTTTCTTTTCCAGGAAGTTTTCGCCTGCTGAGCGTAATTATGATGTGGGCAACCGAGAGTTGCTGGCCATGAAGTGGGCATTCGAGGAGTGGCGTCATTGGCTTGAAGGAGCTAAGCATCGCGTGGTGGTATTGACTGATCATAAGAACTTGACTTATCTCGAGTCTGCCAAGCGCTTGAATCCTAGACAAGCTTGTTGGTCGTTGTTTTTTGCCCGTTTTGACTTTGTGATTTCGTACCTTCCGGGCTCTAAAAATGTGAAGGCGGATGCTCTGTCTAGGAGTTTTGTACCCGACTCTCCGGGTTTATCTGAGCCGGCGGGTATCCTCAAGGAAGGAGTAATTGTGTCTGCCATCTCCCCTGATTTGCGGCGGGTGCTGCAAAAATTTCAGGCTAATAAACCTGATCGTTGCCCAGCGGAGAAACTGTTTGTCCCTGATAGGTGGACGAATAGAGTTATCTCTGAACTTCATTGTTCGGTGTTGGCTGGTCATCCTGGAATCTTTGGTACCAGAGAGTTAGTGGCTAGATCCTTTTGGTGGCCCTCTCTGTCGCGGGATGTGCGTGCTTTTGTGCAGTCCTGTGGGATTTGTGCTCGGGCTAAGCCCTGCTGTTCTCGTGCCAATGGGTTGCTTTTGCCCTTGCCGGTCCCGAAGAGGCCTTGGACACATATCTCTATGGATTTTATTTCTGACCTTCCCGTTTCTCAAAAGATGTCAGTCATTTGGGTGGTCTGTGATCGCTTTTCTAAGATGGTCCATCTGGTACCCTTGTCTAAATTGCCTTCCTCCTCTGATTTGGTGCCTTTGTTCTTCCAGCATGTGGTTCGTTTGCATGGCATTCCAGAGAATATTGTTTCTGACAGAGGTTCCCAGTTTGTTTCGAGGTTTTGGCGAGCCTTTTGTGGTAGGATGGGCATTGACTTGTCTTTTTCCTCGGCTTTCCATCCTCAGACTAATGGCCAGACCGAGCGAACCAATCAGACCTTGGAAACATATCTGAGGTGCTTTGTTTCTGCTGATCAGGATGACTGGGTGTCCTTTTTGCCTTTGGCTGAGTTCGCCCTTAATAATCGGGCCAGCTCGGCTACCTTGGTTTCACCGTTTTTCTGCAATTCTGGGTTCCATCCTCGTTTCTCTTCTGGACAGGTTGAGTCTTCGGACTGTCCTGGTGTGGATACTGTGGTGGACAGGTTGCAGCAGATTTGGACTCAGGTAGTGGACAATTTGACCTTGTCCCAGGAGAAGGCTCAACTTTTCGCTAATCGCAGACGCCGTGTGGGTCCCCGACTTCGTGTTGGGGATCTGGTTTGGTTATCTTCTCGTCATATTCCTATGAAGGTTTCCTCTCCTAAGTTTAAACCTCGTTTTATTGGTCCGTATAGGATTTCTGAGGTTCTTAATCCTGTGTCTTTTCGTCTGACCCTTCCAGATTCTTTTTCCATACATAACGTATTCCATAGGTCATTGTTGCGGAGATACGTGGCACCTATGGTTCCATCTGTTGAGCCTCCTGCCCCGGTTTTGGTGGAGGGGGAATTGGAGTATGTTGTGGAGAAGATTTTGGATTCTCGTGTTTCGAGACGGAAACTCCAGTATCTGGTTAAATGGAAGGGTTATGCTCAGGAGGATAATTCCTGGGTTTTTGCCTCTGATGTCCATGCTCCCGATCTTGTTCGTGCCTTTCATGTGGCTCATCCTGGTCGGCCTGGGGGCTCTGGTGAGGGTTCGGTGACCCCTCCTCAAGGGGGGGGGGGGGTACTGTTGTGAATTCTGTGGCAGAGTTCACTCCTGTGGTCACAAGTGGTACTTCGGCTGATTCTCTCTGGGATCTTCCGTTTGTGGAGGAAAGTGGTACTGCAGCTTCTGAGTTTCCTCCCTCAGGTGATCTGGTGAGCTCGTTAGCTTCTTCTCTACTTAACTCCACCTGATGCTTTGATCTATGCTTCCTGTCAATGTTTCAGTGTGGGACTTGTTTTTTCCCTGGATCATTCCTGTGGCCTGCTGCTCTGCAAAGCTAAGTTTTGCTTATGTTATTTTGTTGCTATTTTTCTGTCCAGCTTGCTTTATTGGTTTTTCTCGCCTGCTGGAAGCTCTGAGACGCAGAGGGACCACCTCCGTACCGTTAGTCGGTGCGGAGGGTCTTTTTGTCCCCTCTGCGTGGTTTTTTATAGGTTTTTGTGCTGACCGCAAAGTTATCTTCCCTATCCTCGTTCTGTTCAGCTAGTCGGGCCTCACTTTGCTAAATCTGTTTCATTTCTATGTTTGTGTTTTCATCTTACTCACAGTCATTATATGTGGGGGGCTGCCTTTTCCTTTGGGGAATTTCTCTGAGGCAAGGTAGGCTTATTTTTCTATCTTCAGGATTAGCTAGTTTCTCAGGCTGTGACGAGGCGCCTAGGTTCTGGTCAGGAGCGCTCCACGGCTACCTTTAGTGTGGTTTGATAGGCTTAGGGATTGCGGTCTGCAGAGTTCCCACGTCTCAGAGCTCGTTCTATTATTTTGGGTTATTGTCAGTTCACTGTATGTGCTCTGACCTCCATGTCCATTGTGATTCTGAATTGCCTTTCATAGAATTCCTATTCCAGATTTGTTTTTTGGAGATAGAACTAAATTTCTGAGTTTCAAAAATAATTGTAAACTATTTCTGGCTTTGAAACCTCGCTCTTCTGGTGACCCAATTCAACAGGTTAGGATCGTCATTTCTTTTTTGCGCGGCGACCCTCAGGACTGGGCGTTTTCTCTTGCGTCAGGAGATCCTGCATTGAGTAATATTGATGCGTTTTTCCTGGCGCTTGGGTTGCTGTACGATGAGCCTAATTCAGTGGATCAGGCAGAAAAAAATTTGCTGGCTCTTTGTCAGGCTCAGGATGAGATAGAGGTATATTGTCAGAAATTTAGAAAGTGGTCAGTGCTCACTCAATGGAATGAATCTGCGCTGGCAGCAATATTCAGAAAGGGTCTCTCTGAAGCCCTTAAGGATGTCATGGTGGGATTTCCTATGCCTGCTGGTTTGAATGAGTCTATGTCTTTGGCCATTCAGATCGGTCGACGCTTGCGTGAGCGTAAACCTGTGCACCATTTGGCGGTATTACCTGAGCTTAAACCTGAGCCTATGCAGTGTGATAGGACCTTGACCAGAGTTGAACGGCAAGAACATAGACGTCTGAATGGTCTGTGTTTCTACTGTGGTGATTCCACTCATGCTATCTCTGATTGTCCTAAGCGCACTAAGCGGTTCGCTAGGTCTGCTACCATTGGTACTGTACAGTCAAAATTTCTTCTGTCCGTTACCTTGATCTGCTCTTTGTCATCATATTCTGTCATGGCATTTGTGGATTCAGGCGCTGCCCTGAATTTGATGGACTTGGAATATGCTAAGCGTTGTGGGTTTTTCTTGGAGCCCTTGCAGTGTCCTATTCCATTGAGAGGAATTGATGCTACGCCTTTGGCCAAGAATAAGCCTCAATACTGGACCCAGCTGACCATGTGCATGGCTCCTGCACATCAGGAGGTTATTCGCTTTCTGGTGTTGCATAATCTGCATGATGTGGTCGTGTTGGGGTTGCCATGGCTACAAGCCCATAATCCAGTATTAGATTGGAAATCCATGTCGGTGTCCAGCTGGGGTTGTCAGGGGGTACATGGTGATGTTCAATTTTTGTCAATTTCGTCATCCACTCCTTCTGAGGTCCCAGAGTTCTTGTCTGATTATCGGGATGTATTTGATGAGCCCAAGTCCAATACCCCACCTCCGCATAGGGATTGTGATTGTGCTATCAATTTGATTCCTGGTAGTAAATTCCCAAAAGGTCGATTGTTTAATTTGTCCGTGCCTGAGCACACCGCTATGCGCAGTTATGTGAAGGAATCCCTGGAGAAGGGGCATATTCGCCCGTCATCGTCGCCATTAGGAGCAGGGTTCTTTTTTGTAGCCAAGAAGGATGGCTCGCTGAGACCTTGTATAGATTACCGCCTTCTTAATAAGATCACGGTTAAATTTCAGTACCCCTTGCCATTGTTATCTGATCTGTTTGCTCGGATTAAGGGGGCTAGTTGGTTCACAAAGATAGATCTTCGTGGTGCGTATAATCTGGTGCGAATTAAGCAAGGTGATGAATGGAAAACTGCATTTAATACGCCCGAGGGTCATTTTGAGTATCTCGTGATGCCGTTCGGACTTGCCAATGCTCCATCAGTGTTTCAGTCCTTTATGCATGACATCTTTCGAGAGTACCTGGATAAATTCCTGATTGTGTACTTGGATGACATTTTGATCTTCTCGGATGATTGGGAGTCTCATGTGAAGCAGGTCAGAACGGTTTTTCAGGTCCTGCGTGCTAATTCTTTGTTTGTGAAGGGATCAAAGTGTCTCTTTGGTGTGCAGAAGGTTTCATTTTTGGGGTTCATCTTTTCCCCTTCTACTATCGAGATGGATCCTGTTAAGGTCCAAGCCATCCATGATTGGACTCAGCCGACATCTCTGAAAAGTCTGCAAAAGTTCCTGGGCTTTGCTAATTTTTATCGTCGCTTCATCTGCAATTTTTCTAGTATTGCTAAACCATTGACCGATTTGACCAAGAAAGGTGCTGATGTGGTCAATTGGTCTTCTGCTGCTGTGGAAGCTTTTCAAGAGTTGAAGCGTCGTTTTTCTTCTGCCCCTGTGTTGTGTCAACCAGATGTTTCTCTTCCGTTCCAGGTCGAGGTTGATGCTTCTGAGATTGGAGCAGGGGCTGTTTTGTGGCAGAGAGGTTCTGGTTGCTCAGTGATGAAACCATGCGCTTTCGTTTCCAGGAAGTTTTCGCCTGCTGAGCGTAATTATGATGTGGGCAACCGAGAGTTGCTGGCCATGAAGTGGGCATTCGAGGAGTGGCGTCATTGGCTTGAAGGAGCTAAGCATCGCGTGGTGGTATTGACTGATCATAAGAACTTGACTTATCTCGAGTCTGCCAAGCGCTTGAATCCTAGACAAGCTTGTTGGTCGTTGTTTTTTGCCCGTTTTGACTTTGTGATTTCGTACCTTCCGGGCTCTAAGAATGTGAAGGCGGATGCTCTGTCTAGGAGTTTTGTACCCGACTCTCCGGGTTTATCTGAGCCGGCGGGTATCCTCAAGGAAGGAGTAATTGTGTCTGCCATCTCCCCTGATTTGCGGCGGGTGCTGCAAAAATTTCAGGCTAATAAACCTGATCGTTGCCCAGCGGAGAAACTGTTTGTCCCTGATAGGTGGACGAATAGAGTTATCTTTGAACTTCATTGTTCGGTGTTGGCTGGTCATCCTGGAATCTTTGGTACCAGAGAGTTAGTGGCTAGATCCTTTTGGTGGCCCTCTCTGTCGCGGGATGTGCGTGCTTTTGTGCAGTCCTGTGGGATTTGTGCTCGGGCTAAGCCCTGCTGTTCTCGTGCCAATGGGTTGCTTTTGCCCTTGCCGGTCCCGAAGAGGCCTTGGACACATATCTCTATGGATTTTATTTCTGACCTTCCCGTTTCTCAAAAGATGTCAGTCATTTGGGTGGTCTGTGATCGCTTTTCTAAGATGGTCCATCATCTGGTACCCTTGTCTAAATTGCCTTCCTCCTCTGATTTGGTGCCTTTGTTCTTCCAGCATGTGGTTCGTTTGCATGGCATTCCAGAGAATATTGTTTCTGACAGAGGTTCCCAGTTTGTTTCGAGGTTTTGGCGAGCCTTTTGTGGTAGGATGGGCATTGACTTGTCTTTTTCCTCGGCTTTCCATCCTCAGACTAATGGCCAGACCGAGCGAACCAATCAGACCTTGGAAACATATCTGAGGTGCTTTGTTTCTGCTGATCAGGATGACTGGGTGTCCTTTTTGCCTTTGGCTGAGTTCGCCCTTAATAATCGGGCCAGCTCGGCTACCTTGGTTTCACCGTTTTTCTGCAATTCTGGGTTCCATCCTCGTTTCTCTTCTGGACAGGTTGAGTCTTCGGACTGTCCTGGTGTGGATACTGTGGTGGACAGGTTGCAGCAGATTTGGACTCAGGTAGTGGACAATTTGACCTTGTCCCAGGAGAAGGCTCAACTTTTCGCTAATCGCAGACGCCGTGTGGGTCCCCGACTTCGCGTTGAGGATCTGGTTTGGTTATCTTCTCGTCATATTCCTATGAAGGTTTCCTCTCCTAAGTTTAAACCTCGTTTTATTGGTCCGTATAGGATTTCTGAGGTTCTTAATCCTGTGTCTTTTCGTCTGACCCTTCCAGATTCTTTTTCCATACATAACGTATTCCATAGGTCATTGTTGCGGAGATACGTGGCACCTATGGTTCCATCTGTTGAGCCTCCTGCCCCGGTTTTGGTGGAGGGGGAATTGGAGTATGTTGTGGAGAAGATTTTGGATTCTCGTGTTTCGAGACGGAAACTCCAGTATCTGGTTAAATGGAAGGGTTATGCTCAGGAAGATAATTCCTGGGTTTTTGCCTCTGATGTCCATGCTCCCGATCTTGTTCGTGCCTTTCATGTGGCTCATCCTGGTCGGCCTGGGGGCTCTGGTGAGGGTTCGGTGACCCCTCCTCAAGGGGGGGGGGTACTGTTGTGAATTCTGTGGCAGAGTTCACTCCTGTGGTCACAAGTGGTACTTCGGCTGATTCTCTCTGGGATCTTCCGTTTGTGGAGGAAAGTGGTACTGCAGCTTCTGAGTTTCCTCCCTCAGGTGATCTGGTGAGCTCGTTAGCTTCTTCTCTACTTAACTCCACCTGATGCTTTGATCTATGCTTCCTGTCAATGTTTCAGTGTGGGACTTGTTTTTTCCCTGGATCATTCCTGTGGCCTGCTGCTCTGCAAAGCTAAGTTTTGCTTATGTTATTTTGTTGCTATTTTTCTGTCCAGCTTGCTTTATTGGTTTTTCTCGCCTGCTGGAAGCTCTGAGACGCAGAGGGACCACCTCCGTACCGTTAGTCGGTGCGGAGGGTCTTTTTGTCCCCTCTGCGTGGTTTTTTATAGGTTTTTGTGCTGACCGCAAAGTTATCTTCCCTATCCTCGTTCTGTTCAGCTAGTCGGGCCTCACTTTGCTAAATCTGTTTCATTTCTATGTTTGTGTTTTCATCTTACTCACAGTCATTATATGTGGGGGGCTGCCTTTTCCTTTGGGGAATTTCTCTGAGGCAAGGTAGGCTTATTTTTCTATCTTCAGGATTAGCTAGTTTCTCAGGCTGTGACGAGGCGCCTAGGTTCTGGTCAGGAGCGCTCCACGGCTACCTTTAGTGTGGTTTGATAGGCTTAGGGATTGCGGTCTGCAGAGTTCCCACGTCTCAGAGCTCGTTCTATTATTTTGGGTTATTGTCAGTTCACTGTATGTGCTCTGACCTCCATGTCCATTGTGATTCTGAATTGCCTTTCATAACAGAGAGTATTCTATTATATAAAGTATCCAGGAACAATTCCATCTAGCGATACTGGTATCAAACAGCTCCGAAAAGACGTGGATCGAAGGAGAACATCAACGCGGTATCCACCGCTGGTTGAATCAATTAACCAATAGGAAAAATCTCTACTGTTGCTGGGTGCTGGCTTGCAGATTCGGGGGGCGCACTGTGCATGTGTACATTGGCATTCCTGGCATGCTAGGGGCAGTTTCAGTAGGGTCATTGGCGTTCCTGTGTTAAGGAGGGCAGTCTCAATAGGGTCATTTTAATTCTTGGCATGCTGAGGGGCAGCCTCAGTAAAGTCAATGGCATTCCTGGATTGCTGGGGGCAGACTCAGTAGGGTAATTCGTATTCCTGGCGTGCTGGGGGGCTGTCTCAGTAGGGTTGCTGGCATTCCTGTCTTGCTGGGCGGCAGTCTCAGTAGGGTCATTGGTATTCCTGGCGTGCTGGTGGGGCAGCCTCTGGAGGGTCATTGGCATTCCTGGCGTGCTGGGGGGCAGTCTCAGTAGGGCCGTTGGTATTCCTGGTGTGCTGGTGGGACAGCCTCTGGTGGGTAATTGGCATTCCTGGCCTGCTGGGGGCAGTCTCAGAAGGGTCATTGGCATTCCTGGTGTGCTGGGGTCAGACTCAGTAGGGTCGTTGGCATTTTTGATGTGCTGGAGGGCAGCCTCAGTAGGGTTGTTGGCATTCCTGGTGTGCTGCGGGTCAGACTCAGTAGGGTCGATGGCATTCCTGGAGTGCAGGGGGCAGTCTCAGTACGATTGTTGTAAATCCTGGCATGCTGGTGGGACAGCCTCTGGAGGGTCATTGGCATTCCTAGCCTGCTGGGGGCAGTCTCGGTAGGGTCATTGGCATTCCTGGTGTGCTGGGGGTCACACTCACTAGGGTCGTTGGCATTCTTGGTGTGCTTGGGGGCAGCCTCAGTAGGGTCGATGGCATTCCTGGATGCAGGGGGCAGTCTCAGTAGGATTGTTGGCATTCCTTGTGTACTGAGGCTGGCATTCCTGGCTTGCTGGTGGGCAATCTCAGTAGCGTCATAGGCATTCCTGGACAGGTCTATGGGATGGGCCAATGCGTTCTCAGAAGGATAGGGGCATTTTTGGGTTGGTCTATGGGGCAGGACTTAAATGTCCTTATTCCCACAATATTCATACTGGTCAGAATGTTATATGTCGCTGCCTTTGGCCGCTTTGCCCTTTTGAATGGGAGGATGGCCCCTGTTTATCTGACTATTGGGGAGAACAAGAGATAGCCAAAAATAGGAAAATATATTCTTAGAAAATTTCCTAAAAACAAACAGTGAATAGCATAATTTGCAATTTATTAGCCCTGCTATACAGTAAATCATCAGACAGGGGGCAACAAAGAGGACAGAAGAAAACTCCTCCCGGAATAAACTACATCTCATATTCAGTGTAAACATAAAAGGATTTGGAAAAAACAATTTCTTAAAATGTCTTTACCATGTGACTAATGACGATTTAATATTTTATTTGTACCATAGTCCACCACGACTTGGAACTGGCCACTAAATTCTAACATTTGCTCCATGCATCCTTGAGCCATAGAAGATAAGTTAAGCCTATGGGAATGAGGAGGCAGGGGCAACAAAAAGTAGCTGTATGGATGTTTTTTTATGAACCTTCCTTCAGGAGGAAGCGGCAGCAGTGGGAAATGAGAAGATTATATTGTGATCATTATTTTTTGAGTAAACCATCGGAACAAGGCGGAAGCCGTGATGTGCAAGGTCAGCGCTGTTTATGAGGCTCAGTCAGCAAAAAAAGCGCTTCACTTCGCTCAGGTCTTAGATCTATAATTCGTCTACTTTGGCATAGATCTGTGACAAATTTGAAAATATACACAATTTTTTTTGTATGGACCATCCCCAAAATAATTATGGTACCTTTTTTTAATACAATGAGAAAGATTTATTTAGTAACACGCACAACGCACTAGAGCTCTGACACAAAGCTATGGAGTGTGACGAATACCAAATTTATTGTGCTCTTTATGCAATTTTTACACCTTTTTAGAAGGGGATGTGGATAATAGCAGTAGAGAAAATGTGCTGGATTTATTAGCGTGTACTATTATACTGTAAGGCCAGTAATGTCCACAAATTGCTGACGTGACTTCATCATCGAGAACGGATGCCAGAACCACTCGTCATCACATGCAATGTTCTCTTACCTAAAATGGATGACAATAGTGTCTGCTGCAATGGTTTCCAAATGGACCTAAGGTCCTTGTTGAAAAAGGGTTTTTTGGCACATGTGTTACACACCTGTCTCGACTCCGTTTCCTTCCCCTGGGTCCGCTGCTCTCTGTTGTGCTCCACGTCAGGTTGTGCAGGTTGCCTTGAGAGGATCAATGACATCATCTCCACACACCTGTGTCTTGGGATTGAGACTCCATGTTTGGATTCCTCCATTAACTGAACTTTTCAACTTGCATTCATCCCTGCTCAGTTTCACTTAATCTGTCCTGCTGATCTTGATATTCCTGTATGTTCCAAGTCATCGCTGCTCACGTGCCTCCATGCTTGCTGCATCAATGCCGGTGGTCCGTATGCCCACCCAGTCCTGAGGCTAGAGGATCCACCTCACCCTGTGAACCTGACAACTTTCACGTGGACTAACATTGCTGCGGTACAGGGCGCAGTCTGCAGCCTCTCGTATTCCGTTTTTCTTGGCCTTGAGCTGTAATGCCTAGACATAACAAGGCTCCTATCCTAGTGCATGGGTCATTACGTACACTTGCCAGTTTTCCCAAAATGTCCATAAATCTTACAGAAAAAAAAAAGAGTTGGCAAATCTCCTGGGCACGTGGCAAAGCCTCCTGAAACCTCCTGCAAAGCATCAAGATTTCTTGTGAGACAAAGCCCTGAGTTTCCAAATGCACATTAGGTGGGAAACGGGGAGTACATGGGGTCATGGTCTAAAAAAAAAAAAAAAGGAACCTATGAAGCAAATTTTCACCTCTCGTTGCATGCGCCGAACTCATCAGACCTCAAGAAGCACCAAAAGTTATCAAGTATACCATTATTGTTCCGCATTCACCTCTTATTTCAAGCCTCCTGAGATTCGGCTGTGACGGGGTATTGTTGGATCTGTCCGCCTTTCATAGAAGAGAGAAGAACTACCATAAGTTCTTAGGTTCTAGGCTTAGACATTACACAGGAGGCCAGACTGACCCCATAGTGGAATTTGCTGTGGAGTAGTGTAAGTTTGAGTGGACGCCAACACTGGAAATTTCCTCCGTGAGTGTAAGTGCACAAGACCATTTTCTCTACATCCCATTATTCTGATCAGACATTGACCATACTTTGATCAGAGTGACGTCAGTTTTTCTCATAGGCGGGGAAATAGAAAAGTTTCTCCAACCTCTCCATTCTATCAGTCCGTGAAAATCGATCTGCAGTCAGATATTATCCACTTTTGATCCAATGTTTTCTCAGGGACTTATATTCTTGTATTCCTACACTCGGTTCAAAATCAGACAAGTCTCCGATTTCTTTCCTCGGACCACTCGATCCGCGGAAAAAATCAGAAATGTGCACAGCCCCGTAGAACAACATGGGTACAAGTGCTATCCGTGAAAAACACATATAGAACTCGCCCAGTATAATCGGTGGTTTGCACGAGCCCCGAGTGTGGGAGCCATGGCATCAATGTGAACCGAGGGGTGAAACCCATGGAGAATACAGTGTTACGCAGCACCAATTATATTCTGTGTGTACAGTGGACGGAGGCTTTTGGTTGTGGTCAGGGGCACTGTTGGGTTTGATTACACATATTCCGGTCCAAGTTTGTGGTAAGCCACATAGGTAAAGACCTGGACAGGGAAAGAACAGCGTCATGAGTCACGGTCAGTGTTTTTATACTGAAGAAGGTGCAAGATAATTGTAAGAATTTCAACATGGTTGGAATCCAGCCATTTATCCGAGTGTCGGCCACTTATTTCCCGCATTGGGCTTGCATGCGATGTGTGTGTTGGACGCTGCCATGATTTTAGCACAGTTTGTTACTGTGCCATAATGGATTGTGGATACACACAGCACTCTGGCTAAAAAAAACATTCGTCTAAACCCAGTCTTCCAGCTTGTGGTCGTGCACATTTTGGAATCGATAGCAGCTTAGTATATATTTTTTTGCAAAAAAAAACGTATCAACTAAATACCCTGTTCTTTCCATCTTTTGACTAGCACTTGCTTATTACTGTGATTTTTTTTTTTTTTTTTACAACAGAGTATTTTTGACCCCACTGTGCTGTTTTGTGTCTTCAAGTTTCTTGGTGGTGTGAACAGGTTCCTACAGACTTGTTCAATGTGCAAGTAGCCCATGTGTTTCTGGTTCTATAATTGTTCTCTTGTTTCTACAAGACTAGGGAGTCCACCACTCCATATGAGTCATTTGCATCAAAGCTGCTCCATCCAGCATGTCCACATGGATATTCCCTCTCTGATCCCTGCTTATACAGGTACTATACAGATGATCAGGTTTTTAAATACATCAGATAGGGATTATATACATTAGGTAGGACTGCTCTATATGGGTATACCTTGACGATTGGTGGAGCAGCTTAGTATATATTTTTTTGCAAAAAAACGTATCAACTAAATACCCTGTTTTTTCCATCTTTTGACTAGCACTTGCTTATTACTGTGATTTTTTTTTTTTTTTTTACAACAGAGTATTTTTGACCTCACTGTGCTCTTTTGTGTCTTCACATTTTGGAATCGATAGTCCGTGTGTATAGCATCGCAGCATGCACTATTCTCATTCTCCATACAGACTAGAATAGTGCAGAATAGAAGGTAATTTCTGCACACGTCCGTGATGTGGACGAGCACATAGGGCAGAAAGACTAGCCCAATTTTTATACGTCTGTCTGATCACAGCCTAAAGCTATTCTGAACCTGTGAACTCTGACTCTCACTGCTCGCTGCTGGGATTTACACATTGCCTGCGTCACGCTGCATAGCTGCATGCTGCGGATCAAGGCTCAGTCTGAAGCCTCTCCTTTTCCTCCGCCTTGGGGCTCATTCATACTATTGATTTTCGTGTATAAGTGTTATCCGTTGTTTGCATGAATAGCACTCGTAGCTGTGATACTATAAGGGTTCATTCACATGACCGGACAATCGTGGAGACATGTCCGATTTAGAATCAAGGGTCAGTTCAAAATCGGCAATGTCTATGGGTCTGTGAAAAAAATCATACCACACGCTGATGACATCCAAGCGTGGTCCGATTTTCACGGACTATCAGAAAGGAGAAGGTGGAAAAACTCTTATTTATTTTTTTTCTCAATGTATAAGAAAAACTGACCAAAGTCTGATCAAAATAATCTGTCCGTTTTTCTTGTACGTGAGAAAAATTGATGTCTGAATGAGGCCTTTGGCTTTTTACGTATGGGTGTAATGGGGCTACTATTCTAGCACATGGGTCCATTACTCATATTTGCTAACTCTCCAGAAATATGGAGGCTTACAAAAAAGACGAAGATCTTTTGTGTTTTATGGTGCAATGCGCCATCATCAGAAAAAGCCCTAGGTGTCCAAAAACTCAAGAGACAAAACATGGAGAGCACATGTATGTCCATAAAAGTGCCTGCATGAGAAGACTAGCAGCCATGCAGTGGTGCTTCTATAATAGTGCCAGCCAATGTGTCCGCATGGCACTCTGAGCCCCACTCTCCTCAGTTTAGTCACTTGGTCCCCATAATAGTGACAGCCTCCAAAAAAGTGCCTGCATAAGAATGACAACTACTGTCCCTCTATAAAGGTGGCAACCATTGCCCTCCAGAGTGCCATTCATTCACTTTATTTTTTTTGTATTTGCTCCAATCCTGGATCCCAAATGACATGGAAGCTTTTATTGCAATGGTTATGGGGGCACTATTCTGGAGCGATTGTGCCAGACTTTTATGACTAGGATTAGTAGGTTAGAAATGATGCCATGAGTCTGGAACAAGAGAGAAGCCTTGTGCCAGGCAGAATGGAGATGATAATGACAGCATAGTATGGAAATACCCCCAAAAACTGGACCTTATTAGAATCTGGGGCAGCTGGGGAGTCGTCTGCCGTAGGTTTTTCCAGTAAAATCCTTGAGATTTCTGCACAATATGACTTGTACTCAGGGTCTAAGTGATCCCAGATCATGACTGATCCCTCCATACTCTGCTCCCGGCGCTGATCCTGAGGGACGGCTGTGTAGGAGTTCATATTCTCAATTTAAAGAGTTCCAGATAATTGTACTGAACACAAAGAGGTTGTTATGCAGCCACCTCCGAGGCGCACACATATCTCATTGTCCTCCTCAACTTTTCGCCTTCGCAGTCCCTGATGTGCAAAATAAACTTGAAGCCCTGGGTACATTATAGTGGGGGGATGTAAAATCCAGCCTCAGTAAATAGGGGAGGGTAAATTGTAAGGAAACTTTATTAAACAGGAATATTTAATGATGAGATGAAGCTCACTTGGTGCAAGTCAATTTTCTCCAAAATTCACAGCTTAGAATGTGTAATTATCAATGAGGAGGGCCGAGAACATTACTCCAAAACAAGCTGCATTTCATTTCTGTGTAAACCATTGGTTGGAAGTATTTCCATATTATAACAATTGCTCTTAATTTAGACACTGTTTTTTTGCAACTTTGCATCTACTGTGCATCATACACACCCAGAATGTACACAGATAAGAGCAGGCGAAGTATGTCCTGTGCAAACTTCACTCACATGCAAACCTTCTTCAACCGCATCCATATCCATGGGCTGTATTCACATTATGCCATGAGAATATTGTATATGCACCAAAAAAAACTTTCAGGGCATATGGCAAAAATAATCAAAAGCCGAGACCTGAGGGATATATTGTTTTGTTACTTTTTATACCCTTTTTTCAGTTCAAAAAGAATACCAGACTGTGATCTCCAATACTCACCTACCCTGTCCTCCTCCTTCTGCCAGTTTGCTGTGTTCCTTGTCAGTGGCAAACAGTATCCACAGATGTCTCAACCACACTCTGTTATGATGGCGACGCAATGCACTCGGGATAATAGGTAACACACTATACACTGCAACTGACTCTGCCAGTTTACAGACTAGAGATCCTGACCCCGCAGTCCCTAGTGGTTACGGTAAGAGCTGAGATAGCCCTAACCGCAGACTGGATGATGGCAACTCGGACCTGTGCTTCCTGAAAGGCTTCAAGCACTTCAGATTCCTCCTAAAGAACCAGAGGGCAGAGCAGAGTGAAAATTACCTACAGAAGTGAAAGTGTGCTGAAATGAAAAGAGATACCAGAGTGAGTAAAACAAACCACGAAATACGAAATAAAGAATTAAGTACATACTGGCAGTGAATATGCCGCCTACATCCTATAAAGAAGCAGAAGATGGGTGCAGAGTAAACAACATAAACAGAAAAGAGATAAGCCTTAGCCGGTCTTTCACTGCCTGGCTTAAACTACAGCAGTATGGCTGGACATCCAAATGAGACTATCACCAGTAGGAAATATCAGCAGGGGAAAATTATATAAAGCTGCACCCGAAAAATGATAAGGCAGACACATTAGTAAATGAAAACACCTGTTACCCTAAAAAGACTGAAGCAGGGATAACATAAACTAATCATCCCTGGAGAAAAGGTGTAACTGCCGTGGCTCGGTGGACAGAAATGCCAACCACAAAGCACAGGCTCAAGGGTTTAAACCCAGACGCATGACACCCCTTTTCAGTCCCAGCCACTTTCTCCACAACAGTGTCAGCCAACTTGCACCAAGACAACCCAACTCGCACCTCCTAGACCTTATAGGGTGGATCAGTGGTGGAATGTTGCTTGAGTATTCAGGTACTTGTTGTTGTACATGCTGCAACCATGTATGTTATGATGCGGTGGTCTAGGAGCAACATGGAACGAGCTCTGAAGGAAGTGGTAACTGTACTGACCGCAGTCCCTAAGCTCAACACAACACTAGAAGTAGCCGTGGAATGCTCCTAACTCTCCCTAGGCATCTCGTCACAGCCTAAGAGCTAACTACCCCTAAAGACAGAAGCAGGAAAACTATCTTGCCTCAGAGAAAATCCCCAAAGGATAGATTAGCCCCCCACAAATAATGACTGTGAGTGGAGAGGAAAAAGACATACACAGAATGAAACCAGGATGAGCACAGGAGGCCAGTCTAGCTTGATAGATAGGACAGGATGGAATACTGTGCGGTCAGTATAAAACACTACAAAAATCCACGCAGAGTTTGCAAAAAAAATCTCCACACCTGACTAAAGGTGTGGAGGGTAAATCTGCTTCCCAGAGCTTCCAGCAAGACAGAATTAATTCATACTGATAACGCTGGACAAACATAGAAAGCACTGAACGGATAAGTCCACAATCCGTGAACAGAAAAGCGCAAGCAAAAAGCTTTGCTGAACTGGTCAGGATAACAGGGAAATCCAAAGAGATGTGAATCCAACCAGGAAACATTTACAAGTGGCACTGGCTGAAGGAACAGCCAGGCCTAAATAGCTGAGCAGAAGAGACGATAAGTGGAGGCAGCTGATGACAGCTAACTCCAAGGAGCAGCCATACCACTTGAAACCACAAGAGGGAGCCCAAGAGCAGAACTCACAAAAGTGCCACTTACAACCACCGGAGGGAGCCCAAGAGTGGAATTCACAACAGTACCCCCCCCCTTGAGGAGGGGTCACCGAACCCTCACCAGAGCCCCCAGGCCGATCAGGACGAGCCAAATGAAAAGCACAAACCAAATCGGTGGCATGGACATCGGAGGCAACAACCCAAGAATTATCCTCCTGACCATAACCCTTCCACTTGACAAGATACTGAAGCCTCCGCCTCGAAAAACGAGAATCCAAAATCTTCTCAACCTCATATTCCAACTCTCCCTCAACCAACACTGGGGCAGGAGGGTCAACCGAGGGAACAACGGGCACCACATATCTCCGCAACAAAGATCTATGGAAAACATTATGAATGGCAAAAGAGGCTGGAAGAGCCAAACGAAAAGACACAGGATTAATAATTTCAGAAATTTTATAAGGACCAATAAACCGAGGCTTAAACTTAGGGGAAGAAACCTTCATAGGAACATGACGAGAAGACAACCAAACCAAATCCCCCACACGAAGCCGGGGACCAACACACCGACGGCGGTTAGCAAAACGTTGAGCCCTTTCCTGAGACAACGTCAAATTGTCCACCACATGAGTCCAAATCTGCTGCAGCCTGTCCACCACAGAATCAACACCAGGACAATCAGAAGGCTCAACCTGCCCAGAAGAAAAACGAGGATGAAAACCAAAATTACAAAAGAAAGGTGAAACTAAAGTAGCCGCACTAGCCCGATTATTAAGGGCAAACTCGGCCAACGGCAAGAAAGACACCCAATCATCCTGATCAGCAGACACAAAGCATCTCAAATAGGTCTCCAAGGTCTGATTAGTTTGCTCAGTTTGGCCATTAGTCTGAGGATGAAACGCCAAAGAAAAAGACAAATCAATGCCCATTCTAGCACAAAAGGCCCGCCAAAATCTAGAGACAAACTGAGAACCTCTGTCAGAGACAATATTCTCCGGAATGCCATGCAAACGAACCACATGCTGAAAAAATAAAGGAACCAGATCTGAGGAGGAAGGCAACGTAGGCAAAGGTACCAGATGGACCATTTTAGAGAACCGGTCACAAACAACCCAGATAACAGACATCTTCTGGGAAACAGGATGATCCAAAATAAAATCCATGGAAATATGCGTCCAGGGCCTCTCAGGGACCGGCAAAGGCAAATGCAACCCACTAGCGCGGGAACAGCAAGGCTTGGCCCGGGCGCAAGTCCCACAGGACTGCACAAAAGCACGCACATAGCGCGACAAGGAAGGCCACCAAAAGGACCTAGCAACCAAATCTCTGGTACCAAAAATCCCAGGATGACCAGCCAACACTGAACAATGAACCTCAGAAATAACCTTACTTGTCCATCTATCAGGAACAAACAGATTCCCCACTGGACAGCGGTCAGGCCTATCAGCCTGAAATTCCTGAAGCACCCGCCGCAAATCAGGGGAGATAGCAGAAAGAATCACCCCCTCCTTAAGAATGCCAACCGGCTCAAGGACTCCAGGAGAATCAGGCGAAAAACTCCTAGAGAGGGCATCAGCCTTAACATTCTTAGATCCCGGAAGATACGAGACCACAAAATCAAAACGGGAAAAAAACGGGGACCATCGAGCCTGTCTAGGATTCAGCCGCTTGGCCGACTCGAGGTAAATCAAATTCTTATGATCAGTCAGGACCACAACGCGGTGTTTAGCTCCCTGAAGCCAATGTCGCCACTCCTCAAACGCCCACTTCATAGCCAACAACTCCCGATTGCCGACATCATAATTGCGTTCCGCAGGCGAAAACTTTGTGGAAAAAAAAGCACACGGTTTCATCAAAGAACCACCAGACTCCCTCTGAGACAAAACGGCCCCTGCCCCAATCTCAGAAGCGTCGACCTCAACCTGAAAAGGAAGAGAAACATCCAGCTGACGCAACACAGGGGCAGAAGTAAATCGGCGTTTTAGCTCCTGAAAGGCCTCAACAGCCTCAGAGGACCAATTCGTCACATCAGCGCCTTTCTTCGTCAAATCAGTAAGGGGCTTAACCACACTGGAAAAATTGGCAATGAAACGGCGATAGAAATTAGCAAAGCCCAAAAATTTTTGAAGGCCCTTCACAGATGTGGGTTGGATCCAGTCATGAATAGCTTGGACCTTAACAGGATCCATTTCTATAGACGAGGGAGAAAAAATAAAACCCAAAAAAGAGACCTTCTGAACTCCGAATAGGCACTTAGACCCCTTCACAAACAAAGCATTATCACGAAGGATCTGGAACACCATCCTGACCTGCTTCACATGAGACTCCCAATCATCGGAAAAAATCAAAATATCATCCAAATATACGACCATGAATTTATCAAGATAATTGCGGAAAATATCATGCATGAAAGACTGGAACACAGATGGAGCATTAGAGAGCCCAAATGGCATCACAAGATATTCAAAATGGCCTTCGGGCGTATTAAATGCAGTTTTCCATTCGTCACCCTGTTTAATACGAACAAGATTATATGCCCCTCGGAGGTCGATCTTAGTAAACCAACTAGCCCCCTTAATCTGAGCAAACAAATCAGTAAGCAAAGGCAAGGGGTATTGGAATTTGACCGTGATCTTTTTAAGAAGACGATAATCAATACAGGGTCTCAAGGAGTCATCCTTCTTAGCAACAAAAAAGAAACCCGCTCCCAATGGTGACGAAGAGGGCCGAATATGCCCCTTCTCCAAAGACTCCTTAACATAACTCCACATGGCGGCATGCTCTGGCACAGACAGATTGAAAAGTCGGCCCTTAGGGAACTTGCAACCAGGAATCAAGTTAATAGCACAATCACAGTCCCTGTGCGGAGGAAGGGAACTGGACTTGGGCTCATCAAATACATCCTGGAAATCCGACAAAAACTCAGGGACCTCAGAAGAGGGGGAAGAGGAAATTGACATCAAAGGAACGTCACTATGTACCCCTTGACAACCCCAACTAGTCACCGACATAGTTTTCCAATCCAGCACCGGATTATGTTCCTGTAACCATGGAAAACCCAGTACAACAACATCATGCAGGTTATGCAACACCAGAAAACAGCAATCTTCCTGATGTGCTGGAGCCATGTACATGGTCATCTGCGTCCAGTACTGAGGTTTATCCTTGGCCAATGGTGTAGCATCAATACCCCTCATAGGAATAGGGCTCTGCAAAGGCTGCAAGGAAAAACCACAGCGCCTGGCGAATTCTAAGTCCATTAAGTTCAGGGCAGCGCCTGAATCCACAAATGCCATGACAGAAAAGGACGACAATGAGCAAATCAGGGTCACAGATAAGAGAAATTTAGGCTGTATAGTACTAATGGTAACAGACCTAGCGACTCTCTTAGTACGCTTAGGGCAATCAGAGATAACATGAGCAGAATCACCACAGTAAAAACACAGCCTATTCTGACGTCTGAATTCCTGCCGTTCTGTTCTAGTCAAAATCCTATCACATTGCATAGGTTCTGGACTCTGCTCAGAGGATACTGCCATATGGTGCACAGCTTTGCGCTCGCGCAGACGCCGATCGATCTGAATGGCTAGAGACATAGATTCGCTCAAACCGGCAGGCGTAGGAAAGCCCACCATAACATCTATAAGGGCTTCAGAAAGACCTTTTCTGAAAATAGCAGCCAGAGCCTCTTCATTCAATTTAGTGAGCACAGACCATTTTCTAAATTTCTGGCAGTATAACTCTGCCACTTCCTGACCTTGACACAAGGCCAACAGGGTTTTTTCTGCATGATCCACAGAATTAGGTTCGTCATACAATAATCCGAGCGCTTGAAAAAATGCATCAACATTCAATAATGCCGGATCCCCTGTTTCAAGAGAAAAAGCCCAGTCTTGAGGGTCACCACGCAGCAAGGATATGATGATTTTTACTTGCTGAATGGGATCACCAGAAGAACGGCGTTTCAAAGTAAAAAAACAATCTGCAGTTATTTTTAGTTCAAAAACTTGGATCTGTCCCCAAAAAAACAAATCAGGAGTAGGAATTCTAGGCTCTAAAGCCGGAGTCTGGACAACATAGTCCTGGATACTCTGTACTCTTGCAGCAAGTTGATCCACACGAGAAAACAAACCCTGAACATCCATACCAAAGCATATATCCTGAACCACCCAGATATCAAGAGGAAAAAAAAGACAAACCAGAGCACAGAAAAAAAAATGGTTCAGAACTTTCTTTTCCTTCTTTTGAGATGCATTTAATTCATTTTTGGCCACTTGTACTGTTATGATGCGGTGGTCTAGGAGCAACATGGAACGAGCTCTGAGGGAAGTGGTAACTGTACTGACCGCAGTCCCTAAGCTCAACACAACACTAGAAGTAGCCGTGGAATGCTCCTAACCAGGGGTGGATTAAGGGTAGCCAGGGCCCCGGGCTGTTCAGACACTGTGGGCCCCCCCGGTCATGTGATGGGGGTCATGTGACGGGGGTCATGTGACGGGGGTCATGATATACCCGAACCAGATTATTCCAGAAAAATGGCCGGGCCCTACTCTACTGTAACCTATTAAATATTTGTTAATCTGCAATACAATTTAGGTATATTTTGATCAATATCATCACATACAAGGAACAAATACCACCGCACCATGACCAGACCACAAATTACAACAACAGTGATCAAATAATATCACATACAAGGAACAAATACCACTGCACCATGTCAAGACCACATATTACCACCACTTGGTGACCAAATAGCACATACAAGGGACAAATACCACAACACCATTTCCAGACCACATAGAGACTGAATACTACAATACTGATCAGTAATAAAAAAACAAACAAAAAAAAACACAATACTATCACCATAAGTGCCAGTATTCACAGGAGATCTGTACTTAGTATGCAGTGTCTGTGTAGAGGTAATACAGTGATCACCGGTGGTATTATACACAGGAGCTCTGTATATAATGTATAGGTAATACAGTGATCACTGGTGACATTGTACACAGGACCGCTGTATATAGTATACAGTGTATAGTGTCAGTGTATAGGTAACACTGACTCACCAGTGACGTCTCTAGGTGAAGTCCTTCATCTTTCATCCAGCACAGACCGCCATCATTTCTTCCAGCCAGGACTCGTTTCTGCAGGAAATAACACAGTTATCTCGAGCTCCGCTTGCAGAACACATTACTTAATTTTTCACAACTTTTACATTACACCACATGAAGAAAAAAAGGCGATATAGTGTCACTCTGCACAGTAACAGGACCGCCCCCCATTTAAAACAGTATCCTCAAAAAAATAAAATAAATACATCACTGCAGTAATAATATCCCTTAAGCCCCTATGGTAATAATATTCCCCATCCTGGCCCCGTGTGTCTCATTCCTGGCTCCAGCCATATGTTCTCGCATCCTGCCCTCGTGAGTATCTATTCTACCCCATATGATCTCCACATCCTGCCCCATATGTCTCCATCGTATCCATCCTGCCCCATGATCCAATCCTGCCCCATGTCTTTCATTCTGCCCCTTGTCTCCAATCATGCCCCGTGTCTACATTCTGCCCATGCCTCCAGTCCTGCCCCCAGTGTGTCCAGCAATCTGCCCCAGTGTCCAGCAATCTGCTCCAGTGTGTCCAGCATTGCCCCCAGACAGTGTCTCCAGCATATTGCCCCCAGTATGTCCAGCATTGCCCCCAGACAGTGTCTCCAGCATATTGCCCCCAGTATGTCCAGCATTGCCCCCAGACAGTGTGTCCAGCAATCTGCCCCAGTGTGTCCAGCATATTACCACCAGTGTGTCCAGCAATGTGCCCCAGTATGTCCAGCATTTCCCCCAGTGTCTCCAGCAATCTGCCCCAGTGTCTCCAGCAATCTGCCCCAGTGTCTCCAGCAATCTGCCCCAGTGTCCTCCAGCAATCTGCCCCAATGTCCTCCAGCATTGCCCCAGTGTCCTCCAGCAATCTGCCCCAGTGTCCTCCAGCAATCTGCCCCAGTGTCCTCCAGCATTGCCCCAGTGTCCTCCAGCAATCTGCCCCAGTGTCCTCCAGCATTGCCCCAGTGTCCTCCAGCAATCTGCCCCAGTGTCTCCAGCATTGCCCCAGTGTCTCCAGCATTGCCCCAGTGTCCTCCAGCAATCTGCCCCAGTGTCCTCCAGCAATCTGCCCCAGTGTCCTCCAGCAATCTGCCCCCGTGTCCTCCAGCAATCTGCCCCAGTGTCCTCCAGCATTGCCCCAGTGTCCTCCAGCAATCTGCCCCAGTGTCCTCCAGCATTGCCCCGTTGCCCTCCAGCAATCTGCCCTAGTGTCCTCCAGCATTGCCCCAGTGTCCTCCAGCATTGCCCCAGTGTCCTCCAGCAATCTGCCCCAGTGTCCTCCAGCAATCTGCCCCAGTGTCCTCCAGCAATCTGCCCCAGTGTCCTCCAGCAATCTGCCCCAGTGTCCTCCAGCATTGCCCCAGTGTCCTCCAGCAATCTGCCCCAGTGTCCTCCAGCAATCTGCCCCAGTGTCCTCCAGCATTGCCCCAGTGTCCTCCAGCAATCTGCCCCAGTGTCCTCCAGCATTGCCCCGTTGCCCTCCAGCAATCTGCCCTAGTGTCCTTCAGCATTGCCCCAGTGTCCTCCAGCATTGCCCCAGTGTCCTCCAGCAATCTGCCCCAGTGTCCTCCAGCAATCTGCCCCAGTGTGTCCACCGTTATAAAATAAAAACAAAAACAAAAAAAAAAAACAGTCTCCTCACCTGTCCGCGCTCCAGCGGTGAGCTCCCTCCAACAGAGCACACTCGCCGGCGACTGACAATGACATCAGACGCCGGCGACGTGTGCGCTGCGGCCGACTTCAGCTGCCAGCCTCCAATTGGCTGGCGGCTGTTGTTGTTAACTATTGACGTGCGGGCGCGTGCCCGCACGTCAATAGGAAACCGCCGCAGCGCCGGAAGGGGCCCGGTGAGCAGATGAGACGGGGCCCGATGCGGGCCCCCTCTCTCTGCCCACCGGGTACGGGGGCACATAAATGCCGGCGGCGGCCGCCGGCATTCACAGATGATTATCAGAGGGTCAATCTGTGCGGTAGCCCAGGGCCCCCCCAGACCACTGGGCCCTGGGCTACCGCCCATATTGACCCTCTGATAATCCGCCCCTGCTCCTAACTCTCCCTAGGCATCTCGTACAGCCTAAGAGCTAACTACCCCTAAAGACAGAAGCAGGAAAACTATCTTGCCTCAGAGAAAATTCCCAAAGGATAGATTAGCCCCCCACAAATAATGACTGTGAGTGGAGAGGAAAAAGACATACACAGAATGAAACCAGGATGAGCACAGGAGGCCAGTCTAGCTTGATAGATAGGACAGGATGGAATACTGTGCGGTCAGTATAAAACACTACAAAAATCCACGCAGAGTTTACAAAAAAAATCTCCACACCTGATTAAAGGTGTGGAGGGTAAATCTGCCTCCCAGAGCTTCCAGTAAGACAGAATTAATTCATACTGATAACGCTGGACAAACATAGAAAGCACTGAACGGATAAGTCCACAATCTGTGAACAGAAAAGCGCAAGCAAAAACTTAGCTTTGCTGAACTGGTCAGGATAACAGGGAAATCCAAAGAGATGTGAATCCAACCAGGAACCATTTACAAGTGGCACTGGCTGAAGGAACAGCCAGGCCTAAATAGCTGAGCAGAAGAGACGATAAGTGGAGGCAGCTGATGACAGCTAACTCCAAGGAGCAGCCATACCACTTGAAACCACAAGAGGGAGCCCAAGAGCAGAACTCACAAAAGTGCCACTTACAACCACCGGAGGGAGCCCAAGAGCGGAATTCACAATACATGTATTGCCTTCCTGCTCTGTCAAGAGTTTTTCACAGACCCAGTTAGTTCTGCTATATCACTGCGTCAACTCTGCTGTACTACTGCCAGCTCTGCTGTGCTACTGCCAGCTCTGCTGTACTACTGCCAGCTCTGCTGTACTACTGCCAGCTCTGCTGTACTACTGCCAGCTCTGCTGTGCTACTGCCAGCTCTGCTGTACTACTGCCAGCTCTGCTGTACTACTGCCAGCTCTGCTGTACTACTACCAGCTCTGCTGTACTACTACCAGCTCTGCTGTACTACTGCCAGCTCTGCTGTACTACTACCAGCTCTGCTGTACTACTACCAGCTCTGCTGTACTACTGCCAACTCTGCTGTACTACTGCCAGCTCTGCTGTGCTACTTCCAGCTCTGCTGTACTACTGCCAGCTCTGCTGTACTACTGCCAGCTCTGCTGTACTACTACCAGCTCTGCTGTACTACTGCCAACTCTGCTGTACTACTGCCAGCTCTGCTGTACTACTGCCAGCTCTGCTGTACTACTGCCAGCTCTGCTGTACTACTGCCAGCTCTGCTGTACTACTGCCAGCTCTGCTGTACTACTGCCAGCTCTGCTGTACTACTGTGAGCTCTGCTGTATTACTGCCAGCTCTGCTGTATTACTGCCAGCTCTGCTGTACTACTGCCAGCTCTGCTTAGATCTCTGTGACAAAGTCACTTCTCCTAGTTCGCTAAGTCAACTTTGCCATATTGTTGTGCCTCTAAGTTTTGTTTCACTTGTACTTCTATCTGTCAACATTATTTCACAGCAGAAAACCAAGGAAAAAATCCTATAAAATACCTTTTATTTAAATTCGGTATAAAACACAAAAAATAGAAAAAAATCATGTCCATAAGGGTCATCAAAAATATATAGTGTCTGGTTGGTATGAACATATCTTTATGTCAATTCATAGGAAAAAATCTAAGGGAATAGAAGGTGTCTTTACCCTAAGTATCCCTTCCTGACAGCGGAGGTTGGCACCCTGGAGATAGAGTATCGGGCCCCCACTCCACGTAGGCTATCTCTACCTGACCCTTACAAGATATTCCAAAACAAAGCCAACATCAACACCCAATAAAGTGTTTAAGTGCTGTAAAAGCATAAGTCTGGCTAGGCCTATACAGTACTGGTCTAAAGGTGTAAATACCTCTCTATAACTGTAATTTAATTTAAGACTCTTAGGATAGAAAGAGGTGCTGTAAAGAGATTCTCAGATTCATAACTAACTCTTAACGAGAAATCTTCTGCATCAAATGAGTCAATGGATCCAATAACAGAGATGATCTGTATGTATCTATATGACCGTATAGGGGTAGTCCCAATAATTGGGAAGTAGGTATAAGTAAAGTAAATCCTATTACCGGAAGGTCATATAATCATCAGTTATAGTCTGATTGTTGACAATGTAAAAAAAGATCAATCGCACATAACCAAAGCATATTAGTAACAAAGAAAACTAACCCCAAAGCGTAACAGTCATAACTCATGTCAGACTTTAGCCAGATGAACACAGCACATCCATAATAGATTAGTACAAAGTCAAAATGAATACAAGCAGACCAATAATAAACTTATTTACAGCCGCGACACATGCAGGGATTGTCTGTTTGTTAGGCAATTCCTGCATGTGTTGCAGCTGTCGAACAGCCACGAGAGATGCAGCCACGGAGTATTATAGCACGCTGAAGATGTTCTATTAGGACTCAAGCTCGTATGACACCTTCTCTGAGCACACTCACCACTATTGTTTTTTTATTATGGTAATTAAGGCATTCGCCATAATAATGACAATTTTGTAGTTCTATAATACTGCTCCTATGTGCAAGAGTATAACTACTATAATACTGCTCCTATGTACAAGAATATAACTACTATAATACTGCTCCTATGTACAAGAATATAACTACTATAATACTGCTCCTATGCACAAGAATATAACTACTATAATACTGCCCCTATGTACAAGAATATAACTACTATAATATTGCCCCTATGTACAAGAATATAACTACTATAATACTGCTCCTATGTACAAGAATATAACTACTATAATACTGCTCCTATGTACAAGAATATAACTACTATAATATTGCCCCTATGTACAAGAATATAACTACTATAATACTGCCCCTATGTACAAGAATATAACTACTATAATACTGCCCCTATCTACAAGAATATAACTACTATAATACTGCTCCTATGTACAAGAATATAACTACTATAATATTGCCCCTATGTACAAGAATATAACTACTATAATACTGCCCCTATGTACAAGAATATAACTACTATAATATTGCCCCTATGTACAAGAATATAACTACTATAATACTGCCCCTATGTACAAGAATATAACTACTATAATATTGCCCCTATGTACAAGAATATAACTACTATAATACTGCTCCTATGTACAAGAATATAACTACTATAATACTGCTCCTATGTACAAGAATATAACTACTATAATACTGCTCCTATGTACAAGAATATAACTACTATATTACTGCTCCTATATACAAGAATATAACTACTATATTACTGCTCCTATATACAAGAATATAACTACTATAATATTGCCCCTATGTACAAGAATATAACTACTATAATACTGCCCCTAAGTACAAGAATATAACTACTATAATACTGCAAAACAAGAAGAGAATGTCCAGCTTCACTGAATCCATAAAAAAAGAGTTTTCTTTATTCACAAACTTTAAGCATAGAGGATACAGACTTCAGCACAAACCATATGGGTAAGAATCTCGAGATTCTTACCCATATGGTTTGTGCTGAAGTCTGTATCCTCTATGCTTAAAGTTTGTGAATAAAGAAAACTCTTTTTTACGGATTCAGTGAAGCTGGATTTTCTTCTTGTTTTGGACTTTATACGCCTGGACACAGCGGGTCCGTGCTCCTGAAGTTTGGTTTATGCATCACGGGTGAGCTGGCTTATATTTCTTCTTTCCAACTATAATACTGCCCCTATACACAAGAATATAACTACTACAATACTGCCCCTATATACAAGAATATAACTACTATAATACTGCTCCCATGTACAAGAATATAACTACTATAATACTGCCCCTATGTACAAGAATATAACTACTATAATACTGCTCCCATGTACAAGAATATAACTACTATAATACTGCTCCTATGTACAAGAATATAACTACTATAATACTGCCCCTATACACAAGAATATAACTACTATAATACTGCCCCTATATACAAGAATATAACTACTATAATACTGCTCCTATGTGCAAGAATATAACTACTATAATACTGCCCCTATGTACAAGAATATACCTACTATAATACTGCCCCTATGTGCTAGAATATAACTACTATATTACTGCCCCTATGTACAAGAATATACCTACTATAATACTGCCCCTATGTGCTAGAATATAACTACTATAATACTGCTCCTATGTACAAGAATATAACTACTATAATACTGCTCCTATGTACAAGAATATAACTACTATAATACTGCTCCTATGTACAAGAATATAACTACTATAATACTGCTCCTATGTACAAAAATATAACTACTATAATACTGCCCCTATGTACAAGAATATACCTACTATAATACTACCCCTATGTGCTAGAATATAACTACTATAATACTGCCCCTATGTACAAGAATATAACTACTATAATACTGCTCCTATGTACAAGAATATAACTACTATAATACTGCTCCTATGTGCAAGAATATAACTAATATAATACTGCTCCTATGTACAAGAATATAACTACTATAATACTGCCCCTATGTACAAGAATATAACTACTATAATACTGCTCCTATGTACAAGAATATAACTACTATAATACTGCCCCTATGTACAAGAATATAACTACTATAATACTGCCCCTATGTACAAGAATATAACTACAATAATACTGCTCCCTGTGTTCAACCGGTGAAGATTATCAATAGCAATTTTAATGTAATTAATCATATTTCATAGAATAAGTTTACATTTCCAGAAAATATATCACATGACTCTATTGAATTAGATGACATTTTCATGAGATACTTGAGCTTTTACATATGGAGAATACAATTAGCATCGCTGTCCAGAAAAACGAAACACAATTATTCTGGCTGAAGGATTTTAATTGTCCAATTTTTCGCTTATCAAGAAGGAGCACTGAAGCTGAATTGTTGCGTTCACGTAACGCCACAGCCCATTAACATCATAAGGTGGCCTGTCATTATAGATCCGTAATCAGCTCTGCTAATAGCTTAATGTTTCGTTGTGGATCTTATTACCCCGTGAGCCTGTTACAATTTTAATTAGATTTCAGACTGTTGTATATGGAATTGCATTGCTGTTATAATATATTGCATACGTTCCAGTCTGCAGGTGAGAACGCATTGTTATACTTTTCACAGTTGAGTGTTTCTTACATTGTTTCCAGTCTAGAAAATCCATTTTGATCCAAATATATCAGCAACACAATTCTCTATCTTGTACTGTTAAGATGTTACAATGTATCAGTCAGAATGGATCAATCTGGAGTTCAGGCAGTTTAGCTGCAGATGATTGTACAGCATTTTTATCTATACCGTAATGGAAAACCCAAATCCAGATGTCCCTTGACTTCTGCTCAATTTTTCCTGCGTCCTGGTCAGATGATTTGGGATTGTAGTCACCTGGCTTCACTGAGCCTCAATGTTAAGTGTACTGTGGCTGTAGGACACCTAGTGTATGGGAGATAAACCTGAAGAAATGCTTTAGTACATATAGGCCTAAAAGTGGTTAATCGGCCATAACAGTTTGATTGTGAGAAGCTGAAGAGTTGGGAGCGAAGGCTGCTCACCATATCTCATCCCCTGGGTGTGGTTCACTTTGTAAATTGGGACCTGTTGTCTCACAGAGGACCTGTGTGTATGGAGGTGTGCAGATCTCCTGGATTGAGTGCCTTTGCTAAATGACTAACAAGCTGGACTCTGGTCAGGCGGGCTAACCATCACTATTGTATGGACTTTTTGCTTTATGCTGTACTTGGAGCCAGACAAGGGCTGTATTTGAGTTTCCTGTGATGTGGCTTCTGAGGAATGCAATAATCCGGCCGGTCTTTTAAATAGAAACGGTTCCTGTTATAACTCATATTCCTCCCAAGTGAGTAGCTTTGTTACAAAAGTAAGAGGCATATTGGGAATTGCCTTCACCAGGAGAAATACCGAAAGACCAATGGAGTTATGATGTCATGAGGCAGACTATTGAAGTATGGATTGTCCACTAGTGGACCAGAGCTCATGGGTTCATGGCTCAGAGTCCCAGCAGCAGAAGAAATCCATAACTCGATTTTTATTGAAACCACACATAAAAAAAGAGAAAAACAGGCAAATTATAAATAGTTTCACACAAAACCCCAAAAAAGGCCATACAAAATTGTTGGCATATTTCCAAAATTGTGGGTAAACAACTTAGTTTCAAGTTTGTGATGCTCATTCAAACTCACCTGAGGCAAGTAATAGGTGTGGGCAATATGAAAATCACACCTGAAACCAGATAAAAAAGGGGAAATTTTACTCAATCTTTGCATTGTGTATTTGTGTGTGCCACACTAAACAATGAGAACAGAAAAAGGAGAAGAAGAAGAGAACCAAACTTATTGAAAAATATCACCTCAAATCTCAAGGTTACAAGTCCATATCTAGAGATCTTGATGTTCCTTTGTCCATGGTGCGCAACACAGTCAAGAAGTTTACAACCCGTTAGCACTGTAGCTAATCTCCCTGGCAGAGAAAAATTGTAAAAGATTGCACCGCAGGATAGTTTGGATGGTGGATAAGCAGCTCCAATCAAGTTCTAAAGAAATTCTAGGTGTCCTGCAGGTAATGCTATGTCTGACACAGACATGAAAAGCTAGACAGGAGTTTGCCAATATGTACGAGAGTATGCCAAAATTTTTCTGGGAAAGTGTCTTCTGGACAGATGAGACCAAGATGGAGCTTTTTGGTAAAGCACATCATTCTACTGTTTACGAAAAATGGAATGAGGCCTACAAAGAAAAGAACACAATACCTACAGTCAAATATGGTGGAGGTTGAAAGATATTTTGGGGTTGTTTTGCTGCCTCCTGCACTGGGTGTCTTGACTGTGTGCAAGGCATCATCAAATCTGGAGAATGCCAAAGGATTTTGGGTCGTAATGTAGTGCCCAGGGTCAGAAAGCTTGTTTTTTTGTCCTGTGTCATGGGTCTTCCAGCAGGATAATTATCCCAAATAAACTTCAAGAAGCCCCGAGAAATGGATGGAAACAAAGCACTGGAGAGTTCTGAAGTGGCAGCAATGAGTCTAGATCTAAATCCCATTGAACAACTGTGGAGAGATCTTAAAATTGCTGTTGGGGGAAGGCGCCTTCACATATAAGAGACCTTGAGCAGTTTGCACAAGAAGAGTGGTCCAATATTCCAGATGAGAGGTGTAAGAAGCTTGTGGATGTTTATAGGAAGTGATTTATTGCAGTTATTTATTCCAAAAGTGTGTGCAACCAAATATTACGTTGAGAGTGCCAAACATTTTGTTCGGCCTATTTTGGGGGTTTTGTGTGAAATTATGTCCAATTTGCCTTTTTTTCCTCTGATTCTTGTGTTGTTCCAACAAGCACAAAGGAAATAAACTTGGGTAATTGTAATAATTTTCTGGGAGAAATACTTTATTTTCTGGAACAATTTCAAGGGTGCCAACACTTTCGGCCATGACTGTATATAGACCATACAGGCTGAGCAAGTGAGCAAGCTACGTTACCACAATGAGAATTTGGAGCTTTTTTGATGCTGCAGGGTTTTTTTTTTTGTAGTAATTAGCTAAATTAGATTACTTGCTGTTTTTCATTGCAATTTTAGTGCTTTTTTTATACTGTTTTTGTGTATGTCTCTTTTTGGTGTCATGTTTTAAATAAAACTGCTCGGTTTTGGAAACTTTCTATTACTTTGCATTGATAACGTTACATGCGGATAATGTGTTTTTAGAGCATTTTCCTTGCGGAGATGCACTATAAATATATATTCTTTTATTATCTGTGGATTTTTACTCATCTCATTCAAATCTATGAGGAAATCAAGAGAAATTGACATGTTGTGGATTTGAAAAATGCAGTTTACAACAGCATAAATAAAAATCCTAGTGGGACTGAGATTTCTATGAAATCCATCCACTTTGCTGGGGCCGTAATTTGGTTACGTTCCCACATTGAGCTTCTGTTGAGTTCTTGATGTTGCAGATTTTCTACACCATTTGTGCACCCATTAAGTAAAATAAGTTACTTGCATTGAAAAAAAAAAAAATTTGCTGCGTAAAATCTGACCAAAAACTCATAGTGGGAACGTAGTCTAAATTTTTTTTTTTCTGCAGTTATATACTCATCATGGGAACTTAGACTAATACTATGCTCACACGCAGGCTTGGACTGGCCCACCGGGGAACCGGAGGATCCTCCGGTGGGCCCTGGCACTGACACCTGCTGACAGGGCCCCCCCCCCCGCTCCAGGCCCACCCCCCGCTCCAGGCCCCCCCCTGCCGCCCGCCACCTGCCTTGAATACTCACCCTGCCTGCTCCAGCGATGGTCTCGGCTTCTGCACTGCAGCTCGTCCTGAACGAGCGGTCACGTGACACCGCTCATTAAGATCATGAATATGCGCATATTCATGATCTTAATGAACGGTGTCACATGACCGCTCAAGCAGGAAGAAGGTGCTGCGCCGCCGCCTGGAGTCGGGACAGAGCGCAAGGGATGTCGGCACGGCCGTGCAAGTGGGACAGGTGAGTATGAGGGACGGGGGGATGAAGGAGGACATAAGCCAGCACGCCGAGCAGGAGCGGATGCTGATGCAGAGAGATAAGCCGCCATGCAGGGGGAAATCTAAGCCATACAGGGGAGAATCTAAGCCATACAGGGGGTAATCTAAGCCATACAGGGGGAATCTAAGCCATACAGGGGGAATCTAAGCCATACAGGGGGGAATCTAAGCCATACAGGGGGGAATCCAAGCCATACAGGGGGGAATCTAAGCCATACAGGGGGAATCTAAGCCATACAGGGGGAATCTAAGCCATACAGGGGGGAATCTAAGCCATACAGGGGGGAATCTAAGCCATACAGGGGGGAATCTAAGCCATACAGGGGGGAATCTAAGCCATACAGGGGGGAATCTAAGCCATACAGGGGGGAATCTAAGCCATACAGGGGGAATCTAAGCCATGCAGGGGGGAATCTAAGCCATACAGGGGAAAATCTAAGCCATACAAGGGGGAATATACAGTATAGAGCATCATGTGTGGCCATTATACAGTATGGAGCATCATGTGTGGCCGTTATACAGTATGGAGCATCATGTGTGGTCATTATACAGTGTGGAGCATCATTTGTCGCCATTATACAGTATTGAGCATTATGTGGGATCATTATACAGTATGGAGCACTGTCTGGCCATTATACAGTATGGAGCAATGTGTGGCCATTATACAGTATGGAGCAATGTGTGGCCATTATACACTATGGAGCATCATGTGTGGCCATTATACAGTATGAAGAACTGTGTGTGGCCATTATACAGTATTGAGCATCATGTGTGGCCATTATACAGTATGGAGCATCATGTGTGGTGGCCGTTATACAGTATTGAGCATCATGTGTGGCCATTATACAGTATGGAGCACTGCGTGGCCATATTTTTGTTTATAATTATTGTATATAAAACAGTGTGATCAGCAGTGCTAAATGGCTGCGGTTGGGACGTGGATATGGGTGTGACTAGTTGTGAAATGGGTCTGGTCAGAGGCGTAGCCTAAAATTTGCCGCGGCGCACTACGCGCGCCGCAAACTTTATGCCTCCTTCCCTTCTTCAAAAGTTGGGAGGTATGGTACCACATTTGCCAGATCATGGCAAGTGCCGCAAATCCCATAGGGAATGAATGAGGCCGAACGCAGTGTTGCTGTAAGTGATCCGTTACGCGGCAGATGCAGAAAAACTGCCGGATCTGATGCAAAAGGCGACTTTCACAACAGCGATTCTTGCCAAAGTCACTGCGGATAGTGTCATACTCACCAAAGGGGGAGGCAGCACTAAAAGTGCCTAGGGCAGCAGAAACTCTAAATACGGCCCTGGGGGGCTACATTATATTCTGTGGGGGGACTGCATTATACTTAAGGTACTACATTATATTATGGGGGGCTACATCATACTATATGAGGGGTTACAGTATACTCTATGGGGGGCTGCATTATATTCTGTGGTGGGGCTGCATTATTCTCTCAGGGGACTACATAATATTATGGGGGCTACATCATACTATATGAGGGGGCTACAGTATACTCTATGGGGGGCTGCATTATATTCTGTGTTGGAACTGCATTCTCTCGGGACTACATTATATTCTGTGGTGCGTGGCATTATACTATATGGGGGAGGGCTGCATTATACCCTATGGGGTGCTACATTATATTCTATGGTGGGGACTGCGTCATACCTGAGAGGGTTGCATTATATTTTGTGGGGTGCTGCATTATATTCTATGAGAGGGGACTGCATTATATTTTATGAGGGGGCTACATTATATTCTGTGAGGGGGCTACCCCAAACCTTGCTACATTATTAAGACGTGAACTACTTTATATTATACCCTGATATTAGCGCTTTTTACCGCACAATTGGTGGTCTTGTATCTATTTCTATGTAGCTACATAGTGGGCCCCAAGAATGATTTTCTCTGGTGGGCCCAAGGTGCTCCAGTCCGACGCTGCTCACACGGAGGATTTTTAGGAATCCTAATCTTCACTAATAGTGGCTAACCCCCCCAAAAAGGCCCACCCCCCGCTCCAGGCCCCCCCCTGCCGCCCGCCACCTGCCTTGAATACTCACCCTGCCTGCTCCAGCGATGGTCTCGGCTTCTGCACTGCAGCTCGTCCTGAACGAGCGGTCACGTGACACCGCTCATTAAGATCATGAATATGCGCATATTCATGATCTTAATGAACGGTGTCACATGACCGCTCAAGCAGGAAGAAGGTGCTGCGCCGCCGCCTGGAGTCGGGACAGAGCGCAAGGGATGTCGGCACGGCCGTGCAAGTGGGACAGGTGAGTATGAGGGACGGGGGGATGAAGGAGGACATAAGCCAGCACGCCGAGCAGGAGCGGATGCTGATGCAGAGAGATAAGCCTCCATGCAGGGGGAAATCTAAGCCATACAGGGGAGAATCTAAGCCATACAGGGGGTAATCTAAGCCATACAGGGGGAATCTAAGCCATACAGGGGGAATCTAAGCCATACAGGGGGGAATCTAAGCCATACAGGGGGGAATCCAAGCCATACAGGGGGGAATCTAAGCCATACAGGGGGAATCTAAGCCATACAGGGGGAATCTAAGCCATACAGGGGGGAATCTAAGCCATACAGGGGGGAATCTAAGCCATACAGGGGGGAATCTAAGCCATACAGGGGGGAATCTAAGCCATACAGGGGGGAATCTAAGCCATACAGGGGGGAATCTAAGCCATACAGGGGGGAATCTAAGCCATACAGGGGGAATCTAAGCCATACAGGGGGAATCTAAGCCATACAGGGGGGAATCTAAGCCATACAGGGGGAAATCTAAGCCATACAGGGGGGAATCTAAGCCATACAGGGGGGAATCTAAGCCATACAGGGGGGAGTCTAAGCCATACAGGGGGGAATCTAAGCCATACTGGGGGAATCTAAGCCATGCAGGGGGGGAATCTAAGCCATACAGGGGAAAATCTAAGCCATACAGGGGGGAATATACAGTATAGAGCATCATGTGTGGCCATTATACAGTATGGAGCATCATGTGTGGCCGTTATACAGTATGGAGCATCATGTGTGGTCATTATACAGTATGGAGCATCATTTGTCGCCATTATACAGTATTGAGCATTATGTGGGATCATTATACAGTATGGAGCACTGTCTGGCCATTATACAGTATGGAGCAATGTGTGGCCATTATACAGTATGGAGCAATGTGTGGCCATTATACACTATGGAGCATCATGTGTGGCCATTATACAGTATGAAGAACTGTGTGTGGCCATTATACAGTATTGAGCATCATGTGTGGCCATTATACAGTATGGAGCATCATGTGTGGTGGCCGTTATACAGTATTGAGCATCATGTGTGGCCATTATACAGTATGGAGCACTGCGTGGCCATATTTTTGTTTGCTTATAATTATTGTATATTAAACATTGTGATCAGCAGTGCTAAATGGCTGCAGTTGGGACATGGATATGGGTGTGACTAGTTGTGAAATGGGTCTGGTCAGAGGCGTAGCCTAAAATTTGCCGCGGCGCACTACGCGCGCCGCAAACTTTATGCCTCCTTCCCTTCTTCAAAAGTTGGGAGGTATGGTACCACATTTGCCAGATCATGGCAAGTGCCGCAAATCCCATAGGGAATGAATGAGGCCGAACGCAGTGTTGCTGTAAGTGATCCGTTACGCGGCAGATGCAGAAAAACTGCCGGATCTGATGCAAAAGGCGACTTTCACAACAGCGATTCTTGCCAAAGTCACTGTGGATAGTGTCATACTCACCAAAGGGGGAGGCAGCACTAAAAGTGCCTAGGGCAGCAGAAACTCTAAATACGGCCCTGGGGGGCTACATTATATTCTGTGGGGGGACTGCATTATACTTAAGGTACTACATTATATTATGGGGGGCTACATCATACTATATGAGGGGTTACAGTATACTCTATGGGGGGCTGCATTATATTCTGTGGTGGGGCTGCATTATTCTCTCAGGGGACTACATAATATTATGGGGGCTACATCATACTATATGAGGGGGCTACAGTATACTCTATGGGGGGCTGCATTATATTCTGTGTTGGAACTGCATTCTCTCGGGACTACATTATATTCTGTGGTGCGTGGCATTATACTATATGGGGGAGGGCTGCATTATACCCTATGGGGTGCTACATTATATTCTATGGTGGGGACTGCGTCATACCTGAGAGGGTTGCATTATATTTTGTGGGGTGCTGCATTATATTCTATGAGAGGGGACTGCATTATATTTTATGAGGGGGCTACATTATATTCTGTGAGGGGGCTACCCCAAACCTTGCTACATTATTAAGACGTGAACTACTTTATATTATACCCTGATATTAGCGCTTTTTACCGCACAATTGGTGGTCTTGTATCTATTTCTATGTAGCTACATAGTGGGCCCCAAGAATGATTTTCTCTGGTGGGCCCAAGGTGCTCCAGTCCGACGCTGCTCACACGGAGGATTTTTAGGAATCCTAATCTTCACTAATAGTGGCTAACCCCCCCAAAAAGGCACCTGGTTCTGACACCCAGCAGCCTTACTGAAAAGGTGTTTCTGATATTTTTTTTTTTTACTTCCGTCTGATCGGTAGGAGCGTCATGTGTTGGACCACCACTTATCCGATATTGATGACCTATCCTAAAGACAAGCCATCAATATCCTAGACTTGGAACAACCATTCAGGTTCCATGTACACAGCCTTATTGTGCCTAGAATATATTATATACAGAATATATCGCCATTTCTAGCTATCTTTGGGGTCATACTGTACATACAGAAGGAACAAGTTCTGTAATACTCCATCAGATACTGAATTATTGGATTGGATTAACCCCTTCTAGTTGCATGTTTTCATTTTACGGGCTTCCATCGTGGGCCCCATTCTAGGACGCTGTCATTCTTTCCTTCACGTTGTCAGAATGTGTGCTGGTCTCATTCATCAGCAGGATACTCCATTACAAGAATTAGATTATCTCTTTATCAAGGAAGTTGCGGAAGCTGAGATCTCTGCAGAGAGGACGCAGGGAAACAATACAATATCACTTACCTCCCTGTAACGTCTCGTTATAACGATTCGTTTATCTCAAGGTCTCTCAGAGATCAGTGATTCACATTTATTTTTTTCGTGTTATTAGCAGATAATGGATTTATAATCTGTTCAGTTCTCCATTTTCCCGCTTGGCTTTATAAACAAAGTCCTCGGAGGCTACAAACAGCTGAACACTAGAGAGACAAAAACATCAACTGTGTAATGTGCGGACCCCAAAGTAAGAGACGTAGAGAAAATACAGAGGCGGGGGGAATATCGCACTCATCCTTTAGGATACTACAAGCCAAAGAGATATTTGGCTTCTTCATCTGGAAACATAAGGCTAGGTTCACTCGAGCGTTCAGAGTTCTCTTTATCATACTCCTTAGATGCCACAGTTGCTATTAAACCCCGGCATCTTAGTGTCACCTCCTCCTCCTAGAAGACCTGGAGTTAGATGGTCAGGTCGGGTAATGAATCCCAGGTCTTCTTTAGAGATGGTGTGATTCATGTCTTATTTTCAATGTATTTGGTTTCCTTTGGTGTTGATAGGGTTAAGGACTCTTTCCATGCTGGCTGAGATTATACAGCCTGGTTGTTCTCAGCTGCAACTGCATATCATTTACTCTCTTTCTATATATATACAGGCTCTGGGAAGTTAGTCCCTGCCAGTGAAAGATTCCTCTTCCTGTGCTGTGTGCCAATGCTAAGTGGTTGGAGTGGAATTGCTGTAGCAGTGATCTGTGGTTTGCTGTAGTTTAGTTTATTTCTCCTCATCCCTATCCTCCTCCCTATTGTTGGTTAGTGCTTTTGTATGATAGAGGTTTTCTGTTATCCCTGTTTTGTCTTTGTGTCTTGTTTATATTACATTTCTGTCCCTTGCCTTATGGGTTGGGGAGGGGACAGATTAGGGTTTAACAGGAGCATAGAAAGGTCGGAGACCCAGGCCTCTCTACCTTCATGAGTACCCGCCGGACAGGCATAGTTAAGGTGCAAGTTTCAGGGAGAGTTTGAGGCACCTCTCCCTTATCGAACACCGTCACAACATGACACAAAGCGATTCAATGTCCATAATCGGGATACTGCAAGGCGAGAAGTGGTTTGTAGAAATGTTGTGATTACTTTTTTTCTACGGATATCTCAGTGAGTGAAGTCTTTTCTATCAAACACGGAACCAAGATAGATCATGGTCAGACCTTATACCCTTACAAGAGATAGCATGGGAGTGGCCTTAAAAGTGATGGTCCAACACCAAACGTAAATTTCATACTAAATGTCTATTTAATGTAATAATCTAATCAGTGTTCTAATATACTTCAATTAAAAATTAACTACCATTCCCTTTCTACTCTAACTTACGTTTTTTTTTTTTTTTTTATTACTTCTGATGATATTATTTTGTGTAAATCAAGTTTATTGAGTTGCATATGAACATACATAAAAATCAGAGTAACGATTTGCATTTATAATCACATACAAAGGTGTAAGGTGAATATAATAAATGAACAACTTTGCTTATAATCAATGTTTGTCTCTCTTGCGTTATTAAGATACAAATATAACTGACTCCTAAAAGAGAGTTGAAATGTTGGAAACTGATTATTGTGTTTTCAGTCCTGTGAACATGTTACTTTTAACCACCTTAGAGATTCATTAATTTTGAAATAACATTTTTACTGATATTACATCTCCTGACCTCCCGTTATTCTATTTCCATAGAATTCTAAAAAATTATTTATTTATCAAATGGGACTGATGATGTCTAGGCTCTCTATAACATTTGACACCTAAGGAAATCTGATTATAACCTAGATCATGAAGAGAGAAGAAGAGGAGTGAGAGAGAAAGAGGAAGAGAGGAAGAGAGAAAGGAAGAAATAAGAGAAAAGAAAGAGAAAAAAAAAGGGGGGGGGAGGGAGAGGAGGATAGGGAGGTGGGGTTAGGGAACAAGGGATAAGAGTCTGGTATCCGGTCCGGATGAACTTAAGTCTGTAGTGTTGTGGTATTATATTATTTGTCCCATTTTCAAGGAAAATGGCAGGTACGGGCTTTAAGGGTTCCGATTAGGCTGACTAGCGTAACCAATTATTCAGCTCTTCAGTCTCTCTAAAGGTAATCCAGGGAGACTGTTGTGAATTCTGTGGCAGAGCTCCCTCCTGTGGTCACAAGTGGTACTTCGGCTGATTCTCTCTGTGAGCTTCCGTTGGTGGAGGAGAGTGGTACTGCGGCTTCTGAGTTTCCTTCCTCAGGTGATGTGGTGATGTCGTTAGGTGCTGCTCTATTTAACTCTACCTAGTGCTTTTATCCTGGCCTCCAGTCAATGTTCTAGTATTGGACCTGTTTCCTCCTGGATCGTTCCTGTGGCCTGCTGCTCTGCATAGCTAAGTTCTGCTTTTGCTATTTTGTTTGCTATTTTTTCTGTCCAGCTTGCTTAATATTGTTTTCTTGCTTGCTGGAAGCTCTGGGACGCAGAGGGTGTACCTCCGTGCCGTTAGTTCGGTACGGAGGGTCTTTTTGCCCCCTTTGCGTGGTTTTTGTAGGGTTTTGTGCAGACCGCAAAGTTACCTTTCCTATCCTCGCTCTGTTCAGAAAGTCGGGCCTCACTTTGCTAAATCTATTTCATCTCTACGTTTGTCTTTTCATCTTAACTCACAGTCATTATATGTGGGGGCTGCCTTTTCCTTTGGGGTATTTCTCTGAGGCAAGGTAGGCTTATTTTCTATCTTCAGGCTAGCTAGTTTCTCAGGCTGTGCCGAGTTGCATAGGGAGCGTTAGGCGCAATCCACGGCTGCCTCTAGTGTGGTTGGAGAGGATTAGGGATTGCGGTCAACAGAGTTCCCACGTTTCAGAGCTCGTTCTATGTTTTTGGGTTGTAGTCAGATCACTGTATGTGCTCTGACTTCTATGTCCATTGTGGTACTGAATTACCTTATCATAACAGTACTGGAGGCCCAAAGTACTAATGATTCTCAATAGAGGGAAAAAAGAAGTTCTGAGACCATTTTTTTTTCTCTGCACTGTGTTTTGCCTTTTTTTTCCCCTAGACATTTGGGTGGTTCAGGACACAGCTGTAGCGATGGACATTAAAGGTCTGTCTTCATGTGTGGATCAGCTCACGGCAAGAGTACAAAATATTCAAGACTTTGTGGTTCAGAATTCTATGTTAGAACCAAGAATTCCTATTCCTGATTTGTTTTTTGGAGATAGAACTAAATTTCTGAGTTTCAAAAATAATTGTAAACTATTTCTGGCTTTGAAACCTCGCTCCTCTGGTGGCCCAGTTCAACAAGTTAGGATCATTATTTCTTTTTTACGTGGCGACCCTCAGGACTGGGCATTTTCTCTTGCGTCAGGAGATCCTGCATTAAGTAATATCGATGCGTTTTTCCTGGCGCTCGGATTGCTGTACGATGAGCCTAATTCAGTGAATCAGGCAGAGAAAAATTTGCTGGCTCTGTGTCAGGGTCAGGATGAGATAGAGGTATATTGTCAGAAATTTAGAAAGTGGTCAGTACTCACTCAATGGAATGAAGGTGCGCTTGCAGCTATTTTCAGAAAGGGTCTCTCTGAAGCCCTTAAGGATGTCATGGTGGGATTTCCTATGCCTGCTGGTCTGAATGAGTCTATGTCTTTGGCCATTCAGATCGGTCGACGCTTGCCTGAGCGTAAATCTGTGCACCATTTGGCGGTATTATCTGAGCATAAACCTGAGCCTATGCAGTGCGATAGGACTTTGACCAGAGTTGAACGGCAAGAACACAGACGTCTGAATGGGCTGTGTTTCTACTGTGGTGATTCCACTCATGCTATCTCTGATTGTCCTAAGCGCACTAAGCGGTTCGCTAGGTCTGCCACCATTGGTATGGTACAGTCAAAATTTTTTTTGTCCGTTACCTTGATCTGCTCTTTGTCATTGTATTCTGTCATGGCATTTGTGGATTCAGGCGCTGCCCTGAATTTGATGGACTTGGAGTATGCTAGGCGTTGTGGGTTTTTCTTGGAGCCCTTGCAGTGTCCTATTCCATTGAGAGGAATTGATGCTACGCCTTTGGCCAAGAATAAGCCTCAGTACTGGACCCAGCTGACCATGTGCATGGCTCCTGCACATCAGGAGGTTATTCGCTTTCTGGTGTTGCATAATCTGCATGATGTGGTCGTGTTGGGGTTGCCATGGCTACAAGTCCATAATCCAGTATTAGATTGGAAATCCATGTCGGTGTCCAGCTGGGGTTGTCAGGGGGTACATGGTGATGTCCCATTTTTGTCAATTTCGTCATCCACCCCTTCTGAGGTTCCAGAGTTCTTGTCTGATTACCGGGATGTATTTGATGAGCCCAAGTCCGATACCCTACCTCCACATAGGGATTGTGATTGTGCTATCGATTTGATTCCTGGTAGTAAATTCCCAAAAGGTTGACTGTTTAATTTATCTGTGCCTGAGCACGCCGCTATGCGGAGTTATGTGAAGGAGTCCTTGGAGAAGGGGCATATACGCAGGTCCTGCGTGCTAATTCTTTGTTTGTGAAGGGATCAAAGTGTCTCTTTGGTGTTCAGAAGGTTTCATTTTTGGGGTTCATCTTTTCCCCTTCTACTATCGAGATGGACCCTGTTAAGGTCCAAGCCATCCATGATTGGACTCAGCCGACATCTCTGAAAAGTCTGCAAAAGTTCCTGGGCTTTGCTAATTTTTATCGTCGCTTCATCTGCAATTTTTCTAGTATTGCTAAACCATTGACCGATTTGACCAAGAAGGGTGCTGATGTGGTCAATTGGTCTTCTGCTGCTGTGGAAGCTTTTCAAGAGTTGAAGCATCGTTTTTCTTCTGCCCCTGTGTTGTGTCAGCCAGATGTTTCGCTTCCATTCCAGGTCGAGGTTGATGCTTCTGAGATTGGAGCAGGGGCTGTTTTGTCGCAGAGAAGTTCTGATTGCTCGGTGATGAAACCATGCGCCTTCTTTTCCAGGAAGTTTTCGCCTGCTGAGCGAAATTATGATGTTGGCAATCGAGAGTTACTGGCCATGAAGTGGGCATTCGAGGAGTGGCGTCATTGGCTTGAAGGAGCTAAGCATCGCGTGGTGGTCTTGACTGATCATAAGAACTTGACTTATCTCGAGTCTGCCAAGCGGTTGAATCCTAGACAGGCTCGTTGGTCGCTGTTTTTTTGCCCGTTTTGACTTTGTGATTTCGTACCTTCCGGGCTCTAAAAATGTGAAGGTGGATGCTCTGTCTAGGAGTTTTGTGCCCGACTCTCCGGGTTTATCTGAGCCGGCGGGTATTCTCAAAGAGGGAGTAATTGTGTCTGCCATCTCCCCTGATTTGCGGCGGGTGCTGCAAAAATTTCAGGCTAATAAACCTGATCATTGCCCAGCGGAGAGACTGTTTGTCCAGATAGGTGGACGAATAAAGTTATCTCTGAGGTTCATTGTTCGGTGTTGGCTGGTCATCCTGGAATCTTTGGTACCAGATAGTTAGTGGCTAGATCCTTTTGGTGGCCATCTCTGTCGCGGGATGTGCGTTCTTTTGTGCAGTCCTGTGTGATTTGTGCTCGGGCTAAGCCCTGCTGTTCTCGTGCCAGTGGGTTGCTTTTGCCCTTGCCGGTCCCGAAGAGGCCTTGGACACATATCTCTATGGATTTTATTTCAGATCTTCCCGTCTCTCAAAAGATGTCAGTCATTTGGGTGGTCTGTGATCGCTTCTCTAAGATGGTCCATTTGGTACCCTTGTCTAAATTACCTTCCTCCTGATTTGGTGCCATTGTTCTTCCAGCATGTGGTTCGTTTACATGGCATTCCAGAGAATATCGTTTCTGACAGAGGTTCCCAGTTTGTTTCGAGGTTTTGGCGAGCCTTTTGTGCTAGGATGGGCATTGACTTGTCTTTTTCCTCGGCTTTCCATCCTCAGACTAATGGCCAGACCGAACGAACCAATCAATCAGACCTTGGAAACATATCTGAGATGCTTTGTTTCTGCTGATCAGGATGACTGGGTGTCCTTTTTGCCTTTGGCTGAGTTCGCCCTTAATAATCGGGCCAGCTCGGCTACCTTGGTTTCGCCGTTTTTCTGCAACTCTGGGTTCCATCCTCGTTTCTCTTCAGGGCAGGTTGAGTCTTCGGACTGTCCTGGTGTGGATACTGTGGTGGACAGGTTGCAGCAGATTTTGGACTCATGTAGTGGACAATTTGACCTTGTCCCAGGAGAAGGCTCAACGTTTCGCTAATCGCAGACGCTGTGTGGGTCCTCGACTTCGTGTTGGGGATTTGGTTTGGTTATCTTCTCGTCATATTCCTATGAAGGTTTCCTCTCCTAAGTTTAAACCTCGTTTCATTGGTCCGTATAGGATTTCTGAGGTTCTTAATCCTGTGTCTTTTCGTCTGACCCTTCCAGATTCTTTTTCCATACATAACGTATTCCATAGGTCATTGTTGCGGAGATACGTGGCACCTATGGTTCCATCTGTTGATCCTCCTGCCCCGGTTTTGGTGGAGGGGGAGTTGGAGTATATTGTGGAGAAGATTTTGGATTCTCGTGTTTCAAGACGGAAACTTCAGTATCTGGTTAAGTGGAAGGGTTATGCTCAGGAAGATAATTCCTGGGTCTTTGCTTCTGATGTCCATGCTCCCGATCTTGTCCGTGCCTTTCATATGGCTCATCCTGGTCGTCCTGGGGGCTCTGGTGAGGGTTCGGTGACCCCTCCTCAAGGGGGGGGGTACTGTTGTGAATTCTGTGGCAGAGCTCCCTCCTGTGGTCACAAGTGGTACTTCGGCTGATTCTCTCTGTGAGCTTCCGTTGGTGGAGGAGAGTGGTACTGCGGCTTCTGAGTTTCCTTCCTCAGGTGATGTGGTGATGTCGTTAGGTGCTGCTCTATTTAACTCCACCTAGTGCTTTTATCCTGGCCTCCAGTCAATGTTCTAGTATTGGACCTGTTTCCTCCTGGATCGTTCCTGTGGCTTGCTGCTCTGCATAGCTAAGTTCCGCTTTTGCTATTTTGTTTGCTATTTTTTCTGTCCAGCTTGCTTCATATTGTTTTCTTGCTTGCTGGAAGCTCTGGGACGCAGAGGGTGTACCTCCGTGCCGTTAGTTCGGTACGGAGGGTCTTTTTGCCCCCTTTGCGTGGTTTTTGTAGGGTTTTGTGTTGACCGCAAAGTTACCTTTCCTATCCTTGCTCTGTTCAGAAAGTCGGGCCTCACTTTGCTAAATCTATTTCATCTTTACGTTTGTCTTTTCATCTTAACTCACAGTCATTATATGTGGGGGCTGCCTTTTCCTTTGGGGTATTTCTCTGAGGCAAGGTAGGCTTATTTTCTATCTTCAGGCTAGCTAGTTTCTCAGGCTGTGCCGAGTTGCATAGGGAGCGTTAGGTGCAATCCACGGCTGCCTCTAGTGTGGTTGGAGAGGATTAGGGATTGCGGTCAGCAGAGTTCCCACGTCTCAGAGCTCGTTCTATGTTTTTGGGTTATTGTCAGGTCACTGTATGTGCTCTGACTTCTATGTCCATTGTGGTACTGAATTACCTTATCATAACAGGAGACCAAGCATTTAATACATTATCCGAGGTTCCAGTGTCCTGACCAATCAGTTGCTCCATTCTAAAAATGTGATTGAGTTCTGTGACAAAATCAGCGCGTGAGGGAGATTTTGATTGCTTCCAATAACGGGGAATCAGGTTACGCGCTGCCGTTAGGAAGTGCCTTAGCAGACCTTTCTTGAATTTGGCGATGGAAAGGTCACATATAGATAGTAAGGCCAATTCTATTGTCGGTTGTATTTTGTGGAAAGACATGTTATTGTGAAGTTCAAAGACCTTTTCCCAAAAGCTGTGAATAGGTGGACAGGACCAGCAGATATGTGAGTATGTCCCCCTATCTCCCCAGCACCTCCAGCAAATGTCAGGGGTGGTGGGGAATATATAATATGAATATTTGATGGGCATCTGTACCACCTAGATAAAAGCCTATAACTTCTTTCCTGATAATCTGAGCATAATGAAGATCTAAAAGTGAAGAGGAGACTTTTGCAACGGTCCTCCAGTGTCAGTGGTTTGCCCATTTCATTTTCCCATTTTGAAAAAAATATAGTGGAATCAGGTGAGGTTATTTGGTGACCCTGGAACATTTTATACAATAGTGATACTGTATGAGGTAGAGGGTCCCCACCCAGGCACGCAGACTCAAAGGTTACCCCCTTTGAGTCTGCGTGCCTGGGTGGGGACCCTCTACCTCATACAGTATCTGTCTGTAAATGTCAGTTTGTCTACACAACTTAGTGAGATAGTTTTTAATTTGTTTATGGAAGAACCAGGAGCCCGGCGGGGGCTCAGTTCCGGCGAAAATCGTCTGTAGGGATTTGATCGAGGCCTGATCTGTGTAGTCGTAGACTATTGGATAATTATCTTTATGTTTGTGTAGAAAATTGGCCTTGTCAAGACCTGCTGGAAAGTCTAAATTGTCAGAGAGTGGAGTTAGGGGTCCTGGTATGGAAGAAGTGTTAAGCTTTTGATTACCGTATTTAATGAATAAGATTAGATTTCTTGTGATAAAGGGTAGATTGTTTCGCTGGGCGTTCGTGGCTCCCTCCCTCCAGATTTGAGCTTTAGGATTATGGTTTGAAAGCTTCGTCTCTAAGTCAACCCATTTTTTACTGAGTTTGTGATGAAATAGATCTAGAATACAGGTCCCAAGGGATGCGTTTTTGTAGAGTGAAAAGTCTGGAAGACCCAACCCCCCGGTTTGTTTAGTTCTGCTCAGGAGATGATATGCTAAACGTGGGCGCTTTCCCGACCAAATAAATCTCGTTATTGCTGTCTTAAGTCTGGAGAAAAAAGATGCTGGTAGGAACAAAGGGATGGTCTGGAAGAAGTAAAGAAGGCGCGGTAGTAAGTCCATTTTAATAGCGTTAATTCTTCCCAGCCATGATAGATTTAACTTGTTCCATTTCTCCAGATCAAGCTCCGCTTTGTTCAGGGCTATTTTGTAATTGGCGTCCTATAATTGTAGTGACTTAGCAGTCAACCTTATACCCAGATAGGTGAGGGAGTCGGACCGCCATCTAAATGGAAAAGAAGAGCTTAACTGGGAGACTAAAGAAGGTGGCAATGAAATATTTAGTATTTCGGACTTATGTGAATTTATTTTAAAATTACTTAGTGAGCCAAAGCTGTGTAATTCTGATAAGATATTAGGTAAACTAGTAATGGGAGAGGTAACATACATAAGTACGTCGTCAGCAAATAATGCCAATTTATGCTCTTCTGATTGGATCCTCATTCCTGCTATAGATGGATTGTTACGAATGGCGATTGCCAAGTATTCCATGGTTAGTACATCTAGCAGGGGGGATAGAGGGCATCCCTGCCTTGTGCCATTTCGTATATGGAAGGGGTCTGACAGCGAGCCATTCACCTTTACCTGAGCAGAAGGAAATTCATAGAGGGCCTTGACACTCCACATCGCCCTCCTCTGTAAGCCAATTCCCTCCAGTGTTTGATACATAAAATCCCATCCCACTCTATCGAAAGCTTTTTCTGCATCGATCGATAAGATACATAGCGGATCACCTCTTCGGATTGCGTTGTCAATCAGGGAAATGGATCTGATAGTGTTATCCCTTGCCTCCCTTCCGGGTACGAATCCCACCTGGTCTTGGTTAATCAAGTAGGGCAAGAGACTACTAAGTCTCTTTGAGATCATTTTAGCGTAAATTTTTACATCTACGTTTATAAGGGAGATAGGGCGGTAATTGCTACAGAGGGATGGATCTTTTCCCGGCTTTGGGATGACTGTGATGTGAGCGATTAGGGCCCGTGGAGGGAAGGAACCCCCGAGGAAACAAAGTTGCATGTTGTGAGAAATGGAGAGCCCAATAGATCTAAGAACTGTTTATAGAAACCTGCTGTATATCCGTCAGGGCCTGGACTTTTGCCCATTTTTAGGTCCCGGACCACGGAGGAGACCTCCTCTAAAGAGAAATCATTTTCTAGATCAGCCAAGGTCTCCTCAGAAATTGTGGGTAGTTTATTTTGTTGAATATACAGTTAGGTCCATATATATTTGGACAGAGACAACATTTTTCTAATTTTGGTTATAGACATTACCACAATAAATTTTAAACAAAACAATTCAGATGCAGTTGAAGTTCAGACTTTCAGCTTTCATTTGAGGGTATCCACATTAAAATTGGATGAATGGTTTAGGAGATTCAGCTCCTTAACCTGTGCCACCCTGTTTTTAAAGGGACCAAAAGTAATTGGACAGATTCAATAATTTTAAATAAAATGTTCATTTCTAGTACTTGGTTGAAAACCCTTTGTTGGGAATGACTGCCTGAAGTCTTGAACTCATGGACATCACCAGATGCTGTGTTTCCTCCTTTTTGGTGCTCTGCCAGGCCTTCACTGCGGTGGTTTTCAGTTGCTGTTTGTTTGTGGCCTTTCTGTCTGAAGATTAGTCTTTAACAAGTGAAATGCATGTTCAATTGGGTTGAGATCAGGTGACTGACTTGGCCATTCAAGAATATTCCACTTCTTTGCTTTAATAAACTCCTGGGTTGCTTTGGCTTTATGTTTTGGGTCATTGTCCATCTGTAGTATGAAACGACGACCAATCAGTTTGGCTGCATTTGGCTGGATCGGAGCACACAGTATGTCTCTGAATACCTCAGAATTCATTCGGCTGCTTCTGTCCTGTGTCACATCATCAATAAACACTAGTGACCCAGTGCCACTGGCAGCCATGCATGCCCAAGCCATCACACTGCCTCCGCCGTGTTTTACAGATGATGTGGTATGCTTTGGATCATGAGCTGTACCACGCCTTCGCCATACTTTTCTCTTTCCATCATTCTGGTAGAGGTTGATCTTGGTTTCATCTGTCCAAAGAATGTTCTTCCAGAACTATGCTGACTTTTTTAGATGTTTTTTAGCAAAATCCAGTCTAGCCTTTTTATTCTTGATGCTTATGAGTGGCTTGCACCGTGCAGTGAACCCTCTGTATTTACTTTCATGCAGTCTTCTCTTTATGGTAGATTTGGATATTGATACGCCTACCTCCTGGAGAGTGTTGTTCACTTGGTTGGCTGTTGTGAAGGGGTTTCTCTTCACCATGGAGATTATTCTGCGATCATCCACCACTGTGGTTTTCCGTGGCGCCCAGGTCTTTTGTTGCATTGATGAGTTCACGAGTGCTTTCTTTCCTTTTCAGGATGTACCAAACTGTAGATTTTGCCACTCCTAATATTGTAGCAAATTCTCGGATGGGTTTTTTCTGTTTTCGCAGCTTAAGGATGGCTTGTTTCACCTGCATGGAGAGCTCCTTTGACCACATGTTTACTTCACAGCAAAACCTTCCAAATGCAAGCACCTCTCCTGAAATCAACTCCAGGCCTTTTATCTGCTTAATTGAGAATGACATAACAAAGGGATTGCACACACCTGTCCATGAAATAGCCTTGGAGTCAATTGTCCAATTACTTTTGGTCCCTTTAAAAACAGGGTGGCACATGTTAAGGAGCTGAAACTCCCAAACCCTTCGTCCAGTTTTAATATGGATACCCTCAAATGAAAGCTGAAAGTCTGAACTTCAACTGCATCTGAATTGTTTTGTTTAAAATTCATTGTGGTAATGTCTATAACCAAAATTAGAAAAATGTTGTCTATGTCCAAATATATATGGACCTAACTGTAGGATTTGATTTTCCCCTGTAAGGTATGGATGGGAAGATCCCTAAATTGGCCATTTATATTGTAAAGGGACTTATAATAATCATAGAAACTGGATAAAATGTCTTTAGAGCTGTGAACTTTTTTGCCCTTGGTGTTTTTAATATGTGAGATATATGTTTGTGGGCCTCGTGGGTGTAAGGCTCTCGCTAGGAGTTTGCCGCTTTTGTTCCCTAGATGGTAAAAACGACTTCTAATTCTTTCTTTAAAACAGCGAGACTTCTGGTCTAGGATTGTGAGTAGCTTCTGTCTAGCTGTGGACAGATTTGATAAGGTATGCGGGGAAAGGTCCTTTTTATGATGCATCTCCAGTTTATGTATCTGTGAAGAGAGGTCGGCAATGTCTGCCAGGCGCTCCTTCTTAAGATGTGCTCCTTGTGAAATAAACACACCCTGTAGGACGCTCTTCAGTGCCTCCCATTGCATGGACGGGGAAGTTGGGTCCCCGGCATGGTCCACCACAAAACCCTCAATTGAGCGATTCACCGCCGCTATACAAAGCTGGTCCTGTAGTAGGCCATCGTTTAACCGCCATGAGAACCCAGATCTCACAGAGGGATCCAGTTGAATCGAAAAATAAATGGGCGCATGGTCGGACCATAGCACAGATCCCACATCCGCCCTCACCCCAGAATCTAACAGACTATGGGATATGAAAAAGTAATCAATTCTGCTGTATGTAGAGTGTACTTGAGAATAAAAACTATAGTCTTTCGTGCCCGGGTGGAGAACCCTCCACACATCCACCAGACGCAAGTCATGCAACTGTTTCTTCACTTTTTTAATGGAGGCCAGAGAGTAAGAGGTTCTACCCGATTAGACATCCACTAGGGGATCCATTGGGAGGTTGAAGTCGCCTCCAAGGATTATCAGCAGTGCGCCTGCAAATTTTTCCAGGAGTCGTTTACATGTATAACCAAATTTCTGCTGGCCTTGGTTGGGGAAGTAGACTTTTGCTAGGATAAGGGTGCGTGTTCCCAAGGCCACCTTCAAAAAAATATATCTACCCTCCGTGTCTATTAATGAGTCAAGGATCTCAGGTTGAAAAGATTTATGGAAGCCTATAGATACTCCTTTAGATTTGGAGCAAGGATTGGTACTATGGAACCATTTTGGGTAGTAGTAAGAGGTACAATTAGGAGTCACCCCGGTTTTAAAGTGCGTCTCCTGGAACATCAGGATTGAGATATGTTGTTTATGATTGGAGTACAAAATCTGTCTCCTTTTCTCGGGCACATTCAACCCTTTAACATTATGGGAGCAAAATTTAATTCCAGTCATGACTAGTGTATATTTCAATGGATTGGTAGTGTGGACATCTGGACCAGAACCTAAGGGGAATTCTGTGTGTTTGTTGGGATGGGAGTAGGACAAAGTGATGAGGAAAGAAGTGTGAAAAAAAGAAAAGTGAGTTGAAAGTAGTAGAGAGAGACTAAGTGCGTGGTGAGTAAAGACCTAGAGTGAGAAATCATTGTGTGGTCACTTGGTGGGAGGCCACGAAGAACAACAATCGGGGTGGAAAGAAGCCGAAGACGAGAACCAGCCCCTGTTCGTCACCCCCACAGCCTAAACAATACAATATTAAACCAAACTTTGCTAACTCAATTTAGTCCGGACAAGACCGGATATCAGATTTAAATTTAACAGTATAAACAATAAGGCAAATAGGCAAACCAACTATTCTTCAGGATTATCCCGGTAATGGGTACCGGATCCATAGGTCAGCAAAGAGTGTGTTCCATATGGTGGGTCATAAGAGATTGGGAACCAAGTCGCCCCAAAACCCAATACCGCACATTTAAATTGGTACAAGTATAGTAGTACACACTGAGGGTAGGAGAAGATCTAAAAAGAAACAGGCTCCTCTCATATTACAGTCGGGGGGAGCCATTCTTCTTATGTTGCTTGGTGCGCTGTGCTTTCAGCCATCTAGGAGGGATATCTGGAAGTTGGGGAGAATGAGGCCACTCGGGGAGATCAGTCATTGGTAATTCAAAAGGTGCCCAAAAAGTTAGTGAGATCCCCAAGGTTACGGAAGATGGCCGTTTTCCCTCCTTTAAAGGCTATCAGTTGAAACGGGAATCCCCATCTATAAGTGATGTCTTTTTCTTTAAGGAGAGATAATAGGGGCCATAGCGCTCTCCTGAGCTGCAGAGTGCGCCTAGATAGATCTGATAGCAATAAAATCTGAGTTCCACAGTAGTTGATGGTGCCCCACTGTCTTGTGTTGATTTTATAATAGTGTACTCTGCAAATGACATCTCTGGGTCTCGATTCAGAAGATGGTTTAGGTCCAAGTGATCTATGTATACGGTCAAACTCTATGGACCCTGCTCCCTCATCATTTAATAATTCAAGGAACAGTTTTTGTACCGTGGAATCTAGGTCAGATGGACTTACAGACTCAGGAAGACCACGTATTCTGATGTTGTTTCGTCTATTACATTTTTCCAAGTCCTCCATTCCGGTCGCCATCTCCTCCAGTCTCAGAGTGTGGCTGGTAATGACCTCTCTGTGGGTTTGTAATTCCTGCAAGATGGCCTCCTGGGACTTTTCTATGTCCTTTACACGGGACGTGAATTCCGATTTTAGGGCATGGAGCTCTTTCTTATAGGAGTTTTCTATGCGGCAGGCAAAAACTTCAAAGTCTTTTTTGGTGGGGAGTGTTCTAATGAATATGCTAAGATCACTGACAGTCACGTCATCTAAGAAATCATTGTTGTCTTCCCCCTCATCCGTCATTCTGTCAGGGGAGCTCCGAGAAGCCGGCGAATCACGCAAAAAGGAGCTGTCACTCAAGCCCTTATTGGAAGACTTGGATCTTGTGTTCCTATGTTGGCTATTTGTATTTAAAAAGCGATCTATATTGTCAGAGTGGGATTCAGAATCCGGGTGTAAACCAGACCGTCTTTTGGATCTGCCCATATACCCCAGCAAGTTTTGGTAGTTAAAATATGGTTGTGCGGGAGGGCGGGGGGGGGATCAATGAGGCGAGTCTGTCTACATTAGACAGCCAGCTTCCTCAACAGCAACTGCCTCTCCCCTATGATGACTTCCAGTGTGATTAGGGAAATGGCCTAGGGCCTTATGAGCTCTAAGCGGGGCCGTAGGAGCAGCGTTACTATCAGTATTGGTATGCTGTGCAGCTGCCGCTCTTGGCGCCAAAAGAGGGAGGGGGAAATCCAGAACAAAGTCACCACAGCCCCAGGTGGCTCCACGTCCTCCTGCCAGGCAAGGCGTGCACAGTATGGAGCAATGGGACGTGAGGGGATGATGGAGATGACAGGGATGCGCTGTATGCAGCCTGCACCGCGAGCCTGCCGGCTCCCAGCGGCTTCTGAGGTAAAATGGCCGCCGCTGTAACGCGCGTCCTCTCCCTGCACCGCCGGCACTCCCACACTCACCGGCGTCTCTCCGTGCTGTGCCACGGTCTCCCTCCCTGCCTCACGTCCCAGCGCCAGCTCCACGATCCCGTCCGCTGCTGCCCCTTGCAAGCTCTCCTCTCAGGCTTCCAGGTAGGCGGTAATGGCGTCTCTCCTCCCTGAAACTTCAGGCGCTGTCCCGTGCCCCTCCGTCACCGGGCTTCTCCTGTCGCAGCGCTCTGGTGGTGTGAGGTAAGGGGACCTCTAATCACCGATTTTGGGTGATATTGTGGGGGAATTTGGTGTCAGATCCGGGACTTTGTTAGAGGTGTCTAGGGAGTTCGTGTCAGGTGCGTCCACTCGGCTCCGGATCCAGGTCATGCCCCCCTGATGATATTATTTTCATAATCAATCTCCAGTACATGCTGGGATATTCAAACAGAATGTCATCAGGGGTTGGGGCTGCGGTCACTGTCGCAGCTGTTGTCCCCACCCTAAAACGAAGCGTCATCAGCGTTATCTGCTGCGCTAGTCCCTGCACTGCTGAGTATGTACCGTTGTCTATTCCTACACGTTCTCAGTATGCGCTTCCTCCTCTGTGCGCTGTATTCCATAGGATACATGTAAGCAGAAGCACGGATGCAACAGCGCAGAGAATGAGAAGACAGTGGCAACTTAACCAGCACTTATTTATTTGATTAACACAACTAATGGGCTGCGAATGGCACAATATCAATGAATATAAAAAAAAATTAAAGTATAGTAAATTTGACAAGACAGAATATTCACACAATTCTAACTACACACTCCTATTCCTATTATTACAACTAAACACTAGTTTCTGTCCTCTGAAGCACAGCCCCGGTCCCTTGTTTTTGTACCATACGTCTACACTGGAGGCTCTTGTCCCTCTTATGTGACCTGGTGGTCTTCCTTTTGGCCCTGGCTCTGCTTACTCAATTTGGGTCTCCCCTCTCTGGTGTCTCGTCTCCAGTCCTGGTCACCCAGGTCTGGTCTCTTGGTTCCTTCACTCGGATCTGGTCTCTTGGCTCCATCACTTAGGTCTGGTCTCTTGGCTCCTTCACATGGGTCTGCTCTCTCAGTTCCTTCACTCAGATCTGGTCTCTTGGCGCCTTCACTCAGATCTGATCTCTTTGTTCCTTCACTCGGATCTGGTCTCTCGGATCCTTCACACGGGTCTGGTCTCTCAGTTCCTTCACTTGGATCTGGTCTCTCGTTTCCTTCACTTGGGTCTGGTCGCTCGGTTCTTTCACTTGGGTCTGGTCGCTCGGTTCCTTCACATTGGTCTGCTCCCCTCGGTTCCTTCACTCAGATCTGATCTCTTGGCACCTTCACTCAGATCTGATCTCTTGGTTCCTTCACTCGGATCTGGTCTCTCGGATCCTTCACTCGGATCTGGTCTCTCGGATCCTTCACATGGGTCTGGTCTCTCGGTTCCTTCACTTGGATCTCGTCTCTTGGTTCCTTCACTCGGATCTGGTCTCTCGGTTCCTTCACTCAGGTCTCGTCTTCGAATTCTCCTCTTCATCGTCTTCCCGAGCCTTTTATAATTATTAACTGCGCCTCAGCTACCACTTGACCTGGTGTCTCCTTCAACCTCTTCCCCTCAAGAACCATGTATGTCATCTTAAAATTCCTGCTCATGAGGCTCCCGCTGCTTTCTCTTGTCCTACAATATTTAACAAGTAGATTGCGGCGCTTTCTTGCAGACACTCCACTAGACCTCAAACTACGGGAATCTCTCTTTTTATCCACTTCTTCACATATGCAGTGATACTGCGCTCTAAGGAGAAGTGACAAGCCGACAAGAAAAGGCATTGAAAAAGAGAAAACATGACAAGACGGGAGGACGGAGTCCAGACCTAGAAAGAGACGTCACCAATTTAGCCTAGTTTCTAGCTTAGATGTCTGTTTTGGATGCTGGGGTTTTCTCTGTTTTCCCTGCTTGTCACGTTCTCTCTTTTTCAATGCTCACTGACAGTGCGCTCTCTTGCCGGCTCGTCACTTCTCTTTAGAGCCGGTGAGAGAGCGCAATGTCAGTGAAAATTCGAAAGAATATAGTGCAGGAAGCACATACTGACCATGTGTCGGAATTGCCTGCTGGCATATGCTCAGTAGTGCAGGGAGTAGCCAAGCCCCTGAATGGACGTTACTAGGGTTGAGCGACTTTTGTTTTTTTAGGGTCGGGTCGGGTTTCACGAAACCTGACTTTCTCAAAAGTCGGGTCGAGTGAAATCGGCCGATCCTATTAAAAAGTCGGGGTCGGGGTCGGCCGAAACACGAAACCCAATGCAGTGCAATGAGATACTAATGGTTCCCAGGGTCTGAAGGAGAGGAAACTCTCCTTCAGGCCCTGGGATCCATATTTATGTGTAAAATAAAGAATAAAAATAAAAAATAGGGATATACTCACCCTCGGACGCGCCCTGGTACTAACCGGCAGCCTTCCTTCCTAAGAATGAGCGCATGAAGGACCATCGATGACGTCGTGGCTTGTGATTGGTCGCATGACCGCTCATGTGACCGCTCACGCGACCAATCACAAGCCGCGACGTAATCGAAGGTCCTTCACGCGCTCATTCTTAGGAATGGAAGCTGCCGGTTACAGCGGTTAGTACCAGGGCGCGTCCGTGGGTGACTATATCCCTATTTTTTATTTTTATTCTTTATTTTACACATAAATATGGATTCCGATACCGCAAATATCGGTCGATATCCGATACTTGCGGTATCGGAATGAAACGCGACTTTTGCACGAAGATCGCCGACCTCATGGCCGACCCCACACAGGGATCGGGTCGGGTTTAATGAAACCCGACTTTGCCAAAGGTCGGCGACTTCTGAAAATGGCCGACCCGTTTCGCTCAACCCTAGACGTTACTGATGATGTTTCGTTTCAGGGAGGGGACTGCACCTGCAGCAGTTACCGCAGCCCCAGATCCTTGATGATGTCCCGTTTGAGTTTCCCAGCATGCACTGGGGATTATCAAACAAAGCAAAATCGAAAGAAAAAAAAAAACAGAAAGGAAGGTTAGAGTATAAAGGGAATTTTTAAGTGAAATGCATTAGAAAAATGATTGATTAAATGAAATAGACATTTAGCATAAAATTCACGTTTGGTTTCGGACCACGCCTTTAAAGGACTTGTGCATCCGTTTTTTTAGTTAAATTTCCCCCCAATTTTTTTTTTCAGCAATGTTTCTTTTTTTTTTCCATTTCACAATCTATATTAAAATAAAAAATAGGAATTTTACAGTTCTCACTTTGGCCACTGGAGCTTTTTTAGACTCTAACTTTTTGTTGTTTTAGGAAAATACATGTAGATTAGCCTCAATAAAAAAGTATGACGCTATAATTTGTAATGAAGCATCTAATGAGCGTGTGCAAAAGCCATTGTTAAGGAAGGAGGTGCCGGACCTGGGCAAACTGTGGCCCTCTGGCTGTTCCAGTCTGGCCCGTGGACCCAGACAGCCGAAGGGCTGAAACAGTGGCCCATGGGCTGCACCATGTCCTCCACCGTCCATCTGCCTCCCGCTGTCACCACTGTTGGCTGTCACCGCTATCTGCATCCTCAGGATGCACACAACAATGAATACATTGGAGCCGCCAGCTCTATCTTCCACCAATCAGCATGTGACACAGCAGACACTATGATAACATTTCATCGCGCTGCTTCTAAGCGTCAGTGCACAGACAGGAGACTGGAGCAGAGCGCCAGAGGAACAGGAACAAGGTGAGTATGTGGTGTTTTTTTTTCATGTGCATGGGATATTTGTATGTATATAGGAGGCTATGTGGAGCTCACGCTGTTATATGGAGGCTATGTGGGGCTGAGACTGCATATCTGGAGGTTATGCGGGGAGCACACTGTATATATAGGTGGTTATGTGGGGTTCATACTGTATATTGGAGGCTGTGTGGGGGTCACATTGTATATAGGAGGCTATGTGGGGCTCATGCTGTATATAAGAGCCTATGTGGGGCTCACGCTATATATAAGAGGCTATGTGGGGCTCATGTTGTATATACTGTAGGGAGGCTATGTGGGGGCTTTCACTGTATATAGGGAGGCTATGTGGGGGCTCATATTGGATATTAGAGCCTATAAGGACTTCATAATGAGTATTGGCGGCTATGTGGGGGATCATACTACATATAGGAGGCTTTGTGGGGGTTCATACTGTACATAGGAGGCCATGTGGGTTTCTTACTCTATATAGGAGGCTATGTGGGGGCTCATACTGATTGTAGGAGGCCATGTTATGCTCCTAGGTGGTGCACGTGGTTAATGGACCTACTGTGCCACATACTTACCCTGGAGGGGTGTGACTAAGAAACTATCTAGATGTTCGCTGGAGCCTCTAGTGGTGGTTAGGTGGTGAAGTCAGACCTGTGCGTCAGATAACTGCTAGGTACCACTCCAGGGCGACATCTGGCAGTAGCTGCTGACCCCAGAGGGACAAAGATGTCACTTCAGATACTCAGACAGGCAGGACAGCCTCATTGGACAAGTTCAGACAGGACAGCGTCTCTGGACAATTTCGGACAAAATTTCCACTTGGGACAAGTTTACACAGGACGGCCACCGGGACGGTTCTCCTTGTGCAGACAGAGCAGCCACAGGGATAAGTTCACAGTTCTGGCCTGGGTATTCAGCCCCCAGAGTGGCAGACAGATAGCGTTTATGCTGCTGCAGCGCCCTAGAGATCTGGTCATTGCAGTATGACACTCTGCCACTAAGGGGAGTGATGGTACGTCTGATGGCACTGAAGGAATTCTACTAACCAGGTTTCACCAGCACACATTACACTTCACACTCCGGCCACTAGGGGGAGCAAAAGGCTTTATTATTGGGCCACTCCTCACACTGGTAAAACTAGGGGTTGGATAGGAAGTTAGTCAGAAGCTGACTGGGTTGGATTCAGGCAACATCCCGTGGCAGGGGGTGTTGCAGGGAGAAGACACAGGCAGGTCCCTGTCAGGCGTGGCAACCTGGCAGGCACCTAGCGACCAGAATAGAACGTTACGGAACCGCGCCTGCACACCCCGCGGCGGTATCCTAAGAAAGAGACACGAAGCGAAGGATATTGTGGAACAGTGAGAAACGAGATCAAGCCCAAAGGAGAGCCAGTAGGAGTCGTGCCGTGAGACCAAGGCAACATCCTACTGAGGCACGTAGCCGGTGGCCGGAACACCGAGGAAGTAACTGACTCTACGCTTTACTTCAAACTCTGCAGGACAGTTAATTATAGGTTGGCTGTCTCACCTAAACACCTACGAAGACATAGGGGGCAATTGTGGGAGAGGGGTGTCACTAGGGTCCCGGAAGAACTCCAGGCCTTCCCGTCATACGGGTGCGTCCTAGCCATAACATACCTGGGGGACGTTGAACTAGAAACATCTGGAACGAATTAGAAAGAACGAACGAGAACAGAAGTTGTGAGGACTATTCCGAATGCTCAGCAGGGTAGCACTACAACACACAGGCGCTATTGGTAGGCAACGATTTCCACCTGCAAAGGGAATTCTGGATGTGCCCATCGGACCGGCCGGTCTCAGATAGCCCTGTTAAACGTGCTCTGGATTGCGGATCCTGAAGTCTTCAGTAAAGAGGTAAAGAGACTGCAACCTTGTGTCCTCGTTATTGACTGCACCTCACACCATCACCATCCACCTCACTGGGAAGCCCTGGGGACATACTTCACCTGTGGGAAGGTATACCATCCAGCTGCCATTCCATCACCCCAGCGGACCCCACAGCAGCGTCGGTCACCCTGACCGAACACCACAGGTGGCGTCACGAAACCTTGACAGACTCCTATCACCTTTTATTGGAGGCCCCTTAGCAGGGTCGCGGACCGGGTCTAGCCACCGTGACAGCCTCAGAACCGAACCAGAGAGGCCCGGTACCGAGAACTCGTGGCCCTGTGTCTGGGGGCGCTCCACTGCCACAGGGTACGGACACCGCCTAAGCAGTCGCAGAAAACAAGGGCTAACTCTGGCGGACTAATGGGAACATGGGATAAGGGATATAGGACACTAACAGATTAGGGAAGGGGGACCTGGCAACATACAGTTACCACCAACCACCTAACAGAACTATCGGGGTTGCTCAGGCACCTCCCAATAGGGGAGGGTGCCTGTTATACAAGATGTCTCCCAGCTATTGGCTGGGAGACACCCTGCAAGTGTGTGCACGTTTAACTAAGACTGCGGCGACCCCTCCAAACCCACACGCCCCACCAACCCCAGGAATCCCCACTCCCAAACCTCCCCAAAGACCATCCAACTAAATAACCAGACAAACACAAATAGCTGATGGGTGAAGTCGGTCTCAGCTTTAATTTTGCTTAACATATTTAACAATAATAATAAACTGAAGCACTTAAAACTTTACAAAAGACCAGTAGCAAATGCCCTGCAATTCTGCAGGCAAGTCAGCCTACATAGCCGCTGTGCCAGTGCTTCCTTTATTGCAAAACGCCAAGGAGGATCCTGTTTAACACTAAACAGAACTCTGACCCCCACCCATCAAGTACAATGCTTGCTCTATTCCATCCTGAATGCCTGACAGCAGGATATCTAAACCAATATCATTGAGGTGTACACCGTACTGTCTCAACAGGGCAGAATTATCCCCTTCTAGCTGCCGATGCCTCACTACCACACCAAACTTACACCGCACGAACTTGGCCAATGCGCGCATTTACAGTGCGCCTAGTACGCTCCACTGCTGCCTTTTCCCGGGCGCCCTGCCACACAGCTCTGGGAACTATCTCTGACCATACTAACCTGAGTTCCGGGAAAAAACTAGAGAAACGTTCTAAGTCCGTTCTCATAATCGTCAATAACTCGGCAACATTATGAGAACATAAGTCATTCCCACCCGCATGTAGAACTAAGATAACTGGACCTACACTGTCCCGGCCAAATATCCACCACTTCCTGAAGAACTTGAGGCCATTTTAACCCCTTAATCCCATATGACGTACTATCCCGTCCAGGTGACCTGGGACTTAATTCGCAGTGACGGGATAGTACGTCATATGCGATCGGCCGCGCTCACGGGGGGAGCGCGGCCGATCGCGGCCGGGTGTCAGCTGCCTATCGCAGCTGACATCCAGCACTATGTGCCAGGAGCGGTCACGGACCGCTCCCGGCACATTAACCCCCGGCACACCGCGATCAAAGATGATCGCGGTGTGCCGGCGGTGCAGGGAAGCATCGCGCAGGGAGGGGGCTCCCTGCGGGCTTCCCTGAGACGATCGGTACACGGTGATGTACTCACCGTGTACCGAGCGTCTTCTCCCTGCAGTCCCCGGATCCAAAATGGCCGCCGGGCTGCATCCGGGTCCTGCAGGGAGCACTTCCGGGTCAGGATCAGGCTGCAGCTGCAGCTCTAATCCTGCCTGGCTGTATGTCAGATCACCGATCTAACAGAGTGCTGTGCACACTGTCAGATCGGTGATCTGTGATGTCCCCCCCTGGGACAAAGTGAAAAAGTAAAAAAAAAAATTTCCACACGTGTAAAAAAAAAAATAAAAAAATTCCTAAATAAAGAAGAAAAAAAAAATATATTATTCCCAAAAATACATTTCTTTATCTAAACAAAAAAACAATAAAAGTACACATATTTAGTATAGCCGCGTCCGTAACGACCCGACCTATAAAACTGGCCCACTAGTTAACCCCTTCAGTGAACACCGTAAGAAAAAAAAAAAAAAAAAAAACGAGCCAAAAAACAACGCTTTATTATCATAACGCTGAACAAAAAGTGGAATAACACGCAATCAAAAAGACAGATATAAATAACCATGGTACCTCTGAAAACGTCATCTTGTCCCGCAAAAAACGAGCCGCCATATAGCATCATAACCAAAAAAATAAAAAAGTTATAGTCCTCAGAATAAAGTGATGCCAAAATAATTATTTTTTCTATAAAATAGCTTTTATCATATAAAAGCGCCAAAACATAAAAAAAATGATATAAATGAGGTGTCGCTGTAATCGTACTGACCCGAAGAATAAAACTGCTTCATCAATTTTACCAAACGCGGAACGGTATAAACGCCTCCCCCAAAAGAAATTCATGAATAGCTGGTTTTTGGTCATTCTGCCTCACAAAAATCAGAATAAAAAGCGATCAAAAACTGTCACGTGTCCGAAAATGTAACCGATAAAAACGTCAACTCGTCCCGCAAAAAACAAGACCTCACATGACTCTGTGGACCAAAATATGGAAAAATTATAGGTCTCAAAATGTGGAGACGCAAAAACTTTTTTGCTATAAAAAGCGTCTTTTAGTGTGTGACGGCTGCCAATCATAAAAATCCGATATAAAAAACGCTATAAAAGTAAATCAAACCCCCTTCATCACCCCCTTAGTTAGGCTAGGTTCACATTGCGTTAATGGGTTAACGCTAACGGACAGCGTTGCACGGCGAAAATGTCACAATTAACGCCGTGCAACGGGTCCGTTAGCACAACCATTGACAGCAATGTGATTTTTGGGTGTAGCGCATCGCTAGAGCGTGCCATTTTCGGCTTGCGCTAGCAAGGTGCCGTTCTTTTGTGGCGCGCCTCAGACGCTGCTTGCAGCGTCCGCGGCGCACCCGAGGTCCGATCCCCGATCTTCCAGAGCGGGGACGTTAACGCGACCACTAAACACGACACCTAAAAAGACATTGCGTTAGCGCAATCCGCTAGCGCTAAACGGATTTCCCTAACGCAATGTGAACCTAGCCTTAGGGTATGTGTCCACTTTCAGGATGGCCGGCGGTATCGCCGGAGCGGCTTAGCCGCTCTGCGGTAGCCCCGCCCCCTTTCTGGGACGCGATGATGCCGGATGTGTTCACAGCACACATCCGGCATCATCGCTCCCCACCAATAGGGCCCTGTGCTATATCTTGCGGCGACGCAGCGTCGCCGCAAGATATACGGACATGCTGCGATCTGAAAAGACGCGCAGCATGTCCGGAGTCGCAGGGCCGCCGCGTGCGTGTTACCACGCATAGTGGAGACGGGATTTCATTAAATCCCCTCCACTATGCTGTAACATCTGGACGCTGCGTGTCTGACGCTGCGGCTCTATGCAGCGTCAGACACGCAGCGTTTCCTGATCGTGGAAACAGACCCTTAGGGAAAAATAATAAAATAAAAAAAAATGTATTTATTTCCATTTTCCCATTAGGGTTAGGGTTAGGGCTAGGGTTAGGGCTAGGGTTAGGGCTAGGGTTAGGGCTAGGGTTAGGGTTTGGATTACATTTACGGTTGGGATTAGGGTTGGGATTAGAATTAGGGGTGTGTCAGGGTTAGGTGTGTGGTTAGGGTTACAGTTGGGATTAGCGTTAGGGGTGCGTTTGGATTAGGGTTTCATTTATAATTGGGGGGTTTCCACTGTTTAGGCACATCAGGGGCTCTCCAAACGCGACATGGCGTCCGATCTCAATTCCAGCCAATTCTGCATTGAAAAAGTAAAACAGTGCTCCTTCACTTCCGAGCTCTCCCGTGCGCCCAAACAGGGGTTTACCCCAACATATGGGGTATCATCGTACTCGAGACAAATTGGACAACAACTTTTTGGGTCCAAGTTCTCTTGTTATCCTTGGGAAAATAAAAATTTGGGGGGCTAAAAATCATTTTTGTGGGAAAAAAAAAGGATTTTTTATTTTCACGGCTCTGCGTTGTAAACTGTAGTGAAACACTTGGGGGTTCAAAGTTTTCACAACACATCTAGATAAGTTCCGTGGGAGGTCTAGTTTCCAATATGAGGTCACTTGTGGGGGGTTTGTACTGTTTGGGTACATCAGGGGCTCTGCAAATGCAACGTGACGCCTGCAGACCAATCCATCTAAGTCTGCATTCCAAATGGCGCTCCTTCCCTTCCGAGCTCTGCCATGCGCCCAAACAGTGGTTCCCCCCCACATATGGGGTATCAGCGTACTCAGGACAAATTGGACAATAACTTTTGTGGTCCAATTTATTCTGTTACCCTTGTAAAAATACAAAGCTGGGGGCTAAAAAATCATTTTTGTGAAAAAAAAAAGGAATTTTTATTTTCATGGCTCTGCGTTATAAACTGTAGTGAAACACTTAGGGGTTCAATGTTCTCACAACACATCTAGATAAGTTCCTTGGGAGGTCTAGTTTCTAATATGGGGTCACTTGTGGGGGGTTTGTACTGTTTGGGTGCATCAGGGGCTCTGCAAATTCAACGTGACTCCTGCAGACCAATCCATCTAAGTCTGCATTCCAAATGGCGCTCCTTCCCTTCCGAGCTCTGCCATGCGCCCAAACAGTGGTTCCCCCCCACATATTGGGTATCAGCGTACTCAGGACAAATTGGACAACAACTTTTGGGGTCCAATTTATTCTGTTACCCTTGTAAAAATACAAAGCTGGGGGCTAAAAAATCATTTTTGTGAAAAAAAATAAAGAATTTTTATTTTCACGGCTCTGCGTTATAAACTGTAGTGAAACACTTGGGGGTTCAAAGCTCTCAAAACACATCTAGATAAGTTCCTTAGGGGGTCTAGTTTCCAAAATGGTGTCACTTGTGGGGGGTTTTAATGTTTAGGCACATCAGGGGCTCTCCAAACCAACATGGCGTCCCATCTTAATTCCAGTCAATTTTGCATTGAAAAGTCAAATGGCGCTCCTTCCCTTCCGAGCTCTGCTATGCGCCCAAAAAGTGGTTTACCCCCACATATGGGGTATCGTCACACTCAGGACAAATTGCACAACAACTTTTGTGGTCTAATTTCTTCTCTTACCCTTGGGAAAATAAAAAATTGGGGGCGAAAAGATCATTTTTGTGAAAAAATAAGATTTTTTATTTTTACGGCTCTGCATTATAAACTTCTGTGAAGCACTTGTTGGGTCAAAGTGCTCACCAAACATCTAGATAAGTTCCTTAAGGGGTCTACTTTTCAAAATGGTGTCACTTGTGAGGGGTTCCAATGTTTAGGCACATCAGGGGCTCTCCAAACGCAACATGGCATCCCATCTCAATTCCAGTCAATTTTGCATTAAAAAGTCAAATGGCGCTCCTTTCCTTCTGAGCTCTGCCATGCGCCCAAACAGTGGTTTACCCCCACATATGGGGTATCGTCGCACTCAGGACAAATTGCACAACAACTTTTGTGGTCTAATTTCTTCTCTTACCCTTGGGAAAATAAAAAATTGGTGGCGAAAAGATCATTTTTGTGAAAAAATATGATTTTTTATTTCTACGGCTCTGCATTATAAACTTCTGTGAAGCAATTGGTGGGTCAAAGTGGTCACCACACATCTAGATAAGTTCCTTAGGGTGTCTACTTTCCAAAATGGTGTTACTTGTGGGGGGTTTCAGTGTTTAGGCACATGAGGGGCTCTCCAAGCGCAACATGGCGTCCCATCTCAATTCCTGTCAATTTTGCATTGAAAAGTCAAATGGCGCTCCTTTCCTTCCGAGCTCTGCCATGCGCCCAAACAGTGGTTTACCCCCACATATGGGGTATCAGCGTACTCAGTACAGATTGTACAACAACGTTTCGCATCCATTTTATCCTGTTACCCTTGGTAAAATAAAACAAATTGGAGCTGAAATAAATTTTGTGTGAAAAAAGTTAAATATTCATTTTTATTTAAACATTCCAAAAATTCCTGTGAAACCCCTGAAGGGTTAATAAACTTCTTGAATGTGGTTTTGAGCACCTTGAGGGGTGCAGTTTTTAGAATGGTGTCACACTTGGGTATTTTCTATCATATAGACCCCTCAAAATGACATCAAATGAGATGTGGTCCCTAAAAAAAAATGGTGTTGTAAAAATGAGAAATTGCTGGTCAACTTTTAACCCTTATAACTCCCTAACCAAAAAAAATTTTGGTTCCAAAATTGTGCTGATGTAAAGTAGACATGTGGGAAATGTTACTTATTAAGTATTTTGCGTGACATATCTATGTGATTTAAGGGCATAAAAATTTAAAGTTGGAAAATTGCGAAATTTTCTAAATTTTCGCCAAATTTCCGTTTTTTTCACAAATAAACGCAAGTTATATTGAATAAATGTTACCACTAAAATGAAGTACAATATGTCACGAGAAAACAATGTCAGAATTGCCAAGATCCGTTGAAGCGTTCCAGAGTTATAACCTCATAAAGGGACAGTGGTCAGAATTGTAAAAATTGGCCCGGTCATTAACGTGCAAACCACCCTCGGGGCTTAAGGGGTTAAACCCCTGATGCCTCTCCAATTAACATCCAAAAACTGAAAACCCAGATTCCTTCCTCCAGGACGATATTCTGCTCTCTGAGCCGCCCAGAAAATGTACGAATGTCTTAGCAGCCACACTGTTGGCCTGGTGGACCCTGGAAAAGAAAGGAAAGTAATCATATCAGTAAATCAGGTCCAGGGGCGGATTATCAGAGGGTCAATATGGGCGGTAGCCCAGGGCCCAGTGGTCTGGGGGGGCCCTGGGCTACTGCACAGATTGACCCTCTGATGATCATCTGTGAATGCCGCTGCCAGCGGCCGCCGCCGGCATTTATGTGCCCCTGCCGTAACCGGTGGGCAGAGAGAGGGGGCCCGCATCGGGCCCCTTCTCATCTGCTCACCGGGCCCCTTCCGGCGCTGTGGCGGTTTCCTATTGATGTGCGGGCGCGCGCCCGCACGTCAAAAGTTAACAACAGCCGCCAGCCAATTGGAGGCTGGCGGCTGATGTCGGCCGCAGGCGCACACGTCGCCGGCGTCTGACGTCATTGTCAGTCGCCGGCGAGTGTGCTCTGTTGGAGGGAGCTCGTCGCTGGAGCGAGGACAGGTGAGGAGTTTTTTTTTTTTTTTTTTTATAACGGTGGACACACACTGAGGGCAATGCTGGAGGACACTGGGGCAGATTGCTGGAGGACACTGGGGCAGATTGCTGGAGGACACTGGGGCAGATTGCTGGAGGACACTGGGGCAGATTGCTGGAGGACACTGGGGCAATGCTGGAGGACACGGGCAATGCTGGAGGACACTGGGGCAGATTGCTGGAGGACACTGGGGCAGATTGCTGGAGGACACTGGGGCAGATTGCTGGAGGACACTGGGGCAATGCTGGAGGACACTGGGGCAATGCTGGAGGACACTGGGGCAATGCTGGAGGACACTGGGGCAATGCTGGAGGACACTGGGGCAGATTGCTGGAGGACACTGGGGCAGATTGCTGGAGGACACTGGGGCAGATTGCTGGAGGACACTGGGGCAATGCTGGAGGACACGGGCAATGCTGGAGGACACTGGGGCAATGCTGGAGGACACTGGGGCAGATTGCTGGAGGACACTGGGGCAATGCTGGAGGACACGGGCAATGCTGGAGGACACGGGCAGATTGCTGGAGGACACTGGGGCAGATTGCTGGAGGACACTGGGGCAATGCTGGAGGACACGGGCAATGCTGGAGGACACTGGGGCAGATTGCTGGAGGACACTGGAGCAGATTGCTGGAGGACACTGGGGCAATGCTGGAGGACACTGGGGCAATGCTGGAGGACACGGGCAATGCTGGAGGACACTGGGGCAATGCTGGAGGACACTGGGGCAATGCTGGAGGACACTGGGGCAATGCTGGAGGACACTGGGGCAGATGGCTGGAGGACACTGGGGCAGATGGCTGGAGGACACTGGGGCAGATTGCTGGAGGACACTGGGGCAATTCTGGAGGACACTGGGGCAATGCTGGAGGACACTGGGGCAGATTGCTGGAGGACACTGGGGCAGATTGCTGGAGGACACTGGGGCAATGCTGGAGGACACTGGGGCAATGCCGGAGGACACTGGGGCAGATTGCTGGAGGACACTGGGGCAGATTGCTGGAGGACACTGGGGCAATGCTGGAGGACACTGGGGCAATGCTGGAGGACACTGGGGCAGATTGCTGGAGGACACTGGGGCAGATTGCTGGAGGACACTGGGGCAGATTGCTGGAGGACACTGTGGCAGATTGCTGGAGGACACTGGGGCAATGCTGGAGGACACGAGCAATGCTGGAGGACACTGGGGCAGATTGCTGGAGGACACTGGGGCAGATTGCTGGAGGACACTGGGGCAGATTGCTGGAGGACACTGGGGCAGATTGCTGGAGGACACTGGGGCAGATTGCTGGAGGACACTGGGGCAATGCTGGAGGACACGGGCAATGCTGGAGGACACTGGGGCAATGCTGGAGGACACTGGGGCAGATTGCTGGAGGACACTGGGGCAGATTGCTGGAGGACACTGGGGCAGATTGCTGGAGGACACTGGGGCAATGCTGGAGGACACGGGCAATGCTGGAGGACACTGGGGCAATGCTGGAGGACACTGGGGCAGATTGCTGGAGGACACTGGGGCAATGCTGGAGGGCACGGGCAATGCTGGAGGACACTGGGGCAGATTGCTGGAGGACACTGGGGCAGATTGCTGGAGGACACTGGGGCAATGCTGGAGGACACGGGCAATGCTGGAGGACACTGGGGTAGATTGCTGGAGGACACTGGGGCAGATTGATGGAGGACACTGGGGCAATGCTGGAGGACTCTGGGGCAATGCTGGAGGACACTGGGGCAATGCTGGAGGACACTGGGGCAATGCTGGAGGACACTGGGGCAATGCTGGAGGACACTGGGGCAGATGGCTGGAGGACACTGGGGCAGATGGCTGGAGGACACTGGGGCAGATTGCTGGAGGACACTGGGGCAATTCTGTAGGACACTAGGGCAATGCTGGAGGACACTGGGGCAGATTGCTGGAGGACACTGGGGCAGATTGCTGGAGGACACTGGGGCAGATTGCTGGAGGACACTGGGGCAATGCTGGAGGACACTGGGGCAATGCTGGAGGACACTGGGGCAATGCTGGAGGACACTGGCAGATGGCTGGAGGACACTGGCAGATGGCTGGAGGACACTGGGGCAGATGGCTGGAGGACACTGGGGCAGATGGCTGGAGGACACTGGGGCAGATGGCTGGAGGACACTGGGGCAATGCTGGAGGACACTGAGGCAGATTGCTGGAGACACTGGGGCAATGCTGGATGACACTGGGGCAGATTGCTGGAGGACACTGGGGCAATGCTGGAGGACACTGGGGCAATGCTGGAGGACACTGGGGCAGATTGCTGGAGGACACTGGGGCAATGCTGGAGACACTGGGGGAAATGCTGGACATACTGGGGGAAATGCTGGACATACTGGGGCAGATTGCTGGACACACTGGTGGTAATATTCTGGACACACTGTCTGGGGGCAATGCTGGACGCACTGGGGCAGATTGCTGGACACACTGGGGGCAATATGCTGGACACACTGGGGGTAATATGCTGGACACACTGGGGCAGATTGCTGGACACACTGGGGCAGATTGCTGGACACACTATCTGGGGGCAATGCTGGACACACTGGGGGCAATATGCTGGAGACACTGGGGCAGATTGCTGGACACTGGGGCAATATGCTGGACATACTGGGGCAGATTGCTGGACACAATGGGGGCAGGACTGGAGGCATGGGCAGAATGTAGACACGGGGCATGATTGGAGACACGGGGCAGAATTAAAGACATGGGGCAGGATTGGATCATGGGGCAGGATGGATATGATGGAGACATATGGGGCAGGATGTGGAGATCATATGGGGTAGAATGGATACTCATGAGGGCAGGATGCGAGAACATATGGCTGGAGCCAGGAATGAGACACACAGGGCCAGGATGTGGAATATTATTACCATAGGGGCTAATTAAGGGATATTATTACTGCAGTGATGTATTTATTTTATTTTTTGAGTATACTGTTTTAAATGGGGGTCGGTCCTGTTACTGTGCAGAGTGACACTATATCGCCTTTTTTTCTTCATGTGGTGTAATGTAGAAGTTGTGAAAAATTAAGTAATGTGTTCTGCAAGCGGAGCTCGAGATAACTGTGTTATTTCCTGCAGAAACGAGTCCTGGCTGGAAGAAATGATGGCGGTCTGTGCTGGCTGAAAGATGAAGGACTTCACCTAGAGACGTCACTGGTGAGTCAGTGTTACCTATACACTGACACTATACACTGTATACTATATAGAGCTCCTGTGTATAATACCACCAGTGATCTCTGTATTACCTCTACACAGACACTGCATACTAAGTACAGATCTCCTGTGAATACTGGCACTTATGGTGATATTATTGTGTTGTTGTTTTTTACTGATCAGTATTGTAGTATTCAGTCACTATGTGGTGGTAATATGTGGTCTGGAAATGGTGTTGTGGTATTTGTCCCTTGTATGTGATATTTGGTCACCAAGTGGTGGTAATATTTGGTCTTGACATGGTGCGGTGGTATTTGTTCCTTGTATGTGATATTATTCGATCACTGTGGTTGTAATTTGTGGTCTGGTCATGGCGCGGTGGTATTTGTTCCTTGTATGTGATATTATTCGATCACTGTGGTTGTAATTTGTGGTCTGGTCATGGTGCGGTGGTATTTGTTCCTTGTATGTGATATTATTGGTCAAAATATACCTAAATTGTATTGCAGATTCTAACAAATATTTAATAGGTTACAGTAGAGTAGGGCCCGGCCATTTTTCTGGAATAATCTGGTTCGGGTATATCATGACCCCCGTCACATGACCCCCGTCACATGACCCCCGTCACATGACCCCCGTCACATGACCCGGGGGGGGGGGGGCCCACAGTGTCTGAACAGCCCAGGGCCCTGGCTACCCTTAATCCACCCCTGATCAGGTCTAATATACCTGGCATAGCAAGCGGAACGCCACCATCCTAATCTTTGCACCTCGGCCTCTGGCACCCTGCCCTTGCCACCTCGGTAGCGACCCCTATACAAAAAGAATGGGTCCCATATTCGCCTGGGCGAACACCAGAAGCCAGTTGGCATTTCCAAAAAAAATCGATTGGAATTGAAATTTTGTCAATGAGGAGCCATCAGCATGATCAAGAAAAAATTCCCCGCTATGTCTGAAATATAAATAATTATCAACCAGCTTGACTGGACAAATGGGACCTGGAACTGCATTCAGGAGGATCCAAGACCCCCTGCCTGAAGGGTCCGCTTTGGACCTGCGAATACGGATACGAATTGCATCTTCTACCACTATCACATCCTCAAAAAGTAGACCCTTATCTGACCTAAATTTTGATTTAGGGACCAATTCATTAATGCGTAATTCCACAAAATACAAAATGACGTACGCAACTGAAAAAAGAGCAGCTTCAAATTGCGACGAGCAAGTAACCGTGGTAAAGGAAATAATTTAGCTCAATAAAGAAATAGAAATGGGACGTCTGCTTTCTTTACTAGGTTGGGATCTCTTCCACCCTTTTAAGGCCTGTCTGATTATGAAGGCCTTCGTGACGTCTTGCCAGTCAAGCAATTGGAAATAAAAGGCTAGGCCAGAAAAGCGTTGCTGGGCCGAGAAACCCGATATTCCAGAATTGAACAATAACGTTACAAAATCAACTGTTAACTCCAGTCTGGCCTGGCAGCAAACATGAACCAGTCTCCCATTTATCAAACTGCACTACTCAGCCCAATACTTACCGTAAGACTGCCAAGAAGATGATACCACTGACGAACGAACCAACGGCATCAGCTGTTGGCAACTATGTCCCATAGCAGCAAGGGGCAAGGGGAACATTCCGGTTGAGCACTGGGCAAAAGCCGCCTGAAAACCTGCCAATTAAAGCGTGACAAAGCATCAGCAACACCATTATCATTTCCCGGGACATGGCGAGCCCTAAACAAAATGTTCTTTTCCAAACATTGAAGAAGAAAATGGCGTAGCAAACCAGGGACCGGAAGAGAGGAAGAAGACAGGTGGTTTACACAGTGCACCACACTGAGGTTGTCACACCAAAAACATATACTTTTATTAGCAAGTTGAGTGCCCCATATTTCGACGGCTACCACGATGGGGAACAGCTCCTACAGCGCCATATTTTTGCACAGCCCGTCTTCATTCCACGAGTCCGGCCACTCAGCTGCACACCACTGATCACCAAATATAACCCCAAAACCAGCCGATCCAGCCGCATCTGAAAACAATCTCATCTCCGGGCTTGAAATCTCAAAAGACATGAAACACATGTGGCCGTTGAAAGAAATCAAAAATATTTTCCAAATTTCCAAATCAGCCCGTAAATTTTTTTGTTAAACGAATTTTATGGCTGGGAAGGGTAGCCTCTCTTGTAGCCAGTGATAAATGTCTTGAAAAAACTCTGCCCGCTGGCATGACCCTACAGGCAAAAACCAACAATCCGAGTAGCGATTGCATCTGATGCAAGGTGACCTTTTTGACAGCACAAAACCCTTCAATCATGTTCAAAAGCTTCTCCACCTTCTCCCCCGGCAATCGATAAACCATGCTGACAGTATCGATTTCAATACCCAAAAAGGACAGAGTTGTCACTGGACCAACCGTCTTTTCTTCTGACAACAGGACACAAAACTGAAACGCTATATCCTTGAAAAATTCTAACAACCGTGAACAAACATCAGAATCTTTCGGACCTACAAACAAAAAATCGTCCAAGTAGTGTGTGACAGATCTTACCCCTGTGGGCGATCGAACCACCCACTCCAAAAAAGAACTGAAGAGCTCAAAGTAATAGCACGATTTAGAACAACCCATCGGGAGGCACATGTCATAGTAAAAACCATCAGCCCAAAAGGTTGAAACAGTCCGGATGAACCGGTAAAAGACGGAAAGCGGATACGATATCAGACTTCGCCAGGAATGCACCAGCACCAGCCTGGCGAACCATAGCATCTGCCTTGTCAAAGGAGATGTAAGAAACCGATGCGTCCTCCTCTGAAATTCCGTCATTCACAGATTCACCCTTAGGGTAGGATAGATGGTGGATAAGACAAAATGAACCGGAGTCCTTTTTCGGAACTAAGCCCAATGGGGAGACTCTAAAGTTCCAAAATGGAGGGGGATGTGAACGGGCCTGCAATTCGCCCCAACCTCACTTCTTTTTCAATCTTTTCCCGCAGGACTTCAAGGTTGTCACTGGCCAACTTCAAATTGGGTGCGAAAGAGGGAAAACTGTCAAATTTGAATGGAATAAAAAACCCGTACGAAAAACCAAAACGAAGTTGGCCTGCCGCGACTTTGTTAGGATATCAGTCTAACCAAGGGCCCATCGCAGCTATGCTCACCGGGGTCCTTGGGTTCCCTACTTTCGTTGCCAGAGGGCTTGGCTGGTAATTTTCACATGGGTCGGGGGCAGGGGGATGCAGGGTGGGCACCACCGCAGGCAGAGCATTCATGCTTATATTTACACAATCCAAAGAAACAGCAATGTCCCTCGTTGAATAGCCAGCAGGCTCCTGGTCTCCGCACGACCACTGAGCTATGAGCTGCTGTTGCTGAGGATTGTCTAGTGGCCGCTGATAGAATGGGGGGCTGTTCCTGTGATAACATTAATCTAATCCATACCTCGGTAGCCTTCACCCCCCACCTGATTTCCGGCTGCAGAGCCAGCCGCCTCCGGAATAGCTCATCGTAACGCCACCAGGCGGACCCGCCATGGGCCTTGTATGATGAGTTAATCATGTCCTGATAAATGAATAACTCAGAACATCGTTCCGGATGCTGCTGGCCCATGACGCAACCCAAAACCGAGAAAGCTTGTAAACAATTGTTCATTGTCTTGGCAACCTTTTGTTTGCTCCTGTCAAAAGGTCTGTCATTCACTCTCCTCTCCTTGTCCACTGTATGCTGATCCACCGATATTAAGGACCAGATATCTACATATTTGTTAGACAATATTTTTTCTCTAGTCTAAATATCCAAATGAGACCCTAGAGGGCTAATACCACAATAAAGGGAATTTTTAAATATACCGGCTAGCGGTGGATCGCTCTTCTTTTCCGGATTACTTGGATTTACATGCTGAACACCCCTTGGTACTGAGTATTGAACAATTAAAGCTCTCAAGGCAGACAAGAATTCCGAATTACTATCGCTCCCTGCAATAGAAAAGTTGCACTCACCCATACCTGCCGTAGGAGGAGGGACTCCGACCAAAGGAGGAACTCCAGCACCGGGATCAACAGATGGGTGGGTGATGGCCAGGCTGGAAGCCCTGGATGACTCCACAGGTCCCGCCAGACTTGACGCCCTGGCTGCTGTTTCCGGCTCTAGTCTCTTGCCTCGAGAACGATGCCGGTAGTCGGGACTCGCTGATGCGCTCGTACACTCCGATGATGACGGAGAGCGCCATCTTGAGGACCATGACCTACGACCCCTCCTGTGAGATCTGGACCTCCGACGCGCAAGCGAGAAACGCCTGCTGCGTCGGTGTGAGGAGCGGTATCTGCGCCGACTATAACGGTGAGGTGATTCTGATGAGGATGAACTGGAACCCCGGCGTCTACGCCTATATGGCTCCATGACCCTATTTGGATCTGAGGGCAAAGGAGAAGATAAACCTTATGGCACTGCAGGAGTTACAGCAACCGCAGCGTCATCCCTGCCAGCATCAGACATGCTGGGGACAGCAGCTGTCGGCATAAGTGATCCTACAGTGTCCTGCTGTGCTGTATCCGGCCTAGGGTCGGAGGAGTCCTCCGCAGATGACGCGGTGCTGCCTCTAGACCCCATCTGCTCTAATAAATGCATCTGCCCAATGTTAATGTGTTGCCCTTGTGGCCCTAACAGCGCTGTAGAGCTGGCGACAAAATCACCGCCAGCTCTGGGATGCAGGAGGGGGGAGCTGAGGCTGAAAGGGGGCGGGGCTTCACTCCCCTCTCTGCCCGACCGTGCCAGCGGTGGTCGGTCATCCGGAGATGCATAGAGTGTGGACTCTGCAGCAGACCGCACCTCCTGGCGCTCCATCCGGCATGACTGAGAGCGGCCGGCGAGGCGCGAGGAGATTACAGCCGCGACACGCTCCAGCATGTCCGGCGGCGCCATGAGCGGAGCTATGGCGAAACCGGAAGTGGGCGGAGCTACCACGGCCAACCCAGAAGTGGGCGGAGCCACCATGCCCACTCGGCGGTCCCGAAGCCGCTCGAGCAATGAATTAGCAGAGGGTAAAGGATTGCAGATGGGACTGGGGCTAAGACGGGCAGGGGGGTGGGTGCGCCTTGCGGACCTCCGGCCTCCCGAAACTTCGGCGGCAGGAGATGGTGTGTGAGCACTAAGCCCTGAAATCAGAGCCTGCACCCACTGCTAACCCTCCTGTGATGCCCTGGAGGAGGGGGGAAGGAGAGGGGACCACAAGGAAAGCTGGGGGGAGGGAAAAGGAGGGCACCGCAGTCAGTGGCACGTTCCTTAACCAGTGCCGTGCCAACCAATGGTGTGGGCTTTTGCCATGCAACTTTAAGATCAGAGGAGAGCGTGCACCCACGCCTTAGGCACGCTGCTGAGACACAGTGCGGTGTGCACAGAGGAGGAAGGAGGCAGAAACAAGAAAACGCCGGGGATCGTGCCACGGGCCAGGGCATTGAGTAAAAAGGCATCCCCGCTTAGTAACAGAATGGGCCGGTCTGAAGGCAATTCCAGAGTCCCCCTTATCCAGGTGGAAATCAGTAGCCTTCCTCTAGCGCCTGAGTGTTGTAGTTCCTCCCTGCTGAGCTCCTCGATGAGGTCCTCACAACTATCGTAGATGTAATGTCTCTTTCTCTCTGCCCCCCTGATGGATAGGATAGGACAAACCCGTATGACTTATGGCCTGAGGCTTTTTACAGGGACCCTATGACGCCCCAGCCCCCACAAGTTGCCACCGTGCCTCCTGGGTATAAGGTCAGGCAGCCAACGTGGAATCAACTGTCCTGCCAGTCTCTGAAGTAAAGCATAGAGATCCTTACTCCATCTGTGTTCTGGCTACCGGCTTCTGCGCTTCAGAAGGAACAAGAGAAACATGCACCGAGCATGAACCAAAACCAGTGAAAAGAATGATGATGGCAGGGAATGTTATTAAAAAATTATTTTTATTTATATAGCAACAGCAAATAATCAATAAAATCTAGAGATAAAACAACTGTGTATATGTATGTTTTTTAAGTTTTTTTTATGTGCACATATGACGATATATATATGTAGTGCAATATATCATTTGCACACGGCAGATCAAAATATATATACTCTGGATACCCCAGTGGACAAGAATATAAATATATGTATAAGTACAAAGGTAGAGACCAAAGATTCAAGATTCAAAGAAGCTTTATTGGCAGGACCAAATACACATCAGTTTTGCCAAAGCAAGTGTTTAAAGGCAATAGGGATAGGGACTGTGGGGATGTTGGGTAGGAGCTGTAGGGAAGGTGGATGGGGGCAGATCCAGGGTGGGGGCTATAGTCCATGGCATAGGGGAGGTGAATGGGGGCAGGTCCATTGTGGTGGCTATAGTCCATGGCATAGGGGAGGTGGATGGGGGCAGATCCAGGGTGGGGGCTATAGTCCATGGCATAGGGGAGGTGAATGGGGGCAGGTCCATTGTGGTGGCTATAGTCCATGGCATAGGGAAGGTGGATGGGGGCAGATCCAGGGTGGGGGCTATAGTCCATGGCATCATAGTAAAAAGTAAGACCATATGTAAAAAGTAATAAAAGAAACTAATTGTGTAAATGCAAAAATATATATATTATAAAAAATTATTAAAAATATATATATATTTAAAAATGTGTGTCACATAAGAGAAAAAATATTTTATAAGAACATGCAAGGAGTGCAAAAGAGAAGTTCTGTGTACTAACTATATAAAGGGCAGCTTGTCATGCATGCCGTGCATAATCCACGCAGGAAAAAGTGCTATTTAAACATATGATCTGATGCCACTTACTTATGAAGCTGGGGAAAATATTTCCAGGACCGCCAATGTGTGGTGATGTGCACCCCGACGCGCATTTCGGACCCAAAAAGTTCCTTCGTCAGGGGGTGTAATGACCTGTGACCGAGGGGCTTCAGAAGGAAGCAGCCTGCTCCTGGCTGGTCTCCCTCTGATATTCCTCTCCTTTGCTATGACTTCGTTTCTCACGCTCAGCAACGCAATTCCCTTCGTGTCCTTTCCTAGGGTGCTGCCGCACGTGGGGCAGGCGCAGCTCCGTAAACCTTCGTTCTCCGGAGACCTCAGTCTACATACCGCTCCCTCTCACTCCAGCCAGCTTCAGCTTCAGTCTCCCTTGTTCTGCCTCACTTTCTGTCCAGACTACCAGTTTTACCTAATTGTGAGGAGTGCCCTAATAGATAGAAGCATGGCTCCCCCTGGCGGCCTGGAGTGTGAAGTGTGTTGTGTGGTTAGTGATACCTGGTAAGGTGATCTCCTTTATTGCTTTCAGACGTAACATCACTCCCCCTGGTGGAAGAATGACATTACTGCAACGACCAGGACTCTGGGGCGCTGCACATGTATACTCTTATGCCTTATTTGAGCTTATACAGCAAAGTTAGGTCAATTATGGGGCTAATGTTCAAAAGTATAGTGGAACAGTCATTAATAGAAGCAAAAAGAGTAGCACTCACCAATCCTTTTTATAATGGAAAGCCCTTTATTTTTTAGTTAATCAGGACATCCATACGGTGTGCAGGAGGGTGCAGGGTGTCAAAGAGCTTGTGGACTACGACCATTTTGCGCCGCCGTCTGGCGCCAGGTGTCAGCGAATGGCTGCCATCCCTGTGCGTGTGCCAAGGTGAGACAACTTAATTATGACATCTCAGTACGGTGCGGATCACGCACTCCTGGAAGCATTTGGAAGATGTTAATAAGGAGAAATATCAGCACTTTCTGCGATAACCGAAACACGCAGATGTGTGACGGGATAGGTGTGGATGATACTGGAAGGAATGTTGCGAGTGTGAAACCCGGAAATTCAGCAAATAGAGGCTGCGGAGAGGTACAAGCTGGAAAATGAACCCACAATGTGGTGAATGGGCACACAAGGCCCTCTGAGCTCCTCTAAAGAAATGCACTGTGCGCTTCCACGCTTCATTCCTCCTGCCTGGGTGTCTGGCATGACGGCGTCATCTGCTTCCATGGCAGCTGCTCCCAAACCCTGCAGGGTCTTACTGCATAAAAAGATTAGGGAAGAACATCAGTTTTTTGCAGATTATTTACATAATGACCCATATTTATTAATCAATTAAGGCCAAGTTTGTAGCAAGAAAGTTAATTGCAAAAAGTTACATTTGCACAAAAATGTAGCAAAAAGTTGCAAAATGCGCAACATTTTCATTTTTTTGCTGCCTGCTCAGCAAATGTGAATAGTGTGCCACGATGGGATGTAGCCACCAAATTTTAGATTACATCTTCACTGTGGACCTCCAGTATCGTAGAAACCGCAAACTGCAATGAGAGGTGTTTACCACTGCGGAATCATTGCAAAAAATGGTAAAGGGTGAACCTCACAACTGTATGCGCGCCATAAATTGACACGCTGCAGTGTTACCGCAGCTCTTGTCATTTTACACTGTGGATATGTTTTGTATCATGTGCACTAGATTTCTTACTAGCACTGTAATAAGCAGTGGATTTTTTAAAAGTGAATAAGCATTGTAAAATGTGTACAGGTCTGAGGTTTTGACAGCAAATGAGTAAACGTGCTGGGATAAGGTGTTATCCGAGTGTCTTTGGCGTTCTCGAAAAATATATTTAGTCCCCGAGGCTGCATGTCTTGCTGCTGTTAGACAGCCGCAACACATGCAGGGATTGCCTAACAAACAGTCGTGAAACATGCAGCTGCGGGGACTTATTTTTGAGTATGCCGAAGATACTCAGACAGCACTAGGGCATGCTCAGATAACACCTTATCCCAGCACGTTCGCTCATCATTGATCAAAAAAGTGCTAAAGCCTTCCCACCGCGACAAGGTGTCCCCAATCTGGACTGTCCTACCGTTGTGCTCAAACGTTTACATACCCCGGCAGAAATGTTGCTTTCTTGTCCTTTTTTCAGAGAATATGAATGATAACACCAAAACTTTTTCTCCACTCATGGTTAGTGGTTGGGTGAAGCCATTTATTGTCAAACTACTGTGTTTTCTCTTTTTAAATCATAATGACAACCCAAAACATCAAAATGACCCTGATCAAAAGTTTACATACCCCATTTCTTAATACCGTGTATTGCCCCCTCTAACATCAATGACAGCTTGAAGCCTTTTGTGGTCGTTGTGGATGAGGTTCTTTATTTTCTCAGATGGTAAAGCTGCCCACTCTTCTTGGCAAAAAGCCTCCAGTTCCTGTAAATTCCTGGGCTGGCTAGCATGAACTGCGCACTTGAGTTCTCCCCAGAGTGGCTCAATGATATTGAGGTCAGGAGACTGAGATGGCCACTCCAGAACCTCCACTTTGTTCTGCTGTAGCCAATGACAGGTCGACTTGGCCTTGTGTTTTGGATCATTGTCATGTTGGAACGTCCAAGTGCGTCCCATGCGAAGCTTCTGGGCTGATGAGTGCAAATTTGTCTCCAGTATTTGCTGATAACGTGTTGCATTCATCTCTCCTTCAACTTTGACCAAGCTTCCTGTGCCTTTGTAGCTCACACATCCCCAAAGCATCAGCAGTCCACCTCTGTGGAAGAAAAGAAAGGGAATTTCCAGCACGTCCATCCAGTGTAAGTAAAATATCCAAAATTTATTAGAACATTTAAAAAGAGAGAGAGAGACCCTCTCTAAGTCAGTTCCTATGACTAATGTTGTGAATTCTGTGGCAGAGTTCACTCCTGTGGTCACAAGTGGTACTTCGGCTGATTCTCTCTGGGAGCTTCCGTTTGTGGAGGAAAGTGGTACTGCAGCTTCTGAGTTTCCTCCCTCAGGTGATCTGGTGAGGTCGTTAGCTGCTTCTCTACTTAACTCCACCTGATGCTTTGATCCATGCTTCCTGTCAATGTTCCAGTGTTGGACTTGTGTTTCTCTGGATCATTCCTGTGGCCTGCTGCTCTGCATAGCTAAGTGCTTCTTTGCTATTTGTTGCTATTTTTTCTGTCCAGCTTGTCTATTTGTTTTGCTGGAAGCTCTGGGACGCAAAGGGTGTACCTCCGTGCCGTTAGTTCGGTACGGAGGGTCTTTTTGCCCCCTTTGCGTGGTTTTCTTTAGGGTTTTGTGTAGACCGCAAAGTTATCTTTCCTATCCTCGTTCTGTCTAGAATATCGGGCCTCACTTTGCTGAATCTATTTCATCCCTACGTTTGTCTTTTCATCTTACTCGCAGTCATTATATGTGGGGGCTGCCTTTTCCTTTGGGGTATTTCTCTGAGGCAAGGTAGGCTTATTTTTCTATCTTCAGGCTAGTTAGTTTCTCAGGCTGTGCCGAGTTGCATAGGGAGCGTTAGGCGCAATCCACAGCTGCCTCTAGTTGTGTTTGGAGAGGATCAGGAATTGCGGTCTACAGAGTTTCCACGTCTCAGAGCGCGTTCTATTATTTTGGGTTATTGTCAGATCACTGTATGTGCTCTGACCTCTATGTCCATTGTGGTACTGAATTACCTTATCATAACAGTACAGGAAGCCAAAAGTACTAATGATTCTCAATAGAGGGAAAAAAGAAGTTCTGAGACCATTTTTTTTTCCTTTGCACTGTGATTTGTCGTTTTTTTCCCCTAGACATTTGGGTGGTTCAGGACACAGGTGTTACAATGGACATTAAAGGTCTGTCTTCATGTGTAGATCAGCTCACGGCAAGAGTTCAAGATATTCAAAATTTTGTGGTTCAGAATTCTTTGTTAGAACCGAGAATTCCTATTCCAGATTTGTTTTTTGGAGATAGAACTAAATTTCTGAGTTTCAAGAATAATTGTAAACTGTTTCTGGCTTTGAAACCTCGCTCCTCTGGTGACCCAGCGCAACAGGTTAGGATCGTCATTTCTTTTTTGCGTGGCGACCCTCAGGACTGGGCATTTTCTCTTGCGTCAGGAGATCCTGCATTGAGTGATATCGATGCGTTTTTCCTGGCGCTTGGATTGCTGTACGATGAGCCTAATTCAGTAGATCAGGCAGAAAAAATTTGCTGGCTCTTTGTCAGGCTCAGGATGAGATAGAGCTATATTGCCAGAAATTTAGAAAATGGTCCGTGCTCACTCAATGGAATGAATCTGCGCTTGCAGCCATTTTCAGAAAGGGTCTCTCTGAAGCCATTAAGGATGTCATGGTGGGATTTCCTATGCCCGCTGGTTTGAATGAGTCTATGTCTTTGGCCATTCAGATCGGTCGACGCTTGCGTGAGCGTAAATCTGTGTACCATTTGGCGGTATTACCTGAGATTAAACCTGAGCCTATGCAGTGCGATAGGACTATGACTAGAGTTGAACGGCAGGAATACAGACGTCTGAATGGGCTGTGTTTCTACTGTGGTGATTCCACTCATGCTATCTCTGATTGTCCTAAGCGCACTAAGCGGTTCGCTAGGTCTGCCACCATTGGTACTGTACAGTCAAAATTTCTTCTGTCCGTTACCTTGATATGCTCCTTGTCGTCGTATTCTGTCATGGCGTTTGTGGATTCAGGCGCTGCCCTGAATTTGATGGACTTGGATTATGCTAGACGTTGTGGGTTTTTGTTGGAGCCCTTGCAGTGTTCTATTCCATTGAGAGGAATTGATGCTACACCTTTGGCCAAGAATAAGCCTCAATACTGGACCCAGCTGACCATGTGCATGGCTCCTGCACATCAGGAGGTTATTCGCTTTCTGGTGTTGCATAATCTGCATGATGTGGTCGTGTTGGGGTTGCCATGGCTACAAGCCCAAATCCAGTATTGGATTGGAATTCCATGTTGGTGTCCAGCTGGGGTTGTCAGGGAGTACATGGTGATGTTCCATTTCTGTCAATTTCGTCATCCACCCCTTCTGAGGTTCCAGAGTTCTTGTCTGATTACCGGGATGTATTTGATGAGCCCAAGTCCGATGCCCTGCCTCCGCATAGGGATTGTGATTGTGCTATCAATTTGATTCCTGGTAGTAAATTCCCAAAAGGTCGACTGTTTAATTTATCCGTGCCTGAGCACACCGCTATGCGCAGTTATGTGAAGGAATCCCTGGAGAAGGGGCATATTCGCCCGTCATCGTCGCCATTAGGAGCAGGGTTCTTTTTTGTAGCCAAGAAGGATGGTTCGCTGAGACCGTGTATAGATTACCGCCTTCTTAATAAGATCACTGTTAAATTTCAGTACCCCTTGCCATTGTTACCTGATTTGTTTGCTCGGATTAAGGGGGCTAGTTGGTTCACTAAGATAGATCTTCGTGGTGCGTATAATCTGGTGAGAATCAGGCAAGGCGATGAATGGAAGACTGCATTTAATACGCCCGAGGGTCATTTTGAGTATCTAGTGATGCCGTTCGGACTTGCCAATGCTCCATCAGTGTTTCAATCCTTTATGCATGACATCTTCCGTGAGTACCTGGATAAATTCCTGATTGTGTACTTGGATGACATTTTGATCTTCTCGGATGATTGGGAGTCTCATGTGAAGCAGGTCAGAACGGTTTTTCAAGTCCTGCGTGCTAATTCTTTGTTTGTGAAGGGAACAAAGTGTCTCTTTGGTGTGCAGAAGGTTTCATTTTTGGGGTTCATCTTTTCCCCTTCTACTATCGAGATGGATCCGGTTAAGGTCCAAGCCATCCATGATTGGACTCAGCCGACATCTCTGAAAAGTCTGCAAAAGTTCCTGGGCTTTGCTAATTTTTATCGTCGCTTCATCTGCAATTTTTCTAGTGTTGCCAAGCCATTGACCGATTTGACCAAGAAGGGTGCTGATTTGGTCAATTGGTCTTCTGCTGCTGTGGAAGCTTTTCAAGAGTTGAAGCGTCGTTTTTCTTCTGCCCCTGTGTTGTGTCAACTAGATGTTTCTCTTCCGTTCCAGGTCGAGGTTGATGCTTCTGAGATTGGAGCAGGGGCTGTTTTGTCACAGAGAGGTTCTGGTTGCTCAGTGATGAAACCATGCGCTTTCTTTTCCAGGAAGTTTTCGCCTGCTGAGCGAAATTATGATGTGGGCAACCGAGAGTTGCTGGCCATGAAGTGGGCATTCGAGGAGTGGCGTCATTGGCTTGAAGGAGCTAAGCATCGCGTGGTGGTATTGACTGATCATAAGAACTTGACTTATCTCGAGTCTGCCAAGCGCTTGAATCCTAGACAAGCTCGTTGGTCGTTGTTTTTTTGCCCGTTTTGACTTTGTGATTTCGTACCTTCCGGGCTCTAAAAATGTGAAGGCGGATGCTCTGTCTAGGAGTTTTGTGCCCGACTCTCCGGGTTTATCTGAGCCGGCGGGTATCCTCAAGGAAGGAGTAATTGTGTCTGCCATCTCCCCTGATTTGCGGCGGGTGCTGCAAAAATTTCAGGCTAATAAACCTGATCGTTGCCCAGCGGAGAAACTGTTTGTCCCTGATAGGTGGACGAATAGAGTTATCTCTGAACTTCATTGTTCGGTGTTGGCTGGTCATCCTGGAATCTTTGGTACCAAAGAGTTAGTGGCTAGATCCTTTTGGTGGCCATCTCTGTCGCGGGATGTGCGTACTTTTGTGCAGTCCTGTGGGATTTGTGCTCGGGCTAAGCCCTGCTGTTCTCGTGCCAGTGGGTTGCTTTTGCCCTTGCCGGTCCCGAAGAGGCCTTGGACACATATCTCTATGGATTTTATTTCTGACCTTCCCGTTTCTCAAAAGATGTCAGTCATTTGGGTGGTCTGTGATCGCTTTTCTAAGATGGTCCATCTGGTGCCCTTGTCTAAATTGCCTTCCTCCTCTGATTTGGTGCCTTTGTTCTTCCAGCATGTGGTTCGTTTGCATGGCATTCCAGAGAATATTGTTTCTGACAGAGGTTCCCAGTTTGTTTCGAGGTTTTGGCGAGCCTTTTGTGGTAGGATGGGCATTGACTTGTCTTTTTCCTCGGCTTTCCATCCTCAGACTAATGGCCAGACCGAACGAACCAATCAGACCTTGGAAACATATCTGAGATGCTTTGTTTCTGCTGATCAGGATGACTGGGTGTCCTTTTTGCCTTTGGCTGAGTTCGCCCTTAATAATCGGGCCAGCTCGGCTACCTTGGTTTTGCCGTTTTTCTGCAATTCTGGGTTCCATCCTCGTTTCTCTTCAGGACAGGTTGAGTCTTCGGACTGTCCTGGTGTGGATACTGTGGTGGACAGGTTGCAGCAGATTTGGACTCAGGTAGTGGACAATTTGACCTTGTCCCAGGAGAAGGCTCAACTTTTCGCTAATCGCAGACGCCGTGTGGGTCCCCGACTTCGTGTTGGGGATCTGGTTTGGTTATCTTCTCGTCATATTCCTATGAAGGTTTCCTCTCCTAAGTTTAAACCTCGTTTTATTGGTCCGTATAGGATTTCTGAGGTTCTTAATCCTGTGTCTTTTCGTCTGACCCTTCCAGATTCTTTTTCCATACATAACGTATTCCATAGGTCATTGTTGCGGAGATACGTGGCACCTATGGTCCCATCTGTTGAGCCTCCTGCCCCGGTTTTGGTGGAGGGGGAATTGGAGTATATTGTGGAGAAGATTTTGGATTCTCGTGTTTCAAGACGGAAACTCCAGTATCTGGTTAAATGGAAGGGTTATGCTCAGGAAGATAATTCCTGGCTTTTTGCCTCTGATGTCCATGCTCCCGATCTTGTTCGTGCCTTTCATGTGGCTCATCCTGGTCGGCCTGGGGGCTCTGGTGAGGGTTCGGTGACCCCTCCTCAAGGGGGGGGTACTGTTGTGAATTCTGTGGCAGAGTTCACTCCTGTGGTCACAAGTGGTACTTCGGCTGATTCTCTCTGGGAGCTTCCGTTTGTGGAGGAAAGTGGTACTGCAGATTCTGAGTTTCCTCCCTCAGGTGATCTGGTGAGGTCGTTAGCTGCTTCTCTACTTAACTCCACCTGATGCTTTGATCCATGCTTCCTGTCAATGTTCCAGTGTTGGACTTGTGTTTCTCTGGATCATTCCTGTGGCCTGCTGCTCTGCATAGCTAAGTGCTTCTTTGCTATTTGTTGCTATTTTTTCTGTCCAGCTTGTCTATTTGTTTTGCTGGAAGCTCTGGGACGCAAAGGGTGTACCTCCGTGCCGTTAGTTCGGTACGGAGGGTCTTTTTGCCCCCTTTGCGTGGTTTTCTTTAGGGTTTTGTGTAGACCACAAAGTTATCTTTCCTATCCTCGTTCTGTCTAGAATATCGGGCCTCACTTTGCTGAATCTATTTCATCCCTACGTTTGTCTTTTCATCTTACTCACAGTCATTATATGTGGGGGGCTGCCTTTTCCTTTGGGGTATTTCTCTGAGGCAAGGTAGGCTTATTTTTCTATCTTCAGGCTAGTTAGTTTCTCAGGCTGTGCCGAGTTGCATAGGGAGCGTTAGGCGCAATCCACAGCTGCCTCTAGTTGTGTTTGGAGAGGATCAGGAATTGCGGTCTACAGAGTTTCCACGTCTCAGAGCTCGTTCTATTATTTTGGGTTATTGTCAGATCACTGTATGTGCTCTGATCGCTATGTACATTGTGTTACTGAATTGCCTATCATAACAGACTAAGGGCGCTGTGGTGCGCCAGAAACGCGTCAGGAAGAGAGGGTCTCTCTCTTTTTTTAAAACTGTTTTTTAAAAGTGGTGTAAAAATTTTTGGATATTTTACTTACACTGGATGGACGTGCTGGAAATTCCCTTTCTTTTCTTCTACTTCAGCTGAAATCACCAGCAGGTACGGCACCTACCAGTTACATTTATTTGCAACGGCTCACAGATGCATGTCTCGGCGTGTCAAGCTCCAACACTTCCCTCTCCCCCCTCCTCTCTTTCTCGGATAGTCCACCTCTGTGCTTTACAGTAGGAATGGTGTTCCTTTCATCATTGGTCTTGTTGAATGTAACGTTTATGTTTGTGGCCAAAAAGTTCAATTTTGGTCTCATCACTCCATATTACCTTGTTCCAAAAGTTTTGAGGCTTGTCTCTGTCCTGTTTTGCGTATTGTAGGTGATATACATTGTGGCATTTGTGCAGTAATGGCTTTCTTCTGGTGACTCGACCATGCAGCCCAATTTTCTTCAAGTGTCTCCTTATTGTGCATCTTGAAACAGTCACACCACTAGTTTTCAGAGAGTCCTGTATTTCAGCTGATGTTATTTGTTTTTTTTTCTTTGCATCCCAAGCAATTTTCCTGGCAGTTGTGGACGACATTTTTGTTGGTCTACCTGACCGTGATTGTGTTTTTACAGAGCCCCTGATTTTCCATTTGTTAATCACAGTGTGAATGCTGCTGACTGGCATTATCAATTCTTGGATATCGTTTTGTATCCCTTTCCTGTTTTATACAGTTCAACTACCTTTTCCTGTAGATCCGTTGACAATTCTTTTGATTTCCTCATGACTCACAATCCAGAAACGTCAGTGGCTGGATGAAAGATGCAAGAGTCTGTCTGGATCCCAGAAACTCACTCAGCTTTTATGCACACACTGATTACAAGCAAACAGGTCACAGGTGAGGATGTTACCTTTAGTAGCCATTCACACCCATTTGTGTCAACTTCTGTGCATGTTATCAGGCCAAAATCACCAGAGTATGTGAACTTTTGATCAGGGTCATTCAGATGTTTTGGGTTGTCATTATGATTTAAAAAGAGAAAACACAGTAGTTTGACAATAAATGGCTTCATCCAACCACTAACCATGAGTGGAGAAAAAGTTTTGGTGTTATCATTCATATTCTCTGAAAAAGGACAAGGAAGCGAAAATTCTGCCGGCGTATGTAAACTTTGGAGCACAACTGTATCTGCACTATTAAACCTCTCTATGTATCGGCAGACCTCAAAACAGATGAGGACAGCGCAAGACTCAGACCTGACTGTTCAGACATTTGCCCGTGGAATGCTATATAGACAAAATACCCGTACCTTAAGGGTTAAATAATTTTATATTTTGATAGATCAGATATTTACTGATGTGGTGATATGTTATTATTTTTTTTACTTTCTTAATTTCTTTATTTTGAGGAGAGAAAAAAAATGGGTGATTTGAAAGGAAACCTGTGGGTTGCAAAAACACTATTTACCTGCAGCTATAGAGGCAATGTGCAGATAAGTTGCATGTAAATCATACCTGACTCGCTTACCAGAGCAGCAGCTACAGGGGAAATAATATGAAGTTATATTCTTCCTGCAGCTGCTCGCTTCCAGTCATCAGAGAGCTGCGAGGGAGTGTAACAGGCATTTAAATGACTAGATGGCAGCAATAGGAGCCTACTCCAGTCGCTGTTGTTATAGGAACATGCTGACTGTATAACTTGGGCAGCACCTGCTGTGTATAGAGTGAGTTTAGCTCCTAAGCCAGCTCCATACACCTCACAACACTATTTTAAATGATACAGTGTTCCAAATCCCCTGCAGGAGCGTAGTTTTCTGATAACATTTTTGCTTCCTGCAGCCACCACTAGGGGGAGTGTTATGTATATTAAGCAGTGAGCTCCCTCTAGTGGTGGCAGCAGGCAGCCAGAATGTTATCATGCAACTCTATGACTGTGGGAAGGGAAGCAGCAGACTTGTAGAAATATCTGCCTTATATAATGCTTGCATTGCTTTAGGTACTTTTCCAGTAGTATTGCAGTAAGTGACATCTGCTGAGATAGAGAAGATTACCCTGATTTTCTCTGAGAGCAGCGGTTCCCCCCGAGGTGCCATTAACCTTACACATTAGCAGAGTAATCTGTATAATATTGTGCAGCTTACTCTTGGTGGCTATCAACTACCCGGAGGCGTGCTAGTAATTTTTTCGCTATTATGAAAATAGAGCAAATTATAGACAGAGGCCAAGCCAGATCATGAGGAGAGGTCCATCTCCAGTAACTCACATATCAAAATATTCAGATTATTGCGATATATTCCCTGCAGAATACGTCTCAGAACCTGTGAGGAATGGGATACTAGCTATGGATAAGGAGAGATGAATCGCAAGAAGTAAAGCATGATGCAAAAGAAGTGAGGTATGAGGCATAACTAATGAGGCATACAGCAAAAAAAAGTGATGCATAAGGCACAAGAAGTGAGATGTGAAGTATGAGAAGTGATGATTGAGGCACGAGAAGTGAGACATGAGGCACGAGAAGTGAGACATGAGGCACGAGAAGTGAGACATGAGGCACGAGAAGTGATGATTGAGGCTCAAGAAGTGAGGCATGAGGCATAACTAATAAGGCATACAGCAAAAAAAGTGATGCATAAGGCACAAGAAGTGAGGCATGAGAAGTGATGATTGAGGCAGGAGAAGTGAGACATGAGGCACAAGAAGTGAGACTTGAGGCACAAGAAGTGAGACGTGAGGCACGAGAAGTGAGATATGAGGCACGAGAAGTGAGACATGAGGCACGAGAAGTGAGACGTGAGGCACGAGAAGTGAGGCACGAGAAGTGAGACGTGAGGCACGAGAAGTGAGATGTGAGGCACGAGAAGTGAGACATGAGGCGTGAGAAGTGAGACATTAGGCACAAGAAGTGATGCTTGAGGCATAAGAAGTGAGACATGAGGCACGAGAAGTGAGGCACGAGAAGTGAGGCACGAGAAGTGAGACGTGAGGCACGAGAAGTGAGACGTGAGGCACGAGAAGTGAGATGTGAGGCACGAGAAGTGAGACATGAGGCATGAGAAGTGAGACATGAGGCACGAGAAGTGAGACGTGAGGCACGAGAAGTGAGACGTGAGGCACGAGAAGTGAGACATGAGGCACGAGAAGTGAGACATGAGGCACAAGAAGTGATGCTTGAGGCACAAAGTAGTGAGACGTGAGGCATAAGAAGTGATGCTTGAGGCACAAAGAAGTGAGACGTGAGGCACGAGAAGTGAGACATGAGGCGTGAGAAGTGAGACATGAGGCACAAGAAGTGATGCTTGAGGCACAAAGAAGTGAGACGTGAGGCATAAGAAGTGATGCTTGAGGCACAAAGAAGTGAGACGTGAGGCACGAGAAGTGAGATATGAGGCACGAGAAGTGAGACATGAGGCACGAGAAGTGAGACGTGAGGCATGAGAAGTGAGGCACGAGAAGTGAGACGTGAGGCATGAGAAGTGAGATGTGAGGCACGAGAAGTGAGATGTGAGGCACGAGAAGTGAGACATGAGGCATGAGAAGTGAGACATGAGGCACGAGAAGTGAGACGTGAGGCACGAGAAGTGAGACATGAGGCGTGAGAAGTGAGACATGAGGCACAAGAAGTGATGCTTGAGGCACAAACAAGTGAGACGTGAGGCATAAGAAGTGATGCTTGAGGCACAAAGAAGTGAGACGTGAAGCACGAGAAGTGAGACATGAGGCATAAGAAGTGATGCATGAGGCACAAGAAGTGAGACGTGAGGCACGAGAAGTGAGGCATGAGAAGTGAGACATGAGAAGTGAGATGTGAGGCACGAGAAGTGAGACATGAGGCACAAGAAGTGAGATGTGATGCACGAGAAGTGACATGAGGCACGAGAAGTGAGACATGAGGCACGAGAAGTGAGACAGGAGGCACAAGAAGTGATGATTGAGGCACAAGAAGTGAGACGTGAAGCACGAAAAGTGAGATATGAGGCTTAAGCAGTGATGATTGAGGTGCAAGAAGTGAGACGTCAGGCACAAGAAGTGAGGAGCAAGAAGTGATGCTTGAGGCGCAAGAAGTGAGACGCGAGGCATAAGAAGTGAGACGTGAAGTATGAGATGTGAGGCACAAGAAGTGATGCATGAGACACAAAAAGTGAGACGTGAGGCACGAGAAGTGAGACATGAGGCACGAGAAGTGAGACATGAGGCATGAGAAGTGAGGCATGAGGCACAAGAAGTGAGACATGAGGCACGATAAGTGAGACATGAGGCACGAGAAGTGAGACAGGAGGCACAAGAAGTGATGATTGCGGCACAAGAAGTGAGACGTGAAGCACGAAAAGTGAGACATGAGGCACAAGAAGTGATTCATGAGGAACGAGAAGTGAGACGTGAGGCACAAGAAGTAATGCTTGAAGCGCAAGAAGTGAGACGTCAGGCACAATAAGTGATGCTTGAGGCGCATGAAGTGAGACATCAGGCACAAGAAGTGAGATGTGAGGCAAAAAAAGTGACGCTTAAGACACAAGAAGTGAGACACAAGAAGTGAGGCGTGAAGTATGAGAAGTGAGACGTGAGGCACAAGAAGTGATGTTTGAGGCACAAGAAGTGAGGTGTGAGGCACAGGAAGTGATGCTTGAAGCACAATAAGTGAGATGTGAGGCACGAGAAGTGAGACATGAGGCACAGGAAGTGAGACGAGAGGCATAAGAAGTCATGCTTGTGGCACAAGAAGTGAGACGTGAGTCATGAGAAATGAGACATGAGGCAGAAGAAGTGATGCTTGAGGCACAAGAAGTGAGACATGAGGCACAAAAAGTAATGCTTGAGGCACAAGAAGTGAGACGTGATGCATAAGAAGTGATGCTTGAGGCACAAGAAGTGAGACGTGAAGCACGAGAAGTGATGCTTGGGAGGCACAAGAAGTGAGCAGTGAGGCACAAGAAGTGATGCTAGAAGCACATGAAGTGAGATGTGAGGCATGAGAAGTGAGACATGAGGCATAGGAAGTCATGCTTGAGGCACACGAAGTGAGACATGAGTCATGAGAAGTGAGATGTGAGGCACAAGAAGTGATGCTTGAGGCACAAGAATTGAGACATGAGGCACGAGAAGTGAGACATGAGGCATAAGAAGTGATACGTCAGGCACGAGAAGTGAGACATGAGGTACGAGAAGTGAGATGTGAGGCTCGAAAAGTGATGCTTGAGGCACGAGAAGTGAGACGTCAGGTACGAGAAGTGAGATGTGAGGCTCGAAAAGTGAGACGTGAGGAACAGGAAGTGAGACATGAGGCATAAGAAGTCATGCTTGAGGCACAAGAAGTGATACGTGAGTCATGAGAGGTAATGCTTGAGGCATAAGAAGTGACACATGAGGCACAAGAAGTGAGATGTGAGGCATAAGAAGTGATGCTTGAGGCACAAAGAAGTGAGACGTGAGGCATAAGAAGTGATGCATGAGGCAAAAGAGGTAAGGCATAGAGTACATGTGAGACATGAGGAACATGGGAGGTATAAGGCGCAAGTGAGGCATGAGGCATAAGGCACAAGAAGTGATGCCTGAGGCACAAAAAGAGAAACATTAGGACAAATAGTGATACATGAGGTAAAAGAAGTGATGTTTGAGGCACATGAAGTGATGCATTAGGCACAAGACATGAGGTAGGGGGTCCTGACATGAGACCTCAAGGGCGCTAATGGCCCCTGTGGGAGACTTTGTGATATTATGATTAACCTGATGCATTTTTAGTCTTCAGCTATTCAGGCAAAACACAGAATGGCGCCCCCTGGTGGCAGATAGGTTACTATTTTAGATATATATATATACCTTATATACTGTACAGTCACATATGGCAGAGCAGTGATTGAATATACTGTTAGTATTATACAGTACAATATCAAGATTGCATTTACAGACGCATAGTATTGTCTAGACTGCACAGAATTGTAACAAATCCTCAGCTGTGACAAATATGTCCGGAGATATATAATCACTGTTTTGCTTGTGTAGCTTTCTGTACATGAACTTAGCTAATAAGTAAATGGAAAAAAAATTGTCATGGGATCTCCCTTATTTTTAATAACCAGCTAAGAGAAAGGAGGCAGCTTTGAACTGGTCTTATTATGCTGGGAAGAGGCCAATATCCATGGAGCTTTCCTGTCTATTAATATAGCAACCCTCATCTGTCTGCTTAGCCTTTGCTGGTAATTAAAAATAAAAGGGACCCCGCATCATTTTTTTGGTGGGTCCCCCTTTTTAATAACCCTTCCCAGAATAATAACACCAGCTCACAGCTGTCTGCTTTTCCTCAGTTTGTTATTATAAAAAGGGGGAATCCCATATCATTTTTTTTAAGTTAATTATTTAATAGGTTAAATAAGGCTAGCTTATTATATGTAAGGGGATTGTGAAATGATATATCTACGGGACATCATTCCTAATTTATCTATATCTACTATATAATTGTCTAAGGGGTACTTCCATCTTTCTGTTGGCAACTTCCGTCACGGAAATCCTGCGTCGGTGATTGGTCTCGCCAGCTGCCTGTCCTGGCTGCCGCGACCAATCTGCGACAAGCACAGTCCGGCCAAGAATTAGTCCCTTCTTACTCCCCGCAGTCAGCGCCCGCTCCATACTCCCCTCCAGTCACCGCTCACACAGGGTTAATGCCAGTGGTAACGGACCGCGTTATGGCGCGGGTAACGCACTCCATTTACGCTGCTAAATACTACGTGGGCAGTGTTATATAGCGTGTGGCTGCTATATACTACCTGGCCAGTGTTAGATACTATGTGGGCTGTGTTATATACTGCGTGGGCTGTGCTATATATTATGTGGCCAGTGTTATATACTGCGTGGCCTGTATTAATGCATCAGGTAGTCTACAATATGTATGTATGTATATAGCAGCCACATAGTATATAGCACAGGCCACGTAGTATTTGTCTGCTATATATTGCATGGCTCCTATATACTATGTGGCCTGTGCTATATACTATGAGGCTGCTGTATATATACATACTGTACATACATATTCTAGAATAACCCGAGGCATTAGAATCGGGCCACCATCTAGTCTGTATATAAGATTGCTTTATTAGTTTGGAAACACAACAGTTCATAAAGAGAAGACTGCAAATTTTAGCAAGAAACCGTTACATCCTGCTGATTGTCAACAGGAAAGTGAATGCAAACAGTATGGACCTGGTGGCAAAAGTGAGGCGGGCCAAGTTTGTGGGGTCTGTGGCAATGGAGGTGGGGAAGTATCTGCACTAGTTGCCGATCAGGAAGGGTGTTGGTAAATGTTTTGGGGAAGAGGCGTTCAAAATTTAGCTCATGAACTCTGCACTTTCTAGTTCTGTTCCTGAGTATTCACAGACCTTTTTAGCTTCCCCTGGTGGTGACGGCAGGCACACAGAATGTTATCATTTTACATTATCTTATCACAATAGTAACATATTATGGCATTTACAGATATGATTTCAAAGGAATAAACTAAGAACTGTGAAACGGCGTGATCTAGCACCGTGATATCAGTGGGATAACCCTCTGGTTTAGTCTCCGTGGAGTCGCGGCCGTATAATGTCCATATCCAGCGGGATGGAATCATATTCTCCCATCTCTTACCGCAGTCGTGAATTATTTGCAGGCTATACATAATGTATCAGAGTCGTCCTCCCGGTGGTGATGACAGCGTCTCTATACCTTTCCTTTTAATATTTATGCACTCGTTCTTGATCGTAATGTAAGACGTTAATAGATTTCCCACTGTTCTATCCTTAATGCGAAGTTATGGTGGAAATCCAACGCAAGTCACTGCTTTGTAGACATAATGACTGCACAATAAGCAAAGCACAAATCTTCTGGCCTATTATCCAATAATACCAGGAATTATATACAGATTGCACATAATGAGAAGCCGATCAGGGCAGATTACGAGTTCCTGCTCTGCAGAGGACCCGGGAGTTATATATAACAGGAGTCTGACAATGGAATTAACTCAGGACTTGTCTTTTCATAGATTGTTTCCCTACAGTTCACTGATACTAAGCTCTTTACTGGGAGCCATAGGGACATTCTACTGATCTGTGATCGCCCTCTAGTGTCCACTCTGTACATTAACATATGAATATACATTTATTGTTATACTAGATGGTAGCCCGATTCTAACGCATCGGGTATTCTAGAATATGAATATGTATGTAGTTTATTTATGAAGATTTTAGAATAATACATTGAAAACACAGGACTGCGCCTGTCGCTGATTGTTCGCGGCCGGCCACGTAGTATATAACACAGCCACGTAGTACATAGCCCAGCCACGTAGTATATAGCACAGCCACGTAGTATATAGCACAGCCACGTAGTATATAGCACAGCCACGTAGTATATAGCACAGCCACGTAGTATATAGCACAGCCCACGGAGTATGTAGCATAGCCCACGGAGTATATAGCACAGCCACGTAGTATATAACAGCCCACGTAGTAAATAGCACAGCCACGTAGTACATAGCACAGCCACGTAGTATATTGTAGAGCCACGTAGTACATAGCACAGCCATGTAGTATGTTGCACAGCCACATAGTATATAGCACAGCCCACGGAGTATATAGCACAGCCACGTAGTATATAACACAGCCCACAGAGTATATAGCACAGCCACGTAGTATATAACACAGCCCACAGAGTATATAGCACAGCCCACAGAGTATATAGCACAGCCCATGGAATATATAACAGCCCACGTAGCATATAACACAGCTCACGTAGTATATAACAGCCCACGCACGCAGTATATAACACAGCCCACGTAGTGTATAACACAGCCCACGTGGTATATAGCACAGCCCATGCAGTATATAGCATAGCCCACGTAGTATATAGCACAGCCACGTAGGATATTGCACAACCCACGTAGTATATTGCCCAGCCCACGTAGTATATTGCAATGTGGGCACCATATCCCTGTTAAAAAAAAGAATTAAAATAAAAAATAGTTATATACTCACCTTCCGTTGGCCCCTGGATCCAGGCGAAGCGTTTACCGATGCTCCTTGCGCGCTCCGGTCCCAGTCTTGCGAGATGATGACGTAGTGGTCTCGCGAGACCGCTACGTCATCATCTCGCGAGATCGCAATGCATGGAGCGGTCACTGGAGCGTCGCGAGCGGGAAAGGCCTGTTCTGGATCCTAGGGGCCGACGGATGGTGAGTATATAACTATTTTTTATTTTTTTTTATTATTTTTAACAGATCTTTTTACTATTGATACTGCATAGGCAGCGTCAATAGTAAAAAGTTGGTCACACAGGGTTAATAGCAGCGGTCCGATAACGCTGCCATTAACCCTGTGTGAGCGCTGACTGGAGGGGAGTATGGAGCGGGCGCTGACTGTGGGGAGGAAGGAGCGGCCATTTTGCCGCCAGACTGTGCCCGTCGTGGCTGTTTTGCCGCGACCAATCAGCGACTTGGGATTTCCGTTACAGACAGACAGACAGACAGACGGAAGTGACCCTTAGACAATTATATAGTAGATTTATTTTACTCAATTATGTAGCGCCAATATTCACGGTAGGTGCCCATCAGATAAGTGTCACCGTGCTGTATATATGTACAGCTGGTATAACCTGGGTATCTCCTGTATATAATTATATATGTACAGCTGGTATAACCTGGACATCTCCTGAATATAATTATATATGTACAGCTGGTATATCCTGGACATCTCCTGAATATAATTATATATGTACAGCTGGTATATCCTGGACATCTCCTGTATATAATTATATATGTACAGCTGGTATAACCTGGGCATCTCCTGTATGTAATTATATATGTACAGCTGGTATAACCTGGGCATCTCCTGTATATAATTATATATGTACAGCTGGTATAACCTGGGCATCTCCTGTATGTAATTATATATGTACAGCTGGTATAACCTGGGCATCTCCTGTATGTAATTATATATGTACAGCTGGTATAACCTGGGCATCTCCTGTATATAATTATATATGTACAGCTGGTATATCCTGGACATCTCCTGTATGTAATTATATATGTACAGCTGGTATAACCTGGGCATCTCCTGTATATAATTATATATGTACAGCTGGTATAACCTGGGCATCTCCTGTATGTAATTATATATGTACAGCTGGTATAACCTGGGCATCTCCTGTATGTAATTATATATGTACAGCTGGTATAACCTGGGCATCTCCTGTATATAATTTTATATGTACAGCTGGTATAACCTGGGCATCTCCTGTATATAATTATATACAGCTCTGGCAAAAATTAAGAGATCACTGCAGAATGTTTGGTTTGTCTGATTTCTCTCTTTATAGGTATATTTTTGAGTAAAATGTAAATTGTTCTTTTATTCTATAAACTTCTGACAACATGTCTCCGAAGTTCCAAGCAATAAATTTTCTATTTTTTTTTTTTCTGACAAAGAAAATTGGTCAAAATAAAAAAAAAAAAAACAACCCAGTGATTTCAGACCTCAAATAATGCAAAGAAAACAAGTTCATAATCATTTAGAAACAACAATAGTAATGTTTTAAGGCCGGTTTCACATTTGCGGTTGTGTCCGCAACGTTTCATCCGCAATAATCCGCATGCGTTGTGTTTTCCTATATTTAACATTAGGAACGCAAGTGTCTGCGTTTGATTGCGTTTGGCCGCGTTTGACGATGCATGTGTCCTTTCGTCAGTGGTGGTTTGGCGCGGTAAAGGCTACATGTAGTAATTTTAGAGGCGTCAATTTGCCGCCTAGAAACGTATGCGGTTCTTAGCGACAGAAATGCGCCAGTCAGTCACGATGGACTCAAGGTTTTGGGTGACCGAATGAATATTGCAATTAGCCACATGAATACACGTATCCAGGAGGTCACCAAAAGCCTTGACCAAGTAAAAGCCGACCTCCAGAGACCAGCACATCATTTTTTAAACCATGTTGAGCAGGGCATGTCGGAACACCTTACTCCTGATCTCCAGCTTAGTGTCATGCAGGCCTGCAATGCTGCTTGCATGCAGGCTGTGCAGCAGAGTCGGTATTTTCAGCAGACAGTGGCGGCATATCCACCTGTGCCTACACTGTCACGACTGACCTCAATGCCGACCTCTGCTGCATACCACTGCACGGCCACCTCTATTCTTAGCACTGTTGGACACCAGTACAGCACCACCACCATGCCGAGTGCTGTAGGACAGCCCACCACCACCACCAAGACAACCGCTGCTCCTGCTTGGACCTCCTCCACTGACACCACGATGCAGCAGTAGGACCCTGGCATGGCCTTCCGCTCCACCACCACCACGATGCAGCAGGACCCAGGCATGGCCTTCCGCTCTACAAGCACTACGGACTCTGGCATGGCTGCACGCTCTACGAGCACTATGGACTCTGGCATGGCTGCACGCTCTACAAGCACTATGGACTCTGGCATGGCTGTACACTCTACGAGCACTATGGACTCTGGCATGGCTGCACGCTCTACGAGCACTATGGACTCTGGCATGGACTTCCACTCAACAAGCACTATGGACTCTGGCATGGCTGCATGCTCTACGAGCACTATGGACTCTGGCATGGCTGCACGCTCTACGAGCACTATGGACTCTGGCATGGCTGCACGCTCTACGAGCACTATGGACTCTGGCATGGCTGCACGCTCTACGAGCACTATGGACTCTGGCATGGCTGCACGCTCTACGAGCACTATGGACTGGCATGGCTGCACGCTCTACGAGCACTATGGACTCTGGCATGGCTGCACGCTCTACGAGCACTATGGACTCTGGCATGGCTGCACGCTCTACGAGCACTATGGACTCTGGCATGGCTGCACGCTCTACAAGCACTATGGACTCTGGCATGGCTGCACGCTCTACGAGCACTATGGACTCTGGCATGGCTGTACGCTCTACGAGCACTATGGACTCTGGCATGGCTGCACACTCTACAAGCACTATGGACTCTGGCATGGCTGTACACTCTACGAGCACTATGGACTCTGGCATGGCTGCACGCTCTACGAGCACTATGGACTCTGGCATGGCCTTCCACTCAACAAGCACTATGGACTCTGGCATGGCTGCACACTCTACGAGCACTATGGACTCTGGCATGGCTGCACGCTCTACGAGCACTATGGACTCTGGCATGGCTGCACGCTCTACGAGCACTATGGACTCTGGCATGGCTGCACGCTCTACGAGCACTATGGACTCTGGCATGGCTGCACGCTCTACGAGCACTATGGACTCTGGCATGGCTGCACGCTCTACGAGCACTATGGACTCTGGCATGGCTGCACACTCTACAAGCACTATGGACTCTGGCATGGCTGCCCGCTCTACGAGCACTATGGACTCTGGCATGGCTGCACGCTCTACGAGCACTATGGACTCTGGCATGGCTGCACGCTCTACGAGCACTATGGACTCTGGCATGGTTGCACGCTCTACGAGCACTATGGACTCTGGCATGGCTGCACGCTCTACGAGCACTATGGACTCTGGCATGGCTGCACGCTCTACGAGCACAGTGCAGCCAGACCCTGACAGGTCACCCACCACGACCATGCCATGACATATGAGCCCACCGAGGCTTCCTAGAACCCGGCGATCCCAGAAAGGGAGAAAAAATAAAAAACAGCATACAATCAGTATTCCTCCACCCTCACTTCCCAGTGTGTCTGTAATGTCAGGTTTGTCTCACCCTTCCAGTGCATCTCAGGCCTCTCATGTGTCAAGCCCCATCCCCGAACTACCAGACCCCACTAGTTTCATTGCCCCTTCTCCTGCCACCCCTGCGTCGTCCACACTTAGCCAGGCCTAACAGCTTTACACCCCCCCCCCCCCCCATTTCCATCACTCTACCCCAAGCAGGCGCAGTTAATTAAAAAGTTTGTGTAAAACAAAATAAATAATATTGTTTTTTGCCCCCAATTATGTGTGGTTTAATTGTGTCTTTCGCTGCTGGCAATACACACCGTTCACCGCACATCTAATTTTTTGGCCACATCATAGCTCCAGTAGTTAGCAAGTAAAAGACTGCAGCGTTGTGTGTCTTTCGTTGGGCCACAAAATTAATACTTGTATTATCTCCATAATCTCTTCCTTCTGCTTAGTCTGTGACTAGTGTTGCAGACTGAAGAGAAAATGGCGGCAATACAATGCAGAACCATACTCAACAGGTCATGTGTTCAAAAACTCATTAGTTAGCACGCCTGACCTGGTGAGTAGAGAACTGCCTTATAGAACCTCCATTTTCTCTTCTGTGTACTTAATATATTTCACACAAAGTGAAGGGACAATGGTGGTCATACACGGCATATCTGTGCTCACCTGGACATGTGTCAGAAATAGTGAATTCATGAGGCTGTTATGTGTGCATCATGAATTCATTATTTCTGACACCTGACTTGATGAGTATGGATCTGTTTTGTATTACAGCCATTGTCTCTTCAGTCTGTGTCCAATGGATACTGCAGAACAGAATAAGGACACAATGACGTCAACAACCTTACCACTAACAACCTGGCTGCCGTCACACTAGCAGTATGTGGTCAGTATTTTACATCAGTATTTGTAGCCAAAACCAGGAGTGGAACAATTAGAGGAAAAGTATAATAGAAACATATGCACCACTTTTGCATCACCCACTCTTGGTTTTGGCTTACAAATACTGATATAAAATACTGACCAAATACTGCTAGTGTGACGGCAGCATTGGTTTGTAGAGGAAATACATAGGAGACACGGTCAAGATACCAAAAAATAAAGTTTATTAATGAGAAATATTAGTAACATTTAAGAAAATAACTGGTACAGATAAAATCCCAACAGGACATTTACACAACATTGTCCTGCCATGACACACGTCCAATATCTGAATAAAAAAAAGGCAGCAAATTGGTCCTGCATGTGGCCAACTTCAGCAGTTGACCGCAGCGGGTGATGCTGGTAATCGGGCAGTGGGTGTGCAACTGGTTCATCCAGTTCAATGTTTTGTCGCTCCTTAGCCATTATGTAATTGTGCAGAACCACACAGGCTTTGACCACCTCATCGACTGTCTCCATTTTAGATTAATGGCTGTTGCAAGAATGCGCCATTTTGAGACTAGAATCCCAAAGGAACACTCTACTGTTCTTCGGGCCCTGGTCAGTCTGTAGTTAAAAATCCTTTTAGTGTGGTTCAAGTCCTGACTGGAATATGGCTTCAGTAGGTTTTCACACTGCTGAAAGGCCTCATCCCCAACCATAACAAATGGCATTGATGGACCTTGAGTGTTGGGGAGAGGTCGTGGCCGTGGAAAAATTAAAATTTTTGCCATACACTCGGCGGCCCATATCAGAGTTCTTAAAAGTCTGGGAATCGTTGCCACGGCCAAAAGCTCCAATGTCCACGGCGATGAAGCGACAGTCCGCATCGGCTATTGCCATGAGCACAACAGAAAAATATTTTTTGTAATTGAAGTACTCCGATCCTGTTCTGGCAGGTTTGATAATGCGGATGTGCTTTCCATCCACCGCTGTTGTGAATTCTGTGGCTGAATTCACTTCTGTGGTCACAAGTGGTATTGCAGTCTCTGGGCTTCCTCCCTCAGGTGTTTTGGTGAGCTCGTTGGCTGCCTTGCTATTTAGCTCCACCTGAGTCTGTCTTCCTTGCTCCTTGTCAATGTTCCAGTGTTGGATCTGAGCTACTGCATCTTTCCTTGGGCCTGCTGCTCTGCTAGATAAGTGCTTCTAGTTTGTTTTCTGTTTTTTCTGTCCAGCTTGTTATTAACTTTTGCTGGAAGCTCTGAGAAGCAAAGGGGTGCACCGCCGTGCTGTTAGTTCGGCACGGTGGGTCTTTTTGCCCCTTTGCGTGGTTTTCGTTTTAGGGTTTTTTGTAGACTGCATAGTTCTCTTTGCTATCCTCGCTCTGTCTAGAATATCGGGCCTCACTTTGCTGAATCTATTTCATTCCTACGTTTGTTTTTTCATCTTGCTAACAGTCATTATATGTGGGGGGCTGCCTATTCCTTTGGGGTATTTCTCTGAGGTAAGTCAGGCTTGTATTTCTATCTTCAGGCTAGTCAGCTCCTCAGGCAGTGCCGAGTTGCATAGGTAGTGATAGGCGCAATCCACTGCTGCTTATAGTTGTGTGAGGATAGATCAGGTACTGCAGTCTACAGAGATTCCACGTCTCAGAGCTCGTCCTATTGTTTTTGGTTATTGCCAGATCTCTGTATGTGCGCTGATTACTGCACGCTGTGTTGCCTGATTGCCAGCCATAACACACCGCTCCCAAATAGTTGGGGAAATCACACACACTCCAGAATTTTTCCGCAATTCCAATCCACATGTCCGCGGTGGGTAGGGGTATAAACTCATCCCGAAGTACATTCAACAAAGCCCGGCAGGTGTCCGCAACTATTCCGGACAGGGTGAATATTCCAAGCCGGTATTGGAAGTGGAGGGATGATAAACTCTCTCTGGTTGCCAGAAATCTGGAAGAAAATAAAAACAAAAAACAATTACAATCAATTCTATTAATGGTGTTGTTATGCTAAAGCCATAAAGGAAAATACCGAAAAAATACATGTCAGAACAGCCAAAATTAGCACTGCCATTGGTTTAGATTTGTTACGTACTTTAATGTAACCAGCAGACGTTCCTCGGGTGGAATCGCTCGACGGAGCTGGGTGTCCTGTCTCCGTATAGCTCCTTGGACACGAGCAAGCAAATCCCGGAACGAGTCTTGCGACATCCTTGTATATTCCGGGAATTTGTCCGGGTTGGCATTAAGCTCGCCATACAGCGTGTGATAGGCTCCACGTCTCTCACGTAGTTCGATAATGGGGTGTCGCCAAAAACGCCTATGACGTCTCCTTCTCCATCTTTCGCGATTTCTATCTTGCTCCCAAGCAAAAGCACAGGCAAGAAACAGCTTGATGCTTAAATCCAGGTTGAAATAAAAGCTCTCCATGCGAAGATCCATCATGACACAGGATACAGGAGCAAAATCTGAAGATTTCAGCTCTTCAAGGGTCTATATAAAGATATCCCATAATACAAGCCCTCTGTAGTCACATTGGCGGTGTCTGGTTATCTAGATTTTTCTCCTGTAAAATTTGTCACCACGCACACCAAAAACGCAAACGCACGAAAAAACGCATAGAAAAGCATGCAAACGCTGTGTTTTTTTTAACCGCATGCATTCCCGCATGCATCTAAAAAACACCGCGTTTGTACTCTTTTCTATGCGTTTTTTCCTGCACTTGCAGATGCGGATTAAAAGCTGCGGATTCTAATGCAAATGTGAAACTAGCCTAACTCAGGAAGGGTTCAGAAATCAATATTTTGTGGAATAACCATGATTGTTAATCCCAGCTTTCATGCATCTTGGCATGCTTACCACCAGTCTTTTACACTGCTTTTGGGTGACATTATGCCACTAGTGGTACAATATTGTAAGCAGTTCTTCTTTGTTTGATGGCTTGTGACTATCCATCTTCCTCTTGATTACATTCCAGAGGTTTTCTATTGGGTTCAGGTCTGGAGATTGGGCTGCCCATGACAGGGATTTGATGTGGTGTTCTCTTAACTTTTGCCAGAGCTGTATGTACATCTGGTATAACCTGGGCACCTCCTTTATATAATTATATACGTACAGCTGGTATAACCTAAGCATCCCCCGTGTATAATCCTCTGTATAAAATTTTATATATATATACAGTGGCGACGAAAAGTTTTGCATTTTTTTTTTTTAAAGTGTGATTCCTTCTGTCTAGACATTGTAATGCCATTTTCCTGGTTATTTTAGTAAACCAGAAGCAAATGGTTGTCAGCTTTAAGGATGAAAATTGTGTTTGACATTGTTTTATCCCTTTATGTGTTAGGTTTCAATATTTGCTGGGCCAAATGTTTTGTCACGGGTAGTCGAATTTTGCCTAAAATTTTTTTTTTGTTTATGTGTTTTTCGGTTAAAACTTGGTAAAGACAAAGCCAAATTTATCAGCAGATGTCAGGAGGCTTATTATTCTGAGATTGAAGTCAGGCTAAAGCCAAAGAGAGGAGTTATGGAATTCAACCATTCTCAGAGTCAAGTGTCATGTATAATGAAGAGAGAAAAAGAAGGATATAGAACAGCTGACAAATCTAGAAGTGGACGACCACAGAAAACTTCCTCCAAATTTGGTCACATTATTAAGAAAAAGTCAGTTTCTGATGTCTATAAAAGTGCTGTACAAATTTCACACGAAAGGAACGAGGAAAATGGGGTCAAAGTGAGCTGCCAAACTGTGGTGCGATGGCTAAGAGGCCTGAATGCACGAGTTCCAGTCAAGAAGCCTTTCATCTCTGCAGTGAAACAGAAGGTCAGACTTTTGCCAAAGAACACAGCCAATGGAGAGAGACAATCTGATCTAAGGTGTTGTGGTTGGATGAATCCAATGAATCCAAGTTAAACCTGTTTGGCAGTGATGGCACGCACTATATGTACTGCCCAATTGGAAAACGTAATGATGTAAGGTACCAAACGCCTACAGTGAAACATGGTGGAGGCAATGTCATGGTTTGGGGCTGCTTTTCTGTATCTGCCATTGACTCTCTGCATATAATTTATGGAAATATGAATGCTGCCATGTACAAGGATATGATGGAGAATGTAATGCTGCCACATGGTAAAACCAAAGTAGGCAGGGGCTGGAAATTCCAGGAAGACAATGATTCTAGGTACATACCAGATTTAATAAAACATTGGTTAGCAAAGAAAAATGTTTGCCTGTTGCAATGACCAAGCCAATCACCTGATTTACACTCTATAGAGCAGCCTTGGGGTGAGTTAGGGTGACAAGTTGGGGTCCGGACCCACAGCAATAAAGGTGAATTGTTTGCAGATTTGCAAATAGAATGGAGCGAGATCCCTCAAGATGTCTTGAACACCCGAGTGGCTTCAATGCCCCGTCAGTGCGGTGCAGTAATTAAAGCGAGAGGTTCTGCTACAAAATCCTAAGTTATGGCATTGTATCAATGAATTACTCTCCATGTTCTGATCAATAAATTGTAGATGCAAAACTTTTGGCAGTCAGTTTTCTTTAATTAAACGACCGTACTGATATTCTAAAGCATTGTGGTTACAGTTATGGTCTTGTATGATGACAACTTCATGCATTTTCAATTCATCACCAGGAAAATGGCAACACAACAACCAGACAGAAGTAATCACATTCACACTTAAAAAAAAATAAGTATACCTGTATGCTCCATATAATTATATATAGATGAGCTGTACATATATATTGTAATATTCCATGAAGTGTGATTGTTATTACAGCATTTTTTTTTAATCAAATTGTTTCTTTATTATCTATATTAGAACCAGTTAATGTTAATAAATGTTCCTTTCATCCAAGATAGTATTGAAGTTATTTTTCTTTTAAGAAGATTTAATTAGATATTTTAAATCCAATAAGTAAAAATATAATAATAATATGTATACATATGGAAATATAATAACAATAATATAATAAACATCTATAAAAGCTTATTGAGAGAATAGTGGTGGAATAATAATAAACAACACTGTCCAATGTAGCCACTAGATGGCGTGAGTGACGCTGTCATTAGCGCACTGTTCCCTGTAATGTGCAGGACACCACACCTTGCCATAAACACGTGTCACACAATACACAGCATCCTGGATTCCGCCGATACATTGTAAGGTCAGGCTGACACCATCTGCCCATGGCTCTGCAGAACACATTATTTGCAAGAGCGGCGTAGTTATTTGCAAATCTCTGCCTCCCTAACATTGTACAGTAAACCAGGTGTACGCTCCCCGGCTTTACCATCGCACTGCGCATGCGCGGGTGGGCCGCGGTGCCATGGGTCTCAGCCAGCCATAATGGAGCTGGAGCAGGTTCTGAAGCCCTCTCCATACAAGCCTCACACACACCTCCATACAGGGATGTCGTCAAGGGGTTAATGGAGTTGAGCTGCAATCTCAAGACAAAACTGGAGGGCAGATGTGGCACCATTTTTCGAAGGTGGCAGCCATCTTTATCAAATCCTTAACAGGGTTTACACCAAGCTAGCAAATTATTATCTGTCTATGATAGATGAGTGATATCTATTGTAAAATCTACAATATCTAAGAAACCTGCGAATCCTCGCAGCGCACAGTGCATGCCCTGGGCGGATTCAAAAGTTGTAATTTTTGACCGGACAGTATAGTCCTCCATTCAGTATTATGGGCACCATATAGTCCTCCATGCAGTATTGTGGGCACCACATAGTTCTCCACACAGTATTTTGGGCACCACATAGTCCACCATACAGTATTATGGGCACCACGTAGTCGTCCATACAGCATTATGGGCACCACACAGTTTTCCATACAGTATTATTGGCACCACATAGTCCTCCATACAGTATAATGATCCCCATATATTGCTTCATACCGAATATTGGGCCTTATATAATGCTCCATACAGAATAATGTACCTCATATATTTCTCCATCAAGAATGGGCCCCATATAATGCTCCATACAGAATAATGAGAATAATGGTCCCCATATAATGCTCCATACAGAATAATGGACCCCATATAATGCTCCATAAAGAATAATGGACCCCATACAATGCTCTATACAGAATAATGGACCCCATATATTGCTCCATACAGAATAATAGGCCCCATATAATGCTCCATATAGAATAATGAGAATAATGGACCCCATACAATGCTCCATACAGAATAATGGACCCCATATATTGCTCCATACAGAATAATAGGCTCCATATAATGCTCCATACAGAATAATGAGAATAATGGTCCCCATATAATACTCCATACAGAATAATGGACCCCATACAATGCTCCATACAGAATGATGGACCCCATATAATGCTCCATACAGAATAATGGACCCCATACAATGCTCCATACAGAATAATGGACCCCATATATTGCTCCATACAGAATAATGAGCCCCATATAATGCTCCATAGAGAATAATGGACCCCATATAATGCTCCATACAGAATAATGAGCCCCATATAATGCTCCATAGAGAATAATGGACCCCATATAATGCTCCATACAGAATAATGGACCCCATATAATGCTCCATACAGAATAATGGACCCCATATAGTGCTCCATACAGAATAATGGTCCCCATATAATGCTCCATAGAGAATAATGGACCCCATATAATGCTCCATACAGAATAATGGACCCCATATAATGCTCCATACAGAATAATGAGCCCCATATATTGCTCCATACAGAATAATAGGCCCCATATAATGCTCCATGCAGAATAATGAGAATAATGGTCCCCATATAATGCTCCATACAGAATAATGGACCCCATATAATGCTCCATACAGAATAATGGACCCCATATATTGCTCCATACAGAATAATAGGCCCCATATAATGCTTCATACTGGTGATAACCAGTGGCGTAGGAAGGGGGGTGCGGGGGGGGGGTGCGGTCCGCCCCGGGGGGCACAATGCGGGGCGCGGCCGGCGCTGCAGGAGGAGAAAGAAAAAAAAAAAAAAAAGACGCCCCTTTAAATCTTCGGGCGGCGCCGTCCGCCGCCACGACCAGGCTCCCCCCGCCCCCCGCTCTAATACTCACCTCTCCTGGTTCCTGCGGCTTCAGCGTCCTCTGACTCTGCGACGTCTCAGAGCAGAGGGCGCGATGACGTCACTACTGTGCGCGCCGCTCTGCCTCTCTGTCCTGAGCGTCGCAGAGCCGAAGAGACGCTGACTGGCTGCACCGCACCGGACCTGCGATAGGAACGGGAGAGGTGAGGATTTTACTTTTTTTTTTTTTTTTCTTTATGTCTGACTGTCTGGGGGCAATGCTGGACACACTGGGGCAATACTGGAGACCATGGGGCAGATTGCTGGACACACTGGGGCAATACTGGAGACCATGGGGCAGATTGCTGGACAGACTGGGGCAATACTGGAGACCATGGGGCAGATTGCTGGACACACTGGGGCAATACTGGAGATCATGGGGCAGATTGCTGGACACACTGGGGCAATACTGGAGACCATGGGGCAGATTGCTGGACACACTGGGGCAATACTGGAGACCATGGGGCAGATTGCTGGACACACTGGGGCAATACTGGAGACCATGGGGCAGATTGCTGAACACACTGGGGCAATACTGGAGATCATGGGGCAGATTGCTGGACACACTGGGGCAATACTGGAGACCATGGGGCAGAATGCTGGACACACTGGGGCAATACAGGAGACTATGGGGCAGATTGCTGGACACACTGGGGCAATACTGGAGACCATGGGGCAGAATGCTGGACACACTGGGGCAATACAGGAGACTATGGGGCATATTGCTGGACACACTGGGGCAATACTGGAGACCATTGGGCAGAATGCTGGACACACTGGGGCAATACTGGAGACCACGGGGCAGAATGCTGGACACACTGGGGCAATACAGGAGACTATGGGGCAGATTGCTGGACACACTGAATACTGGAGACCATGTGGCAGATTTCAGGACACATTGAGGCAATGCTGGAGACCCTGGGGCAGACTTCTGGACACACTGGGGCAATGCTGGACACTGGGGCAGATTGCTGGACACACTGGGGGCAGTGCTGGACATACTAAGGCAGATTGCTGGACACACTGGGGGTAATATGCTGGACACACTGGGGCAGATTGCTGGACAACATGGGGGTAATATGCTGGACACACTGGGGCAGATTGCTGGACAACATGGGGGTAATATGCTGGACACACTGGGGGCAGGACTTGAGGCATGGGCAGAATGTAGATACGGGGCATGATTGGAGACACGGGGCAGGATTGGATCATGGGGCAGGACGGATACGATGGAGGCTGGTGGGGCAGGATGGGGAGATCATATGGGGTAGAATGGATACTCATGAGGGCAGGATGCGAGAACATATGGCTGGAGCCAGGAATAAGATAAACGGTGCCAGGGTAAGGAATATTATTACCATAGGGGCTAATTAAGGGATATTATTACTGCAGTGATGTATTTATTTTATTTTTTGAGTATACTGTTTTAAATGGGGGGCCGGTCCTGTTACTGTGCAGAGTGACACTATATCACCTTTTTTTCTTCATGTGATGTAATGTAGAAGTTGTGAAAAATTAAGTAATGTGTTCTGCAAGCGGAGCACGAGATAACTGTGTTATTTCCTGCAGAAACGAGTCCTGGCTGGAAGGAATGATGGCGGTCTGTGCTGGATGAAAGATGAAGGACTTCACCTAGAGACATCACTGGTGAGTCAGTGTTACCTATACACTAACACTATACACTGTATACTATATAGAGGTCCTGTGTATAATGTCACCAGTGATCTCTGTATTACCTCTACACAGACACTGCATACTAAGTACAGATCTCCTGTGAATACTGGCACTTATGGTGATAGTATTGTGTTTTTTTTTTTTTATTACTGATCAGTATTGTAGTATTCAGTCACTATGTGGTGGTAATATGTGGTCTGGAAATGGTGTTGTGGTATTTGTCCCTTGTATGTAGTATTATTCGGTCACTATGTGGCCTGGTCATGGTGTGGTGGTATTAAGTCACATGTGTGGCATGTGGGGGTGACACCATTAGGCCCAGTTTACGTTCTACAAAACAGGAAAACCATTTTTGGTAACCTTTGTGTGTATTGAGCCGGAAGGGGGGGGGGCGCCAAACTCGGGAACAACCCCGGGCGGCAAAAGCTCTAGCTACGCCTCTGGTGATAACGTAATGATTTCTGGTACTATGGTACTGCCATAACACAGGCTGTCGCAGGGGTGGACGTATCATTGGTGTAACCTGCGGCCTAAGAGGTAGGGGGCCCATATTCACCTTCAAAGCGGGTGGAATGGTGCATTATAACGAGCTACTGGACTGCAAAGGACCCGTATACTGTTCATGCTCAGGGGCCTCTTATGTCTGTGCCCACCAGTGGGCTGTTCATATATTGCTCACTCTTCCCATGATATGATGTGTATGGGGGGCAGGAGATGAAGATTGGGCGCTCGGGTGCCTTCTGCTGAAGGTGTATGGGCACTGGAATGGCTTTTCCTGTACACTACACACTAGGATATCACATGATCTCGGAATAGTCATCAAACTAAGAAGAAAACTGGAAACTCCGGTTGAGTGGAGACAAGTTCCAGCAAACTGCACATTTCCTAGGAAGGATTACTCAGAGATAAGAGATCTCTCTGCTGATGACTATTATCACAGGGCAACAAAGATGTGACCCGCAGTAAGATGGACCAGCGTCCATAGGTTACCATGTCATCGCAAGTCACAGTTTTATCTTCCATGGTCAGAATGAAACAGAAACATCTGATCTTTAATAATGGGTCAGTCCAGCAATCACCAAAGTTCCCTGACTAAATGATTAGTTCTGCTAAAAAAAAAAAATATAAAATCTCTCCCAGCGGAGGAGTGGTGACAACTGTGTCCATTATGGACAATTCTCTGTAGAGGTTCAGCACTAAGGACCCCAGACCAGGGGTGGGCGATTCATTTTTCCAAGGAGTCATGTGAGAGATTCTAACTTTTATGCAGGGCCGAACAAACATGCTGAAATTAATTCTGCCCAATATAAATATTACCAAATTATTATTGTATATGAATATCAAATTTATCGCTTAATATTTAACAGCATTAAGTAGACAGTGACTCGCTGATACTGCTAATAAATGGGGATCTACAGGGGATCGTTTCTTCTTGCTGAGAGCACAAAGCCAATGTAAGATTTATTGACCATGCAATGCTTTTTGTCATCTTCTTACACGTTTCCCCTTAAAACCTCAGTCAGGTCTCCTGCTTTGCACTAAGGAGAGGAAACATCACCCCCAAATCATATGTCTCTAAATGGAGTTTCTGGTTTGGCTTCTTATCCTAAGTCATGTGGCAAGGCTTGTTAAAGGATCGATATTGACCTTTAGGATTGCTCCTTCCATCAGGTGGCGCCAGAATCCAAGTCCTCTTTCTTCTATTGAGGCTATTTGTGCTGCTAATACAAGTTACCATAGGGCTTATTACAACATGTATCCTGACCTGTGGGGCAAATCACAGCCGTACAATTCAATGCTTTTTTATAAAGTTTGCAAATTATGCTGCTCGCGCTATTCAGCCCTTGTACCTCACCAGCTCCCCCCTAATAGTATGATGTACCCACACAGTATGGACCCCACACAGTATGATGGACCCACACAGTATGGACCCCACACAGTATGGACCCCACACAGTATGATGGACCCACACAGAATGGACCCCACACAGTATGATGTACCCCCACAGTATGATGTACCCACACAGTATGGACCCCACACAGTATGATGGACCCACACAGAATGGACCCCACACAGTATGATGTACCCTGTTGTGAATTCCGCTCTTGGGCTCCCTCTGGTGGTTGTAAGTGGCACTTTTATGAGTTCTGCTCTTGGGCTCCCTCCGGAGGTTTTAATTGGAGTGGCCGCTCCTTGGATTTAGCTGTCAGCAGCTGCTTCCACTGATTGTCTATTCTGCTCGCCTATTTAGCCTGGCTCTTTCCTTCAGCTTGTGCCACTTGTCAATGGTTCCTGGTTGGATTCACATCTCTTTTGATTTCCCTGTTATTCTGACCAGTTCAGCAAAGCTAAGTCCTTGCTTGCTCTTTTCTGTCCACAGGTTGTGGACTTATCCGTTCTGTGCTTTCTATGTTTGTCCAACTTGTCAGTATGAATTAATTCAGTGATGCTGGAAGCTCTGGGAAGCAGATTTGCCCTCCACACCTTTAGTCAGGTGTGGAGATTTTTGTAAACTCTGTGTGGATTTTTTGTAGTGTTTTATACTGACTGCACAGTATTCCATCCTGTCTTATCTATCTAGCTAGACTGGCCTCCTGTGCTCATCCTGGTTTCATTCTGTGTATGTCTTTTCCCTCTCCACTCACAGTCATTACTTGTGGGGGCTATCTATCCTTTGGGGATTTTCTCTGAGGCAAGATAGTTTTCCTGTTTCTATCTTTAGGGGTAGTTAGTTCTCAGGCTGTGACGAGGTGCCTAGGGAGTGTTAGGAGCATCCCACGGCTACTTCTAGTGTTGTGTTGAGCTTAGGGACTGCGGTCAGTACAGGTACCACTTCCTTCAGAGCTCATCCCATGTTGCTCCTAAACCACCAGATCATAACAGTACCCCCACAGTATGATGTACCCACACACTATGGACCCCACACTGTTGTGAATTCTGTGGCAGAGTTCACTCCTGTGGTCACAAGTGGTACTTCGGCTGATTCTCTCTGGGAGCTTCCGTTTGTGGAGGAAAGTGGTACTGCAGCTTCTGAGTTTCCTCCCTCAGGTGACCTGGTGAGGTCGTTAGCTGCTTCTCTACTTAACTCCACCTGATGCTTTGATCCATGCTTCCTGTCAATGTTCCAGTGTTGGACTTGTGTTTCTCTGGATCATTCCTGTGGCCTGCTGCTCTGCATAGCTAAGTGCTTCTTTGCTATTTGTTGCTATTTTTTCTGTCCAGCTTGTCTATTTGTTTTGCTGGAAGCTCTGGGACGCAAAGGGTGTACCTCCGTGCCGTTAGTTCGGTACGGAGGGTCTTTTTGCCCCCTTTGCGTGGTTTTCTTTAGGGTTTTGTGTAGACCGCAAAGTTATCTTTCCTATCCTCGTTCTGTCTAGAATATCGGGCTTCACTTTGCTGAATCTATTTCATCCCTACATTTGTCTTTTCATCTTACTCACAGTCATTATATGTGGGGGGCTGCCTTTTCCTTTGGGGTATTTCTCTGAGGCAAGGTAGGCTTATTTTTCTATCTTCAGGCTAGTTAGTTTCTCAGGCTGTGCCGAGTTGCATAGGGAGCCTTAGGTGCAATCCACAGCTGCCTCTAGTTGTGTTTGGAGAGGATCAGGAATTGCGGTCTACAGAGTTCCCACGTCTCAGAGCTCGTTCTATTATTTTGGGTTATTGTCAGATCACTGTATGTGCTCTGATCGCTATGTACATTGTGTTACTGAATTGCCTAGCATAACACCACACAGTATGATGTACCCACACAGTATGGACCCCACACAGTATGATGTACCCACACAGTATGGACCCCACACAGTATGATGGACCCACACAGTATGATGTACCCACACAGTATGATGTACCCACACAGTATGATGGACCCACACAGTATGATGTACCCACACACTATGGACCCCACACAGTATGATGTACCCACACAGTATTATGCACCCACACACTGTGGACCCCATACAGTATGATGGACCCACACAGTATGGACCACACACAGTATGATGCACCCACACAGCATGATGGACCCACACAGTATGATGGACCCACACAGTATGGACCCCACACAGTATGGACCACACACAATATGATGTTCCCACACAGTATGGACCCCACACAGTATGATGGACCCACACAGTATGGACCCCACACAGTATGGGCCCCACACAGTATGATGGACCCACACAGAACGGACCCCACACAGTATGATGTACCCCCACAGTATGATGTACCCACACACTATGGACCCCACACACTATGGATTTACAGCTTGGTTTTATATAGTATGATGATGGTTTTCCAGCTGCTCCAATAGAAAACCGCAGTTGTAAAACCGCAGTGAAATCCGCAGAAAAAACGCAGAAAACCCGTGGTAAATCTGCAGCGGTTTTGCACTGCGGATTTATGAAATCCGCTGCGGAAAAATCCGCAGTGGACCAGAATATGTGTGCACATAGCCTTACAGTGCAGAGAGCTGGAAGACAGTAATGCTGAGGAGTCCGGACCTGTGGCCAGCGAGGAGAGATGAGTATTTGATTTTTTTTTAATGTATGGAGCAATATATGGGGACCATACTGTATGGAGTATTATATGGGGCCCATTCTCTTTGGAGTATTATGAGGCCCATTCTGTATGGAGTATTATTGGGCCCATTCTGTATGGAGCATTATATGGAGCCCATTATTCTATATGGAGCATTATATGGGATCCATTATTCTGTATGGAGCATTATATGGGCTCCATTAGTCCGTATGAAGCAATATATGGCATTCATTAATCTGTATGAAGCAATATATGGGGCTCATTATTCGATATGAAGCATTATATGCGGCCTATTGTTCTGTATGGAGCATTATATGGGCTCCATTATTCCGTATGAAGCAATATATGGGTCTCATTATTCGGTATGAAGCATTATATGGGGCCTATTATTCTGTATGGAGCAATATATGGGGTCCATTATTCTGTATGGAGCATTATATGGAGCCCATTATTCTATATGGAGCATTATATGGGATCCATTATTCTGTATGGAGCATTATATGGGCTCCATTAGTCCGTATGAAGCAATATATGGCATTCATTAATCTGTATGAAGCAATATATGGGGCTCATTATTCGATATGAAGCATTATATGCGGCCTATTGTTCTGTATGGAGCATTATATGGGCTCCATTATTCCGTATGAAGCAATATATGGGTCTCATTATTCGGTATGAAGCATTATATGGGGCCTATTATTCTGTATGGAGCAATATATGGGGTCCATTATTCTGTATGGAGCATTATATGGGTCCATTATTCTGTATGGAGCATTATATGGGGACAATTATTCTCATTATTCTGTATGGAGCATTATATGGGGCCCATTCTTGATGGAGAAATATATGAGGTACATTATTCTGTATGGAGCATTATATAAGGCCCATTATTCGTTATGAAGCAATATATGGGGATCATTATACTGTATGGAGAACTATGTGGTGCCAATAATACTGTATGGAAAACTGTGTGGTGCCCATAATGCTGTATGGACGACTACGTGGTACCCATAATACTGTATGGAGGACTATGTGGTGCCCAAAATACTGTGTGGAGGACTATGTGGTGCCCACAATACTGCATGGAGGACTATATGGTGCCCATAATACTGTATGGAGGACTATACTGTCCGGTCTAAGATTAAATCTTTTGAATCCCCCAAGGCATGCACTGTGCGCTGCGAGGATTCGCAGGTTTCTGAGATATTGTAGAATTTACAATAGCTATCACTCATGTAATGTAGGGAGTGAAATTGTACTATAGCTGTACTTCTCTGCCGTATCTGTGCACCATGAATCGTGGTATGTGTTAAAAGGGCCCATTGAGATTCTTTCGCCCGGGGCCCACGAAAACCTGGAACCGGTCCTGGTTTTTAGAGCCTCCCAAACATTATGATGCCCCCTAACCAGCAGCGTAGCTACCGGGGGGGAGGGGGGGAAAGAGGGTGCGGCGCGCTCCAATACAGTTACCCTCTGCGGCAGAGCGGGGAGAATCGATCTCCCTGCTCTGCCGCCCAGCCGCTATGGGGCCCCAGACTAGGCAGGAAGGGGGGGGGGGGGTTGCCAGCAGTGGGCCCCCCCGACTGTCATCGCAAGGTCAGCTGTACCGGCAATTAGCCGATACAGCTGACCGGAATGATGAGGGAAGGAGCGCTGCGCTCCTTCCCCATCATCCCCCTGTCAGCGTCTGATGTCGGCGACGCTGACAGCGGGCGTGATGAGTCACTGCCCGGCGCCCACTGTCAGGAGACGAGCGGGACCTCAGAGCAGCACAGGAACCAGGAAGAAGAGAGGTAAGTATTTATTTATTTTTTTAAAGGGTGCTGGCTTATACTACAGAATCTGCCTATGGGGGGTCTGCCTAATATTACAGGGTCTGCCTATGGGGGGTCTGCCTAATACTACAGCCTACAGGGTCTGCCTATGGGAGGGTCTGCCTAATACTACAGGGTCTGCCTATGGGGGGTCTGCCTAATACTACAGGGTCTGCCTATGGGGGGGTCTGCCTAATACTACAGAGTCTGCCTATGGGGGTACTGTCTTATAGTACAGGGTCTGCCTATGGGGGTTGTCACGATATTGTATGAAATATAATATGGTGTTGTAGCTTTGCCCTTCAGCCCATGCTGTGGGCTAACCCCCCCCCCCCCCCTTCTCTCTTTGGCTCTCTTTGCTTCTCTGTGTGCTTCGGAATGTATGGTAGAAGGGGGTTTTATTGCCCTGGCCATAAATTCCAGGCTCAAAGCAAGTTACTCGTCCCCCTCCCAACTGCACTAGCTGAAACTGGTATAGATGGCTCCAAAATCCATGAGAATCTTTGTTCTAATATTATAAGATTCTGGGCCAACGACTTGGGCTAAGAGAATAATAAATACATATTGCTAACGTCCATCGGCGCATCTATCCATCACTGTAAGCAGTTGTCTCCAAGTCCAACAGGGACAGAGTACGGATTACGCTGGAATAGAGTGTCCCTACTAGCCTGAGTTTAGTATCTATAGAGAGCAAATCCTAATACAAGATGAATGCTGGGTGTGTTATGATTCTGACATGTTCTGTAGCGGAGATACAGGCATTAGACAAACTTGTGTGAAAATTACTAAGGCTGAAGAGGTAGGAGGGTCTAAGGAAGCCAGCCCTGTTGGCAGTGGCGTAGGAAGGGGGGTGCGGGGGGGGGGGCGGTCCGCCCCGGGCGGCACAATGCGGGGGGCGGCCGGCGCTGCAAGAGAAGAAAAAAAAAAAGACGCCCCTTTAAATCTTCGGGCGGCGCCGTCCGCCGCCACGACCAGCTCCCCCCACCCCCGCCCCCGCCCCCCGCTCTAAAATACTCACCTCTCCTGGTTCCTGCGGCTTCAGCGTCCTCTGACTCTGCGACGTCTCAGAGCAGAGGGCGCGATGACGTCACTACTGTGCACGCCGCTCTGCCTCTCTGTCCTGAGCGTCGCAGAGCCGGAGAGACGCTGACTGCACCGGACATGCGCTAGGAACGGGAGAGGTGAGGATTTTACTTTTTTTTTTTCTTTATGTCTGACTGTCTGGGGGCAATGCTGGACACACTGGGGCAATACTGGAGAGCATGGGGCAGATTGCTGGACACACTGGGGCAATACTGGAGAGCATGGGGCAGATTTCTGGACACACTGGGGCAATACAGGAGACCATGGGGCAGATTGCTGGACACACTGGGGCAATACAGGAGACTATGGGGCAGATTGCTGGACACACTGGGGCAATACTGGAGACCATGGGGCAGAATGCTGGACACACTGGGGCAATACTGAAGACCATGGGGCAGATTGCTGGACACACTGGGGCAATACTGGAGAGCATGGGGCTGATTGCTGGACACACTGGGGCAATACTGGAGACCATGGGGCAGATTGCTGGACACACTGGGGCAATACTGGAGAGCATCGGGCAGATTGCTGGACACACTGGGGCAATACAGGAGACCATGGGGCAGATTGCTGGACACACTGGGGCAATACAGGAGACTATGGGGCAGATTGCTGGACACACTGGGGCAATACTGGAGACCATGGGGCAGAATGCTGGACACACTGGGGCAATACTGAAGACCATGGGGCAGATTGCTGGACACACTGGGGCAATACAGGAGACTATGGGGCAGATTGCTGGACACACTGGGGCAATACTGGAGACCATGGGGCAGAATGCTGGACACACTGGGGCAATACTGAAGACCATGGGGCAGATTGCTGGACACACTGGGGCAATACTGGAGAGCATGGGGCAGATTGCTGGACACACTGGGGCAATACTGGAGACCATGGGGCAGATTGCTGGACACACTGGGGCAATACTGGAGACCATGGGGCAGAATGCTGGACACACTGGGGCAATACAGGAGACTATGGGGCAGATTGCTGGACACACTGGGGCAATACTGGAGAGCATGGGGCAGATTGCTGGACACACTGTGGCAATACTGGAGACCATGGGGCAGAATGCTGGACACACTGGGGCAATACTGGAGACCCTGGGGCAGAATGCTGGACACACTGGGGCAATACTGGAGACCATGGGGCAGATTGCTGGACACACTGGGGCAATACTGGAGACCATGGGGCAGAATGCTGGACACACTGGGGCAATACTGGAGACCATGGGGCAGAATGCTGGACACACTGAATACTGGAGACCATGGGGCAGATTTCTGGACACATTGAGGCAATGCTGGAGACCCTGGGGCAGACTTCTGGACACACTGGGGCAATGCTGGACACTGGGGCAGATTGCTGGACACACTGGGGGTAATATGCTGGACATACTGGGGCAATGCTGGACACTGGGGGTAATATGCTGGACACACTGGGGCAGACTGCTGGACACACTGGGGAAAGGCTGGACACTGGGGCAGATTGCTGGACACACTGGGGGCAGTGCTGGACATACTGGGGCAGATTGCTGGACACACTGGGGGTAATATGCTGGACACACTGGGGCAGATCGCTGGACAACATGGGGGTAATATGCTGGACACACTGTGGCAGATTGCTGGACAACATGGGGGTAATATGCTGGACACACTGGGGGCAGGACTTGAGGCATGGGCAGAATGTAGACACGGGGCATGATTGGAGACACGGGGCAGGATTGGATCATGGGGCAGGATGGATACGATGGAGGCTGGTGGGGCAGGATGGGGAGATCATATGGGGTAGAATGGATACTCATGAGGGCAGGATGCGAGAACATATGGCTGGAGCCAGGAATGAGATAAACGGGGCCAGGGTGGGGAATAGTGTTACCATAGGGGCTAATTAAGGGATATTATTACTGCAGTGATGTATTTATTTTATTTTTTGAGTATACTGTTTTAAATGGGGGGGGCGGTCCTGTTACTGTGCAGAGTGACACTATATCACCTTTTTTTCTTCATGTGATGTAATGTAGAAGTTGTGAAAAATTAAGTAATGTGTTCTGCAAGCGGAGCTCGAGATAACTGTGTTATTTCCTGCAGAAACGAGTCCTGGCTGGAAGGAATGATGGCGGTCTGTGCTGGATGAAAGATGAAGGACTTCACCTAGAGACGTCACTGGTGAGTCAGTGTTACCTATACACTGACACTATACACTGTATACTATATAGAGGTCCTGTGTATAATGTCACCAGTGATCTCTGTATTACCTCTACACAGACACTGCATACTAAGTACAGATCTCCTGTGAATACTGGCACTTATGGTGATAGTATTGTGGGTTTCTTTTTATTACTGATCAGTATTGTAGTATTCAGTCACTATGTGGTGGTAATATGTGGTCTGGAAATGGTGTTGTGGTATTTGTCCCCTGTATGTAGTATTATTCGGTCACTATGTGGCCTGGTCATGGTGTGGTGGTATTAAGTCACAGGTGTGGCATGTGGGGGTGACACCATTAGGCCCAGTTTAAGTTCTACAAAACAGGAAAACCATTTTTGGTAACCTTTGTGTGTATTGAGACGGGGGGGGGGGGGGGGGGGCGCCAAACTCTGGAACAGCCCCGGGCGGCAAAAGCTCTAGCTACGCCTCTGCCTGTTGGTGATGTCACAGGCTGTGGTTTATAAGTTTCTGACAGACCCCAGCAGTTAGTTTTCTAACTGGGAAGCCCTGACTGCTAGCCTGATGCATTGGGACAGATGGAAACTCCACCAACTAGCCTGGTTGCCTGCAATGCTCTGAACACATGTAAGTGTTGATTTCTCATGTAATCCCTGTTTTTTTTATAATTACCTTTGTACATATTTTCAATTGTCTCATATTGTAACATCTTTATATAACTTTTTATAAACACTGCCTTATCTTTCGGAGTAAAAATATTTAAAGTACTAGTTCGTTCTTCCTGTTCTAAAACATACCCTAAGTCTTCTGAAAGGAATTACGCTACTGTTTTGGGTTAGCTTCGGACCCGTTTAATCGAAGCTGGTGGCAACATATGTTTGTACTGGGTAGTTGGGAGTCGTTGTAGCGACTGCAGCATTGATAATTATTGTTCCTGCCTGAGTGGGAGTAGTTAAATCGCCTCGCTGCAGCGTTCCCGATAGCCAGTACATAGCAGGCAGCCTTTCTAGCGACTAATTACCCTAGGTGCAGTACCTAATCTGACCTGAGGAAAGTGGGGCACCAGAGAGCTGTAAGTTTCCAGTGGAACTGTAAGCGGGATACACATAAATCCCTGCAGTTCGTGGTATATTGAGGAGCAGTGGGATACCTAAAATAAGCCCCTGCTGTAAACTAAGAGGTCAATAGCCTTGTGTGAGTTCATCACATTGTGGAGTGGAGGGATAACTAAGATAAGCCCCCCTGCACATGTGATAGCCGTCTGTTGGCCTAAAGTCACCCCGATCCGTGACGTGGGGGTGACGGTCACGGTGTGAATCGTGACAGGGGTGCTGCCTTATAACAGGGTCTGCCTATGGGGGTGCTGCCTTATAGTACAGGGTCTGCCTATGGGGGTGCTGCCTTATAGTACAGGGTCTGCCTATGGGGATGCTGCCTTATAGTACATGGTCTGCTGCTTTATAGTACAGGGTCTGCCTATAGGGGTGTTACTTTATACTACAGGGTCTGCCTATAGGGGTGCTGTCTTATACTACAGGGTCTGCCTATAGGGGTGCTGCTTTATACTACAGGGTCTGGCTGCGGGGTGCTACCTTATACTTAAGGGTCTGCCTATGAGGTGCTGCCTTGTGCTATAGAGTCTGCCTATGGGGGGTGCATTATACAATATAGAGTAGGCCTATGGGGAGTGCATTATACTATATTGAGGACTATCTGGTGCATTATCCTATATGGAAGCTATCTAGAGGGGCATCATACAGTGCGGGGATTACAGTGTTGGAGCCATTAAACAGTTTGGAGGCTACTAAGGGGTCAGTATACTGTGTATAAGAGAGCATCATACTGTGTAAAGGGGAGCTGTACAGGGGGCAGACTCTGGACATTATTAAATGTAAAGTGGGCACTTATTGTTATAGGGGAACTCACGTTACTGTGACTATCAAAGGGGCACACATGGCAATATTGCTTTCTAGGGGGAAAAATATAGGCACTGTTTTCTAGGGCACTTGCACTCGGCATTACTATATTATAGAGGGGTGCTTTATAATTTAGAGGGCACAGAGAACCACACAGCAGGTGCAGTAATAGGGACACATACGGCAGCAGCGGCTCAGTATTGGAGTATCAGGGGCAGTAATAGGGACACATACGGCAGCAGCGGCTCAGAATTGGGGTATCGGGGGCAGTAATAGGGACACATACGGCAGCAGCGGCTCAGTATTGGCGTATCAGGGGCAGTAATAGGGACACATACGGCAGCAGCGGCTCAGTATTGGAGTATCAGGTGCAGTAATAGGGACACATACGGCAGCAGCGGCTCAGTATTGGAGTATCAGGTGCAGTAATAGGGACACATACGGCAGCAGCGGCTCAGTATTGGAGTATCAGGTGCAGTAATAGGGACACATACGGCAGCAGCGGCTCAGTATTGGGGTATCAGGGGCAGTAATAGGGACACATACGGCAGCAGCGGCTCAGTATTGGAGTATCAGGTGCAGTAATAGGGACACATACGGCAGCAGCGGCTCAGTATTGGAGTATCAGGTGCAGTAATAGGGACACATACGGCAGCAGCGGCTCAGTATTGGAGTATCAGGTGCAGTAATAGGGACACATACGGCAGCAGCGGCTCAGTATTGGGGTATCAGGGGCAGTAATAGGGACACATACGGCATCAGCGGCTCAGTATTGGGGTATCAGGTGCAGTAATAGGGACACATACGGCAGCAGCTCAGTATTGGGGTATCAGGTGCAGTAATAGGGACACATACGGCAGCAGCGGCTCAGTATTGGGGTATCAGGTGCAGTAATAGGGTCACATACGGCAGCAGCTCAGTATTGGGGTATCAGAGGCAGTAATAGGGACACATACGGCAGCAGTGGCTCAGTATTGGGGTATCAGGTGCAGTAATAGGGACACATACGGCAGCAGCGGCTCAGTATTGGGGTATCAGGGGCAGTAATAGGGACACATAGGGCGGCAGTGGCTCAGTATTGGGGTATCAGGGGCAGTAATAGGGACACATACGGCAGCAGCGACTCAGTATTGGGGTATCAGGTGCAGTAAGGCTGGGATCACACATGCGAGAAATACGTCCGAGTCTCGCATGGTAATACCCGGCATTGCTGCCGTCATTCAGGAGCGGAGCATGAGGCCGCATGTATTGATATGCGGCCGCACTCTCCGCTCCTGAGTGACGGCTGCAATGCCGGGTATTACCATGCAAGACTCGGACGTATTTCTCGCATGTGTGATCCCGGCCTAATAGGGACACATATGGCAGCAGCGGCTCAGTATTGGGGTATCAGGTGGAGTAATAGGGACACATACGGCAGCAGGAGCTCAGTATTGGGGTATCAGCAGGATGAGGAGTTTGTGCAGGTTGGGAATAGATGGTGATGGGGCTGGAATATGAGAAGTGAAATGTGTCTTTGTTGGATTCTCTGCAGGTGAGTTGTTGCTGGAAGAAGTTGTCATGTCGGTCTGGGCCAGATGGAAATGACAGGAAAAGTGAACGATTCCATCATTAAGAATATCAGCAGTAAGTCATTATCTGTAACTGTGCTGTGATCTCTTGTTCTGTAGGGCTGGAATTTACCACTGACCATATGGCGGTAATATCCATGTTAGTCATTATATAGAGATTATCTTCAGTAACAGCGCAGTCATCTGCTGACGTTCTCCTCCACTATTAGGGTGCGTCACCCAGTTGTAATCAAGGTTACCTGGTTAGGGGTCCACTCAGAAGCTTCGCCCCTCTGAACCAAAACCCTAGCCCCTGACACAGTATGATGGTACTCACACAGTAAGATGGCCTCCACAGCCTCCCACATCTATATACATAATTGTCTAGGGGGTACTTCCGTCTGTCTGTCTGTCCTTCTGTCACGGATATTCATTGGTCGTGGCCTCTGTCTATCATGGAAATCCAAGTCGCTGATTGGTCGCCGCAAAACAGCCACGACCAATCAGCGACGGGCACAGTCCGGAAGAAAATGGCCGCTCCATACGCCCCGCAGTCAGTGTCCCCGGCGCTGCACTCCCCGCAGTCAGTGTCCCCAGCGCTGCACTCCCCGCAGTCAGTGTCCCCGGCGCTGCACTCCCCGCAGTCAGTGTCCCCGGCGCTGCACTCCCCGCAGTCAGTGTCCCCGGCGCTGCACTCCCCGCAGTCAGTGTCCCCGGCGCTGCACTCCCCGCAGTCAGTGTCCCCGGCGCTGCACTCCCCGCAGACAGTGTCCCCGGCGCTGCACTCCCCGCAGTCAGTGTCCCCGGCGCTGCACTCCCCGCAGTCAGTGTCCCCGGCGCTGCACTCCCCGCAGTCAGTGTCCCCGGCGCTGCACTCCCCGCAGTCAGTGTCCCCGGCGCTGCACTCCCCGCAGTCAGTGTCCCCGGCGCTGCACTCCCCGCAGACAGTGTCCCCGGCGCTGCACTCCCCGCAGTCAGTGTCCCCGGCGCTCCGCTCCCCGCAGTCAGTGTCCCCGGCGCTCCGCTCCCCGCAGTCAGTGTCCCCGGTGCCCGCTCCCCGCAGTCAGTGTCCCCGGCGCTCCGCTCCCCGCAGTCAGTGTCCCCGGCGCTCCGCTCCCCGCAGTCAGTGTCCCCGGCGCTGCACTCCCCGCAGTCAGTGTCCCCAGCGCTGCACTCCCCGCAGTCAGTGTCCCCGGTGCCCGCTCCCCGCAGTCAGTGTCCCCGGCGCTCCGCTCCCCGCAGTCAGTGTCCCCGGCGCTCCGCTCCCCGCAGTCAGTGTCCCCGGCGCTGCTCTCCCCGCAGTCAGTGTCCCCGGCGCTGCACTCCCCGCAGTCAGTGTCCCCGGTGCCCGCTCCCCGCAGTCAGTGTCCCCGGCGCTCCGCTCCCCGCAGTCAGTGTCCCCGGTGCTCCGCTCCCCGCAGTCAGTGTCCCCGGCGCTCCGCTCCCCGCAGTCAGTGTCTCCGGCGCTCCGCTCCATACTCCCCACCGGTCAACGCTAACACAGGGTTAATGCCGGCGGTAACGGACCGCGTTATGCCGCGGGTAACGCATTACGTTACCGCTGCTATTAACCCTGTGTGTCCCCAACCTTTTACTATTGATGCTGCCTATGCGGCATCAATAGTAAAAGAAAGTAATGTTAAAAATAGTAAAAAAACAAAAAACCTGCTGTACTCACCCTCCGTTGTCCGCTGAGCCACTCGCGCCTGCCGCCATCTTCCTTTCCCAGCGATGCTTTGCGAAATTACCCAGAAGACCTAGCGGTCTCGCGAGACCGCTAAGTCATATGGGTAATTTCGCAAAGCATCCTGGGAATGCAAGATGGCGGCAGCCGCGCGCCCATCTGCACAGCGCTGTTGGATCCCAGGAAGCGGAGAGACGGGACGCTGAGGAGCAGCGACCAGAATGGTGAGTATGTTCAACTACAAGGGGCCCTCAGATCGTTAGGTGAGTATGTTTATTTTTTATTTTTTTAACCTGTGACATACGTGGCTGGGCAATATACTATGTGGTTCTGTGCTGTATACTACAAGGCAAGGCTGGGCAATATACTACGTCGCTGTGCAAAATACTACGTGGCTCTGTGCTGTATACTATGTGGCTGGGCAATATACTACGTCGCTGTGCAATATACTACGTGGCTCTGTGCTGTATACTACGTGGCTCTGTGCTGTATACTATGTGGCTCTGTGCTGTATACTATGTGGCTGGGCAATATACTACGTTGCTGGGCAATAAACTACGTGGCTGGGCAATATACTATGTGACTGGGCAATATACTACGTGGCTGGGCAATATAGTACGTGGCTGGGAAATATACTACGTGGCTGGGCAATATACTACGTGGCTGGGCAGTATACTACGTGGCTGGGCAATATACTATGTGGCTGGGCAATATACTACGTGGCTGGGAAATATACTACGTGGCTGGGCAATATACTACGTGGCTGGGCAATATACTACGTGGCTGGGCAATATACTACGTGGCTGGGCAATATACTACGTGGCTGGGCAATATACTACGTGGCTGGGCAATATACTACGTGGCTGGGCAATATACTACGTGGCTGGGTAATATACTACGTGGCTGGGCAATATACTATGTGGCTGGGCAATATACTATGTGGCTGGGCAATATACTATGTGGCTGGGCAATATACCACGTGGTTGGGCAATATACTACGTGGCTGGGCAATATACTACGTGGCTGGGCAATATACTACGTGGCTGGGCAATATACTACGTGGCTGGGCAATATACTATGTGGCTGGGCAATATACTATGTGGCTGGGCAATATACTACGTGGCTGGGCAATATACTACGTGGTTGGGCAATATACTACGTGGTTGGGCAATATACTACGTGGTTGGGCAATATACTACGTGGCTGGGCAATATACTACGTGGTTGGGCAATATACTATGTGGCTGGGCAATATACTATGTGGCTGGGCAATATACTACGTGGTTGGGCAATATACTATGTGGCTGGGCAATATACTACGTGGCTGGGCAATATACTACGTGGTTGGGCAATATACTACGTGGTTGGGCAATATACTACGTGACTGGGCAATATACTACGTGGCTGGGCAATATACTACGTGGTTGGGCAATATACTACGTGGCTGGGCAATATACTACGTGGTTGGGCAATATACTACGTGACTGGGCAATATACTACGTGGCTGGGCAATATACTACGTGGTTGGGCAATATACTACGTGGCTGGGCAATATACTACGTGGTTGGGCAATATACTACGTGGCTGGGCAATATACTACGTGGTTGGGCAATATACTACGTGGCTGGGCAATATACTACGTGGTTGGGCAATATACTATGTGGCTGGGCAATATACTATGTGGCTGGGCAATATACTACGTGGCTGGGCAATATACTACGTGGCTGGGAAATATACTATGTGGCTCGGCAATATACTATGTGGCTGGGCAATATACTATGTGGCTGGGCAATATACTACGTGGCTGGGCAATATACTACGTGGCTGGGCAATATACTACGTGGACATGCATATTCTAGAATGCCCGATGCGTTAGAATCGGGCCACCATCTAGTAGTATGATATTCCCACAGCCTCCCTCACAGTATGATGGTCACCACACAGTATCATTGTCCCCAAACAATATGAATAGCCTCCAGAGCACCCCACACAGTATGATGGTCTCCACAGCCACGAAGATAATAATAATAATTGTATTTATATAGCGCCAACATATTCCGCAGCGCTTTACAAATTATAGAGGGGACTTGTACAGACAATAGACATTACAGCAGAACAGAAATACAGTTCAAAACAGATACCAGGAGGAGTGAGGGCCCTGCTGCTCGCAAGCTACAAACTATGAGGAAAAGGGGAGACACGAGAGGTGGATGGTAACAATTGCTTTAGTTATTCGGACCGGCCATAGTGTAAGGCTCGGGTGTTCATGTAAAGCTGCATGAACCAGTTCACTGCCTAAGTATGTAAAGATAGTATAATGGTCTCCACAGACCCCCACGCATAAAGAAAATGAGTTAGAAAACCAGAGTTCCCAGCAGCACAGAGTATTTCAGGAGTGGAGTGGGCTGATCTTGGTGGAAGGAGCAGTGCTCCCCCCAACAGCTTCACAGAGTATTTTAGAAGAGAAGTGCTGATCTTGTGGAAAGTCACCGACTGAGAAGTAGCAAGTTCCTCCCAGCAGCACAGAGTATTTCAGGAGATAACGTTTGCTGATCTTTTAGGACCCCATGTAATGAGAAGGCTCACAGCAGCACAGAGTATGTTAGTAAAGTGTCCTGATCTATCACCGGGGGAAACAAAGTATTGTACTGAAAAAGGGGAAAAAAAACCCATATGGGGCAAAATGGTGGAAACAACCCGGCAACTGAGACTCCGCCGTTGTTTTTCTGGCGTTGGGTCTCGCGGTCACAGTGACCTGGCAACATGATTCAAGATAAACGTCTATTTATATTATTTTATATTTTAGTGAGAAAACAATTCTTAACTCTGTAAAAAATAAAAAAAAATTTGTCGCCATTTTCGGAGACCAGAAATTTTTTATTTTTTTTCGCCGATGGAGCCGTGTGAGACCGTAGAAGTTACGGAGACCTTTCCTTTCACCATTTTATTGGAATTTGAGACCAGAAAAAAAAGTTGTTTTTTATTTTCCTTATGGGTTCATGTTATTTTTCCTTAGGCGAGAGCATAAATACCAAAAATTATTTTTTTTAATTTTTTCTCTTCTACATGCATGTGACCGTGTTTACAGCGGATCTCTCCAGTCTCGGTCCCTCAGGTGAGACACAGGAGCGGTGCAGAGAGCGGGGGCGGCGGCTCCCGCACATGACAGGCGACATTCCTCTCATGAGGTAACTCTGTCACTGTGTCAGTGAGGTCAGGTGACTGATACTTCCCGCCCTTTTCCTCAGCCTAAAGGGAGGGACGCGGACTCATTTACATGCGCACAATGCGCAACATGTGATTGGCAGGTTATAAGAAACCGCAGGGAAAGCCACGCCCATCTAGAGACCTGTAGGCGTTAGCGTCACGAGAGTCAGGTAGAGGCCACGCCCCTATTAGAATGACGGTGTGCAAACACCATTTTGTGGGCGTGGTTAGGGCATAGTTGGCATCGTTACTGTAAACAATGTTTCTCGCTGCGGGCGTGGTTATGAGTGGAGTGGGCGGGGCTGAGGGTACAGGTCGGGACCGCCCTGGTTATGCTAGCAGTTGAGGAGCGCGGCGGCGGAGGCGGCACACGGCACTGGAGGAGATGTAGACGGGTCGGCAGCCGGAGACCGGAACCTGAGGCCTGCACGGATGTCCCCAGATATCACACATTACAGCCGTGTTCTCCGCAGTGCCTGACCCCTGGACCCCCGGCGTCCTCCTGCCCTCAGACTCTGAGCATCACTCCTGGTGCCCCATATGGTTCCTATATAGATCCTTTGGTTCCTTGCAGGGAATCCTTTGGCCCCTTGCCCGTTATCCTTGACCGCCATCAGCTCTGGGCTGTGGATTCTTTACAGGAATATTCAGTTGCTCCCCAGGAAGTGTTAATGGAGGACGCGTCACCCCTGGAATTCTATGGAACTCTTTCCAGAAGGATGCCGTCATTATTCAGCTAGATTGTGTCTGTTTCCTTGGTGCCTACCTGGATGGCAGATGAGGGGCAGGAGTAACCTAAGGGGCTGCCCATTCTCTGCCGGTGACAGCACACGTTATGGACTTGTCCTGATTGCCCAATTCGTGCCAGTTGAAATGATGCATCGGATGCCCGCCTGGTGACAAGTTGCCCTAATCTGCTCCTCCAGCTTTGTAGCTGCTCCTATCCGGCTCGTCTGCAGACATGGAGGATGCACAGCTTCCCTCTGGACTGCTGGAGATCTGTGTCCTCGTAGGACCCCCCATCGATGACCTCAGAGACATAGACAAGGTAGGTCTAGTGGCATACCCCCCATTATTGACGTCAGAGACATAGACAAGGTAGGTCAAGTGGCATACACCCCCTATTAGTGACATCAGAGACATAGACAAGGTAGGTCAAGTGGCATACACCCCCTATTAGTGACATCAGAGACATAGACAAGGTAGGTCTAGTGGCATACCCCCCATTATTGACATCAGAGACATAGACAAGGTAGGTCAAGTGGCATACACCCCCTATTAGTGACATCAGAGACATAGACAAGGTAGGTCAAGTGGCATACACCCCCATTAGTGACATCAGAGACATAGACAAGGTAGGTCAAGTGGCATACACCCCCCATTAGTGACATCAGAGACATAGACAAGGTAGGTCAAGTGGCATACCCCCATTAGTGATGTCAGAGACATAGACAAAGTAGGTCTAGTGGCATACCCCCCATTATTGACATCAGAGACCTAGACAAGGTAGGTCAAGTGGCATACACCCCCTATTAGTGACATCAGAGACATAGACAAGGTAGGTCAAGTGGCATACACCCCCTATTAGTGACATCAGAGACATAGACAAGGTAGGTCAAGTGGCATACACCCCCATTAGTGACATCAGAGACATAGACAAGGTAGGTCAAGTGGCATACACCCCCTATTAGTGACATCAGAGACATAGACAAGGTAGGTCAAGTGGCATACACCCCCCATTAGTGACATCAGAGACATAGACAAAGTAGGTTGAGTGGCATACACCCCCCATTAGTGACATCAGAGACATAGACAAGGTAGGTCTAGTGGCATACCCCCCATTAGTGATGTCAGAGACATAGACAAGGTAGGTCAAGTGGCATACCCCCCATTAGTGACATCAGAGACATAGACAAGGTAGGTCAAGTGGCATACCCCCCATTATTGACATCAGAGACATAGACAAGGTAGGTCAAGTGGCATACACCCCCTATTAGTGACATCAGAGACATAGACAAGGTAGGTCAAGTGGCATACACCCCCATTAGTGACATCAGAGACATAGACAAGGTAGGTCAAGTGGCATACACCCCCCATTAGTGACATCAGAGACATAGACAAAGTAGGTTGAGTGGCATACACCCCCCATTAGTGACATCAGAGACATAGACAAGGTAGGTCTAGTGGCATACCCCCCATTAGTGATGTCAGAGACATAGACAAGGTAGGTCAAGTGGCATACCCCCCATAAGTGACATCAGAGACATAGACAAGGTAGGTCAAGTGGCATACACCCCCCATTAGTGACATCAGAGACATAGACAAGGTAGGTCAAGTGGCATACCCCCCATTAGTGACATCAGAGACATAGACAAGGTAGGTCGAGTGGCATACACCCCCCCCCCATCAATAACCTCAGAGACATAGACAAGGTAGGTCAAGTGGCATACCCCCCATTAGTGACATCAGAGACATAGACAAGGTAGGTCAAGTGGCATACCCCCCATTAGTGACATCAGAGACATAGACAAGGTAGGTCGAGTGGCATACACCCCCCCCCCCATCAATAACCTCATAGACAAGGTAGGTCAAGTGGCATACCCCCCCATTAGTGACATCAGAGACATAGACAAGGTAGGTCTAGTGGCATACCCCCCATCGATGACCTCAGAGACATAGATAAGGTAGGTCTAGTGGCATAACCCCCATTAGTGACATCATAGACATAGACAAGGTAGGTCTAGTGGCATACCCCCCATTAGTGACATCATAGACATAGAAAAGGAAGGTCTAGTGGCATACCCCCCATTAGTGACATCAGGTACATAGACAAGGTAGGTATAGTGGCATACCCCTCATTAGTGACATCAGGTACATAGACAAGGTAGGTCTAGTGGCATACACCCCCCACCTCCAATGACATCAGAGACATAATGATGAGACTTATTTTCCGCATTTCATGCCGAGTCAATCATCGGATGTATATGGGGGTCCCCCGACTCCTCCCCGATGGATGGGGGCAGCTTCTCCAGGTAATCAAGCTGCTGCCAGACTTACTGCACTGTCTCCATAGAGAACAGTGATCGCTGATGTTTAACCACTTAAAGGGAACCTGTCACCCCGTTTTTTGAGATTGAGCTATAAATACTGTTAAATAGGGCCTGCACTGTGTGTTACTATAGTGTATGTAGTGTACCCTGATTCCCCATGTATGCTGAGAAATACATTACCAAAGTCGCCGTTTTCGCCTGTCAATCAGGCTGGTCTGGTCAGGTGGGCGTGTTCACAGCGCTCTTTTCTTCCCCAGCTTTCCGTTGGTGGCGTAGTGGTGTGCGCATGTCCAGAGTTCCGACTTCCCTGCGCCCACGTGAAGACACAGCGCGCGATCTGCGCTGTAATCCTTTGCATCGGTGGGGGCGGCCATCTTCCTGGGGCCGCGCGTGCGCAGATCGAGTGCTCTGCTGCACGGGGCTTCAGGAAAATGGCCGCGGGATGCCGCGCGTGCGCATTAGAGATCGCGGCGGCCATTTTCCCAAAGCCGAGTTTGCATCTCGGCTTTGGGAAAATGGCCGCCGCGATCTCTAATGCGCACGTGCGGCATCCCGCGGCCATTTTCCTGAAGCCCCGTGCAGCAGAGCACTCCATCTGCGCACGCGCGGCCCCAGGAAGATGGCCGCCCCCACCGATGCAAAGGATTACAGCGCAGATCGCGCGCTGTGTCTTCACGTGGGCGCAGGGAAGTCGGAACTCTGGACATGCGCACACCACTACGCCACCAACGGAAAGCTGGGGAAGAAAAGAGCGCTGTGAACACGCCCACCTGACCAGACCAGCCTGATTGACAGGCGAAAACGGCGACTTTGGTAATGTATTTCTCAGCATACATGGGGAATCAGGGTACACTACATACACTATAGTAACGCACAGCGCAGGCCCTATTTAACAGTATTTATAGCTCAATCTCAAAAAACGGGGTGACAGGTTCCCTTTAAATGATGCTGGCAATTTATGACAACGGCATTAAAGTGGGGTCCCAATACAGGCGCTTATCGCCCCCACACGATGGGCTCCGGCACTGCCATCTCTGTACTCCTGTGATGCCCAGCCTGTGCCTGGGAGTAATGGCGCTATATAAGGCAATACTGAAGCAATCTGCAGTGTAAGCCATGAAACAATCAAGTCCAGCAAGAGACTAAAAACATATTGCCAAAAGAAAGAAATAAAAACATACTTGGTATCTCCATGACCGATCTGTCCAAGTATAAAATTATTTAAACTGTATGATAAACACTAAATAAAGAAACAAAATTATTAAAAAAGTTTTTTTTTTCCAGCTCCTTCTTTAAATGCAATTAAAAAGTGATCGAAATGTCATATTTACCCCAAAATGATACTAATAAAAACAACAAATCGCAAAGCAAAAAAACAAGTCCTCGTACAGCTCGATCGACAGAAAAATTAACAACAAAGTTCTGGGCCTTAAATCTTTTAAAAAGTTTCTAAGAGTGCTTAGTGATTAAGAAGGAAGATCCAGGGAATTTCCAGTTTGGACTTGAGAGGACATCACCATTTGTAGTTGGCAACTGATGACATCACTCGGTCGCGTTGGTGACCTCTCCTGGTGTGTGATGTTCGTCAGTGACTGGGTGCAGGCATTGGTAGTCAGTCAGAGCCACACAGGGTGTTTGGAGCGGGCTCAGGAGTTGAGCCTGCATCATGCATATTGGGGGACGGCTGTATTATACAGCCTACACCGGCTGTTTCACACCTTCATGAAGACGCTTGGCGCATGCACAACTTAGCCACGCATCTTCCTGGCCGCAGTCTTGCTGCCGATGGAGGAGGAGGAACACGAGTGCCTAATTCTCGCCATTGTTGGGGTTATCACTTATCCACTTGCTGAGATCTGAGTACCCCTTTAAATGAATCATGGTCATGGATGGGGTCGGAGCAGATCTGATCGGGTGACCCGAGGTGTCGGGAGGATGTGGGGCGGTCACATGATCACAGGCACGTTCCCGATGAGTCTGTGAGTGGACATGCTTGCACATGTCACTCTGAATGTATGGAATGTAGACATCCGGCTCGACCTTACACTGCCAAAAAATACATATTTGGCTAAGGCGCCAATATATCAACCCAAGTTCCAACCTTGTTATTGATGTAGCTTCAACAGATTCCACGGCGCTGTCCTCCTCACAAATCACATAGGAGCCAGTCGGGAAATCTGAGGCCCACTTAGGATTTTTAGGCTGGGGGTCGTGATTGGATAGTGAAATATTCTGCAAGAGGTGAAGAAATCGGCCTCTTCCTCCAGTTCCTTATTTATGTGGAAAGCAGCGATCTGAGAGCGTGAACTTCTGGAGCCGACCGCGCTGCTTCCTCTTCTGTTTGGAGCACTGGGGTGAGACCAGGAGGTCACGGCGAGCCGGAGTAAAGGTTCCGGGACAGATAGGACAAGGCGAATCGCCCCACATTTGGTGTGATTGGCTCGCGTGCGCTCAGCTGCACCGTCTGGTCTCACCTTAATGTTATGGTTGAGTAGAATAAATTCATGTGGTCCACCTAGAAAGTCGCTTGATGGATTGTTTGCCTTTTTTATTTTTTCCAAAAAAGCCAAAAAAGTGACCGTTTTGATGCTTATTTGGAAAATGGCGGCATGGGCCTAAATCACCTGTGGATGGACTTCTTGGTCACCCGCATGGATTGTCAATCCATCGTCCTCATCTCTGTTCTGACCGATTGTGCAAAAACAACCATTCCCATCCCCCACAGCCGCATTGGCAGAAAAAGTAGGATACAGGTCTCAGAAAACTGTGAAAGAAACCAAAGATATATATTTTTTTCCCTTATTTTTAAGCATGGTGACGTGAACGGCGTCCTTCAAAACTACAACTCCTTCCTCTTATAACGGCTACGTTGATGATAAAAAATGTAGGGTTCTTAGAAGAAGCAAAAGAAAATATCAAAACCAGAAAACCATGGCTGGGTTATGGGGGGTTTATTCTCTGGAGTTAGAGTCCATTTTCCCCTTACTCTCCGCAGAGGTGTCACGGTAGTCCCTGCGTGTCCTTGTATTTTTCACCCCGTCCTTTTGTCTGTTGCCCATCCTGACCACTACCAGACTACCATTTATGACCGTACTCTGCCTGTGTCTAGTCTGATGGCGATTGCTGTCTGCTTCATTGGTAATGTGTTCTGTGTCTTTGCGGTCAGGGGCGCCGCTATCATGGGGCAAGTTGAGCCCTTTGCTTCTGGTGGCAGTCGTCACTGAAAGACAGGGAGCAGCAGAGCGGCGGTCAGAACACCTGGTACCGACACTCCATAATCCCTGACAGTTGCTGTCACTAGTGCGCCCCTGCTTACAACCCACAACCTAACAGGTTAGTCACAACCCACGGTGTGCAATATCAGCCGGTCATCCCTGCACCCGCAGAGCAGCACACCACATATTGGCTGCTCTGTGCAAACAGGACCTGTGATGAGGTCACAGGAGGGGAGGAGTCAGTGGTCACATGATCGGGACTTCCATGGATTGCAGGACTCTGCTGTGCTGGTTGCCATGGTAAGTGTGTGTATGAGGTGTATGGAGCGGAGGAGTGTGTGTATGAGGTGTATGGAGCGGAGGAGTGTGTGTATGAGGTGTATGGAGCGGAGGAGTGTGTGTATGAGGTGTATGGAGCGGAGGAGTGTGTGTATGAGGTGTATGGAGCGGAGGAGTGTGTGTATGAGGTGTATGGAGCGGAGGAGTGTGTGTATGAGGTGTATGGAGCGGAGGAGTGTGTGTATGAGGTGTATGGAGCGGAGGAGTGTGTGTATGAGGTGTATGGAGCGGAGGAGTGTGTGTATGAGGTGTATGGAGCGGAGGAGTGTGTGTATGACGTGTATGGAGCGGAGGAGTGTGTGCATGAGGTGTATGGAGCGGAGGAGTGTGTGTATGACGTGTATGGAGCGGAGGAGTGTGTGTATGAGGTGTATGGAGCGGAGGAGTGTGTGTATGAGGTGTATGGAGCGGAAGAGTGTGTGTATGAGGTGTATGGAGCGGAGGAGTGTGTGTATGAGGTGTATGGAGCGGAGGAGTGTGTGTATGAGGTGTATGGAGCGGAGGAGTGTGTGTATGAGGTGTATGGAGCGGAGGAGTGTGTGTATGAGGTGTATGGAGCGGAGGAGTGTGTGCATGAGGTGTATGGAGCGGAGCCATGTGTGTATGACCTTTAAAACAACATTTTTGTTACAAAATTTTAAAACACACACCAACCCAGTGCTTAATGGCAGGAAAAAAATCTGCCTAGAGAGGTAACAAAAAGACCAAGGTCTAGCGCATACCCTGCAATAACCTTTACTATCTCCTGCCCGGCTGTGGAGGTTGGCACACTAATAACGATTTTGACAACATTAATTGTTATTATAGAATGCCCATAAAGATATACTGGGCCAGGCTATAGGGTACGTCAATAGTATCCGCAATGATGCGTGTTACTTATCAGAATACGTTGTGACTCAACGCGGTTCCCTGTAGTTCGGTTCATCAGGAGGCCCGTCAAAGAGGATGTCAGATACCAGATGCCATAGATGAGTAGCATGCACAACGTATTCTCATAAGTAGCACGCATCATGGGCAGACTTATCTATGGGCAGCTATTGGATTGATGATTGATATCTGTGCTCAAAATGGCTAGACAGCTCGCAGGATATAACTGTTTGGTATGGGCAATAGTTTTTGTTTATGCTGAAGTATGTGGCATATCTGGTAGCATACCCATTGAAAATTAGCAGTATATAGCAATTAATGTTTTGAAGGGGGCTGGATCCCTATAAGAAAATTATAGCATTTATCCTGCTCCTGCCTCTCTCTCTCTTTTTTTGCTAATTTCATTATATTGTGTTCTTTTTTTGATTTTTTTTTTTTTTACCGTTTTTTTTTGCTTTTCTTCATCTCTGTTCTTATGTATTATTGTTTTTCTCACCTGCATAGTAGGGTGAGATAGGGCAGTGAGGGGCATTCCACGTTGAGTGGGGGCGCCAAAAAATCGTTATTAGTGTGCCAACCTCCACAGCCGGGCAGGTGATAGTAAAGGTTATTGCAGGGTATGCGCTAGACCTTGGTCTTTTTGTTATCTCTCTAGGCAGATTTTTTCCTGCCATTAAGCACTGGGTTGGTGTGTTTTTAAAATTTTGTAATAAAAATGTTGTTTTAAGGGGATACATGTTCACTAAGTCTTAATTTTAGTTCCCAGTATGTAATTTTTTTCAAGTATTTATTCATGTGTGTATGAGGTGTATGGAGCGGAGCTGAATGTGTATGAGGTGTATGGAGCGGAGCCGTGTGTGTATGAGGTGTATGGAGCGGAGGTGTGTGGAGCGGAGCCGTGTGTGTATGAGGTGTATGGAGCGGAGCCATTATACAGTATGGAGCATCATGTGTGGCCATTATACAGTAGGGAGCACTGTGGCCATTATACAGTATGGAGCATCCTGTGGGGCTCATTATTCTGTATGGAGCAATATATGGGGCTCATTATACTGTATGGAGCAATATATGGGGCTCATTATACTGTATGGAGCAATATATGGGGCATGTTATTCTGTATGGAGCAATATATGGGGCTCATTATTCTGTATGGAGCAATATATGGGGCATGTTATTCTGTATGGAGCAACATATGGGGCTCATTATACTGTATGGAGCAATATATGGGGCTCATTATTCTGTATGGAGCAATATATGGGGCATGTTATTCTGTATGGAGCAATATATGGGGCATGTTATTCTGTATGGAGCAATATATGGGGCATGTTATTCTGTATGGAGCAATATATGGGGCATGTTATCCTGTATGGAGCAATATATGGGGCATGTTATTCTGTATGGAGCAATATATGGGGCTCATTATTCTGTATGGAGCAATATATGGGGCTCATTATACTGTATGGAGCAATATTTGGGGCTCATTATTCTGTATGGAGCAATATATGGGGCTCATTATACTGTATGGAGCAATATATGGGGCTCATTATTCTGTATGGAGCAATATATGGGGCATGTTATTCTGTATGGAGCAATATATGGGGCATGTTATTCTGTATGGAGCAATATATAGGGCTCGTTATTCTGTATGGAGCAATATATGGGGCTCATTATTCTGTATGGAGCAATATATGGGGCATGTTATTCTGTATGGAGCACTGTGGTGCCCAGAATACTGTATGGAGGACTATACTGTCTGATTTATGACCTATTGTAGAATGTACAATAGTTATCACTCATGTAATGTATGGGGAGACTGTATATGAGATGGGAGCCCTATAGGGGGGCTGTACTGTATATGTGTTTGGGGGGGGGCGCTGTTTTGAAGTTCGCCTCAGGCAGCAGTGTGGCTAGGTTCACCCCTGTTTGCGGTGGTCCACAACTTTGAGGAAAACTACTTGTAAGACGCGACATAGACGCAGATGGTTATTTGGCTCTCCAAGCTCCTCTTAAAGGGTTTTTCCACTATTTTTATAGTGTCAGACCCCACCAGTCTGATATAGATTGATACTGATGACCTATCCTTAGGATAAGCCAAAGTAGTGGGACAACACTTTTAAGCTCTGTTACTTTCCAGCTGGGGGGCACATGGGATGCCATGGCGCTCGGGAAGGGAATGGTTGCCTCATAGAGTGGTGAATGCATCAAAAGCCTTATTTTAACGATTGACAGAGGATCGAAACGGTGTGTTTAAAGGGGCAGTACAAAACAATTGACACAGTGCAAGAAATCCCACCAAGGACAATATCTGCAAGGAGTATGTATGTTCTCCCCGTCTTTGCTCGGGTTTTCTCTGGTTTCCTCCCACACTCCAAAAACATTCTGATAGGGAATGTAGATGGTGAGCCTCAATGGGGACAGTGCCGATAATGTCTGTAAAGTGCTGTGGAATTAATATTTATTTTACTTACTGGTGGTCCTGATCGACTTTAACTTCCCTGGAGAGATGATCTGTAAATCATGTGCATGTGACCGCTGCAGCCAATCACAGTCAGCAAGTCACCTCTCAGGCCTTTGGCTGTAGAGGTCATAAACACATGATCAACACGTCATCATTGCAGGGCATTTAAAGGGGTTGTCTACCCCCGAGTACATTTTTCAGCAAACGGTCCTGCTTGTTGAATACTAACGGTGTGTGATGTGTGCCTGTTTGCCTATATGCGAATAGTTAGGACTCTGCAAGCCAAGCTGCATGGCAAACATTTCTCAAGTGAGGTGGGGGGATTAAAAAAGTCAACGAAGGCCAACATTACCACTAAAGCTGCGCTGCAGCGGATTGTCCTGGTGAGTTTTATGCATTCCAAGCTTTGTGACTCTAATTCCAAAAAATCCTAAACAGTCTCTTTAAAGTTGCTCATTGTTTCTCTGGAAACTTTTGCTGTATCAAATCGGAAACATTTCCATGTGATGAACACATTCATTTCCTTGTTCTCATGAGGAATGAAGGGATTAATCGAGAAGCAGCTCTAAGGGCGTCCACTGTGTTCATGAGACATCTTGTCATCTATGGTACACCATCTTCACAGAAACCATGATTCCATCGTCCCTGTGGTCTTGGGCACTGGTGCCATCGTCCCTGTGGTCTTGGGCACTGGTGCCATCTTCCCTGGTGGTCTCGGGCACTGGGGCCATCTTCCCTGGTAGTCCCGGGCACTGGGGCCATCTTCCCTGGTGGTCTCGGGCACTGGTGCCATCTTCCCTGGTCGTCTTGGGCACTGATTTCATCTTCCCTGGTGGTCTCGGCCACTGATTCCATTTTCCCTGGTGGTCTCGGCCACTGATTCCATTTTCCCTGGTGGTCTCGGCCACTGATTCCATTTTCCCTGGTGGTCTCGGCCACTGATTCCATTTTCCCTGGTGGTCTCGGGCACTGATTCCATTTTCCCTGGTGGTCTCGGGCACTGATTCCATCTTCCCGGGTGGTCTTGGGCACTGATTCCATCTTCCCTGGTGGTCTCGGGCACTGATTCCATCTTCCCTGGTGGTCTTGGGCACTGATTCCATCTTCCCCGGTAGTCTTGGGCACTGTTTCCATCTTCCCTGGTGGTCTCGGGCACTGGGGCCATCTTCCCTGGTGGTCTCGGGCACTGATTCCATCTTCCCTGGTGGTTTAGAGGGGTAGTCTCCTCTTAATATTGCATCATTGACTGTGACGGTAGAAACTGATGCCAGGAGGGAATTGATATTCCTGTGGGATTTAGGGGCGCACAGTTGTCTCTATAGTCGGGCGGCCTACCTCCAGAAAGTTTTGCTGAATTCTTATAGCCAGGGAGCCTGCGGGCAGAGGTAGATTATCAGTAAGAATCCATGTAGCTCTTCCCTTGTTCTCTATTCAAAGAAAATGTATAATCTTCTAAACGAAGACGATAGAACAAAGTCTCATTAATTCATCTCTCTATTGGTATTTAGTTGCCAGTAACAAAAGTTACCACAAACCTCAAAACTGCGGAAACAAAGGGGAACCATGGTTAGGATTGTGAAATGGCAAAAGGTTTTAGTTTTTGGCAGCTGAAAATGAGAATCTTGAGGTTAAGGGTGAATAGTGAACAATAGAAGTAACGTTGTTTTGTTTGCACTGAAGAAGCCCCTGAGAGTCCTATGGATAACCCCTATATTTTTCAACAGGCAGATGCCATATATTTTTTTCTCTCTCTTTAAATCAAGGCTCTGTCTGAAATTCTAAAAAAAAATAAAACACCCTGCAACTTACACTAGGGCTGGAGTCACCCCGACGTATGGCATTGGATGGATGGGGTATGTTAATGACCCCCTGCTCTGCTGCGAGAGTGCCAAGTGTCCTGCTCGGAGCACAGCTGCAGAGGAGACGGAAATTAATATCTCCATCTCCTCTGCTGTCGGCGTATATCGCACCGCACTCAGGTGATATCCGAGTGCTGTGCGTTGGGTCACTCGCACCCATAGACATATACAGGTGCGAGTGAGCCGGCTCTCCCTGCGATTCCGTATGAGAAAATAATCGCAGATCTGAGCTGCCCCATAGAGTAACACTGGCAGCCATCGGCCGTGCTGTACGGTAGTGTGACTCCGGCCTAACAGCAAGGTACAGTGAGGGGTTAATTTTCATGGTACCACAAGCACCATAAATAATATCTAAAAATATTTGACAAAATAGTTTTTACTTTTCCCATAACTACTACCAATATAACTACTATAATACTGCTCCTATGTACAAGAATATAACTACTATAATACTGCTCCTATGTACAAGAATATAACTGCTATAATACTGCTCCTATGTACAAGAATATAACTACTATAATACTGCCTCCTATGTACAAGAATAAGACTACTATAATACTGCCCCTATGTACAAGAATATAACTACTATAATACTGCTCCTATGTACAAGAATATAACTACTATAATACTGCTCATATGTACAATATAACTAATACTGCTCCTATATACAAGAATATTATTACTATAATACTGCTCCAATGTACAAGAATATAACTACTATAATACTGCTCCTATATACAAGAATATTATTACTATAATGCTGCCCCTATATACAAGAATATTACTACTATAATGCTGCTCCTATGTACAAGAATATAACTACTATAATACTGCTCCCTATGTACAAGAATATAACTACTACTAGATCGTGGCCTGATTCTAACGCATCGGGTATTCTAGAATATGCATGTCCACGTAGTATATTGCCCAGCGACGTAGTATATTGCCCAGCCACATAGTATACAGCACAGAGCCACGTAGTATATTGCCCAGTGTTGTAGTATACAGCACAGAGCCACGTAGTATATTGCCCAGTGACGTAGTATATTACCGAGCCACGTATGTCACAGGTTAAAAAAAATAAAAAATAAACATACTCGCCTAATGATCCGAGGGCCCCTTGTAGTTGAACATACTCACCATTCTGGTCGCTGCTCCTCAGCGTCCCGTCTCTGCGCTTCCTGGGAACCAACGGCGCTGTGCAGATGGGCGCGCTGCTGCCGTCATCTTGCATTCCCGTGATGCTTTGCGAAATTACCCATATGACTTAGCGGTCTCGCTTTTTTTTACTATTTTTAACATTACTTTCTTTTACTATTGATGCCGCATAGGCAGCATCAATAGTAAAAGGTTGGGGACACACAGGGTTAATAGCGGCAGTAACGGAATGTGTTACCCATGCCGCGGTCCGTTACCGCCGGCATTAACCCTGTGTTAGCGGTGACCAGAGGGGAGTATGGAGCGGGCGCCGGGGACACTGACTGCGGGGAGCGGAGCGGCCATTTTCTTCCGGACTGTGCCCGTCGCTGATTGGTCGTGGCTGTTTTGCGCGACCAATCAGCGACTTGGATTTCCATGATAGACAGAGGCCACGACCAATGAATATCCGTGACAGAAGGACAGACAGATGGAAGTACCCCTTAGACAATTATGTATATAGATAATACTGCTCCCTATGTACAAAAATATAACTGCTATAATACTGCTCCTATGTACAAGAATATAACTACTATAATGCTGCCCCTATGTACAAGAATATAACTACTATAATACTGCTCCTATGTACAAGAATATAACTACTATAATACTGCTCCCTATGTACAAGAATATAACTACTATAATACTGCCCCTATGTACAAGAATATAACTACTATAATACTGCCCCTATGTACAAGAATATAACTACTATAATACTGCTCCCTATGTACAAGAATATAACTACTATAATACTGCAACTATGTACAAGAATATAACTACTATAATACTGCCCCTATGTACAAGAATATAACTACTATAATACTGCTCCTATGTACAAGAATATAACTACTATAATACTGCACCTATGTACAAGAATATAACTACTATAATACTGCCCCTATGTACAAGAATATAACTACTATAATACTGCACCTATGTACAAGAATATAACTACTATAATACTGCCCCTATGTACAAGAATATAACTACTATAATACTGCACCTATGTACAAGAATATAACTACTATAATACTGCACCTATGTACAAGAATATAACTACTACACATACTGCCCTTATGTACAAGAATATAACTACTATAATACTGCTCCTATGTACAAGAATATAACTACTATAATACTGCTCCTATGTACAAGAATATAACTACTATAATACTGCTCCCTATGTACAAGAATATAACTACTATAATACTGCACCTATGTACAAGAATATAACTACTATAATACTGCTCCTATGTACAAGAATATAACTACTATAATACTGCTCCTATGTACAAGAACTGCTATCTATCTTGGTGCCCTGAATGTACATGATTATGACTGTATAATTTTTTTCACTGTGTGTCTATCCCTCACTTGTGCAGTCAGCATCCATGTGTAAATTTAGCTCTTGTGAGAACCCGTCTGGCCACATTCCGGCTCGGTGCTGTGGTGTTACATTTTCTTTGTCTTTTCTGTAAACTTGTAGTTGAATTAGTGCAGTGTAATTTTTAGTTTTTTTTTTTTTTTTGTTTAACCCTTGTCAGGGCTGGGGTGCTTATGGGACAGATAAGTGGAAGCTGTGAATACCATGAAAAGCGAAAACTGTCTGCGCTTTGTAGACCGCGTGGCAGTGGGGCAGCCTTTGGCAGTCTCATTGGCACCACATCATAGCCTCACTCTAGTCAATAGACTGCAACTTTCCCAAGATATTACACACTGTATTAACTGATAACCACCAACTGACAATTTTGCTCTTTAGGTAGCATCACACATGCCCATTCATATGTCCCCATCTTCTTAACTGGAGCACCATGCTACTGGGTAGCATCACACATGCCCATTCATATGTCCCCATCTTCTTAACTGGAGCACCTTGCTATTAGGTAGCATTACACATGCCCATTCATTTGTATCCATCTTCTTGACTAGAACACCATGCTATTAAGTAGCATCACTTGTAGAAAATGAAATCAGCGTTCAATGCGCCTTTTAAGAAAATGGAGCAACCCTCTAAGCCCTTGCTACAAATGTATTCACCTTAGAAAGCAGATGCACCCCCCCCCCTTCTGATAATTTGCTACAATGTATCACACAGAATGTCGTTAGTAATTGGGATAAAGGACGCATGGAGCAGTAACTGCTAGTGTAAACAGTATTCCATAGACTCCTCTCCGGAGAAACCTCCCGCCCAGTGTCTCCCAGTACCTTTACTAACTACCCATCGTGCCCTCTCGCCCCTCCACCCACCTGTGCTATAATTCTAAATTACCAGGCATGCCTACTAAACAAATACTGATCACTGGGTACATACACGGCTCCAATAAACTGCTCTGCACCTCGTGAGCGTCTGACTGTGAGCTGAACAGGATGTGACCCATGGAAGGACGAGTTCAGCTCCGCAGTGCGGCTTCTGACTCAGCCCCATAGTAATCGTTACCACTGAGCACTTCACGGACCGACCGATGAGGCACATGGAAACTGTGGTTATTTACTGTATATTGGCAGCTCACATGACTTGTGACTTGGAAAAGGTAGAACCAACGAGTTTTGTGTATCAGTTATATTGTGTCCCCTAAAAGGATTTCTGGTAAAATGCAGAAACTGCTGAAGTGCGGCTTTATAGAAGGGATGGCCCCTTTACTTAACCTTGAAGTTTCCTGAAAGTCAGTTCGATAAAATTATGGTTTAGACAATATTATATATATAAAAAAAAGTGCTTCTCACTAAATTAGAATATCATCAAAAAGTTAATTTATTTCAGTTCTTCAATTCAAAAAGTGAAACTCCTATATTCTATAGAGTCATTACACAGAGAGTGATCTATTTCATGTGTGCATTTCTGCTAATGTTGATGATTATGATTATGGCATACAGCCAAAGACAACCCAAAAGTCATTATATCAGTAAATTAGAATCTACTATATAATTGTCTAAGGGTCACTTCCGTCTTTCTGTCTGTCCTTCTGTCTGTCTCTCACGGATATTCATTGGTCGCAGCCTCTGTCTGTCATGTAATCCAAGTCGCTGATTGGTCGTGGCAAAACGCCCACGACCATTGCCACGACCAATCAGCGACAGCCACAGTCCGGCGGCAATATGGCCGCTCTTTCCTCCCCGCAGTCAGTGCCCGCTCCATACTCCCCTCCAGTCAGCGCTCACACGGGGTTAATGCCAGCGTTACCGGAGCGCGGTGTAACACACTCCGGTTACGCAGCTATTAACCCCGTGTGACCAACGTTTTACTATTGATGCAGCGTATGTTAAAAATAATTAAAAAAATAAAAAATCATTATATACTCACCTTCCGGCCGCCTTTCCCGCTCCTCGCGACGCTTCGGTGACCGCTCCATGCAAGCGGCAGGTTCCGGTGGCAAGGATGGTATGCGAGAAGGACCTGCCATGATGTCACGGTCATGTGACCGCGACGTCATCACAGGTCCTTCGCTCATACCACCCCTGGGACCGGAAGCTGCTGCGTGCACCGCACACAGGACTACAAGGGACCCTCAGCACTACAAGGGGCCCTCGGAAGGTGAGTACCGTATATGTTTCTTTTTTATTTTTTAACCTGTTACATACATGGCTGGGCAATATACTACATGACTAGCCAATATGCTACGTGACTGGGCAGTATACTACGTGGCTCTGTGCTGTATACTACGTCGCTGTGCAATATACTACATCGCTGGGCAATATACTACATCGCTGGGCAATATACTACGTGGCTGGGCAATACACTACGTGGCTGGGCAATATACTACGTGGCTGTGCAATATACTACGTTGATTGGGCAGTATACTACGTGGCTGGGCAGTATACTACGTGGCTGGGCAGTATACTACGTGGCTGGGCAATATACTACGTAGCTGGGCAATATACTACGTCGCTGGGCAATATACTACGTCGCTGGGCAATATACGTCACTGGGCAATATACTACGTGGCTGTGCAATATACTACGTGGCTGTGCAATATACTACGTGGCTGTGCAATATACTACGTGGCTGTGCAATATACTACGTCGCTGTGCAATATACTACGTGGCTGTGCAATATACTACGTGGCTGGGCAATATACTACGTCACTGTGCAATATACTACGTCGCTGTGCAATATACTACGTGGCTGTGCAATATACTACGTGGACATGCATATTCTAGAATACCCGATGCGTTAGAATCAGGCCACCATCTAGTACTTTATAACACCAGCTTGAAAAATGATTTTAAAATCCGACATGTTGGCCTACTGAAATGTATGTTCAGTAAATGCACTCAGTACTTGGTCGGCTCCTTTTGCATCAATGCGGCGTGGTATGGAGGCAATCAGCCTGTGGCACTGCTGAGGGTTTATGGAAGCCCAGGTTGCTTTGATAGCAGCCTTCAGCTCGTCTGCATTGTTGGGTCTGGTGTCTAATCTTCCTCTTGACAATACTCCATAGATTCTCTATGGGGTTAAGGTCAGGTGAGTTTGCTGCCAATCAAGCCCAGTGATACTGTTGTTTTTACACCAGGTATTGGACTTTTTAAGGATTTGCTGTTAGATCTTCTAGTGTCCGTTTCCCCTCCGCCTCCTCTGACCCTATACAATATTAGCGTGTGATATGGCCGCACAGCCTCACATTGTGGACTATGACAACAGTGCCGGTCATGTGCACATTGATCTGCAGGATACTGGATTTTTTTTTTTTTTCAGCCTGTTGGTTTTGTCAGGATATATTATTATTTTCTTTTACCTCTCAAAATTTCCTCTTTGCATTTCCTGTTAGACAAGATCAGCCAAAAACTATGCAACCACAATCGGACGCCAAGCAGAGTAGTAACTGAATAGGAAAGCCAGGTAATGAGCGCTCTAACAGTCGCCATGTTAGGGATAGAACTAATAATTTCTCCTTTGTATTAATAAGGAATGTGCTCATTAACTGACAGCCATCAGAGATCCTGCTCACTATGAAAAAAAAATGAAGATGATAGAAACTTTAAGGGGTATTTCCATCTTCAAGATCCTATCCCAATATGTAGTAGGTGTAATAATATTAAAATTGGCAAGTGCCTCCAATTAGAAATGTAGTATAGTTCCTCTGATTTGCTATGTTGCTTACCCCATGTGCATTGCAGTAGCTTAGGCTACGTTCAGATTAGCGTTGCGCGCCGCTGCGTCGGCGACGCAACGCACGACGCTTGAAAAAACGCGTGCAAACGCACGCAAAAACGCTGCGTTTTGCGACGCGTGCGTCGTTTTTTGACGAAAATCGGACGCAAGAAAAATGCATGCGTCCCCCATGTTAAACATAGGGGCGCATGACGCGTGCGTCGCCGCTGCGTCGCCCGACGCTAAGGCGACGCACACTAGCGGAACGCTAGTGTGAACGTAGCCTTAGGTATCCATCATTACCACCACAAATAACTGTCACTGTGTGTGTGGTTGTAACCAAGCTGCTGCAATGCCCTGCACATGGAATACGTGACTAAAGTCATATAGCAAATCAGAAGAACTATACTACATTTCTAATTGGAGGTATTTGGGTAATGAGGAAGAGTATTTGAGCTCAGACTTGTCATTGAAAGTGGATGGGGCTGGCAAGCTGGATTTTCTGCGTAAAATCCACAGCTGAGTGTTTGGTTTACACATGACTGGTGTCCGTCTGCTGGGGGTAAAGGGTGCGTCCCCAAGAACGGAAAATCTGACCTGTGTCTACGCCACAACCTCACCTTCTTACCAGACAGATGTGACTGTACGGAGTAGGACGCTTTATTCATTCACACACGACCTAGCGCCAACTTGTGTCAACCCTATAACACCTTCCCAGCACAATTACGATTTTATGCACTTTCGTGTGTCTTTTTTTTTTTTTTTACCCTTCTTCTAAGAGTTAAAATAAATAAATAAATATATATATATATATATATATATATATATATATATATATATATATATATATATATATATATATATATTATATGCCGTATATATATTATAATATATACAGTTTTTGTTTTTTCTTTACTGTTAAAGAAGGGAAAAGGTGAGTGATTTTGCATTTTTGTCCTTTTGCCTTTAATATATTCTTAATAACTTTTTACTATAACTTTTTTTAAGTCCTAAACTCCCCCAAACCTTTCCAGGAAACATCAACCTAAGATTGCGGGTGTCCATAGGAAGACTAAGATGGCAGCGATCAGACCCCAATGCTCCATAGTGACCCATCAGCAACCCATGATCACAACATTGGGAGGCCGATGGGAGTCGGAGCATGCGTGCGTGCATCAGCAAGCTCGTGAAACGGCCATGTTCAGTGAATGACAGCAGCATTTAAATGGTTAAATGGCTAGGATTGGAGCTCGCTCCAGTTGCTGCTGTTGCAGGCAGATGCCGACTGTGTGACACAGCTGACATCTGCCACAGATGGTCCCGGCTCCGCTCCTGATCTGGAGAATAAAAGGCCAAGAACGCCATTTGAGTGCTGTTACAAGAGATTTTCTTTTTTTCTGTTGTCTATTCCCGGACTAAAATCGGGGACCAACTACTGCTTGTAATCTGCCAGGATAAGTTGGAATCCATTTGGAAATGGATCTCTCACAGTCCACCTATGAATGAAAGCTCCAAAAAGGATATTCTAATTGGATGAACCCTTTAAATGACACACTCCGCTCTGCATGATCCTGGGTGCTGCATGGCCAGAGCCGGCTGTCTTGCCTCTGATTAGTGTCTTTTGTTTTCTTTATGTTTTCTTTACAAGGCAATGAGGGCGACCTGACGCGTGTCCTTCATCTCGGCTCCGCGTCCTCCATCTCGGCTCCGCGTCCTCCATCTCGGCTCCGCGTCCTCCATCTCGGCTCCGCGTCCTCCATCTCGGCTCCGCGTCCTCCATCTCGGCTCCGCGTCCTCCATCTCGGCTCCGCGTCCTCCATCTCGGCTCCGCGTATTCCATCTCCGCTCCGCGTATTCCATCTCCGCTCCGCGTCCTCCATCTCCGCTCCGCGTCCTCCATCTCCGCTCCGCGTCCTCCATCTCCGCGTCCTCCATCTCCGCTCCGCGTATTCCATCTCCGCTCCGCGTCCTCCATCTCCGCTCCGCGTATTCCATCTCCGCTCCGCGTATTCCATCTCCGCTCCGCGTCCTCCATCTCCGCGTCCTCCATCTCCGCTCCGCGTCCTCCATCTCCGCTCCGCGTCCTCCATCTCCGCTCCGCGTCCTCCATCTCCGCTCCGCGTCCTCCATCTCCGCTCCGCGCATTCCATCTCCGCTCCGCGTCCTCCATCTCCGCTCCGCGTCCTCCATCTCCGCTCCGCGTCCTACGTCTGCGCTCCGCGTCCTCCATCTCGGCTCCGCGTCCTCCATCTCGGCTCCGCGTCCTCCATCTCCGCTCCGCGTCCTCCATCTCCGCTCCGCGTCCTCCATCTCCGCTCCGCGTCCTACGTCTGCGCTCCGCGTCCTATATCTCATATTGTGCTCAGATCTGTAAATTAACACTATCCCTGGCCGTGTCCCAGCACGGATGTGGTGACCTTGTACGTGCAAAATCGGGGGCCACATGCACTGATTTCCTGAGTTACTGGTGTAAATACATAAGTATACTGGAAGCCCCCCGCAGGCGCCCCCTGCACATGACTCATGCTGTTGTATTCTCCACCCCGCCACTATTTCAGCCCAGAAAGTACATTATAAGGTATCACCGCCCCTCCTGCAAAACAAGACGGCCCTAATACAGCCATGTCTGCAGGAAAAATAAAGTTTCGGCTCCTGGAACGAGGGGAGAATAAAAGAGAGTGCAATTAGGAAAATCCACAGGATGTTACCTATGCAGGGGGTTTCACCGAGGGGGAAGGGGGCACATTTGCATATTGGGTGCACACAGAATCCTCAGAGTAATAAAGTACCAGATTGAACTCCTTCTCACCTTCGGGAAACTTTCCCCATGTAAATTGACCTTCAGGATAGATTTTGAAATCTGCAACATGTAAATTCTGTGAAAATGTTTCACCTTTGTTTCCTTTTAGAATGCTTGGGGTAAAATTTAATTTATTCATGTGTCTTCTTCCTTTTAGAAGAAAATGTGAACAAGCAGAGCTGCAGTGTAAAGTACAAGGGAGGGACAACACTAGGTCAATAATGGAGTAAAGGAGCAAAGCTGCAGTGTAAATCGTGTTTAGTGGGAACAATGGAGGTGCTGGCATCATATGATGTGGAGTCTTTCTGCAGCAGCTCCTGTGGGTTTGTGACGGTGGAGAGAACCTGCTGCAGTCTGCACGACAATGATTGATTTATAGATTTATTGTTTAGCGAGACAGCCCAGTGTGAATACTCCTCTGATATTTTTTTTTTTTCTTTTTAACCTCAGGTTGCCCAGAAAGGTATAAGAAGTCTTAAAGTATTGGAACCAGAAATCGCCTCTGTTTTCGTCCCTCCTTTTGTATTGAAAGAAGAAGCGCAGAGCTCGACCGGCGCTCAGAGCCCGTACCAGAGGGTGGCGAAGAGGAGATCGTTCCGGAAGAAAAAGGAGAGACCCAAAGTGGAATCTGGGACCGGTAATAATGCGGATCACCGAGAGACCACCACCGAGGAGATCAGTGTGCCCAAAGACATCGACCTGATTGGCCTGCCCCAGCTTTGCTTTCCAGGTACACTAATAATAATAATAATAATACCATAATAATATTATTATTAATTCCTTAATGACCCAGCCAATTTTTACAATTCTGACCACTGTCCCTTTATGAGGTTATAGCTCTAGAACGTTTCAACGGATCCCAATGATTCTGAGAATGTTTTTTTTCGTGACATATTCTACTTCATGTTAGTGGCAACATGAAGTACAACATGTCACGAAAAAAACATTCTCAGAATCATTTGGATCCGTTGAAACGTTCTAGTGCTATGACCTCATAAAGTGACAGTGGTCAGTGCGTTTATTTTATGGAACAAAAATAAAACAAAACGGAAATTTGGCAAAAATTTTGAAAATGTTGCAATTTTCAAACTTTTAATTTTTGTGTCCTTAAATCGGAGTCATATCACACAAATGGTTAATCAATAACATATACCTTGTGTCTACTTTATATCCGCACAATTTTAGAAACATTATTAATTTTTTTGTTGTTGTTATGAAGTTATAAGGGTCAAAGTTGACCTGCAATTTCTCATTTTTCCAATAAAAAAAAACAAACAAAAACAAATCTTTTTTTTTTTTAGGGACCACCTCACATTTGAAGTCACTTTGAGGGGTCAATCTAACAGAAAATACCCAAAAGTGACACCATTCTAAAAACTGCACCCCTCAAGGTGCTCAAAACCACATTCAAGAAGAATATTAACCCTTCAGGTGCTTCACGAGAGCTAGCACAATATTAAAGGGAACCTGTCACCTGAATTTGGGGGGACTGGTTTTGGGTCATATGGGCGGAGTTTTCGGGTGTTTGATTCACCCTTTCCTTACCCGCTGGCTGCATGCTGGCTGCAATATTGGATTGAAGTTCATTCTCTGTCCTCCATAGTACACGCCTGCACAAGGCAAGATTGCTTTGTGCAGGCGTGTACTACGGAGGACAGAGAATGAACTTCAATCCAATATTGCAGCCAGCATGCAGCCAACAGGTAAGGAAAGGGTGAATCAAACACCCGAAAACTCCGCCCATATGACCCAAAACCGATCCCGCCAAATTCAGGTGACAGAGTCCCTTTAACATTTAACTTTTTTCACCCAAAAATTACTTTAGACCCAAACTTTTTTTTTTCACAAGGGTAACAGGAAAAAATGGACCACAAGATTTGTTGTGCAATTTCTCCGGAGTACAGCCACAGTTTGGGCGAATGGCAGAACTCGGAAGGGAAGGAGCGCCGTTGATTTTTTTTTTTTTTTTATACGCTAAGTTGGCTGGAATCGATAGCGGCCCCATGTTGCGTTTGGAGAGCCACTGACATGCCTAAACGGTGAAAACCCCAAATTCTAACTCCAACCCTAACACAGTTCTAACCCCAACCCTGACTCTAACTGCAAAGAATGGAAAAAATAAAAAAATATATATATTATAATTTATTTTTTTACCTAAGGGGGTGACAAAGGAGGGGGTTTGATTTACAATTTTTTTTTTTTTAATTTTTTAATTTTGATCACTGTGATAGTCTATCACAGTGATCAAAATGAACCAATAGAAAAAATCTCCTATTGCCAGATACCGGCTGGCAGATCTCGGCGGGCGCACTGCGCATGCACCCACCAATTTCATCTGGGAAGATGAAGCCGGGGAATGGAACAGGATGGCGGAGGTACCCGGGGGGGGGGGGGAGGCTCGGAAGACCACATTTCTTTCTCCTCTAGTATGCTAGATCATATCAGAGGACAGAGGAATGAATGGAAAAACTGACAGTGAATAACCGAGGTCACGTGACAGGACGGTAAAAGACAACCCAAATCATGTTCTCCGGGGTCTCATCTACCCCTGGTAGCCGAGACCCCAGAGATTTTCTGATGCTGGGGGGTGCTATACACTTATTTCTCCATGCTAAGGAATAAGTCCCCTTAACTGCCGCTGTTAAAAGGCGTATCGGCGGTTGTTAAAGGGTTTATTGTACTATTTTTTTATTTTATTTTTTTTTGCAGGGGGGATGCAAGTGACCTTAGCGCCTAAAGAGGAGCGTTTCCATTTCCTTATATTTACAGACGTTCTGGGGACCAGGACATACGGGGTTGTTGCTCAGTTCTCCCGAGCTATTCAGGTATGACTAGTGTTGTGTAGTCTGTAATTACCGGCCCTTACATCCGTTCATGAGACCTGATGATTACGTCTTCCGAGAACCAGGGCACGGTCCTTGTTTTTGACTTGTATGAGAAATGCTTTTTATACAGCATTATGCTTCTCCCTGCAGGATTCATTGGGAATGTCCAACGGGCAGGCTTACTGGGACTCCACGAGTAGCACCAAGACATATGAGGCTTATGTACCTTTTGCCATTTGCGTTATATCCAGATATCCTTACTATAATTCCCTAAAGGACTGCCTATCATGGTAAGAAAGGAATACTTGTTTTATTTAATTGGGTTGCAATACAAGACAAGGACCCTTCTTTATCTTGACTGATACAATCGAGGTGTGTGTAAAACAATGCCCCATGTAAATAGGTGACGTTCTGACAACAATATGCAAATTTTATGGAGACAGGACTTTTGTATTAACAATTTTTTCCCCATAAAGGTTGCATTAACCATTTTAAAATTATCCTAAATATTCACCAATTGGCAAAATCTGCTTGTGTAAAACGAAGTTAATGTATAATTATATTATATATCAGTTTTGGACCCAGATCGGTGAGGAGTTGTATTCTGTTTTAATACATCCCTTTGTGGCTCTATTTTATCAAGTTAATCATGATGTGCCTTGATAAAGGAACCGCCATGGGGTCCAGTACAAGGCCAATTTTATCACACGTTGTCATTGGAGGCTTGGCCACTTAATTATGTTTGTAAAATGAAGGGATCAGCTCACTGACTTCAATATGATCATCTCCTGTGTCCAGAACTTCAGATGGTGGGATTTTTTGTGTGCTTAGCTTTCAAACAATGCCGCAGCTACATTTTTATTGAGTGCTAGGATTTCTTCCATTTAAGGGGCTCATGTCCTATTTGGGTAAACGGCTAAATAGTGGAGTCACCTTCTTAGATATCATCTTCCACCCTGGAGGACTAATCCCAACCAGATATCACAAGGCCGCCCACTTACCTTATTGGGTTTCATGCAATACTAAATGTCTCCTATAGTGGACACTAGGATAAATGTGCAGTTTCAGCTTCTAGACCTTCAGCGATCTCTAGAAAAGGCATCCTTCAGTTCGAACAGACTTTTTCTTTCACTATTTTCTTTATCATTTATTTTTCTCCTTTCTCAGTCTCCTTTCACAATTGAAGTCCAGCAGGAATGTCAGTTTTGATGATCGTATTAAGGAGTTTGCTGCAAAGTTGTCTTTGATTCCTTGTCCTCCGCCAGGACCCCTCCATCTGGTAATTACTACACTTACTATATGGTACAGAATAGAGAAGAAGCTTGGTCGTATGTACCTGGCTACCCATGAGAATAGGGGATCCGTACAGGAAATACTTGGTTTCTATAGGGATTCATTTGTGGGGGTGATCAATACATTTTATTTGTCCTGGAGAATATCTGCCAGTAAAGCATAACATAAATCTACATATATTATTGTGGAACACTTTGATGTTGTATCTTACGCTTTAGTCACATCCACAGCTGATTTTCTTTTTTTGTTTCTCTTGGTTTTCCCTGTAGGTGTTCAGCATGAAACCTCTGCAGATTGTTTTCCCCTCAAGAGAAGATCTGGAAAGCCCAATAATTGATTTAGATCTTCACCTGCCATTCCTCTGCTTCACTCCGAAACAGGTGTTACAGGTAACTATTGACAACACATTGAAGACGGCACCGTACACCTATTACTGTCTGGACTGTATTCAGTTAATGGGGTGTTCCAGTCCACAAAAAATATCACATGTCTCCTGTTTGCCAGAGTCTTTCAGGGAAGTGGAGTGGACTGGCAGGTCACACTGTTCTCTTCATTGCCAGAGACTCACAGCGATGGGAGTACATGCTCTCTCGGCTCTTGCCCTCTCGGCTCTTGCCCTCCCGGCTCTTGCCCTCTCAGCTCTTGCCCTCTCAGCTCTTGCCCTCCCAGCTCTTGCCCTCTCGGCTCTTGCCCTCCCAGCTCTTGCCCTCTCGGCTCTTGCCCTCTCGGCTCTTGCCCTCCCGGCTCTTGCCCTCCCGGCTCTTGCCCTCTCAGCTCTTGCCCTCCCAGCTCTTGCCCTCCAAGCTCTTGCCCTCCCGGCTCTTGCTCTCCCGGCTCTTGCCCTCTCTGCTCTTGCCCTCCCGGCTCTTGCCCTCTCGGCTCTTGCCCTCTCAGCTCTTGCCCTCCCAGCTCTTGCCCTCCCAGCACTTGCCGGACTCGCATTAACCTAACATGGGTCCCCCCTTTCTAGCAATCAATGGGGACCCCACACCGATGTAACACTCATCTCCTATCCAGTGCTACAGACGCCAGTGTCTGAGCCTAGTGTCTGCAGCGTACATTAGTTCAGTCGGTCACTGTTCTCCAATGTTTTATTATGGACGGCCTCATCGTACTTCTAACATTGTGTGCGGTCTCTCCGTAGATCATGGCTTGTATCTTGACCGAGCAGAAAATTGTCTTTTTCTCATCGGATTTTGCCCTGTTAACCCTCATCGCTGAGTGTTTTATGGTCTATCTCCACCCCATCAAATGGCAGCACACATTTGTGCCCATACTCTCGCAGCACATGCTGGACTTCATCATGGCACCGACGTCTTTTCTTATGGGCTGCCACCTGGATCACTACAAGGAAGTTTGCAAGGTCGGCCATTATCATGCATATTTTTTTTAATTTTTTTTTTTCACATAATACTAATTGGTCTCACTTACATTAGTCACTTATATATTAATTATCTTAGATTGTTTTTCTAGGTGTTACCCAGGGCCCGTTCTAGTCTCCTAATCCTCTCCCTTTTTCATTAGGTAGGGGATAACTGCCCGATTGCTGGGGGTCCGACTACTAACTCCCACTGATCTCAAGAACTGGAATGTGAATGGAGCAATAGTCGATCATGCGCACTACCGCTCCGCTTCATTAACTCTTAACGGTACCGCTGGAGATTGCTCACCGGCGCGCTCGGCTGGTCTTTGGCACTCATATACAAATGATCGACCACTTCTCCATTCACACAATGCTCCTCAGGTCTCCAGTTCTCGGGATCACTCGGACCCCCAGCGATCAGTAAGTTACCCCCTTTCCAATGGATAGGAGATAATTTCCAAATTTGAGAATGCCCATTTAAAGGGAATGTTACCAGGTTTTTGTGACTCCCATCTGAGAACAGCAGTATGTAGGGGCAGAGACACTGATTCCAGTGATATATCACTTACTGGGCTGCTTGCTACAGTCTTGATAAAGTCAGTTTTCTTTGCTGCAGCTCTAGCAGTTTTCAGAATTACCCCACCCACACCTCTGATTGGACTGTGTGCATACAAAGCTACCAATCAGTAGTGGGGGGCGGGGTCGTACTGCCCGCAGGTTTACTAGTCCTCTTTTGATCTCCTTCTGGTTGAACTGTGTTTTTATCAAAACTAAAGCAAGCAGCCCAGTAAGTGACACATCACTGGAATTGGGGTATCTCTCTCTACATTATGCTGCTTTCAGATTTGGTGGCAAAAACCTGGTGACATTCCCTTTTAATTACATCCGTCTGCAGTCACCACTGGGGGGCGCTCTGGATCTTGCTGCTTATTGATTATACATTGACATCAATAATAACATTGCATGCAGTAAGCACCTGATGGACCCCCTATAACTTTGCTACATTAACAATAATCTGGTGTTCTAGAGCGGACAGTCACATATATCCGGATAGGGCACTGATGTTTGTGTGCATCCAGCTCTTTCCAGTGGTGACGCAGCCTTCAGAGCTGCACTCCTATGCCCCGGTGACGCACATTATTGGTATTTTATGATGGTTTAATGGTTTCTTGACTCAGCAGAGGTCACAAACTGATTCACCTCCTCGCTCGCCATGTTGTATACATCGATACTGTGATTGCACAGAGGAATGCTCACAGTCATGTATATGAGCGGAGGCCGCGTCATTGATGCAAACCTGCTGTAAACTAAAGGGAAGTGCAGTTATATAGTAGCCACGATGAGCGGTGAGTATGGGGTTAATGTACAGAACGGATCGCGATTTCCCCATAATGTATATTACCATAAACTTTACATCAGTGATCAACAATGATGACGGATTTGATTTTCTGATATTTTTTTATCTTTTTTTAAGGAAGGAGAGGATTTAGTACTAATCGATATTGATAACGGCAACATTTCCTTCTCCTGGAACGAGAGAGACTGTGAGGACTGCGAGGTCCCGGACATGCCGGTAATGGCTGCCGAAAGCTTTATATGCAGGTAAGTGATTCTGATTATTGCTCGACCTGTTTGCTTTCCTTTCTGTCACACATAAGAGGAGTTTTGTGACAGTTTCACAACTTTCCTGAATAATCCTTGAAGGGGCTGTCCGAAACCCAACAGTGACCCCAATCTTCAGTATCTAATGTAAAGTGTTATGGAATATGTTGGCACTGTGTAAATAAAATTATTATATTCTCTAAAACGTAACTACTTTTGTACAGTAATAAAAAATTCCCTACTGTTCCACCTGCAATTTAGCTTCCTTTCTTCTTTATTTTTTTTTTATTATTATCCCACTTCCAATGATGTTCTGTTTGTGTCTCCCAGCACACACTGGGGATTGTTATCGGGGACCTGAGCTGCTATCAGTCACACCTGCTTCATTTTCTGCCCTGGAACGGGACATCACTCCGCACAGCTCAGTGATGTCGGTTTCATTGGCTGGTCTAGTATCTGTTCTACTAAGCATGCGCCGGTTGTCAATTTTGTATGCTTTCCCTGATCGCCGCAGTCTTTCTCTTTCACTGTGCATTGACAGTGCGCTCCCTTGCTTACTCATTACGTCTCTTTTGAGCTGCGTGGGAGCGCACTGTCAATGTGCATTGAAAGGGAAAGCATAGTGAGCATGCATCGGAATTGAAAACCAGAACAGAGACTGACCCAAAACAAACGTTAGTGATTTAACATTTCGGGGTGGTGATCACAGTTGTGCGGAGTCACTGCAGCTCTAGCCCCGTGATGACGTCCTGTTTGAGAAGCTCCAGTGGACGCTGGTGAACTCAAATAGAACATCATTGGAAGTGGAAAGGAAGTTAAAGTACAGGGAAAATGATAGGGAATATTTAATTGTTGTAGTTTTTAAAACTTAGTATATTATATTATTAGGTTTCGGACAACCCCATCAAGGTTTGGGTAATGCTGGTGATCTCAACTATCCTCCTGACTGTTGACTCCCGGCCTCCTGACCGTGCTGATACCTGCAACCTGCACGTCACATAATGCACAGCTCTGGTTTATGTTCTTTTCCAAAAGGAGAGCGGGCAGAAGAACTCAGTAATAATCCAAGGAATAGGGTCTTCAGTGGGATTCAGGGCAGCGAGACCCTCTGATCCCTGTACACTCCTATTCTGGGCTGGCACACACGGGCAATCTCCCGATGCCTCTACTGCGATTCTGCACGCACACGGCCGGTCCTCCTGACACTACGAGTGCTGAATCCAACTCTCCTCTCGCTTCCTCCATTTAGTGAAGAAGTAGGCCCATCTTGTGCATTTCTGGTATATCCTCGAGCTCTACCACATATGTAAAGTATATGCGAGTCCCACCAAGTCAATATCTGATTCTTTAACGAGCCTTCCTACTTGTCTTCGGTGTAACATTTAGCAAACCTAGTGTCTTATAATTCTAAAAGACGGCCACCTGCCGACAGCTGCGTTGGGGTTATTGCCCCTCTCAGTGCACAGGACCTACATAAGAGGTGACCAGCTTGGGAGGGGTAGTAGTCTCCTATGCCAAGGAGAAACGGCCGCTCCCTAGATGTCAATGACCAGTGACTGATGCTGATGTGGCCGCCAGACACCATTACCCACAATGGACAAGCAGACTACACGGGAGCGGCAGCAGTGGGGACAGGAACACTTCTAAAGGAAAACATGTCAGTATCATAAAGGGGGGGAAATGTTACACCCTAACTAAATTTTGGAGGCCACACTGTACTTTATCACGCAGTATGGAGAACCTGCCACTGCACTACGACCTTGAGCAGGCTCATCGCACAGCGACCCTGGACATCGGGGAGCAGAGACTGCGCCGACGGCTATGGCAGCAGAACCTCAATGGCGAGATCCAGGAGATCGCTCTGCAGCTCATAGTGGACATCTTCAGGTAAAACGTCACCTACTGACTGGTGGACCATTATACAGGCACCTGCCCACCATTAATCAATGACATGGCTTATGGTGCGTGCTCGGCAGCCGTGATTTACTAATCCTGAACTATCCCTTTCATAGTAATCCCTTTTACGATCCGCTGGGGACAGACCCAATTTAGTAAAATGCTAATAATATGAGGAAATTGGTAGATTATCCAGTTGGAGACATCTATATGTGTGAACTAGGACTTCCTTCCTGGCAGGGACGTGAAGGCACACCTGAACTATGAGCACCGGGTATTTAACAGCAGGGAGTTCCTGAAGACCAGAAGTCCGGGAGACCAGGCCTTCTATAGAAAGGTAAAGGGCTACACCACCCCTTTAAGTTTATCACTAATGACAGGATAGCTGATGACTTGTGAAGTGATAGGGGTCTGACAGCCGGGACCCCTCCTCCCCCACTAATCATAAGAATGGGGCTATGACCCTCATACATTTTAGAGAAAAGACGGTCGAACCCACAGATTTTGGCGGACCGTCTAATGTTTATTATGTAGATGTAGCCGCCAGCGCAGTTTATTGGAAGTTGATGCAAATTAGTTGTGTTAATAAAAATTAATTTTTCAGCAGCTAACGTGGGAGGACTGCAGGCTTTCACTTTTTCTGGGAAATGTTCCCGCATTATTCCTTTATTTGTAAGGATCTGCAGGAGGATCCTTTTATAGAATCTGTAAAATTTGGAAATGTTTTGCTGATTTTTTTTGAGCTAGATTATTTCTTGCAGTCCATTCACATCCGGAGCTGCAGACGTTCTGTTTCTACAGAGGGTGTGGACATTCACATTCTTCGGGATCAGCACATCGCACCTCCGTACGATATAAACATTAGTAACCATGTGATGTTTCTGCAGGTTCTGGACACCTACATGTTCAATTCCTTTCTGAAGGCTCGTCTCAGTAAGAAGATGGACGATTACACCCGTATGGAGCTGAGCACGTCCTCCGAGATCGATGGGTAAAGTGTTCACTGGATTCTAATGTGCAAGATAAGCACAACTCTATGTACAGATGTAGCAGAGCTGAGCTTGACATTAAGCCCCAATTGTCATTCTAGGTCGTAGCAAGTAGAGCGCGTGGGGAAGTCGCAGTGCAGGCGTAGCGCACACAGGGATGTTGCAACGTTGGCGTAGTGCATGCAGGGATGTCACAGCGTAGGCACAGTACACGTGGGGATGTTGCAGTTCAGGTGCCACGCATGCAGGGATGTTGCAGCGTAGGCACAGTACACGTGGGGATGTCACAGTGCAGGCATAGCGCACGCAAGGATGTCGCAGTGCTGGCATAGTTTAACACGTGGGATGTTGCATCGCAGGCACAGTTCATCTGTCGCAGTTCAGATGCCGTGCAAGCAGGGATATCGCAGTTCAGATGCCGTGCACGCAGGGATATCGCAGTTCAGATGCCGTGCACGCAGGGATATCGCAGTTCAGATGCCGTGCACGCAGGGATGTTGCAGCGCTGGCGTAGCACACGTGGGGATGTCAGTTTAGGCACAGTACACGTGGGGATGTCACAGTTTAGGCGCAGAGCACGCAGGGATATCACCATAAATAGTAATATTGTACCTGGCAGTGACAGTTTTCAGGCTTCTGTGCCTCCTTACATTGTCCATAGACCTTTATGTCTGAATAAAGATGGCCCCGTAGTTTTACATCCTCTCCCACGTTACACCCATGATATTATCATAATGAACCGTGTGTATATATACGATATACTGGATATATGGGACACAAGAAGCCGATGGCTTTATCTGTCCTGAGTCTTGCGGTCGCTGCTGCACAGGGCGGACATATGCGGCCTCTGTACGGACAGACATCCATCATTCCACGACTTCTTCCTGTAGGAGATCATCCGTGTTTTTTGAAAACCCCAGACGGCGAGCCACGGAGAAGCTGAAGCGTTTCCGTCCGGAGCACATGTTCAGTAAGAAGCTGGTTATCAGTATGCCAAACCTGACCACCGTGAAGATGACCGACGTCCCTCCAGGACCACTGTCCCTGAGGAGACCCCAGCAGGAGAACGGTGAGGAGAGACTAGCATTCTGTAAGGGGCGTTCTTATACTCCAGTCCCACCCAGAGCTGAATCCGAGGCAGCAGAATTGTAAATGCAGCTCTGGAGGTGATTGGAGTAGCAGATAAAAGTTCCTCCTCTGGAAGATGCTGCTGTGTAAGGGATTTGTGGAGGGGGCAATGTTGTATCTCATCATTATTTTTATCTTGCCTTTGCCGCACCTGCTTGGCATTGAGCACTTGTCTCGGGTGGGGTATGCCCACCCCCCCAGTACACCGTGCATCTACCCCATGACTGGGCTGTTGATACAAGTTTTATGCCCGCGTATGACTATAACTGGTGTGAGATCATGTCTCTTAATATTACAGGTTATTACGTTACGGGGAAGGCGGTTCACACGTTCCGACTCCCTGAAGTGGCTTTCCCTCTGTCTTCTCGCTGCGTTCAGACGTATTATACAGAATTTACTAATTATCTCAGCAAAGAGATAAGCGCCGCGCCGCCCGAGAACTCCACGCTGCTCGCACGATACTACTACCTCCGCGGACTCGTGGGCCTGATGCAGGGAAAACTGCTCAGCGCTCTGTCCGATTTCCAGAAGCTTTATAAAACCGATCTGCGGATCTTCCCCATGGAGCTGGTGAGGAAGGTCGTCTTGTGCCTTCCAGCAGGGGAGCGACAGAAGGCCGACTGCAGGCCGGAGCTGAAGAGGCTGATCGGGCAAGTGTTGGACAAGGAGAGGGAGGTCCACAGGGCCGACGACCACGTGAAGAAGTTTGAGCTACCAAAGACGCACCTTCACCTGGAGGACTTCGTACGAAGGATCCAGGAATCCGGAATCGTCAAAGACACGGACACCATACATCGATTGTTTGATGCCTTAACTGTTGGTAAGTGGATAGGTCACTCCAGAGCTTCACTCACTATTCTGCTGGTGCAGTCACTGTGTACATACATTACATTACTGATCCTGAGTTACATCCTGTATTATACCCCAAAGCTGCACTCACTATTCTGCTGGTGCAGTCACTGTGTACATACATCACATTACTGATCCTGAGTTACATCCTGTATTATACCCCAGAGCTGCACTCACTATTCTGCTGGTGCAGTCACTGTGTACATAGATTACCGTACATTACTGATCCTGAGTTACATCCTGTATTATACTCCAGAGCTGCACTCGCTATTCTGCTGGTGCAGTCACTGTGTACATACATTACATTACTCATCCTGAGTTACATCATGTATTATACCCCAGAGCTGCACTCACTATTCTGCTGGTGCAGTCACTGTGTACATAGATTACCGTACATTACTGATCCTGAGTTACATCCTGTATTATACTCCAGAGCTGCACTCACTATTCTGCTGGTGCAGTCACTGTGTACATACATTACATTACTGATCCTGAGTTATATCCTGTATTATACCCCAGAGCTGCACTCACTATTCTGCTGGTGCAGTCACTGTGTACATACATTACATTACTGATCCTGAGTTACCTCCTGTATTATACTCCAGAGCTGCACTCACTATTCTGCTGGTGCAGTCACTGTGTACATACATTACATTACTGATCCTGAGTTATATCCTGTATTATACCCCAGAGCTGCACTCACTATTCTGCTGGTGCAGTCACTGTGTACATACATTACATTACTGATCCTGAGTTACATCCTGTATTATACCCCAGAGCTGCACTCACTATTCTGCTGGTGCAGTCACTGTGTACATAGATTACCGTACATTACTGATCCTGAGTTACATCCTGTATTATACTCCAGAGCTGCACTCGCTATTCTGCTGGTGCAGTCACTGTGTACATACATTACATTACTCATCCTGAGTTACATCATGTATTATACCCCAGAGCTGCACTCACTATTCTGCTGGTGCAGTCACTGTGTACATAGATTACCGTACATTACTGATCCTGAGTTACATCCTGTATTATACTCCAGAGCTGCACTCACTATTCTGCTGGTGCAGTCACTGTGTACATACATTACATTACTGATCCTGAGTTATATCCTGTATTATACCCCAGAGCTGCACTCACTATTCTGCTGGTGCAGTCACTGTGTACATACATTACATTACTGATCCTGAGTTACCTCCTGTATTATACTCCAGAGCTGCACTCACTATTCTGCTGGTGCAGTCACTGTGTACATACATTACATTACTGATCCTGAGTTATATCCTGTATTATACCCCAGAGCTGCACTCACTATTCTGCTGGTGCAGTCACTGTGTACATACATTACATTACTGATCCTGAGTTACATCCTGTATTATACCCCAGAGCTGCACTCACTATTCTGCTGGTGCAGTCACTGTGTACATACATTACATTACTGATCCTGAGTTACATCCTGTATTATACCCCAGAGCTGCACTCACTATTCTGCTGGTGCAGTCACTGTGTACATAGATTACCGTACATTACTGATCCTGAGTTACATCCTGTATTATACTCCAGAGCTGGACTCACTATTCTGCTGGTGTAGTCACTGTGTACATACATTACTGATCCTGAGTTACCTCCTGTATTATACTCCAGAGCTGCACTCCCTATTCTGCTGGTGCAGTCACTGTGTACATACATTACATTACTGATCCTGAGTTATATCCTGTATTATACCCCAGAGCTGCACTCACTATTCTGCTGGTGCAGTCACTGTGTACATACATTACTGATCCTGAGTTACATCCTGTATTATACCCCAGAGCTGCACTCACTATTCTGCTGGTACAGTCACTGTGTACATAGATTACCGTACATTACTGATCCTGAGTTACATCCTGTATTATACTCCAGAGCTGCACTCACTATTCTGCTGGTGCAGTCACTGTGTACATACATTACATTACTGATCCTGAGTTATATCCTGTATTATACCCCAGAGCTGCACTCACTATTCTGCTGGTGCAGTCACTGTGTACATACATTACTGATCCTGAGTTACATCCTGTATTATACCCCAGAGCTGCACTCACTATTCTGCTGGTGCAGTCACTGTGTACATACATTACATTACTGATCCTGAGTTACCTCCTGTATTATACTCCAGAGCTGCACTCACTATTCTGCTGGTGCAGTCACTGTGTACATACATTACATTACTGATCCTGAGTTATATCCTGTATTATACCCCAGAGCTGCACTCACTATTCTGCTGGTGCAGTCACTGTGTACATATATTACATTACTGATCCTGAGTTACATCCTGTATTATACCCCAGAGCTGCACTCACTATTCTGCTGGTGCAGTCACTGTGTACATACATTACATTACTGATCCTGAGTTACATCCTGTATTATACCCCAGAGCTGCACTCACTATTCTGCTGGTGCAGTCACTGTGTACATAGATTACCGTACATTACTGATCCTGAGTTACATCCTGTATTATACTCCAGAGCTGGACTCACTATTCTGCTGGTGTAGTCACTGTGTACATACATTACTGATCCTGAGTTACATCCTGTATTATACTCCAGAGCTGCGCTCATTATTCTGCTGGTGCAGTCACTGTGTACATACATTACATTACTGATCCTGAGTTACATCCTGTATTATACCCCAGAGCTGCACTCACTATTCTGCTGGTGCAGTCACTGTGTACATACATTACATTACTGATCCTGAGTTACATCCTGTATTATACCCCAGAGCTGCACTCACTATTCTGCTGGTGCAGTCACTGTGTACATACGTTACATTACTGATCCTGAGTTACATCCTGTATTATACCCCAGAGCTGTGCTCACTATTCTGCTGGTGCAGTCACTGTGTACATACATTACATTACTAATCCTGAGTTACATCCTGTATTATACTCCAGAGCTGCACTCACTATTCTGCTGGTGCAGTCACTATGTACATACATTACTGATCCTGAGTTACAGCCTGTATTATTCTCCAGAGCTGCACTCACTATTCTGCTGTGTACATACACATGATTTTTGATCATATAATATGCACTGTATTCCCTCACTGACAGCAGCAGATCTGTCGCTCACTGGATCGTACAGTAGCCACTCCTGATATTTCTCAGTCTCCTCCTGACATCCAGGACTATTCTGTTTTGTGACAGTGGGGTCATCACTGGTGTTTTCTTGCAGGAAGGGGCTGAACCTGCTTTACTACATTGTGTTCATGAGCAAGTGGAGGGTAAACAAAAGTTCACAAAAGTTCTTGTACTTTATCCTTCACCTGATTTATGTGTTACCCTGACAAACTCCTCTCTCACCAGACGCAGGTCATCCTTTAACAGTAATCATAAGAAAGTTTTGCTACAAGTTTCCTAAGATCAAAATCATTCGAGTCACATCCTTTATTATACAGAGTTGTAGTCAGAATTCTGCTGGCTGCAGAGCTGAAATCTCCCTGCTGGCTTATTCTACATTTTTGTAATGCTATCCTTTACACAGGACACATAGTTACCAAACTTAGGAAAAGTTACTGCCCCCTGCATGCTGATTGTTTCCCAACATAATTGCCTTGCAGGAACTTTCCATGACGTGGCATTAAGAAGCTGCTAGTGCTGCAGTCCTGATGCCATTATTGATTTCTCCTGGCTGCACACAAGCAGTAGAAGACCAAGCCCACGAGTGTAGGTGATCAAGCCCCTATAGGTGCCGCGGCCTTTGGCTGCACCTTGGGACCCTTCTCCAAAACCAGTTACTGTCATTCATTTTAGAATTGGGGGAATTTTGGGGCATTTCATTCCTTCCAGGGGACTTTTTTGTGTTCTTGTTTTTCTTTCTGCATAAGCCTATATTGGGGGGGATTGTCATTTAGGTGATTGTCTGATAACCTTTATATTAAGTAAACCTACATGTGCTCGTCTGAAAATATTTCCATTTTTTATTTAGTTTTTTTTTTCCATATTTCTAACCAGTCTCTTTTGTGATCCTCTCCCCAAGGTTACCAGAAGCAGATCGACCCGGACATCTTCAAGGATTTCTACAACTGCTGGAAGGAAACGGAGGCAGAAGCGGAAGAGGTCGACCTCCCGTCCGTGGTCGCAGAGAACTTGGATCAGAACGAGTTTGTTTATAAACTTTCCAGCTCGGTGAAAACCAACCTCGGCGTGGGCAAAATCGCCATGACCCAGAAACGCCTTTTCCTCCTGATAGAGGGAAGACAGAGCTATGAGGAAATCGCCATCTTCAGGAACATAGAGGCAAGTAGTATATATTGTGTACGGCGCCATCGCCGGGTGTATGTGCCGTGGAGGTGGCTGGGTGTTAACAGTGGCTGATATATGGCACACTCCTGGTGTCGCAGCATGGTGTCTGGGGGAATCTCCTTTCTGACCTGGAACAGGGTGTCGATAGCTTCCTGGATGGTCTGTCCTACTACTTGGCAGTGTTGGATGTCCCAGAGGTTCTTAATTAGCTTAAAGTCTGGCGGAGGTGAGGGCCATCAAGGCCTTCATCGTCCAAGAATTGCCCAGAAACTCTGGTTACATGAGGCCAGGCATTTACCTGCCCCATAAGGAATCCAGGGCTCCTGCTCCATCGTAAGGTCTGACCATGGCTCTGAGGACCCCTAACTCACTCCGCCTCATCCCTCTGATGGGTCAGGTAGTAAGTTCTGATGACCACTTCCACATGAATTGTTACCTGTTTCACCAAAAAATACCAGAAAATGGAAGTAAAAAAAAGTGGTGTACGAGAGTTGAAGCTCAACAGGTAGTATGTTCTCATAGATATGAAATCAATCATTGCTTGCAGACCATTTAGACAATACAAGGGATAGATCGCGATATTCATCCCTGACATCCTATATTTTAAATGTCAAACCCAAGGACAGTCATGGAAGCTAAGATTACTTAATTATACTGGGGGCCGTTTGGTTTCAATTAAGGTGTGCAGCATTTGGCAGATACCCCCGTTATAAAAGGATATTTATGATGGTTTTTATATCAGTCATGCAACATGTAAAGTTTGCAACAAAACTGATGGTAGTTCTGGTGCCATATTCCTGTATAGCTAGGGGTTCTGGTGACGTATTCATATACTGAAAGTGGTTCTGGTGTTGTATTCCTGTACCATTGGTGGTTTTTGTGATCTTTTCATGTAGTGATGGTGGTTCTGGTGCTGTATTCATGTACAGATGATGGTTCTGGTGATGAATACATAACCACAACCATCAACAGTGCATGAAAAATAACACCAGAATCATAATCTGTAAATTAATAAGTCACTAGAACCGACATCAGTGCATGAATACATTACCAGAACCACAATCAGTCGATAATTGAATAATCAGAACTTTTATCTATACATTAATGCATTACCAGAACCTTTGCCAGTACATTAATACATCACAAGAACCACCAGTTAGTAAGTAAATACAACACCCGTACCGTCATCAGTACATGAATATATCACCAGAACTACAATCAGTCGATAATTGCATAATCAGAACTTCTAGCTATACATTAATGCATCACGAGAACCACCTGTCAGTAAATAAATACAACACCAGTACTGTCATCAGTACATGAATATATCACCAAGCTTAGCACTGCAATCAATCGTAATGTCAAGTCAGGCCCTTATACATTTGTATTTCATAAACCTGCAACTCTCACTATGTCATTAACAACAACTCCCAGCATCTCCTTACTATTGTTATCAGTCATTATTAGACTGCACCAAATGGTACTCGCAGTACTGATGAGACCTGGTCAGCAAGTAAACATTTACATGCAGGTACCTTATAGGAGACCTCTTCTCTGGATTGAGTAGTTTCTTTTCACCTCCATCTTGTCCAGACGCCATGGTGACTTTTCGCATCCACAGCTCTTCTCGCCGACTTCCTTCTTCTCCTGTTGTCTGCAGCTCATTCCCACACAGTGGCCTTAAAAATAAGAGTGTTATTAAAATGCCCTTTACAAAAAAACTGTCCATATGATGACCGAAATAAACCTCCTATGGTATATGGCCTCCTCACTGTCTACCGTTAAATAGCTATAATTGCCGCAATGTCCGCCTTAATGAGGTACAACCACCCCACTGTCTGCCATTATCCGCTATCACTGCCACACCGTCCTCTTCTATGAACCATGGCCTATACTATTATTGTCCCCTCTCTACTGTTCTCCCTTATACTCTCTATAGCTCCACACTGTCCCCGAGCCATGCTAACCTCTCTCCATATTGTGCCCCCATTTCATGCTGCTCCCTCTCCGTATTCATATTGTGCCTCTTTTTCACACTTTGTCCTCACCCTGTCCACCACATTGTCCAAACTGTACCCCCTCCTCACAGTGTGCTCCTACACAGTATGATGTCCACCACAGTACCCCCATTTATACAGTGTCATGGACTCCACAGCACCCCATGCAGTATTATACCCCCCCACAGTCACTGATACAGTATAATGTCCTGTACAGCCCCCATATAAAGTCTCCAACAGTACCCGATGCAGCATGGTCACCCTCTTGTAATGTCCCCACAGCGCTTGTGATGCCCCTCTTGGGATGTCTCTACAGCCTGCCCCTCTTTTCCCATAGCCAGCCCCTCTTGCAATGTCCCCACAGGCCCTAGGTATAATGGCCTCCATTCAATAGGAAAATAGGATAAAAGAAAAAAAAATTCATTCTCGTCTAGTCCAGGTTTCTTGTCCAGCGCAGCTCTGTCCCATCTACCATTAGTTGTAGCGGTGGGCGGTGGACCCCGTGGTGACGTCACTGCATTAACTGAGTGCAGGGAAGGAGCAATGTCCGGGGCGCAGGCAGAGACAGGTGTGATCGGTGTCCATGACTGACACTGCTCCCGTGTGTGCCCGTCACTGTGCTGAGTGCCTGCACCCGGAGGAAGGTGACAGGTGGCCGCAGGCATTCAGCAACGTCGGGGTTTTTATTTTATTTTTTCTCTACCTTGCCTACCCCTCATCTCGCCCCCAGCTGTTACATACTGACTGTTTTCTGCAGGATGTGAAAATCTCCACCTCGGCCTTCTTGCTCCTGAGGATTCAGAGTCTTCGGATTAAAGCTTCCACAAGGAAGGACGTGTTTGAAGCAAACCTAAAAAGCGAATGTGAACTGTGGCAAATGATGATCAAAGAGATGTGGGCCGGCAGAAACATGGCCGACAGTCACAAGGTCTGCTTGCCAGTTTTAGATGGTCGGACTCCTAATTTTAAGCTCTGTATTAAACTCTAATCCATATGTGTTGTACCCAAACACTGCCGTATGATATCAGATAATACTTGCATTCAGACAATATTGTGCTCGCTTTATATACAGCAGATTGACATTATATCTATATACTGTGTATATAAATATATATTTCTCCTTGGCCACATTGGGGGACACAGACCGTGGGTGTATGCTGCTGTCACTAGGAGGCTGACAGTAAGTGATACAAAAAAGTTAGCTCCCCCCCCCCTGCAGTATACACCCTCCTGCTGGCTTCCAGAGACCCAGTTCAGTGTAAAAGCAGTAGGAGATCATTAACAACATATTACATAATATTACAGTATAACATGTCAGAGTAAGTCAAGAACCAAAAAAGGAACGAGCCATAAGGCTAACAGGGTGGGTGCTGTGTCCCCCAATGAGTGGCTCGGAGAAAAAGATTTTACAGTGAGTACACAAAAATCCCTATTTCTCCGTCGCCACATTGGGGGACACAGAACAATGGGACGTCCCAAAGCAGTCCCTGGGTGGGGAACAATACAACCAAATAACTCCGTGTACCAACTGACTATAAATGCGCAACGGCCGCCTGCAGAATACGTCTGCCAAGGGCCGCATCCGCAGAAGATTGAGTGTGGACATTGTAGTGTTTCGTGAAAGTATGCAGGCTAGACCATGTTGCTGCCTTGCAAACCTGCTCCGCCAACGCCTGGTACCAAATGGCCCAGGAATCACCCACCGACCGAGTTGAGTGTGCCCTAATCCCCGCCGGGATAGGTCTGCCCCTGACCCGGTAAGATTCTTGAATAGCTGATCGGATCCATCTGGCTATCGTGGCTTTAGAAGCGGCTAAACCCTTTCTGTGACCCTCCGGGAGCACAAAGAGGGGGTCTGATTTGCGGAAGGGGGCAATCCTAGAAATGTACCTCCTGAGGGCCCTTACCACGTCCAAGGTGTGAAGGGCCTTTTCAACCCTATGTCTTGGCTGTGGGCAGAAGGAGGGAAGAACGATATCTTCATTAAGGTGGAAGGATGAAACCACCTTGGGAAGAAAAGACGGAGATGGGCGTAGGACCAGTTTGTCCTGGTGGAAAGAAAGGAAGGGCGCCCGGCAGGACAGTGCGGCCAACTCTGAAACTCGCCTGATAGAGGTCACTGCCACAAGGAAGGCAACCTTCCAGGAGAGAACAATCAGCGAGACATCCTGCAGAGGTTCAAAAGGGGACTCCTGAAGAACACTCGGTCTGCTATTCAGACCAGAATTTCTTTTATTTTTGATTTTTTTACTGTTCAATTTTTTACCCTTCTAGGCTCCGATCTCCCCGAACCAACAACAGGCGAGCACGGAGAGTGTCGCCTCTCCGTATCCCCTCCTGCGACGTGGGATGCCACTGCCTGGGCTGTTTTTTTTTTTTTTTTTTTTAGGGCGACTGACCCCTTCAAGGGCACCGAACTCCCCGCATCGCTTAACAGACGAGCACATGGAGTGTCACCTCCACGTATCCTCCTCTGCAGCCAGGCCTATTACCGGACATTTTGCACTGCCCACCAGGTTATACCCTTGGATGTTCAGAGGCACCCCCCATCGTGGCGTCCGTGCAGCCCCCACTGCATCACCACTGAACAAAGCGGATGATGGAAGGAGGCGGACGGTTCCTCTCCACCTCCCTTTTAAGGGGTTGGTGGATGGAGGCTCCCCCAACCCTGCACCGTCCTGGCTACCCCGGGCACAGCTCTGACCTGCTGCATCTGCTATCCCCTTCATATCGGGGTAAGTGCCACCCGGGAGGGGTTGTTTTCTGGCGGTTATAGGAGGGCTCCATAGTGGCAGGGACTTCCCAGGGTTCCGGGGCATCTTCTCGGCGGTCCGCGGGTGCGTGCCGGCCGTAGCCATAAATTTAGTCCCCGGCTTTGGCCTAGTGCAGGCTGCATCCTCGATAAGTCCCGCCCACTGCTCACATCACTTTTGTGGCTCCTCCCACAGACCTGGCGCTTCTCACTCCTTGCGAGACTACCTCCCAGCTCTCGGCAGCCATCTTTCCCCCCAGCAAAGCACCGTTCTGCTCCGGCCACCTTCTGCACGTCTCAGCAGCCCTGGATGCCGGTCTCCCTATACTCAGCACCACCTCATCAGATTGCGGGACACAGGACCTGAGTAAGGAGACTGCACTAGGTGCTTCCCTGCAGTTTTACCCCACATCGCTTCCACTAGCAGTGTTTTTTACTTATATTGGGGTACATCATGTCGCAGTCAAAAGCTAAAAAGACTGCAAAAGTACATACCACATTTTTCACAGCGTGCTCCACCTGCCAAGCTCCTCTCTCTCGGCCTCAAAGGTCCCCTTTCTGCTCAGCCTGTAATGCCCAATGTGCTCAGGAGCCCTCCGCCGCTACCGACCCCAGTGTATCTAGCCCCCTGAGTGGGCCGCATCACTGTCACAATCCATGGCTTCGCTGGCCAAAGCGATTGAATCCCTTCAAGACCCCTCTGCGGATCAGGGCACTCGTCTACCTGGGTTAAGAGACCCCTCCCTTACAGGGGAATCATCGGCCAGCAGGAGCCGCTCTCACCTGAAAAAAACGGATCCGCACTACCTCTCCTGAGCATTCACCACGCCATTCAGCCTCTGGTAGCTCCACTTCTCGCTCACCCTCTCCAGGGGTTTAAAGCGATCATGACTCTGAGTATGAGTCTGAGGCATCCTTGGACCCAGATTCTCCGGAGTTTCAATCGACTGTGGATTCCCTCATTGAAGCTGTCAATCACGTGCTAAAGGTTAATGATGACCCTAATTCGGCTGCGGATCATGCTGTATCTTTTTAAAAAAAAAAAAAAACAAGCGATCCCATATGGTGTTCGCCTCGCATCCGGACTTTTTAGATGTAGTCCGGCGACACAGGGAGCGACCGGATAAGCGCTTTACGCGAAGTATCCCTTTTCCGCAGATCTTGTCAAAGATTGGACGGAACCTCCATTAGTGGATCCTCCGGTGTCGTGTTTGGCTACCAAAATGCTTTTATCCGTACCTGATGGGGCTTCGATTAAAAATCCCACAGAACGTCAAATAGATTCCCTTGCTCTCTGTGTACGAAGCCTCAGGTTCCTCTCTATCCCCTTCTTTCGCTGCGGCATGGGTCGCAAAAGCAATGGTTTTCTGGGCAGATGCCCTTGCAAAATCCATTCAGGACCAGGCTCTTCCGTCTGAGGCTGCGGATCTCGCCAAACAAATTTCCATGGCCGGAGACTATGTTATGTATGCGTCTTTAGATGCCGCGAACTGTGCTGCAATTGCTGCCTCAAACGCTGTCACCATTAGAAGAGCACTATGGCTTAGGGAGTGGCGTGCAGATTCCTCTTCTAAAAAGTCTTTGATTTCTCCGCCTTTTCAGAGCGGACGTCTGTTTGGAGAAAAATTAGACCAGCTTATTTCCGATGCTACAGGAGGAAAAAGCAAATTCCTCCCACAGCACAGGCCTAGGACTACTTTTCAGCGGCAGCAACATTTTCGCAGTAGCCCATTCTGGTTCCCCTCCACAACCCCGTCCAGATCAGAACGATCTCCACGTACAGAGGGAGACCCTCGGCCCTAATACAGGCCGAATCAGTCCTGACAAGGTAAGCCTAGGCAACCCAGAACCAGGGGAACCAGACCCTCCAGGTTCCCTTCACTATGACTCGGGGAGTTTTCCGGTCGACACCACCAAAGTAGGCGGACGCCTGCTTCTTTTTCAACATGTCTGGCTTTCCATCGTCCACGACGAATGGGTCAAAGACCTGGTGTCTTCTGGTTACAAAATAGATTTCTCCGCCTCCCTTCCGGCACGGTTTTTTCTCTCTCGTCTCCCAAGTTCAGGAGCTCAGACTCATGCACTTCACTGCGCCATCGAAACTCTCCGCCAAAACGGCGTCATTGTTCCAGATCCAGAACACAAGAGATTCAGAGGTTTTTACTCAAACCTCTTCGTCGTTCCAAAAAAGGACGGGACGGTGCGCCCTATTTTGGATCTTAAGCTCCTAAACAAGTATGCAAAAGGTCCGGTACTTCTGGATGGAATCCCTCCGGTCGGTCATCTCTTCAATGGAGAGTTTCTAGCATCAATAGGCATCAAAGATGCTTATCTCCATATCCCAGTCTTCCCGCCACATCAAAGGTTCCTGCGTTTTGCCATCCAGGAGGACCATTTTCAATTCACGGCCTTACCCTTTGGCCTTGCCACCGCGCCCAGGGTATTCACAAAGGTCATGGTGGTGGTCATGGCCATTCACTCCCGAGGAGAGGTCGTGTTGCCATACTTAGACGACCTCCTGATCAAAGGCCCGTCCTATCATGCCTGCAACACATGCGTCCGCATTACCTTGGATACTCTTTCACGCCTGGGCTGGCTGATAAACTTGGACAAGTCTTCCCCCGTTCCAACCCAGCGGATCTCCTTCCTAGGCATGATCCTGGACATGTCCAAGGGGCTGGTCCTGCTTCCTCGGTCCAAGGCCAAAGTGCTCCAGCAGGGAACCCGGACACTTTGTCATCCTTTTCCGCATTCCACTCGGTTTGCTATAAGGATCCTGGGGAAAATGGTGGCTGCAATGAAAGCGGCCCCCTTCGCCCAACTGCATCTCCGCCCCTTACAACAGGCTCTGCTAGACAATTGGGACAGGAGTCCCTTATCCCTCGATCGGCCATGTCCTCTGTCCCTGCGGATCAGGCAAGCGCTCAAATGGTGGACAATGGAATCATCTCTCAGCCAGGGAAGCTCCTTTTTCCCAATTCACTGGCTGGTGGTGACTACTGACGCCAGTCTCATAGTAACATAGTAACATAGTTAGTAAGGCCGAAAAAAGACATTTGTCCATCCAGTTCAGCCTATATTCCATCATAATAAATCCCCAGATCTACGTCCTTCTACAGAACCTAATAATTGTATGATACAATATTGTTCTGCTCCAGGAAGACATCCAGGCCTCTCTTGAACCCCTCGACTGAGTTCGCCATCACCACCTCCTCAGGCAAGCAATTCCAGATTCTCACTGCCCTAACAGTAAAGAATCCTCTTCTATGTTGGTGGAAAAACCTTCTCTCCTCCAGACGCAAAGAATGCCCCCTTGTGCCCGTCACCTTCCTTGGTATAAACAGATCCTCAGCGAGATATTTGTATTGTCCCCTTATATACTTATACATGGTTATTAGATCGCCCCTCAGTCGTCTTTTTTCTAGACTAAATAATCCTAATTTAGCTAATCTATCTGGGTATTGTAGTTCTCCCATCCCCTTTATTAATTTTGTTGCCCTCCTTTGTACTCTCTCTAGTTCCATTATATCCTTCCTGAGCACCAGTGCCCAAAACTGGACACAGTACTCCATGTGCGGTCTAACTAGGGATTTGTACAGAGGCAGTATAATGCGCTCATCATGTGTATCCAGACCTCTTTTAATGCACCCCATGATCCTGCTTGCCTTGGCAGCTGCTGCCTGGCACTGGCTGCTCCAGGTAAGTTTATCATTAACTAGGATCCCCAAGTCCTTCTCCCTGTCAGATTTACCCAGTGGTTTCCCGTTCAGTGTGTAATGGTGATATTGATTCCTTCTTCCCATGTGTATAACCTTACATTTATCATTGTTAAACCTCATCTGCCACCTTTCAGCCCAAGTTTCCAACTTATCCAGATCCATCTGTAGCAGAATACTATCTTCTCTTGTATTAACTGCTTTACATAGTTTTGTATCATCTGCAAATATCGATATTTTACTGTGTAAACCTTCTACCAGATCATTAATGAATATGTTGAAGAGAACAGGTCCCAATACTGACCCCTGCGGTACCCCACTGGTCACAGCGACCCAGTTAGAGACTATACCATTTATAACCACCCTCTGCTTTCTATCACTAAGCCAGTTACTAACCCATTTACACACATTTTCCCCCAGACCAAGCATTCTCATTTTGTGTACCAACCTCTTGTGCGGCACGGTATCAAACGCTTTGGAAAAATCGAGATATACCACGTCCAATGACTCCCCGTGGTCCAGCCTATAGCTTACCTCTTCATAAAAACTGATTAGATTGGTTTGACAGGAGCGATTTCTCATAAACCCATGCTGATATGGAGTTAAACAGTTATTCTCATTGAGATAATCCAGAATAACATCCCTCAGAAACCCTTCAAATATTTTACCAACAATAGAGGTTAGACTTACTGGCCTATAATTTCCAGGTTCACTTTTAGAGCCCTTTTTGAATATTGGCACCACATTTGCTATGCGCCAGTTCTGCAGAACAAACCAAGTCGCTATAGAGTCACTAAAAATAAGAAATAATGGTTTATCTATTACATTACTTAGTTCTCTTAGTACTCGTGGGTGTATGCCATCCGGACCCGGAGATTTATCTATTTTAATCTTATTTAGCCGGTTTCGCACCTCTTCTTGGGTTAGATTGGTGACCCTTAATATAGGGTTTTCATTGTTTCTTGGGATTTCACCTAGCATTTCATTTTCCACCGTGAATACCGTGGAGAAGAAGGTGTTTAATATGTTAGCTTTTTCCTCGTCATCTACAACCATTCTTTCCTCACTATTTTTTAAGGGGCCTACATTTTCAGTTTTTATTCTTTTACTATTGATATAGTTGAAGAACGGTTGGGGAGCAGAATTTCGCCACCACACTGCCCAGGGGCGTTGAATGTCTCTGGAGTCGAGACTTCCGATAAACATCTTAGAGATTTGAGCCATCAGGTTTGCCCTGAGACGCTTCCATTCCCTCCTTGCAGGTCACCCTATTCGCATTCAATCAGACGTCACAGCGGTGGCGTACATAAACCACCAAGGGGGTACCCGCAGCAGGGCGGCGATGTGGGAGGTCTCCCACATTCTCCGTTGATCCGAGAACATCCGCTCCATCATTTCTGCAGTGCACATTCCAGGTGTCGAGAACTGGGCAGCGGATTTTCTCAGCCGTCAGGGTCTCGCCTCGGGGGAGTGGCAACTCCATCCGGAGGTCTTCCAGCAGATTTGCCTTCGCTGGGGGACTCCGGATGTGGATCTGATGGCATCCAGACTGAACGCAAAAGTTCCCAATTTCATAGCACATTCTCGGGATCCCAAGGCCATCGGGGTGGACGATCTGATATCCCCATGGCATCCGTTCCACTTCCCGTACGTGTTTCCTCTGTTTCCCTTACTACCGAAGGTTATCCGGAAAATCAAGATGGAGGGGGTTCCTTTGATCCTAGTCACCCCAGATTGGCCACGTCGCTCGTGGTACGCGGAGCTAGTTCAATTTGTCTCCGACGTCCTCTGGCAGCTACCAGATCGCCCAGATCTGCTTCGCCAAGGGCCGATCTACCACCAGAGCTCAGGGGCCCTACGTTTAATGGCTTGGCTGTTGAAGCCTGGATCCTAACTCAGATTGGTTTCTCCCAGCAAGTCTTTGCCACCATAAGCGCTCGCAAGACGTCTTCCGCTCGCATCTATCACTGCACTTGGAAAGCCTTCTTCTCTCGTTTTTTCGGTTCCCTCCATTCTGGAATTTCTCCAGTCCGTCTTGGATTCCGGTCTGGCGCTCAGCTCCCTCAAGGGTCAGATCTCGGCATTATCCGTGTTGTTCCAACATAAGATTGCTGCTAACTTGCAAGTCAGGACTTTTGTTCAGGGGGTCTCCCACGTAGTACCCGCCTATAGAATGCTGTTAGAGACCTGGGATCTCAATTTGGTCCTGAGTGTTCTTCAGGAGTCCCCTTTTGAACCTCTGCAAGATGTCTCGCTGACTGTTCTCTCCTGGAAGGTTGCCTTCCTTGTGGCAGTAACCTCTATCAGGCGAGTTTCAGAGTTGGCCGCACTGTCCTGCCGGGCGCCCTTCCTTACCTTCCACCAGGACAAAGTGGTCCTATGCCCATCTCCGTCTTTTCTTCCCAAGGTGGTTTCATCCTTCCACCTTAATGAAGATATCGTTCTTCCCTCCTTCTGTCCACAGCCAAGACATAGGGTTGAAAAGGCCCTTCACACCTTGGACGTGGTAAGGGCTCTCCGGAGGTACATTTCTAGGACTGCCCCCTTCCGCAAATCGGACTCCCTCTTTGTGCTCCCGAAGGGTCACAGAAAGGGTTTAGCCACTTCTAAAGCCACGATAGCCAGATGGATCCGATCAGCTATTCAAGAATCTTATCGGGTCAGGGGCAGACCTATCCCGGCGGGGATTAGGGCACACTCAACTCGGTCGGTGGGTGCTTCCTGGGCCATTCGGCACCAGGCGTCGGCAGAGCAGGTTTGCAAGGCCGCAACGTTGTCCAGCCTGCATACTTTCACAAAGCACTACAATGTCCACACTCAATCTTCTGAGGATGCGGCCCTTGGCAGACGTATTCTGCAAGCGGCCATTGCGCACTTATAGTCAATTGGTATACAGAGTTATTTGGTTATGTTGTTTGTTGTTCCCCACCCAAGGACTGCTTTGGGACGTCCCATGGTTCTGTGTCCCCCAATGTGGCAAAAGAGAAATAGGGATTTTTGTGTACTCACCGTAAAATCCTTTTCTCTGAGCCACTCATTGGGGACACAGCACCCACCCTGTTAGCCTTATGGCTCGTTTCTTTTTTGGCTTACTCTGACATGTTATACTGAACTGGGTCTCAGGAAGCCAGCATGAGGGTGTATACTGCAGGGGACGAGCTAACTTTTTTTGTCTCAACTTAGTGTCAGCCTCCTAGCGACAGCAGCATACACCCATGGTTCTGTGTCCCCCAATGAGTGGCTCGGAGAAAAGGATTTTACGGTGAGTACACAAAAATCCCTATATCTCCAATTATCCCTAATGCAATGGAGAGCAGAACATGTTCCTAGGGCTTGGGGGGGTCTCTACAGCTGAGGTTACTGGTGATGATGACCTCTGCTTCTTACCTTTTACACAGGACCCTCAGTACATCCAGGAGGCGCTGACCAATGTCCTGCTCATGAACGCCGTGGTGGGGGCTCTGCAGACGGCAAAGTCAATCTATGCTGCGTCCAAGCTGTCCTACTTCGACAAGATGCGGAATGAAGGTGAGGAGCATGGTTTCTGCAGAGCGGACCTGTAACACCTGAAGGCAATGCTACAGTATTAAAAGGGTTGTCCAGGATTTAAAAGACAACGTGGCAGCATTTAAAAAAAGACAAAAACAAAAAAACCCAGGGTAGTGTTGGACATACAATAGAGTCTGAAAAGCAGAGAATTGAGCGGCACTGCCCCTAACAATCAGGTCCCTATTAGACCAACTTCGGGTGGTAACAAATGTGTTACTAGATGTCACTCTCCAACAACCGTAATAACATGGGACTTCGGGGCTCTTCAGAAATGACAGTCTATTGTCCACAAATTCTTGAAAAGAGAAAAACAAAGGCACTCACCAGTCTTCCAAAAGATTCCTTCATTGACACCAACTCCAGATAAAATTCATGGCCGGGGGAGAGGGAGCCGAAGCTCGTGTGAGCAGAGGGGACGATGGCCGTTTCGCGCTGTGCCTGAGCTTCTACAGGTCCCGTAGAAGCGCAGGCACAGCGCGAAACGACCGTCGTCCCCCTCTGCTCACACGAGCTTCGGCTCCCTCTCCCCCGGCCATGAATTTTATCTGGAGTTGGTGTCAATGAAGGAATCTTTTGGAAGACTGGTGAGTGCCTTCGTTTTTCTCTTTTCAAGAATTTGTAGTGTTGGACATTCCTGCAACATTACATGGGTGGGAGCTGGTATATCTATGGAACGTGCCAATTCCATAGAAAGCAGCCTTGTTTTTCTAATTTCCAATGCTTTTGCAATTTATTTTTTTTTATACATGAGCACAGCCGTTTCAGGACTTCTTTTATGCACGACGAGGTCTAGTTCTGAATGCCACTATTCATTTTTATCATTAAAATTTACTGAAAAATGAGAATAAAATTCTAAGTGGGGTAAAATGGTGAGTAATAAAAGATTGTGCAGGTTAGTACAGTTAATGTGATTCCTAATATATAAAGGTGTTTTGGTTTTTTTTTTGTGTGTAATATTTCACGACTACCTATTGTTTATCTAGGTACAATTTTGGGTACATATGACTTTTTGATGTTTTTTAATTCCTCTATTTAAAATAAGGCAAAGAAACAAAAAAAAAACTAATTTCTGGCTTCATTTTTTCCCCCTTTTTTACAAAATGTACCACATGGGCTTAATATTATATTTCAGAAATGTTTATGGACATAGAATTGCTGCTGTTTTCTTTTTTTTTTTATTTGGATTCGGTAAAGACTAGTTTGAACTTTTTTTTTTTTTTCTTTTTAATTTCATTTAGTAATACCTTTTTTTTCAATTTTATTTTTCAAATATTTTCTCCTGTTCTTAGGGGATTTTATAAAAATTGCAGAATTGTTTATCGCCTTTTATTATTATTATTATTATTATTATACATTTTTATAGCGCCATTTATTCCATGGCGCTTTACATGTGAATACGGGGCAAATATAGACAAATACATTAAACATGAGCAGATAACAAGGCACACGAGTACATAAGGAGGGAGGACCCTGCCCGCGAGGGCTCACAGTCTGCCTTACCCACCAGGTGTTCGCGGTCCTTTCTAATGGTAACAATCTGCTTTGATCCACAGTTTCCACCATTCCAATGACAACGGCTGAGACGCTGAAGCACAGGATTAACCCTTGTGCGGGGGAGACTGTCCCGCAGGCAGTTGATGTCCTACTCTACACCCCCGGTGAGTGTCTCTGTGACTGGGTCTCCGGCAAAAAAAAAAAAATTCAAACGGCTTGTCAGTGTCATTCAGTCTGTCTACGATTCATTAGGTCTTCATCTTGAAAGGGGTTTCCCATTGTGGGAAGTCATCACCATCCTCGGGATAAGTGGAAACTTGCTGATTGTTGGGGGTCCAAATGCTGGGACCCCTGCCGATCCTGGAATGGGGCAGTGGCCACTCAAAAAATAAAGCTTTACCAACAGCAAACGAACTATATTTTCTGAAAAACACTATATTGCTTTATAAGCAGCACATTGACATTGACCTATAGACAGATGTGCTCAAAAGTTTACATACCCCGGCAAAATTTTTGCTTTCTTGGCCTTTTTTCAGAAAATATGAATGATAACACCAAAACTTTTTCTCCACTCATGGTTAGTGGTTGGGTGAAGCAATTTGTCAAACTATTGTGTTTTCTCTTTTTAAATCATATCGACGACCCAAAACATCAAAATGACCCTGATCAAAAGTTCAAATACTCAGGTGATTTTGATATTTGATAACATGCACAGAAGTTGACGCAACTGGGTTTGAATGGCTGCTAAAGGTAACATCCTCACCTGTGTGTGCATAAAAGCTGAGTGAGTTTCTAGAATACAGACAGACTCTTGCATCTTTCATCCAGCCACTGACGTTTCTGGATTGTGATTTATGGGGAAAGCAAAAGAATTGTCAATGGATCTGAGGGAAAAGGTAGTGGAACTGTATAAAACAGGAAAGGGATACAAAAAAATATCCAAGGAATTGATAATGCCAGTCAGCAGCATTCACACTGTTATTAACAAATGGAAAATCGGGCTCTGTAAATACAAAACCACGGTCAGGTAGACCAACAAAAATGTCATCAACAACTGCCAGGAAAATTGTTTGGGATGCAAAGAAAAACCCACAAATAACATCAGCTGAAATACCGGACTCTCTGCAAACTAGCAGTGTGGCTGTTTCAAGATGCACAATAAGGAGGAGAAGAAAAATGGGCTGCATGGTCGAGTCGCCAGAAGAAAGCCATTACTGCGCAAATGTCACAAAGTATCTCACCTACAATATGCAAAACAGGAAAGAGACAAGCAACAAAACTTCAGGAACAAAGTACTTTGGAGTGATGAGACCAAAATTGAACTTTTTGGCCACAACCATAAACGTTACATTTGGAGAAAGGTCAACAAGGCCTATGATGAAAGGAACACAATTCCTACTGTAAAGCACGGAGGTGGATCGCTGATGTTTTGGCGATGTGTGAGCTACAAAGACACAGGAAATTTGGTCATAGTAGAAGAAAAGATGAATGCAGCACGTTATCAGCAAATACTGGAGGCAAATTTGCAATAATCACCCTGGAATCTGGGCATGGGACGTACTTGGACGTTCCAACATGACAACGATCCAAAACACAAGGCTAAGTTGACCTGTCATTGACTGCAGCAGAACAAGGTGAAGGTTCTGGAGTGGCCATCTCAGTCTCCTGACCTCAGTATCATTGAGCCACTCTGGGGCGATCTCAAGCGCGCAGTTCATGCTAGACAGCCCAGGAATTTACAGGAACTGAAGGCTTTTTGCCAAGAATAGTGGGCAGCTTTACCACCTGAGAAAATAAAGAACCTCATCCACAACTACCACAAAAGACTTCAAGCTGTCACTGATGTTAGAGGGGGCAATACACCGTATTAAGAAATGGGGTATGTGAACTTTTTATCAGGGTCATTTGGATGTTTTGGGTTGTCACTATGTTTTAAAAAGAGTGAAACACAGTAGTGAGACAATAAATGGCTTCACCCAACCACTAATCATGAGTGGAGAAAAAGTTTAAGTGTTATCATTCAAATTCTCTGACAGAAGGCCAAGAAAGCAAAAATTCTGCCGGGGTGTGTAAACTTTTGAGCACAGCTGTATGCATCTAATCATTATTCTCAGGTTTGTCACCAATTTACCCCCCAAACACAATATTCCAGCACCAAATAAGCCCCTGTACTATTTTGGGATTTCGGATCTGCTGAATGGGAGGTAGATAATCAAATGGTGACCACAGGCTGCACTTCTATCTGGGAGGATTTCCTCTGCCTAAGTGTCTCAAAAGTTCTTATTCTTGATAGGCCTAATGACTGATACATAGAGATATCTGGAGATCTTCCAGCACATTGGACATCGCACAACAACCTCAACGTTAAGATAAAAGCGTGTTCTATAAAACCACTCAATGTGGCTGCATTCGCTAATGTGTGGTTCGTGGTGGATCATTACGTTTCTTTTCTAGGACAACTCGACGCCTCGCTGAGAGACGACTGCCCCAAACTGTGGTGTGCCCTGGGCGAGGGAAAAGTGGTTATATTTAACGCCTCCACCTGGTCCATCCAGCAACATTGCCTTAAAGTGGGAAGCGCCAAACTGGTGAGCTGCTGGCAGAGATGGGCGCAGCTCGGGGGGACATACCCCACTTATAAGCACGGCTGTACTGAATACAGAGCACAGTTTCACGTTACAGCTGTACTGAGTACGGAGCACGGTTTCACGTTACAGCTGTACTGAATACGGAGCACGGTTTCACGTTACAGCTGTACTGAGTACGGAGCACAGTTTCCAATGCTTTGCTTCACTTACCTTGATTATAAAATGTATCCTATCTACTCCAGTCACATCTAAAGCTGCACCAACCATTCTGCTGCCTCTTGCCGGCAGCAGTCCGCCTGTGCGTAGCTGATATAACATATTACCCCGCACATTCCCGTTGCTCCCCGCAGGCATTGAATTGTGCATGCAGCTCTGGTTGTGACTAGAGTAGAAGACAAAATTTCACTTTCCGAACTCACACTATCCAGTTTTTATGCCTTTGACGAAACCTGTGTTTCCCCCTAGAGGTGCATGGTGGGAGTTGAGCAGAATCAGGTGTGGATTGGATCCAGTGACTCAATGATCTACATCATCAATACACACAGCATGTCCTGCAATAAACAGCTGAACGACCACCAGGGGGAGCTAGTGGACATTGTCATGGACGGCAGCGACAAGCAAAAGAGGTGAGGAGCTCCCCCTGCTTGTGTTATGGGGAATTACACCCCATTTAGAAGCTTACTACACATTTTACTACAGAGTTTCAGCAGCTACCTTATCTCATTGTTTTCTAGATCTCTGCTTGCAGAGGCTAAAATATTTAGAAAAATGATTTGCAGGACCCTGATCCAGCAGCTGCATTCATAGTCTATGGCCGCTGGACAAGAGATGTGCCGGTATCTGCAGCGCCTCTTATTAGTAGGTGACGTCATGGTTGCAGCGCAGCGTCCTTATAAAGTCACGTTGGACCTACTAATCAGAAGACGTGCTGGGGATGCTGGCAGGTTTGCAGGGCTTTGGTCCAGCGGCCACGGACTGCCAACCTTTTTCAGAATAAGCCATATACTCTCCAGAGCTGAGGGTTTGTATCCAGTCTGATACTTTTCCTGCACTGATACATTATAACAAACTACCAATATTATACGTGAGCACGGTGTTACATCTGACTTTCTCCATTCTGGCGTTTTATAGTCTTGCGTACTCCTGCAGCACAGACGGGAGGGTCCTCGTGTGGGACGTCGGCACCCTGAAGATTCAGCACCGCTTCCAGCTTCAGCATCAGGACATTACGTCTATGAAGCTGCACAACGATCTGCTGCTGTACTGTGAGTAGCGCAGGGTCCGAGACCCCCGGAGCCACTGTGCACTTATGGGGGAGTCCTCTGGTGATAGAATGGAAGGAGCAGCCTCCAAATATTACCTGGGAGACTCATAGACGCTAGGAAATTGCTCTTCTACCTTTTCTCGTCTCTTTTTCATTTTTTCCTCCACTTCTGCCAAGAGCCATAACTTCTTCATTTTTATTATTTTTCCGTCACTATAGTCTTATGAGGACACTTTTTTTTTTTTTTTTTTTTTAATTGGACAAGTTGTACTTCCAAATGGCAAAAAAAGTGCAATTTCACAATAGTTTTTTTTTAATCTTTTATTCACCATGTTCACTATATGGTAAAACTGACCAGGCAAATACGATTCATCAGGTTAGTACGAGTACGCAGATACCAAACTGGTGAAAAAACCTCTGAAATTTGTATGAATAAAGATTTTGCTTATGTCACCATTTTTCAGGATCTGTGGCCGGGTGAGGGTTTAGTTTTTGCGCCAAAAACTGATATTTTATCGATACCATTTTGAGGTAGACGCAATGTTTTGATCGTCTCTTATTGTAATGTTGCAGCGGAGACCAAAAAACTGTAATTCCGGAGTTTTGATTTTTTTTTTTTCTCTCATTGGTAAAAGTAGTAATCTGATTAATTTTATTTTATATTTTGATTGAACATTTCTGAATACAGCGATACCAAATATGTTGTTTTTTTTTTTTAATTATTGTTTTATTTTCAATGGGGCAAAAGGAGGGTGATTTGAACTTCGTTTTTTAGTTGTTTTTTTTTTCCATATTTTTAAAAACTTTTTTTTAACTTTATTTAATAGTTTTCCTTAGGGAATTTAAAGCTGCGTTCATCCGATCGCTTGGGCTATACACATCAGTATGTAGCAGAAATCGTGATATGCTATTAATGGCGGCCGGCAGACCCCTGGCTGTCAGGCCAACCTATCGGCGTCCTGTGATCACATGATGTGGGGGCAGGAAGCGCTTCATTCCCTCTTACATCCTGCTGTCCACCCGCGGCTGTTAAAGGCACATGACAGCTGATTAAATCAACAAAGCTGTTTGGGGGGGATCATTTCTGGTGGGATGAGATATAGTTTAGAATCTCAACATTTATTTCACCATAAAATGTACAGAGAAAAATTCCAAATATAGTGAAGTAGTAAGAAAAAATAATCTCATTCCGCATTTTTTTTTTTTTTTTTTTTTTTTGGGATGTTCATTATTCGAGAAAGTTGACCCGGTTTCATGATTGTTTTCAAGTCAGTGCAATTATGATGCTGTCAAATATAAATATTGATTTTTGTATTAATTTACTGGCTTAAAAAAAACTCGGTTTGTGTCTCAAAGACCCGTAACTTATTTATTTATTTTTTTATTGGTACAAATTTGAGGTACATATGATCTTTTTATGTTTTATTACATTTTTTTGGGGAAAGCGTGATGACTGAAAAGACAAAACCATAAGAACACTGCAATTTTGGTCCCCCCCTCCCCATCTTTATAGCATTTACTTAATGGGATAAATAATTGCATAAATCTGACTTTTACAATGCAGGGATATTATTTATTTATTTTTTTATTTTATCTTTGTCATGGGGGAAAAAAAATAAAAAAATATATATGCTGCATGTCACTTCCAGCACCTGCACTGTGTGGAGCGGTTCATCTCCTAAGCCTTTTTTCTGCACAAAGGGGTTAAAACAAAGCCCCAAATCTGCTGTATGAATGTAAAGATGACAAATAAATATCTTGCTTGCTGCAGTTGCCACTAGGGGGAGCACTCCGTATACACATTTATAAAACACCCATTATCAATTCCTCCTCCAGTGAGCTCCCCCTAGTGGTGGCTGCACATAAGACGTTAAAAGATTATTTTTTTTTATGCAGAGGCTTTGGAGCTCTGTATCAGGAAGTGGGAGCTTTAACTGATATAAAAATATCTTTACCTTTTCTTTTTTTAACCCTTTCCAGGTACAAAAGATTTAGTTTTTGTAACCAACAAAAGAAAGGACTACTGTTTAAAGCTGGAAATTACAGAGAACCTGCGGAAAATGAGCTCCACTTTCTACGCCATCCAGCTCTTCCCAGAGGTGCGGCACTGGATACGCCACATACGTGGGCATGGGCCTGTGTAATCTTGTGGTCACTGACCTCTTCATTATTTCTCCGTACGTAGAAGTCCCAGCTGTGGGTGTCGTGTAAAGGTGGCAATGAGGTCTGCGTGTTCGACACAAGGGAGTTCTCCAGACCCCCGCACAAGATCCTCCTGCAGGACTGCGCCGTCATCACGTGCATACTGAAAGTGAAACAACAGGTACTAAGGGGCCGATTGCCCACAGGTGGAGGTCGTAGGGGTGCTGAGTATTTGGTGATCAGGTTATAGTTGGGGGTCAGCAGCTGCAGGGGCCCATATACCCCAATCATCTACTCATCTACACATCACTTGTTTTGCACTTAGCCAATTGATTAAATACAAAAAGTTGCACAGAATTAGAAAAACAGCGCCACACTCGTCCACAGGTCGTGTCTGGTATTGCAGCTCACCCTCATATTGTTTTCAGTAGAGCTGAGTTGCAGTACCAGGCACAACCCACGAGAGAGAAAACAAATGTTTAAAATATACAATAAATAAGAAAATGTGTGTGTGTGTGTGTGTGTATGTGTGTATATATATATATATATATATATATATATATATATATATATATATATATATATATATATATATAATATTTCACCACCAAAAAATTAAGTAAAAAAATGAAAATGTACACCGAATATCCCGCCAAAACAAAACCCATATAATCAAAATGTATGTTCGCCAAAATAATGATAATAAAGATTTTAAAAAAAAACAACCCCCCCGCACTGCTCCATCTGCCCAAAATGTATGTTCGCCAAAAATGGTGACAAAAAACTATTTTTTTCCTTAAGGAAATTCAGCTTTTCTTTTTTATTATATTGAAGTATAAAGGAAACTACACGTGTTTGGTTTCGCCGTGTTCTCAGTGACCTGGAGAATCGCGCTGCCGGGTCACTTTTACCGCACTGTGAACACCATGAAATAAGATCGAAAAATCAATGATAGAATTGCAATTTTTTTTTATTCCTCACACTTGGAATTATTTTCCCATTTTCAGCACATTTTTCGATAGATTTTGGGGGAATGTGTTAGGAAATATCGACGTCATCGCGAGGTGGGGGGTCTTCTATTGGGGACCATGAATTATTCCTGCCCATAAATATCCCCAGCTTCATCTGATGTGTGTAGATCTATGTGATCAGCTAGGTGGCCGGCACCATGGATGGAGTCCTCCCCTTAATAAGGCTTCCTCTGTATCTTCACAGATCTGGGTCGGCAGCAGGGGGATATCACAGGGAAAGTTGAAAGGGAAGATCTACGTCATCGATGCAGAGAAGAAGTCGGTGGAGAAGGAGCTGGTCGCTCATATCGATGTAGTGAAGTCCTTGTGTTCTGCGGAGGACAGGTACGTCCTGAGCGGGTCCGGAGATCAGGACGGAAAGGTGGCCATATGGAAGGTGGAGTGAAGCCATCAGATGGTCACCTTCCTCTTATGACGTGAGCGGCCCTTGGAGTTTTGGTCAAAGGTTCTTGGATTTGGTCTTCTTGGTGGAACCACAAACACAACTGAGAATTGGGTATCCAGGATCAAAAACTGGAAAATGCCCCTAATTTCAAGACCATGGAGTAGCTTGGATCTTGGGAGGCGAGATCGAGTCCTCGGTGCCTGAATTCTGACTCGCCCCATGATCTGAGAAAGTCAAGACCCAGTGACCAAGCTTGAGCCACCGTGAAGGGGATATACAATGTCCTCTGGAGAACCACCGTGAAGGGGATGTACAACGTCCTCTGGAGAACCACCATGAAGGGGATGTACAACGTCCTCTGGAGAACCACCGTGAAGGGGGATGTACAACGTCCTCTGGAGAACCACCATGAAGGGGATATACAACGTCCTCTGGAGAACCACCGTGAAGGGGATGTACAACGTCCTCTGGAGAACCACCATGAAGGGGATGTACAACGTCCTCTGGAGAACCACCATGAAGGGGATGTACAACGTCCTCTGGAGAACCACCATGAAGGGGATGTACAACGTCCTCTGGAGAACCACCATGAAGGGGATATACAACGTCCTCTGGAGAACCACCATGAAGGGGATGTACAACGTCCTCTGGAGAACCACCATGAAGGGGATGTACAACGTCCTCTGGAGTACAACTGCTGCTAGTGAGCCAGGACTGAATCCATTACTGCCCTCTACAGACTGGGACGAATAATTACACTAATCAGTGATAAATGAGTGTATATATTATATCTGTGTATTGTGCCTTGTGGGAAGAGGAAGGGCTTATTTATAAAGGAAGACTCTCATTACACATGGTTGAGGGTCTCCCTGAGACCCTTTTGTTTTTTATGACTCCAGGGAAGGATGCTGTAAAAGATGCAATAGGGTCTGAGGCCTTGGAGGTGTCGTATTTAACCCTTTGTACTGGACAGGTCACCCGGCACAGTCAATAAATGATGTACAACTGATCTGTCGTTTCCATTCTGGAATGAACCATTCCGTTACTAATTTCCGCACTACGGATAATTCCTGTAGTTCGCTGCTACCTAGAACCGTAGGTGAACCAAAAATATTATTCTGCATCTCAGCCCTGCTATATCCAAATAAGAAACTGTGCTGCACAATTTCGTCTCTGCTACCTCTGCCTGTCTTAGATTTGCTGCGTACGACAATCTGATCTCTGCTGCTTATTGGAAATGGAAGATTTGCCACATACAAGAGCGTCCGATCTTCTGCATCCAAATAATTTAACCACGGCGGGATTTCGGTAATTCGGCTTCACTGCACCGGACAAACTCTGCTCTGCTACATCTCTGCCGCTAACTTACCAGTGTGATACACTGGGGCGATTTAGATGGGAAAGAACGAAATATTTTTGCAATGACGTCCACAAGGTGCCACGTTGTATGCCGGTGCGGGAAGATGGGGAGAAACGGAAATCGCACTAAACATAACCAGCAGAATGGAGGCCAGCATTCACACCTCCGCTCCATTCATTTAGCTATGAGCAATCAATGTTCCTACTCCAACGGCAAGCAGGGATGTTTATCATTTAAGTTTTTTTTTTTTTTTTTTGTTAAAGTTGCAGAACTATTTATTTTACTGATGTACTTACTATGTTTACATAAGATTCCCAAATTATGAGGTTTATGTTAGTGTGCTACCGGCCTGTGATGAAACCAAAGATTGCAACAATTAAAAGGGGGAAATCCAGCATAATTCATTCCCTCAGATAAAAGTACGGCAGCAGCAGAAGGTTTAAGACATTTAAAAGAGCGCCATAGTTCACTTTAGGCTGTGCTTTCCCTTTAATTATATGACGGCTCATCATGCATTATCACGTCTGACCATTAGATGGCGATGTAGAACCGTGATGACGCCCCTGTGTTCAGTAAGACTCTATCTATAATAAATGCTGCTACTCTATATTCATCTTTTTTATGATGTACTGTCTCTTTAAAATGTTTTTTTTTTCTTTTCTAAATTGTCAAAATCAATCAAGGGATTTAAAATGTGATTTTCTAATAGTAATTCATACTAAATGTCATCACTTGGATGATAAGACGTTGTACATAATCCTTCAGACGGTGAATAAATGCGTTTGAGACGTTCGCATGTTTTTGTTTATTTTCTTGAATTAATGAATAATCCGGCACTGGGAAGAATTTACTAGAAGCACCAACAAGGTCGCACCCATGGCACCGGCGCCCCATTTCCTCCCGTGCGGCCGCCCTCGTGGCAGGTAGATATGACTGGCTGCCAAACCTCCGACTCCTCAATTTCCATGACACCGAGCCCACCACTCCGACTCCACAGCCCTGCTGGCCGCAAATATCTATACCTGTTGCCCTAGGGATCAGACAGAGGGGTACAATCCCTAAATATTTACTCATTTATTTTTTTACATTTTTTTTAAAACTTTTTTTTAATGTAACTATTTCATTACCCCTTTCCTCATCCCTATTGCTAGTATTATTGCTAATTCTAGTTAGGGTTAAAAAAGTATGTAAAAACAGAATTATATAATGCTGGTCTGTTTGTTTATTTTTGTGTGTGATTTTCTCATCTCGGTTGCTGCCTATGCAGAGCGCAGCACACTAGACGAGTATATTATCGGCTGCTGCACTCTGCAGGTGTCGAGATGACAAAGCTCAGAATAAAGATCGTCTCATCTGTCATTTCGGTCACTGCCTGCTGAAGACAAGCTTACTATGCTGCCGGACAGCCGATGCCCCATAGATGGAAGTATAATGGGCCGCAATGCTTAGCAATACCAAGAATTCCAGAGCATTAAAAAGCCGATCACATTATTGCATCTTCTAATCACCTGGATGGACAAAAAAGGTATAATTAAGATAAAAAATATTATAAAATACCCCTGCTCCCCCCAATATTTAAAAAAGATGGTAAAACACAAATCATACATGATACAGCAGTATATATAACAAGCCATATGAACAGGATAGCACCTTATTTTAACAGCATTGCGTTTGGTGTGGAAAAAAAAAATCTAGTAATGGAATAGAAGTTACAGCAGTCGTGAGAAGTTTGTCTTCAGCTGTTGCGCTCTGTGTAGGCAGTAACCAAAATGACAGGGATGAAATGATCTATATTTTCCTTTTCCTCTGTTTAAAAATTTAAAAAAATATACGTATCCCAAAATGAATAAATCCTAGAGAAACTACGAATCAAAGATCCACCAATTAATACAAACGATCAAATTAACAATATGCATAGCAAAAATACAATAAAATCAATGTGTATGGAGAGGGGCAGCCCAGGTGGGAATGTAAAATACACACAGGAGTAATGACTATGCAGGATAATTGCTAAGACACCCAAGGTTTAGGTACATAAAGGACTCAATAAATGTGCAAATAAACTTATGTCAAGTCACATTTGTGAAGAGCAAAGCTAGCTCAATAGTAAAATGCGATGGAAAGTAGTGTGAAAATGACACTATACGGTTAATATCCCCAATAACTATGCATCGCTATTGCCCTGTGTGCCAGATTTCGTGCCTGCAACACTGAGTGTTTCTCGTTGGCTTCATCTGGGATTTTTTTTTTTATGCCTGCAACTCCCTGAGGAAGTACATGTGAAACGCGCTCCTGGGCTGAAAGCACGAAGTCTGGCAAACTGGGCAATGGGTATTCATAATCATTGAGGATACTAAGCTTGTACTTAGAGATGGGCAGACACCTGGATGTTCCGGTCCGGCGAGTTCGGACGAACAGTTACAAAAAGTTTGGGTACCAGAACAGTACCCGAACCCGGACCCATTCACTTGAATGGAGGGCCCGAACATCCAGTGTTTGCTGCGCTATCATGTGCATGACAGCGCAAGCAAACACCACTTCTGATTGGCGGTGAAATCATCCCCGCCGATCAAAGAGCTGCGGTTCCTACGCGGTCAAAAGACAGCGGGAGCGCACAGCTGTGATCGGGGGTACAAAGTTTACCTCTGGTCACTTGTCAGCAGATGGTACTACTGCTCCCATCATCCGAAGTCTGCTTCCGCTAATAACAGTGAGAGCAAGAGCGGATGATCTGAGGATTCATTAGCCGGCTCCTGTGCTGTAAATAAATATTTTTTTTTCTTCAAAAAAATGATGTGGGTTTCCCTGTATGTATAACCAGCCAGGCAAAACTCAAAGCTGTGGGCTGCAACCCTCAGCTGTCAGCTTCAACGAGGCTGGTTATCAAGAATAGAGGGTCCCCACATCTTATTTTTCAATTATTTTAAGTATATAATTTTAAAAAAAACGGCATGAGGTCTCTTCCTCCCCCCCCATCCCCTATTTTTGACAACCAGCCTCGCTAAAGCAGACAGCTGGGGGCTGGTATTCTCAGGCTGGTAAGGGGCCATGGATATTGCTCCCCCCCCAGCCTAAAAATGGCAGCCCGCAGCCTCCCAGAAAAGACACATATATTAGATGCTCCAATTCTGGCACTTTGCCCGGCTCTTCCCACTTGCCCTGCAGTGGTGGCAAGTGGGGTTGATGTCACCCTTGTATTGTCAGGTGACATCAAGCCCACGGCTTAGTAATGGAGAGGTGTCTATAAGAAACTAATCGTATAGTTACATGGTAAATAAAGACAAAGCCAGAATAAAGTCCTTTATTAGAAATAAGACTAAAAAGAGTTTAACTTTTTTTTTTAAAAAATAACAAACACTCACCTAAATAAAAAATAAACAGCAATATCCTTCACCTCTCTGTCGTTCTGTCCCACGCCGTAATCCATGTCTGGGGGATAAACTGTTTTCAACCTGGACGGTACCAAGATGCATTCCCAGCTGGACTGAACTGTGGTGATCTTGGTGAGATTCCCTCTTTCACCGTGAGAGTGACACCGCGGTCACAGCAGTTCAGCCCAGCTGGGAATGCAGCCTCAGTTCCCGGAGGGAATCCTTGATGACGTCACCGCCAGTCACTGAGGCTGCGCTTGCAGCAGTTCAGTCACCAGTGGTTCTCAGCCTGGACGGTTGCATCTTGGCACTGTCCAGGTTGAAAACTGTTTATCCCCTAGACATAGATTTTTGGCGTGGGACAGAACGACGGAGAAGTGAGGGATAGGGATATTGTTGTTTATTTTTATTTAGGTGACTATAACGGTGTTTGTTATATTTCCATAAAAAAGTAAAACTGTGTTTTGTTTTATTTCTAATAAAGGACTTTATTCTGGCTGTGTCTTCATTACTAATCCTATAGTTATAGGGTAAATAGATAGGTGTCTTATGGACACCTCTCCATTACTAAGCCGTGGGCTTGATGTCACCTGACAATACAAAGATGACATCAACCCCACAAATATTAACCCCACTTGCCACCGCTACAGGGCAAGTAGGAAGAGCTGGGCAAAGCTCCAGAATTGGCCCATCTAATAGATGTACCTTTTCTGGGCAGCTGTGGGCTGCTATTTTTAGGTTGGGGGGGGGGTCAATTTACATGGCCCCTTACCAGCCTGAGAATACCAGCCCTCTGCTGTCAGATTTAGCAAGGCTGGTTGTCAAAAATTGGGGAGGGACCTCTCTATTCTTGATAACCAGCCTTCTTGAAGCTGACAGCTGAGGGTTGCAGCCCCCAGCTGTGACTTTTGCCTGGCTCGTTATCAAAAATACAGGATAATCCACACGATTTTGTTTTTTTCTTTTTTAAATTATTTACAGCGCAGGAGTCGGCTAATAAATACTTCCTGTTATTAACGGCAACAGGCATTGGATGGGAGCTGTAGTCCCATCCGCTGACACCAGTGACCGGAGGTAAACTTTATACCTCCGATCACAGCTGAATGCTTACGCTGTCTTTTGACAGTGTGGGAACCGCGGCTCTCTGACCGGCGGGGATGATTTCACCACCGATCAGAAGCGGTGTTGGCTGCACTGTCATGTACATGACAGCGTGACAAGCATCCAGTGTTCGGGCAGCCGAACCAGAACAGTAATACTTCCTGATGTAGTCTGTGTTCGGTGTCAGTGTTCGAACAGCGGGTGTTTGGTACGGACTCCGAACTTTACTGTTCGAGTTCACCCATCACTACTTGCAATCTCATTTTACTATTGAACTATCTTTGCTCTTCACCCTTGTGACTTGACATATGTTTATTTGCACCTATAATAAGTTCCTTATTTACCTATACAGTGTGTATTTTAGCAATTATCCCGTATAGTAATTACTCCTGTTACCATTCATACTTGATTGAGTCTTCACCCTCGACATTGATTTACCGTAATTGTATTTTTTGCTATGCATATTGTTAATACATTTAATAGTTTGTTTTAACTGGTGGATCTCTGATTTAGTTTTTTCTAGGATTTAGACAATGTTTGCAGTTTTCCATTAAGTAATTTGTACATATTTTTACCTTATGTTTGAATGATATTGATAGCCTACCTCTAAATGACATCTACTGGTAAAACTCTGCAAAACATGTTTTTCAAATGTGGAAAAAAAAAAATCGAGACGATGCAAGGACTTTAAAGAGTTAATGATATCTTGTCATGCAAAAAAGATTTTCGTATTTTCTTTTAGGGAACAGTAATGGGGGCAGTTTCAAGGCCAATGTATTGCCACAAAATAACAGCAAAAAAATACTCATAAATTTGGATTTCTTTATTCATTTTGAAGCTCTGTTTCCCGATTAGTGAGCTCCAAGAAAAATTAAATTCTGCCTGTCCACACACACCACTGAAGAGCGCGTAATCAAATCTTAAACTTTGAATTCACATTAGATATGCTTTAGTTACATCAAGAGCTGCAATCACAGTTCTGATTATCAATCGATTTATTTATTTATTTTCTTCCCGTACATCGAAGTAACAACTTGGCTCAAGTTGTTTTATTAAGGGTTCATTTTCGCTTGTCGACAACACGCATTAACTGACCGCCTATATGCCAGCCGACCCTCAGTCGATTAATACCTGGTTTAGTCAGGACGATAATCATGAATCGAGTGTTGCTAGAAAGTCATTCCCAATGCTCCAGTATAAACTCTTAACTTAACCTCTGTTTTTAAACCCTACATGTTGCACCAGTAAATGCAGCTTTGAATGTGACTAGATTATAACTGAGTAAAGCAAAAGTCAAGAAAAAATGCAAGTTTGCTAAGTGTTTTATGCAAAGTAGCTTTTAAAGGGTGGAGTTCATCTCATGTTGAAGTGCAGCGCTCATCAGTATGGCGGTGGAGATGACTTCAGGTCACAGCCAGGCAGGAGTATGAGCTGATGTCACCGGAGCCATCTTACATCGTTGTACACATGTTTGTGATCCCATACATCGCTCTTGGCTGTTATGTTGCTCTATGACTCAGAGAACCGGTTTTACAGCTGCACACCTGACAACAGTAACTCCTAATTTATTTATTTTTTTCTTGGATGTCACCGGCAATAAAATGGCTAACGGCACATGGTGATCCATACACATCTGCAGTCGGTGGTGGCACACGTGAGCAGATGGTATATTCATACACCTTTCAGCGTGACTGGCAACTGCCTGATTCACCCTCTCTGCGACGAGCCATCGCTGACTGATGGGCCACGAGCACAGCGCAGCCATAATGTGTATCTGAGCCGCCGTGAGTCATCTGATCCAGGAGTCTGACAGCCGCCGGGTATTATGTCCCAATGTGTAGGTGTATAACAATTACAAAGTGGAATAAAAGTTTCAGCATCTGCTCAATACTTTCTCATTTACCAGGTATATTATGAAGCTGAACTGAAATGGTCGCTGTCATTTGTGTGAATCAATAGTACAAGAGAACAGAAGACCCTTTTTAACATATCTTTTTTACGGAAATATGCTTCTTCACCTATGAGACACTTTTTCATCTCTTCCTGAATGCTGCATTTACCCAGAGATACAGATAATATTCTTTCTGGTCTAAATAAGACAGGCTACCAAGATAATGAGGAATCAGATTACTGCTGTTTGTCAAAAACATTACAAAGGGAAAGAGGAAGGAAGAGAGAAATGATGTTGCTGTGTTTTTTATCAATATCCAGTGCTGGATTCACAACTACACTGCTCAGTGCTGTTGTATAATACCTGCCAAGATGCTGTTGCTTTTGACAATGTGCTAAATAGATGCCGGAGAGCAGGAATCTCATGTTAGTGTGTCCTCTATTTTTAAAACCTCTCTACACACTAGCTCAGAGACAACTGAAAATCAGAGATAGAGCCTGCAGAGGGAAAAACTTGTGAAAATGTGGAATACAAGTCATTGTAATGCTGCTGCAGTGTAGTATAGTGCAACCTCCACCAGGGGATGCTGGTGAGGGAAGGGAGGCTGCACACACAGCGTAAGGCTACGTTCAGATTAGCGTTGCGCGCCGCTGCGTCGGCGACGCAACGCACGAAAAAACGCTGCGTTTTGCGACGCGTGCGTCGTTTTTTTGACGAAATCGGATGCAAGAAAAATGCAACTTGTTGCATTTTCTTGCGTCCGACGCTAGCGTCAAAAACTACGCACGTGTCGGAAAACGCAACAAGAAAAACGCATGCGTCCCCCATGTTAAAGGGACTCTGTCACCTGAATTTGGCGGGACTTGTTTTGGGTCATATGGGCGGAGTTTTCAGGTGTTTGATTCACCCTTTCCTTACCCGCTGGCTGCATGCTGGCTGCAATATTGGATTGAAGTTCATTCTCTGTCCTCCATAGTACACGCCTGCGCAAAGCAATCTTGCCTTGTGCAGGCGTGTACTATGGAGGACAGAGAATGAACTTCAATCCAATATTGCAGCCAGCATGCAGCCAGCGGGTAAGGAAATGGTGAATCAAACACCCGAAAACTCCGCCCATATGACCCAAAACCAGTCCCGCCAAATTCAGGTGACAGGTTCCCTTTAAACATAGGGGCGCATGACGCGTGCGTCGCCACTGCGTTTCCCGACGCAGGGTCGGGAAACGCTAATCTGAACGTAGCCTTACACCACTGAGCAGCAGCACAAGTGACACCAAGTGACGACAAAGTGGTCAGAGGAGCCGAGTCAGAAACAGTCAGGACAAGAAGTACTAGAGGTCACAGCAATACACGTGGTCAAATACAAGCCAGAAATCAGAGCCAGATGAGAGCAGATATAACCGAGACGAGAGACAGTAAAACAGGTCAGTAGACAAGCCGGGTCACGTACCAAGAGGTCCAAGAGCAGGGAGGGAACACTAAGACAAAGCGGGGTGGCAAGAAAGGAAGTCACGGGAGCAGAGTACACGGGCAGAGGACAACACACGGTATCAAGGGGACAGCTGCTCTAGCCTGGAAGCATGAACTATCATTGACATTGGTCTGCAGGTCACAGCAGACTGAAATAGCCACACAGAACTCAGAGGCAGAGAAGATTAACCCCCGCATGACCAGACCGGGGAGAAAATAACAAGAAACAAACCCCGGCCTGGATCATGACACATATAATATCCAGAAATAGTGTTATTTAAAAGAAAACCAATAAAATTAGAAAAAAAAAATAGTTTGTCTATGACATTTAGCTTTAGATTACTGCAGGATCGGTCTACACATATGGAGACAGGTAGGTTTGCATATTTGTGTCATCATGGTCGTGCTGCTGCCCCGAACTGTGCACTCGCTGAACTTTGCCTCTGCAGGGACACAGATGCTGGCGGATCCAGCCTGGATTTAGAACAGGACTTACAAGCTCTATAGCAAAGAGTTTGTAAGTGCTGCACTCCTTTCACAGAGGATTGGCCAACTTTGATAAACTGCAGAAGTGGCCGGTAGCCTAGATTTAATATGCAGATTCAATAATGGTAGGAATTTTTAACAAGAAGAAAATTACAAAGTTGCTTGTTTTTAGCACATTAACGATAATGAGAAAACGATTAGAGGCAGCCACTATGTTAATGCAGCGGCATATTTAATGGAGCTGTGTGTCACAGCACATCATCCACTCAAGCCAAGGAACATCATGTTGACGAGGATTTTCAGCACAGTGGGAGAGCAGCAAATGTGAATTATATATCGATCATGTACAGCGGACGGGGTAAGTTATCGGAACATTGTATCTGAGGGTTCCTGGACACGTGGGGCCCTAAAGAGCCTCAATGAGATAAAGCACAGCGATAAATGCTGACCGAATACGAAATGTCTCATGACTTATTCCATACTTCTTCCTCCGTGTCCTTGAGATGTCGTTACCTGCTGTCGCGTTTCACAGATTTTGGAATAATTCCGTCACCATTCTTTTAATAAGAGCTTGTGGGACAGAACCGGAGTCTTTTATCGTGGCAGGATTTTCTCTCGGCCGCCTGCCTCCCGGGGCCCTTTAGGGACCTGCTCTCATTTACTTTTTTTTTTCTTTTTAGATACAGTAAAATGTGATGTTTTCTGGAACATTTTATAGAAACCTGATTTGATGAATCTGATTTCCGCTCCTTTGTCAGTTTTCTGGCTGCTAATAATTGGGACATGTTCATATATAGGACATGAGACGGTCCCTATAGTCCACTTTAGCCTCTCTAGCATCAATGGTGGAAGATGTCTTTGATGAAATGTTGGAACACGGCAGGAGCATTAGTCAAACCAAAAGGCATGACAAGATTTTCATAATGCCCTTCTGGGGTGTTAAAATCCATCTTCCACTCATCCCCATCCTTAAATCTAATCAGAGTATAGGCTTCCCTAAGATCCAACTTGAAGAACCAATAATCTGAACAAATCAGGAATGAGTGGGAGGAGATATGGGTCCCGGATAGTATTCCGATTTAACTCCCGAAAGTCTAAACAGTGTCGCAGAGACGAATGAGAACCCCGCCACTACAGGCGAAGATGAGGGTCTATTATGTCTAATAATGTCTAATAAACTGGTCTTTGGCAACTTTGCACCCGGAAGCAAGTTCACAGGACAATCATACACACCATGGGGAGGCAGTTCTTGACACTCCTTTTCAGAGAACACTCCCTCAAAATCAGATAGAAAGAATGGAATGTATTTAGTGTAGACACTAGAGATACCTAGGCGCAAAAATCCTCCACTGAATTATCTCCCTGGCAGAACTCAGAGGCAGAGAAGGTTAAACCCCGCATGACCAGACCCGGGAGAAAATATCAAGAAACAAACCTCGGCCTGGATCATGACACATATAATATCCAGAAATAGTCTATGACCGGATTTTGCTTCGTCCACCAGGAAAGACCCAACACAATAGAAGTAGGGAGGCCTTCCAGATGGTAACTGTTATGATCTGGTGGTTTAGGAACAACATGAGACAAGCTCTGAAGGAGGTGGTATCTGTACTGACCGCAAACCCTGAACCTAGCAGCGCAACTAAAAATAGCCATGGGGGGTACCTGACGCTCCCTAGACCCCTCGGCACAGCCTAAGATCAAACTTCCCCTAAAGATGGAAACAGGAAACCTATCTTGCCTCAGAGAAAATCCCCAAAGGAAAGATAGCCCCCCCACAAATATTGACGGTGAGAGGAGGGGAAAATAACATACGCAGAAATGAAATCAGATTTTAGCATAGGAGGCCTGTCTAGCTTGATAGATAGGACAGGAAAGGATACTGTGCGGTCAGTATAAAACTACAAAACAATCCACACAGAGTTTACAAAATCTCCACACCTGACTAAAGGTGTGGAGGGTAAATCTGCTTCCCAGAGCTTCCAGCTAACAGAAATAATCCATACTGACAAGCTGAACAAATATAGAATGCACAGAACAATAAGTCCACAACATGTGGACTGAAATGAGCAAAGCCAGAACTTATGTTTGCAGAACTGGTCAGGAAACCAGGAGAATCCAAGCAGAGATGTGAATCCAGCCAGGAAACATAGACAAGTGGCACAGGCTGAAGAAAGAGCCAGACTTAAATAGCGGAGCAGAAGAGACGATAAGTGGAGGCAGCTGAAGACAGCTAACTCCAAGGAGCAGCCATACCAATAGAAACCACAAGAGGGAGCCCAAGAGCAGAACTCACAAAAGTGCCACTTACAACCACTGGATGGAGCCCATGAGCGGAATTCACAACAGTACCCCCCTTTCCTTGAGGAGGGGTCACCGAACCCTCACCAGAGCCCCCAGGCCGATCAGGACGAGCCAAGTGAAAAGCACGAACCAAATCGGTAGCATGGACATCGGAGGCAACAACCCAAGAATTATCCTCCTGGCCATAACCCTTCCACTTGACAAGATACTGAAGCCTCCGCCTCGAAAAACGAGAATCCAAAATCTTCTCAACCTCATTTTCCAACTCTCCCTCTACCAACACCGGGGCAGGAGGGTCAACCGAGGGAACAACGGGCACCACATATCTCCGCAACAAAGATCTATGGAAAACATCATGAATGGCAAAAGAGGCAGGAAGAGCCAAACGAAAAGACACCGGATTAATAATTTCAGAAATTTTATAAGGACCAATAAACCGAGGCTTAAACTTAGGAGAAGAAACCTTCATAGGAACATGACGAGAAGACAACCAAAATAAATCCCCCACACGAAGCCGTGGACCAACACGCCGACGGCGGTTAGCAAAACGTTGAGCCCTTTCCTGAGACAACGTCAAATTGTCCACCACATGAGTCCAAATCTGCTGCAGCCTGTCCACCACAGAATTAACACCAGGACAATCAAAAGGCTCAACCTGCCTAGAAGAAAAACGAGGATGAAAACCAAAATTACAAAAGAAAGGTGAAACCAAAGTAGCCGAACTAGCCCGATTATTAAGGGCAAACTCGGCCAACGGCAAGAAAGACACCCAATCATCCTGATCAGCAGACACAAAGCATCTCAAATAGGTCTCAAAGGTCTGATTAGTTCGCTCAGTTTGGCCATTAGTCTGAGGATGAAACGCCGAAGAAAAAGATAAATCAATGCCCATCCTAGCACAAAAGGCCCGCCAAAATCTAGAGACAAACTGAGAACCTCTGTCAGACACAATATTCTCCGGAATGCCATGCAAACGAACCACATGCTGAAAAAACAATGGAACCAGATCTGAGGAGGAAGGCAACTTAGGCAAAGGTACCAGATGGACCATTTTAGAGAACCGGTCACAAACAACCCAGATAACAGACATCTTCTGGGAAACAGGAAGATCCAAAATAAAATCCATGGAAATATGCGTCCAGGGCCTCTCAGGGACCGGCAAAGGCAAAAGCAACCCACTAGCGCGGGAACAGCAAGGCTTGGCCCGGGCGCAAGTCCCACAGGACTGCACAGAAGCACGCACATCGCGAGACAAGGAAGGCCACCAAAAGGACCTAGCAACCAAATCTCTGGTACCAAAAATCCCAGGATGACCAGCCAACACTGAACAATGAACCTCAGAAATTACCTTACTTGTCCATCTATCAGGAACAAACAGCTTCCCCACTGGACAGCGGTCAGGCCTATCAGCCTGAAATTCCTGAAGCACCCGCTGCAAATCAGGGGAGATAGCAGAAAGAATCACCCCCTCCTTAAGAATGCCAACCGGCTCCAGGACTCCAGGAGAATCAGGCGAAAAACTCCTAGAGAGGGCATCAGCCTTAACATTCTTAGATCCCGGAAGATACGAGATCACAAAATCAAAACGGGAGAAAAACAGGGACCATCGAGCCTGTCTAGGATTCAGCCGCTTGGCCGACTCGAGGTAAATCAGATTCTTATGATCGGTCAGGACCACAACACGGTGTTTAGCTCCCTCAAGCCAATGTCGCCACTCCTCAAACGCCCACTTCATAGCCAACAACTCCCGATTGCCGACATCATAATTGCGTTCCGCAGGCGAAAACTTTCTGGAAAAAAAAGCACACGGTTTCATCAAAGAACCATCAGACTTCCTCTGAGACAAAACGGCCCCTGCCCCAATCTCAGAAGAGTCAACCTCAACCTGAAAAGGAAGAGAAACATCCGGTTGACGCAACACAGGGGCAGAAGTAAATCGGCGTTTAAGCTCCTGAAAGGCCTCAACAGCCTCAGAGGACCAATTCGTCACATCAGCGCCTTTCTTCGTCAAATCAGTAAGGGGCTTAACCACACTGGAAAAGTTGGCAATGAAACGGCGATAGAAATTAGCAAAGCCCAAAAATTTTTGAAGACACTTCACAGGCCACTTGTACTGTTATGATCTGGTGGTTTAGGAACAACATGAGACAAGCTCTGAAGGAGGTGGTATCTGTACTGACCGCAAACCCTGAACCTAGGAGCGCAACTAAAAATAGCCGTGGGGGGTACCTGACGCTCCCTAGACCCCTCGGCACAGCCTAAGGGTACCGTCACACTATAACATTTCGATCGCTACGACGGTACGATTCGTGACGTTCCAGCGATATCGTTACGATATCGCTGTGTCTGACACGCAGCAGCGATCAGGGATCCTGCTGAGAATCGTACGTCGTAGCAGATCGTATGGAACTTTCTTTCATCGCTGGATCTCCCGCTGTCATCGCTAGATCGGTGTGTGTGACACCGATCTAGCGATCTAGCGATGCGATCCAGCGATGCGTTCGCTTGTAACCAGGGTAAACATCGGGTAACTAAGCGCAGGACCGCGCTTAGTTACCCGATGTTTACCCTGGTTACAAGCGTTAAACTAAAAAAAAACAAACAGCACATACTTACATTCTGGTGTCCGTCAGGTCCCTTGCCGTCTGCTTCCCGCACTGTGACTGCCGGCCGTAAAGTGAAAGCAGAGCACAGCGGCTGTGCTTTCACTTTCACTTTACGGCCGGCAGTCACTGAGTGCGGGAACCAGACTGCAAGGGACCTGACGGACACCAGTATGTAAGTATGTGCTGTTTGTTTTTTTTTAGTTTAACGCTTGTAACCAGGGTAAACATCGGGTAACTAAGCGCGGTCCTGCGCTTAGTTACCCGATGTTTACCCTGGTTACCCAGGGACCTCGGCATCGTTGGTCGCTGGAGAGCTGTCTGTGTGACAGCTCCCCAGCGACCACACTACGATTTACCTACGATCACGGCCAGGTCATATCGCTGGTCGTGAACGTAGGTAAATCGTATAGTGTGACGGTACCCTAAGATCTAACTTCCCCTAAAGATGGAAACAGGAAACCTATCTTGCCTCAGAGAAAATCCCCAAAGGAAAGATAGCCCCCCACAAATATTGACGGTGAGAGGAGGGGAAAATAACATACGCAGAAATGAAATCAGATTTTAGCATAGGAGGCCAGTCTAGCTTGATAGATAGGACAGGAAAGGATACTGTGCGGTCAGTATAAAAACTACAAAACAATCCACACAGAGTTTACAAAATCTCCACACCTGACTAAAGGTGTGGAGGGTAAATCTGCTTCCCAGAGCTTCCAGCTAACAGAAATAATCCATACTGACAAGCTGAACAAATATAGAATGCACGGAACAATAAGTCCACAACATGTGGACTGAAATGAGCAAAGCCAGAACTTATCTTTGCAGAACTGGTCAGGAAACCAGGAGAATCCAAGCAGAGATGTGAATCCAGCCAGGAAACATAGACAAGTGGCACAGGCTGAAGAAAGAGCCAGACTTAAATAGCGGAGCAGAAGAGACGATAAGTGGAGGCAACTGAAGACAGCTAACTCCAAGGAGCAGCCATACCACTAGAAACCACAAGAGGGAGCCCAAGAGCAGAACTCACAAAAGTGCCACTTACAACCACCGGAGGGAGCCCAAGAGCGGAATTCACAACAGGTAACTAGAAAGGAGCTCCCTGTGATGAGCACCTACCCTAAGATTCACCTTATGCGCTATTTGCATAAAGCTTCCCCGACCCAGAGGTGCAGAGTCTATTGCAAATATGGGAATGGACTTCACCAGCTTACTACAGGAGAGTCCATGGGTCTGAGTCCATGGGTCTCCTGCTCCCCTACTCAGGACCGATATTGTCACAGTTTCCATACCTATAACCACTTCTGCTGGTAGGATAAACTGAGAAACACATCTGGATGAGATATATACGCCCAGGCTGCAATCCTCCACATAACCTGGGCTCAGAAGTTTTACAATGGTTTCTGGTGTTCAGGTATAGATGGACAAACCCCAATGAAATTACCCTTTTTGGTACAGCAAAGCACACCCTCCATTTTGCGGCGAAACGCAAGAGATCCATAATGACGGAAGCCCCCCTAACTGCATAGGTTCTTCAGAGCACACTGGGAGATCTTCAGTCCTAGTAAGTACCAAAGGGGTGGGGTCGCTACAGGTCTATCCCTGAGGCATCTATCAATACATATGACAAGAGCCATGGCGGCCTCCAATGACACTGGAGTTTCGTACTGCACCAATGCATCTTTTATCTGTTCAGACAGGCCCTAACAAAACTGACTCTTGAGGGAAGGGTCATTCCACTGGGTGGCGGTGGCCCATCTACGGAAATTGGAAAAAAATTCCTCTGCCTATTGGTCTCCCTGCTGGATCTTACGTAGTTTAGGTTCCGCAAGAGATACCGGTCCAGATCATTATAAACGGGACCAAGAGCCGTGAAAAATCCATCCACTGACTGGAGTGACAATGAGTCAGATGGGACTGAGAAGGCCCGGGATTGAAGGAGGGAGACAACAATCCCCACCCTCTGTACCTCACTCCCAGATCATCGACGATGAAACCTGAAATAGAGCTTGTGGGGCCATTGAAAATGTAACTGACTGTACATAAATAGGGAAAGGGGCCCTGCACTGTACCTAGGGTTGGGACTGTAACTATCCCTGCTCCCAAAGGTACCTCTAAAGGTGAGGAGGTTTGTGCCACCAGCCTTACTGTTCTCCTGTTATAATTTATGTTTTCCCTTTCCCATCCCCGGGAGGCCTGGGACAGATATGTTAGTGTATAAGCACATAAGACAAACAGGGATAACAAAAAGCAACTAACATACAAGCACTCACCAAAGGTTGAGAGAGGAATATAAGAGAGTACAAACGAAACCGAGGAAGAGAAGGTCTGACCAGATTTTATAGGGAGAGGAAATGACCAGGTCAGGAACAGCTGTGAGATGGATCTGAAAGTTTCCAACCAACATAGAAAGGGTCGTTAACCTTTTCTGCACTAAAGTAAACAAAATCCATCTAATATTAATTACAAACACCCAGGACAAATGGAAGATCTGCGATTCACAATACTTATTTTCTAACCCCAGATCTCCCAGGACAACGTGACCCACGTATGAAAGTATTCTTATCCAGGTACTTGCATAAAAGTTTGGTTGCAAAAGTATGCACATCCTTTTAAATGAAGGAGAAGATACCATTTATAGATGACATTCTCTCTTTTACGTCCTTTTAAGTAGACCTTATTTAGAGGCCGATACCTCGATCTGCGCTGAAGTCTCCCTGTAATAAAAGGTGAACGGCTGGCTGTAAATCCCTCTCTACATCCAGGGTCTTGGTTAATCGTGGATTAATGAGCAGCAGAATGTGGAAAATGTGCCCCTTGAAGCAGCGGCCGGTGTAACTGTTGCTATAGGAGCACGTTGTTAGCTTCTGATTAGGATTAAGGCCGCTCTGCAAATAGCAGAAGATAATCTTTTGTATTTTGGCTTTCACTATCCTGTTTAAGGAGGTAGAACAAAGGTCAATGCAGCCAAAGTTCCCTACCGCTGTGTTCTTGGGCTGCAAACTGGACATGTGGTCATGTGGGTTTATTGTCATTTTGGGTTCAGGGAACATCCATCCAATGTTCAGCCATAGAGCACGGACATTGAAGTAAACTGGAAATGTACCTTTTAGTTTGGGTCACTTGTCCCTGGTGTCATGTGGTTTTAGTGCCCTGGTCTCTGGTGCTCAGTGGTTTTATGCCTCTGTTCCTGGTATCATGTGACTTTATTCCTCTGTCCTATGTATCTGATACAAATACAGAAAAAGACCAGCACATCCAAACTAGTGTGAACAGGTGGAACCAAAAAAGGCATATAACTTGAAACACGATAAAGGTTGCACCAACGAATATCCTATGTAGCCTGTAATTTAATGATATTGTCGTGGTGACCTGTGGTTTGGACCTTTTATCCCAAAATTTTCCCAATTGCGAACCTGTCCTGAGCATATCCTATCTGCTCCTTGTTCCCCACATCGGGGGCAACGATCATCAGCTCTGAGACTCATCCGATGCAATGCTTTTGGGTTTTATAGACTCTATGAATCAAGAATAATTATGACCCCCTCTGTGCTGTGTTAATCGAGATCTGCTGTGTTGAGTACAAAAAGTCCTCCCATTCCCCACATGGATATACAGTACAGACCAAAGTTTGGACACATCTTTTCATTTAAAGATTTTTATGTATTTTCATGACTATGAAAATTGTAAATTCACACTGAAGGCATCAAAACTATGAATTAACACATGTGGAATTATATACTTAACAAAAAAGTGTGAAACAACTGAAATTATGTCTTATATTCTAGGTTCTTCAAAGTAGACACCTTTTGCTTTGATGACTGCTTTGCACACTCTTGGCATTCTCTTGATGAGCTTCAAGAGGTAGTCACCGGGAATGGTCTTCCAACAATCTTGAAGGAGTTCCCAGAGATGCTTAGCACTTGTTGGCCCTTTTGCCTTCACTCTGCGGTCCAGCTCACCCCAAACCATCTCGATTCGGTTCAGGTCTGGTGACTGTGGAGGCCAGGTCATCTGGTGTGGCATCCCATCACTCTCCTTCTTGGTCATATAGCCCTTACACAGCCTGGAGGTGTTTGGAGTCATTGTCCTGTTGAAAAATAAATGATGGTCCAACTAAACGCAAACCGGATGGAATAGCATGCCGCTGCAAGATGCTGTGGTAGCCATGCTGGTTCAGTATGCCTTCAATTTTGAATAAATCCCCAACAGTGTCACCAGCAAGACACACCCACACCATCACACCTCCTCCTCCATGCTTCATGGTGGGAACCAGGCATGTAGAGTCCATCCGTTCACTTTTTCTACGTCACACAAATACACGGTGGTTGGAACCAAAGATCTCAAATTTGGACTCATCAGACCAAAGCACAGATTTTCACTGGTCTAATGTCCATTCCTTGTGTTCTTTAGCCCAAATAAGTCTCTTCTGCTTGTTGCCTGTCCTTAGCAGTGGTTTCCTAGCAGCTATTTTACCATGAAGGCCTGCTGCTCCTCTTAAAGGGACACTGTCACCTGAATTTGGAGGGAACAATCTTCAGCCATGGAGGCGGGGTTTTCGGGTGTTTGATTCACCCTTTCCTTACCCGCTGGCTGCATGCTGGCTGCAATATTGGATTGAAGTTCATTCTCTGTCCTCCATAGTACACGCCTGCACAAGGCCAGATTGCCCCCGTGCAGGCATGTACTACGGAGGACAGAGAATGAACTTCAATCCAATATTGCAGCCAGCATGCAGCCAGCGGGTAAGGAAAGGGTGAATCAAACACCCGAAAACCCCGCCTCCATGGCTAAAGATTGTTCCCTCCAAATTCAGGTGACAGTGTCCCTTTAACAGTTGTTGTAGAGATGTGTCTGCTGCTAGACCTCTGTGTGGCATTGACCTGGTCTCTAATCTGAGCTGCTGTTTACCTGCGATTTCTGAGGCTGGTGACTCGGATAAAATTATCCTCAGAAGCAGAGGTGACTCTTGGTCTTCCTTTCCTGGGGCGGTCCTCATGTGAGCCAGGTTCTTTGTAGCACCTGATGGTTTTTGCCACTGCACTTGGGGACACTTTCAAAGTTTTCCCAATTTTTCGGACTGACTGACTTTCATTTCTTAAAGTAATGATGGCCACTCGTTTTTCTTTACTTAATACAAATTCTAACAGTCTGTTCAGTAGGACTATCAGCTGTGTATCCACCAGACTTCTGCACAACACAACTGATGGTCCCAACCCCAATTATAAGGCAAGAAATCCCACTTATTAAACCTGACAGGGCACACCTGTGAAGTGAAAACCATTACCGGTGACTACCTCTTGAAGCTCATCAAGAGAATGCCAAGAGTGTGCAAAGCAGTCATCAAAGCAAAAGGTGGCTACTTTGAAGAACCTAGAATATAAGACATATTTTCAGTTGTTTCACACTTTTTGTTAAGTATATAATTCCACATGTGTTAGTTCATAGTTTTGATGCCTTCAGTGTGAATTTACAATTTTCATAGTCATGAAAATACAGAAAAATCTTTAAACGAGAAGGTGTGTCCAAACTTTTGGTCTGTACTGTTACTACTGTACCTATACTATGTGTAGACATTTATTTTAGCTATTCCATTCTAACCTGTCAGTGTGATTTTACTGTACACCACACTGAATTGACGGCTTTTCTACAGAACACATAGCAAATCCGTATTTTTCTCACCCCCACAGACTTTCATTGGCAGATTTTTTTGCGCAATACGCTGACAAAGGCAGCATGCTGTGATTTTCTCAGCCCATAAAATATGGCCGAGAAATATATACGGCAGATGGGAGCTGCCCCATAGAGAAGCATTGGTCAGTGAGCAATGCATTGTTTTTGCACCTGTCATACGACCGTATTTCTCTCTAGTGTGACCCCGGTCTAAGGCTATGTTCACACTAGGAGGTTTTTTAATACATTTTTTACAATAATTTTCAGCTGTGTTTTACAGTACCAGCAAAGCCTATGATATTTCAGAAACCTCATGCACACACATTGTTTTTTTTTTTTGTCATCAGGATTTTGTGCATGGCATGTTTTTTGGACATAGCGCATGTCACTTCTTTCAGTGTTTTTTTTTTTTTCACCCAATGACTTGAACAAATGGTGAAAAAACAGATAAAAAAGCGCAGGTATCAGGTTTGGTTGAGTTTTTTGTGCCAACACCTGATTCTATGGAATAGGACATTTTTTTTCAACACTAAACTTTGTCAGCATGCAAAAGAGAAAAATCTAGCATGTCAAAACCGCCGCAAAAAAACGCATAAAAAAACATGAAAAACGCAAAAAAAATAAAAACAGGCTTTTTTTCTGCAGCTTATTTCCTGCCAAGTGATCAGGTTTTGCTGCAGAAAAAAAAAAAAACACTGAAAAAACGACTAGTGTGAACTTACCCTAAGACTTCTTTTACGCTTACCGGGTTTTTTGCGGTCCGTTATTGTGGGTCTTTTTTGCGGGCCATATCACCGCAATTTTCAAGGTCTGCCGCAATATCGGACTGCAAAAGACTTGCGGATCGCCGTTTTTCAAGTTCCCAATATTATGGCAAATGTATTGGGGAAAAAACAGCGATCGGCAAAACCGGAAGTCACGGCGCACCGCAAAAACAACCTTCCGTTGTTTTTGTAGTCCCATTGATTTACAATGGGGGCCGTGTCCGTAAGCCATGAAAAATATCGAGCAAGCTCGAAATTTTTTCACGGCCATAAATACGGCCATACGGCGCTCCTATGATTTTTCGCAGCCCGTTTTTGCTGCACCATATCTATTGGGGCCGCAAAAAAGGGCCATTAAACCACTGCAACTGTAAAAGCAGCCTAAGTGTCAGAGTACCCCATACTCAGTTCTTCTAGCTGGCCGAGGTGGATTCTCAGGATAGTAGGGGATCCAAACAGCTTTGGGAAGTTAGAGATATGGGTGCTAAGGATGACAGCCAACAGTCCGCTAACATACTGTATGTTTGGAGAATGTACACTCCCATGCTCCACTTTGTGGTCCGTGCAATCATGGTGCAACTCCCCATGATATTGTCAAATCACTACAAATTCAAAAAGAGGAGAACGATTGGTGCCTTGGATTTCTGAATTTTTGAATTTTTAGTCCAGTGACATATCAGGAATGAGAAGTAATGCACTCTCAAAGTCAGGGATCAGAAACCATCATGGGGCAGGATTAGGAACGTGGTACAATCACGGTAGTCAGGAGGGTAGGCAGGGAAACCATGAGTTGGTATGCAATACAGTGGATAATTCCTCCAAAAATTTAGGTCACAAAAAAAAAAAAGGTTCACGTAGAGGGAAAGAGCTCAGATTAAGAGAAAAACAACTTTTATCACTGAGGCCAGAGTGAAAAGCTTCAAGGTGTTGACAATCTGTTTAGTTGGGTGCTCTACGTATGCACAAACTGGCATCCATGCCAGCCCGCCGAGATGGTGTGGGTGGCAGAGACAGCGTTGGATTGTGGTAGGGAAAGTATGTGGCATGATCCTGTGTCACTCAATAACAGACACTGCAGTGGGGCTCCGGTGCCAATGATAACCCCACACACGTGCCAAGGCGTATGGACAATCGGCAGGTATTGTGCATGTGTCCTATTATAGTGCAGGTGCGCGGGGTCATAATATCATCGGCACAAGGCACTTACAATGCGGAAGTGAGCAGCGCCAGATAACCCCATTAAAAAAAAATCCAACGTGGCTTAGTGTTTTTCCTTGAATAACCGCAACAGGAACTGGCTATGGATTGTACAGGACTACAAATACATGGCCGCGTCACGCCTGTCCCTCCGATTGCCGCCCAGCATTATTTAAGTGAGTGGGACTCAGCTGCAATACCAGACATAACCTGAGGACAGGTGTGGCGCTCCTTCTGGAAGAAATTGCCTTCCCAGTGGAGATGATAAATGAACGTGAATCATATCCTCGCTGTGAGAACTGCATCGCATGTCTCACCGGCCGTTTCCACCATTACATCTAATACAATGAAAATTCCAGCCCATACTCGCCGGTGTGCGACTCTGCAAAGGAAACTGTCTGACGGGGAGTTAATAAAAATATATCCTGTCCTTTTCATACGTGAGGGATAAAACAGCGAAAACGTCGCCTTGTGATATGGACGTGACGGCCAACAACAACACATAGGAGAAAATACCGGATCGATGAGCGGTGACTGCGCCCAGAAAGCGTGGAAAAGCCATTGACTATCCGTGGGGCTGCTGCAGAAGATGCCCCAAAAATAACACATCCTGATGGATCGGATGGTTGTTACTTAATATATCCGCTAATCGTCAACCAATCTACAGATTAATAACTCATTCTGCCAAGTCATTCTCATAAATACGGAGCAAAATGGGCCAAGAAAAATATTCCCTATGAACTGATGACTCCAAACCTTCTGCAGGGAGCCATGAATCCATCACCAGGTTACATCAGCCAAAAACGCCTCAAATAGTGTCCGGTGTCGAGTGTAATTCATGGCTCTGAGCGGAGAATAATGAGGGTCACTCATCGCAGATCGTACACGTACAGGGGGCGTTATTCCTCCGGGATGACATTGTAATATTGCCATTATACACCACTAATCAGGATGATGATGGACAAGTAATGCTGCTGATATGAATGATGGAAGTTATCCTGCAAGAGGTACTTTGAATCTCACATTTAAAGTCATTATATATCCAGTCTTCTGCTCTTTGTCTAATATTTCGTTTTCTCTCAACTAATGGCTCGAGATTAGCTGCCATAATGTTTCCCATACACAAGACACCAATCAATGAGAGATTCCTACTCTCCTGTCTCTATGTGTCATGTGTTCAAAAACATCCAATAACGCGCTCCTCTAGTCACTTGACCACTGCTGTCAATAACTGGTTGCAGCGGTGCTGGGACTTCCGAACGGGGCAGACACCTCTTCGCGAGCCACTGGAGACATTCAGAGTGACCTGCGATGAATCTTGGAGGGGAGCTGGAAGCTGAGTGTGCCTCTATTTTTAATCAATCTATGATCCCAAAATTTATGTTATTGTTGGAACAAACCCCTTTAAAAGGCCTTGGGTAATAACATCACGGACTGGTATAAAGAGCCAGCCATAGGACAAGGAAGTAAGATTAGGCCCTGGAGCCGGGACAGGTGAGTAAGAAGAGTCCATCAGAAGAAATTTCTTGAGTAAAGTTGTGACATTAATGTCCTTTCTAGAAATCCAACATCTCTATTCAGGAACGTATGTCTTCCAGTTAATCCAGTATAATTAATTCTCACGAACAGTCCAGAAATTAGATAATTTCTTACGCCAAGTGAAGATCAGTAGCAGAGGCAGGAACAGACTTGTCAGGAGGAGAGAGTTTGTTGAGGATCAGATGACGTAGCAAGGAGACGTGAAAAGCATTGGGAGTATTTAGCGTTGGAGGTAATTACAGACGGAAAGTAACTGGATTGATTTGCTCAATAATCTAGAAAGGAACAATTACGGTAACTTAGGAGCCAGCTTTTTGCATAGAGATATATTTGGTGGAAAGCCATACCTTGTCATCAGGAGAGATGTTGGGAACACGTTGACGATGTCTATCAATAATCTACTTTGATTTAGATGTGGCTGCAGCCGAATTGCATTGCCCATCAGTCCAGATGTCATGAATATCCTAGGAGATGCTGCTAACAGCAGGAAGGAGACTTTTTCATGCAATTGGCAGAGGAAGATACAAGGTTTGATGATGCAGCACGGTGCCTCAGTTACCACTGTTGCTTAGCAGTGATGGGGTCCTGGGTTCTGTTCTTCCTATGTTTTTGTGTGGGTTTCTTCTGGTTTCTCCATTTTCTTCTCACAGTCCAAAACACATATGGATAGGGAATTTAGATTGTCAGACCCAATGGTGAGAGTGATGGTTAGTTCTGTACAGCGGTGCGGAATATACTGACGCTATATAAAGAAAACATAATTAATAAATAATAATATACTGTCACAAGTTGAGATTTCCCAGAAGACTCAGAAACTGAATTATTGCAGATGAATTCGTCCCAAGGAAGTAAATCTGGACAGTTATCCTGATGGGAATTAGAGAAAATATGTAGGTATTGCTCCATATGCTGTACCGATTGAGAATCTAAGATTACCCAGATATTTTTAGATGCTTGAAAAACCCTCTTCAGAATCTAAAAAAAAAACCTGCTGGTATACAGACTGGCACTGGCAGGTACAGACAGTTACGGCAGATATACAGGTGGGCACAGGCAGGTATGGCTGGTATACAGGTGGGCACAGACAGGTATACTGGAACGCTCAATCAAGAACAGGCAGTAATGGGGAAGAACAAGCAGAAACGGGCAGACACTAGAGAGAACTATCAGGTACTGGAAGGAACTAACAAACTGGGGACCTAAGAACTAGCAAGCGTGCATAGAAACTGACTAACCACATTGCTCAGGCACCTCCCATCATGTGGAGGTGCCTTAAATAATAAGTCATTGTTCCTTCCAGGAAAGGAGGGGATCGTGCAGTGAGGCGTGCGCTATATATGTGCTGCAAGACCAAGAAACCAGAAAATTTCTTTGAAGAATATTTGGACCAGCTCTGAAGCAGATGGAATCCAGGTAATGGGACAAAGCGCGACATCTTGGAGAAATGGTCCACCACAACTCACATTATAGTGACTCCTTCTGCTTCAAGTAGATTTCTAACAAAATCCATAGAAATCTCAGTCCACATCTTTTGTGATATAGGAAAAGTCTGAAAAAGTCCAAAAGGTGCTTGACATTAGAATTCGAACTGTGCACACGGAGGACAAGTTGCCACAAATTATTTGATGGCTAGTTTACATTTAGGCCACCAGTGGAAACGGGAAAGGAGTTCTGCAGTTAGTTTAACCAGAGAGTTGAGAAGAACAGGCCAGGTCAAGATGCTCCAAGGAAGTGCTTTTGAGACTAGAGTATGTCATTTAAAGGAAGAATTAGAATAAGAAAAAGAAGCAAGAATACGTTCCGACTCTATTACATGTGAGAGTAAGTTTTTAGAGGCACCATTTCGATCAAAGGACCTGTAGTGACATCAACCCTATATCTGCTGGATAGTTGGTGAGGATGAAATTAAACTGTGAGAAGAATGACCATCAACCTTGACGGGAATGTAGACTACATGTTGAAAGAAGATGCTCCAGATTGTTATGATCTGTATAGATGTCACCTGGAAACTAAACTTCTCCTAGTAGATGTCGTAATACTTCCAGACCTAATTTTAAGTTGTAGAAAATTTCTAGATTCAGAAGATGTTTGTGATAGAACTGCTTGTTGTAACAACCCTGCTGGCATCACTGCATGGCCTCCCATCCCCCACCTGCATTACACTCAAATTCACTTACTCCCTCAGTCAGTTCTGAGCTGCTGAGGTGCCAGGCCCTGTCTTGGTTAAGGTACCGTTACACTAAACGATTTACCAACAATCACGACCAGCGATACGACCTGGCCGTGATCGTTGGTAAGTCGTTGTGTGGTCGCTGGGGAGCTGTCACACAGACAGCTCTCTCCAGCGACCAACGATCAGGGGAACAACTTCGGCATCGTTGAAACTGTCTTCAATGATGCCGAAGTCCCCGGGTAACCATGGTAAATTTCAGGTTACTAAGGGCAGGGCAGTAAAAGTAAAAAAAAACAAAAACAGTACATACTCACATTCCGATGTCTGTCACATCCCCCGGCGTCAGCTTCCCTGCACTGTGTAAGCGCCGGCCGTAAAGCAGAGCGGTGACGTCACCACTGTGCTTTGCTTTACGGCCGGCGCTGACACAGTGCAGGGAAGCTGACGCCGGGGGATGTGACAGACATCGGAATGTGAGTATGTAGTGTTTTTTTTTTTACTTTTACAATGGTAACCAGGGTAAATATCGGGTTACTAAGCGCGGCCCTGCGCTTAGTAACCCGATGTTTACCCTGGTTACAGGTAAACACATCGCTAGATTGGCGTCACACACGCCGATCTAGCGATGACAGCAGGGTGATCAGCGACCAAAAAAAGGTCCTGATCATTCCCCACGACCAACGATCTCCCAGCAGGGGCCTGATCGTTGGTCGCTGTCACACATAAAGATATCGTTAGCAGGATCGTTGCTACGTCGCAAAAAGCGTGACGTTGCAACGATATCGTTAACAAAATTGTTATGTGTGAAGGTACCTTTACTCTCATGTCTGCCACCCAGGGGGGCGTTGTACCCTGGTCTGTGTCCTGTGTAGCCACCCAGTGGGGCTTAGTACCCTGGCCTATTTTTTTGTGTAGCCACCCAGCGGGGCTTCGTACCCTGGCCTATGTCCGCCACCCAGAGGGACATTGTACCCTGGCTTGTGTCCATGTCTCTGTGTCTTGTCTCGTTCCTGACTCTGTCTTAGTCTAGTCCTATTACGGTGTCTGTTTATATCCCTGTCTTGGTTTGCCTTTTCTGCTGTGCATTCTCTGTGTCTTGCTTTGCTCCGCTTTTGGCTCCGCTCTCTGCGACCTTGCTTTGCACTCTGTGGCTTTGCTCTCAGCTCTGCACTCTGTGGCTTTGCTCTCAGCTCTGCACTCTGTGTCTTGCTCTGCACTCTGTGGCTTTGCTCTCAGCTCTGCACTCTGTGTCTTGCTCTGCACTCAGCTCTGCACTCTGTGGCTTAGCTCTAGCTCTGCTCTCAGTAACTTTGCGCTGCACTCTGTGGCTTTGCTCTGCACTCTGACCTTGCTCTGCACTCTGGGGCTTCGCTCTGCAGCTCCGCTCCTTGTGGTTCTACCTGGCTCTGCTCTTTGCGGTTCTACTTCTCCTGCTCTTGGCTCCGCCTCCTGCGTTTCTGCACTTGGCTCTGCATCCAGCTCTTGGCTCCGCCTCCTGCATTTCTGCATTTGGCTCTGCCTCCAGCTCTTGGCTCCGCCTCCTGTGTTTCTGCAATTGGCTCCGCCTTCAGCTCTTGGCTCCGCCTATGTGTCTACACTTGGCTCTGCCTCATGCTTTTGGCTCCGCCTCTGGCATCTCTGTTATTGGCTCTTGCTCCTGTGCTTTCGCTCTGCATCCGCTCTTGCGGTCTTCCTCTACCTTTTCTTAAGTCCTCCTGTCTGAACAGGTTCTTACCTGTTTTACATACCTGTCTGCAGACCGGTCCCTACCGGTTCTTCCAGTGTACCAGCCTTGTCCGCCTGTCCTGCCAGAGAGTCATCCGTACCTGCCTGCCTACCAGAGAGTCAGCCGTGCCCGCCTGCCTGCCAGTGTCTCTGTTGTACCCATCCGCCTGCCTGTGTCCCAGCTGTGCCTGCCTGTCTGCCAGAGTGCCAGCCCTGCCCACCTGCCTGCCAGTGTCTCTGTTGTACCCGTCTGTCTGCCTGTGTCCCAGCCGTGCCCGCCTGTCTGCCAGAGTGCCAGCCGTGCCTGCTTGCCTGTCTATGTACCGTTCCCCGGTGGGATCAGCGGCCACAGCCAGACATTACCCTGGAGTGGCACCTGGTAGCTTCCTATTGCACAAGTCTGACCTCACCATCAGAGGCTCCAGCGAACACCTAGGAAGCTACTTAGTTACGCCCCTTCCAGGGAAGTTTGGTCTGTGGTCCAGTGGGGCCGCACGCCCGCGCCAACCAGTCTGGGCGCAAGCGTGACACTTGTGCCCCAATAGCAGAGGCATCCACTTAATGGAAGCACAGCTTGTCGACATCAGCAAAGTGTAGAACCTGAGCATGGGAAAAAACAAGATTTAAGTTGCTTTAATGTTTGACTAGTAAAATTCTAAGAATTAATACTCTTTCACATAAGGGTGCCTTCTGGGAGAAGCGAAGTCTCCCTAAGCTAGAAGATCGTTGGGTACAGCCGGGACCAGCTGCTTCGAAAGCATCACCAAACCAGGGATTCAAGCTTCAGGAGGCTAATTTGCATATTCCAGGTGCCTTCTGGGAGAAGCGAAGTCTCCCTAAGCTAGAAGATCGTTGGGTACAGCCGGGACCAGCTGCTTCGAAAGCATCACCAAACCAGGGATTCAAGCTTCAGGAGGCTAATTTGCATATTCCAGGTGCCTTCTGGGAGAAGCGAAGTCTCCCTAAGCTAGAAGATCGTTGGGTACAGCCGGGACCAGCTGCTTCGAAAGCATCACCAAACCAGGGATTCAAGCTTCAGGAGGCTAATTTGCATATTCCAGGTGCCTTCTGGGAGAAGCGGTCTCCCTAAGCTAGAAGATCGTTGGGTACAGCCGGGACCAGCTGCTTCGAAAGCATCACCAAACCAGGGATTCAAGCTTCAGGAGGCTAATTTGCATATTCCAGGTGCCTTCTGGGAGAAGCGAAGTCTCCCTAAGCTAGAAGATCGTTGGGTACAGCCGGGACCAGCTGCTTCGAAAGCATCACCAAACCAGGGATTCAAGCTTCAGGAGGCTAATTTGCATATTCCAGGTGCCTTCTGGGAGAAGCGAAGTCTCCCTAAGCTAGAAGATTGTTGGGTACAGCCGGGACCAGCTGCTTCGAAAGCATCACCAAACCAGGGATTCAAGCTTCAGGAGGCTAATTTGCATATTCCAGGTGCCTTCTGGGAGAAGCGAAGTCTCCCTAAGCTAGAAGATCGTTGGGTACAGCCGGGACCAGCTGCTTCGAAAGCATCACCAAACCAGGGATTCAAGCTTCAGGAGGCTAATTTGCATATTCCAGGTGCCTTCTGGGAGAAGCGAAGTCTCCCTAAGCTAGAAGATCGTTGGGTACAGCCGGGACCAGCTGCTTCGAAAGCATCACCAAACCAGGGATTCAAGCTTCAGGAGGCTAATTTGCATATTCCAGGTGCCTTCTGGGAGAAGCGAAGTCTCCCTAAGCTAGAAGATCGTTGGGTACAGCCGGGACCAGCTGCTTCGAAAGCATCACCAAACCAGGGATTCAAGCTTCAGGAGGCTAATTTGCATATTCCAGGTGCCTTCTGGGAGAAGCGAAGTCTCCCTAAGCTAGAAGATCGTTGGGTACAGCCGGGACCAGCTGCTTCGAAAGCATCACCAAACCAGGGATTCAAGCTTCAGGAGGCTAATTTGCATATTCCAGGTGCCTTCTGGGAGAAGCGAAGTCTCCCTAAGCTAGAAGATCGTTGGGTACAGCCGGGACCAGCTGCTTCGAAAGCATCACCAAACCAGGGATTCAAGCTTCAGGAGGCTAATTTGCATATTCCAGGTGCCTTCTGGGAGAAGCGAAGTCTCCCTAAGCTAGAAGATCGTTGGGTACAGCCGGGACCAGCTGCTTCGAAAGCATCACCAAACCAGGGATTCAAGCTTCAGGAGGCTAATTTGCATATTCCAGGTGCCTTCTGGGAGAAGCGAAGTCTCCCTAAGCTAGAAGATCGTTGGGTACAGCCGGGACCAGCTGCTTCGAAAGCATCACCAAACCAGGGATTCAAGCTTCAGGAGGCTAATTTGCATATTCCAGGTGCCTTCTGGGAGAAGCGAAGTCTCCCTAAGCTAGAAGATCGTTGGGTACAGCCGGGACCAGCTGCTTCGAAAGCATCACCAAACCAGGGATTCAAGCTTCAGGAGGCTAATTTGCATATTCCAGGTGCCTTCTGGGAGAAGCGAAGTCTCCCTAAGCTAGAAGATCGTTGGGTACAGCCGGGACCAGCTGCTTCGAAAGCATCACCAAACCAGGGATTCAAGCTTCAGGAGGCTAATTTGCATATTCCAGGTGCCTTCTGGGAGAAGCGAAGTCTCCCTAAGCTAGAAGATCGTTGGGTACAGCCGGGACCAGCTGCTTCGAAAGCATCACCAAACCAGGGATTCAAGCTTCAGGAGGCTAATTTGCATATTCCAGGTGCCTTCTGGGAGAAGCGAAGTCTCCCTAAGCTAGAAGATCGTTGGGTACAGCCGGGACCAGCTGCTTCGAAAGCATCACCAAACCAGGGATTCAAGCTTCAGGAGGCTAATTTGCATATTCCAGGTGCCTTCTGGGAGAAGCGAAGTCTCCCTAAGCTAGAAGATCGTTGGGTACAGCCGGGACCAGCTGCTTCGAAAGCATCACCAAACCAGGGATTCAAGCTTCAGGAGGCTAATTTGCATATTCCAGGTGCCTTCTGGGAGAAGCGAAGTCTCCCTAAGCTAGAAGATCGTTGGGTACAGCCGGGACCAGCTGCTTCGAAAGCATCACCAAACCAGGGATTCAAGCTTCAGGAGGCTAATTTGCATATTCCAGGTGCCTTCTGGGAGAAGCGAAGTCTCCCTAAGCTAGAAGATCGTTGGGTACAGCCGGGACCAGCTGCTTCGAAAGCATCACCAAACCAGGGATTCAAGCTTCAGGAGGCTAATTTGCATATTCCAGGTGCCTTCTGGGAGAAGCGAAGTCTCCCTAAGCTAGAAGATCGTTGGGTACAGCCGGGACCAGCTGCTTCGAAAGCATCACCAAACCAGGGATTCAAGCTTCAGGAGGCTAATTTGCATATTCCAGGTGCCTTCTGGGAGAAGCGAAGTCTCCCTAAGCTAGAAGATCGTTGGGTACAGCCGGGACCAGCTGCTTCGAAAGCATCACCAAACCAGGGATTCAAGCTTCAGGAGGCTAATTTGCATATTCCAGGTGCCTTCTGGGAGAAGCGAAGTCTCCCTAAGCTAGAAGATCGTTGGGTACAGCCGGGACCAGCTGCTTCGAAAGCATCACCAAACCGCGCGCCTTACGGCGCGCAAATTTTTGCCTGTAGGACATTATTGCAAGAGAGCTTGGCTGAGTAGATTACACAAGAAGGAAAACACACAGCAAGTCAGCAGGATCTAGGAGCAACATGGCAGATGTGACAACCTACATGGTGAGCTGCAGCATGTGCTACATGTTCACAGATCGACCAGAAGAAGAATCCAATTTCACCTGTCAGAAGTGTAGACTAGTGGCCCTTTTAGAAGAAAAGGTGCGGGGTCTGGAAGAAAGAATAGCAACTTTGAAACTCATCAAAGAGAATGAAGACTTTCTAGACAGAACAGAAGCATCTCTACTGGTCACAGAAGGTGAAAAAAGTGTCAGAGAACCTCCAAAAGCAGATGAGTGGAAGCATGTGACCAAAAGAAGCAAGAAGACCATGGAGAAATCACCAACCACACAACTGAAGAACCGATATCAAATCTTTGTAGAGGATGAAGATGGCACACCTAAGAATGAAGCAATACCAGCAAGCAAAAAAGAAAAGGGCACACAGCAACAAGTGACAGCAAAAAGTACAGCCAAGAAGCAACGAAGAGTGGTGGTGGTGGGAGACTCACTACTGAGAGGCACAGAAGCAGCCATCTGCAGACCGGACATAACTGCAAGAGAAGTATGCTGCCTTCCAGGTGCGATGATCAAGGATGTGACCGATAGGATACCAAAGCTCTTCAGCTCCAAGGACGTCCACCCATTTCTTCTGATACATGTTGGCACCAATGACACGGCAAGGAAGGACCTACCGACAATCTGCAAGGACTTTGAAGAGTTGGGGAAGAAAGTAAAGGAACTGGATGCACAGGTAGTTTTTTCTTCTATCCTTCCAGTAGACGGGCATGGCACCAGGAGATGGAACAGGATCCTTGATGCAAACAACTGGCTAAGACGATGGTGCAGACAACAAGGATTTGGATTCCTGGACCACGGTGTGAATTATTGGTATGATGGACTCCTCGCCAGAGACGGACTACACCTCAACAAACCTGGGAAACACACATTCGCCAGAAGACTCGCTACACTCATCAGGAGGGCGTTAAACTAGAAGAAGAGGGGACGGGAAGAAAAACATTAGACTCGAAGAAAGACGACCCAGGAAAACATACTCTGAAGGGAGGTAAGAACATTTCTAAAACAATCCACAGTGAGGAGATTGGAACAAAACAAAATCCTCTAAACTGCATGCTCGCAAACGCCAGAAGCCTGACAAACAAGATGGAAGAACTAGAAGCAGAAATATCTACAGGTAACTTTGACATAGTGGGAATAACCGAGACATGGTTAGATGAAAGCTATGACTGGGCAGTTAACTTACAGGGTTACAGTCTGTTTAGAAAGGATCGTAAAAATCGGAGAGGAGGAGGGGTTTGTCTCTATGTAAAGTCTTGTCTAAAGTCCACTTTAAGGGAGGATATTAGCGAAGGGAATGAGGATGTCGAGTCCATATGGGTTGAAATTCATGGAGGGAAAAATGGTAACAAAATTCTCATTGGGGTCTGTTACAAACCCCCAAATATAACAGAAAGCATGGAAAGTCTACTTCTAAAGCAGATAGATGAAGCTGCAACCCATAATGAGGTCCTGGTTATGGGGGACTTTAACTACCCGGATATTAACTGGGAAACAGAAACCTGTGAAACCCATAAAGGCAACAGGTTTCTGCTAATAACCAAGAAAAATTATCTTTCACAATTGGTGCAGAATCCAACCAGAGGAGCAGCACTTTTAGACCTAATACTATCTAATAGACCTGACAGAATAACAAATCTGCAGGTGGTCGGGCATCTAGGAAATAGCGACCACAATATTGTACAGTTTCACCTGTCTTTCACTAGGGGGACTTGTCAGGGAGTCACAAAAACATTGAACTTTAGGAAGGCAAAGTTTGAACAGCTTAGAGATGCCCTTAATCTGGTAGACTGGGACAATATCCTCAGAAATAAGAATACAGATAATAAATGGGAAATGTTTAAGAACATCCTAAATAGGCACTGTAAGCGGTTTATACCTTGTGGGAATAAAAGGACTAGAAATAGGAAAAACCCAATGTGGCTAAACAAAGAAGTAAGACAGGCAATTAACAGTAAAAAGAAAGCATTTGCACTACTAAAGCAGGATGGCACCATTGAAGCTCTAAAAAACTATAGGGAGAAAAATACTTTATCTAAAAAACTAATTAAAGCTGCCAAAAAGGAAACAGAGAAGCACATTGCTAAGGAGAGTAAAACTAATCCCAAACTGTTCTTCAACTATATCAATAGTAAAAGAATAAAAACTGAAAATGTAGGCCCCTTAAAAAATAGTGAGGAAAGAATGGTTGTAGATGACGAGGAAAAAGCTAACATATTAAACACCTTCTTCTCCACGGTATTCACGGTGGAAAATGAAATGCTAGGTGAAATCCCAAGAAACAATGAAAACCCTATATTAAGGGTCACCAATCTAACCCAAGAAGAGGTGCGAAACCGGCTAAATAAGATTAAAATAGATAAATCTCCGGGTCCGGATGGCATACACCCACGAGTACTAAGAGAACTAAGTAATGTAATAGATAAACCATTATTTCTTATTTTTAGTGACTCTATAGCGACAGGGTCTGTTCCGCAGGACTGGCGCATAGCAAATGTGGTGCCAATATTCAAAAAGGGCTCTAAAAGTGAACCTGGAAATTATAGGCCAGTAAGTCTAACCTCTATTGTTGGTAAAATATTTGAAGGGTTTCTGAGGGATGTTATTCTGGATTATCTCAATGAGAATAACTGTTTAACTCCATATCAGCATGGGTTTATGAGAAATCGCTCCTGTCAAACCAATCTAATCAGTTTTTATGAAGAGGTAAGCTATAGGCTGGACCACGGTGAGTCATTGGACGTGGTATATCTCGATTTTTCCAAAGCGTTTGATACCGTGCCGCACAAGAGGTTGGTACACAAAATGAGAATGCTTGGTCTGGGGGAAAATGTGTGTAAATGGGTTAGTAACTGGCTTAGTGATAGAAAGCAGAGGGTGGTTATAAATGGTATAGTCTCTAACTGGGTCGCTGTGACCAGTGGGGTACCGCAGGGGTCAGTATTGGGACCTGTTCTCTTCAACATATTCATTAATGATCTGGTAGAAGGTTTACACAGTAAAATATCGATATTTGCAGATGATACAAAACTATGTAAAGCAGTTAATACAAGAGAAGATAGTATTCTGCTACAGATGGATCTGGATAAGTTGGAAACTTGGGCTGAAAGGTGGCAGATGAGGTTTAACAATGATAAATGTAAGGTTATACACATGGGAAGAGGGAATCAATATCACCATTACACACTGAATGGGAAACCACTGGGTAAATCTGACAGGGAGAAGGACTTGGGGATCCTAGTTAATGATAAACTTACCTGGAGCAGCCAGTGCCAGGCAGCAGCTGCCAAGGCAAACAGGATCATGGGGTGCATTAAAAGAGGTCTGGATACACGTGATGAGAGCATTATACTGCCTCTGTACAAATCCCTAGTTAGACCGCACATGGAGTACTGTGTCCAGTTTTGGGCACCGGTGCTCAGGAAGGATATAATGGAACTAGAGAGAGTACAAAGGAGGGCAACAAAATTAATAAAGGGGATGGGAGAACTACAATACCCAGATAGATTAGCGAAATTAGGATTATTTAGTCTAGAAAAAAGACGAATGAGGGGCGATCTAATAACCATGTATAAGTATATAAGGGGACAATACAAATATCTCGCTGAGGATCTGTTTATACCAAGGAAGGTGACGGGCACAAGGGGGCATTCTTTGCGTCTGGAGGAGAGAAGGTTTTTCCACCAACATAGAAGAGGATTCTTTACTGTTAGGGCAGTGAGAATCTGGAATTGCTTGCCTGAGGAGGTGGTGATGGCGAACTCAGTCGAGGGGTTCAAGAGAGGCCTGGATGTCTTCCTGGAGCAGAACAATATTGTATCATACAATTATTAGGTTCTGTAGAAGGACGTAGATCTGGGGATTTATTATGATGGAATATAGGCTGAACTGGATGGACAAATGTCTTTTTTCGGCCTTACTAACTATGTTACTATGTTACTAAGAGGAGCTACTTCAGATTAGTTTTTAATGAACAGGCTGTAATAATTTGCAAAGCCTAAGAATATTTGGAGGGCTTTAAAGACCAACGGGTTGAGAATAATCCAGAATGGATGAAACTTTCTTTGCATTCATATGCAGACCTCCTGAAGAGATGATGTAACCAATAACAAGCCGTTCATGATTCTCAAAGGGACACTTTTCCAGCGTGGCATAAAGATGATTTTATTATAGCCTTTCAGAACAGATCAGACATAAAGATGGTGTGAGTACAAGTCTCTGTAGAAGATTAGTATGTCATCCGGATAGATTAAGAACTACAGGAGAATAAAGGAATATGTCTTTACCAAAGTGCTGGAACACAATCGTGCAGTATTGCTGAATCTGAAAGACATGACTAGATTTTCAATTATATGACCATCATGAGTGTTGAATGTGGTCTTCAATTCGTCATTCTCTTCGATGCAGATTAATATGCAAATAAAATGTTAAAAAAACAGACCATGTGATTTTCTGGAATTTTTTTTCTCAGTTTGTCTCCCATAGTTGAGGTCTACATATGATGTAAATTACAGACGCCTCTCATCTTTTTAAGTGGTGGAACTTGCACTATTGCTGACTGACTAAATACTTTTTTGCCCCACTGTATATGCTCCACGCAGGTTTAGTTTGGTGAAGATGGCATCACTCTTAAACCTATCACACATTTCAGGGATGAAGGGTAACTGATAAGTCTTTCTGAGTGATTATATTTCGACCCTAAGAGTCTATGTATGCTCCCAAGATACTGGTCTTTCTTCTTTAAGACATACCTGCAACGACCAGAGATGTGGCTTTTTGGTTGAACCCCCTTTCCAGATTCTCTTTTGTGTAAGCAGACATCGCTTCAGTCCCAGGGAGAGATAGAGTATGAAATCTCCTTCTGGGTGGTTCAGTACCTAGAATAAGGGGTATGATACAATCGAACGGCCAATGTGAAGGGGTATGGCACAATCAAACAGCCAATGTGAAGGTAGCATTCCAGTCTTTTGCTTGGAAAAGATGTTTGCAAAGATTTCCCACATTGGACGATCTGGTCAGATGATCAATGAATAACTGGAACATGTCTGGTTAGCCACAGAAGTCCCCAAAGCACAAGTGCATTAGCAAGTTGAAAAACTAAAAAGAAGTGTCCTCAACATGTGGTGCTCCAATCTAAAGAGTCATCTAACATGGGCTTGTCTCTAGTGGAAGATGGAGTAAACCCAAAAGGTTTCCATGTTTGGCCTTGAGTGGATGACATTCCATGCAAGAAAGATCCTGTTCACCAAAATAGAGACAAAGCCCTTCAGTGAGGCGACAGGATCATTTGACTAACGACAATTTCTTCTGCCCAATTTGCACTGGATCCAGTACGGCCTCAATTTGAGATTTTGAAGAAACACTGGTATGTTGGACACGGGAATCTCGAGCTTCTTACCCCTGTTTAAAATGTCCACAACGGTAGCAAGAGAAATAAAGTCATCAATAAAAAATGGCAAATCTCTGACAAGTTCGTACTCAATGTGGTTAGAGAGACTGACGTAGAAAATTGCCAGGAGAAAGTCACTGTTCCAAGCCAATTTAGATAACAAGGTTCACAACTGGATAACAGCATCCCACAGAGTCAGTCCATGTCTGACCTGGATTATAGACTCTGTGTCTGAATGGATACAAATGCTTTGTCAAACATTTAACAGAGACGATGTAGAAATACTTGGCATTCATATAGATATTCAAGAACTTATTTATTGAGTGAAGAAATTCCAGATACTTAAGACGTTTTGGTCAATACCTGACCTTCATCAGTCATCTGATGAAGTGCAGGGGTTAATCTGCTCATTTGAGAGCTCCTGGAGCGTGAAAGTTCTCAGCTGTGCACTGTTATCCACTCCCATCTCCTATATAATCTGGGCCCTGGCTAGCACTCATTGTCAGAGTTAGCTTATGCTGCATGGCTGGAGGTTGTAGTTGGTTATTATTGGAGAAGGCGTTTGGTGGTTTAATCTGAGTCTGTTGCTAGGTTTTGAGTGTGTGATAATTCCCTTTCTTCTCCTACTTTGGTTTATCCCATCCTCCACTCCGCGATGCATTCCTCTGTTATATGTGTGAGTCAGGGCCATAACTACAACTGGGGCATCCGGGGCACTGCCCTGGAGCCCCAACCACCCAAGGGGCCCCAAACTGATGGTAAAAAATTAATTTTTTATATTTTCCAAACATATTCACTGAATATTTAACTTCTAAAGCTTGAATCATAAGCAAAATCTATTAAAAGTCTTGCGGAACGTGGTGAAGCCTGTGTGTTGTATACAACAATGCTTAGCAGGCTTCACCACGTTCCGCACAACCTCTAGTGATTGAAATGTTGAGGGGCCCCACTATGAAGTTTTGCCCTGGGGCCCCGAAGTTTATAGTTACGGCACTGGTGTGAGTATATTTGTAAGTTTGGTATTTTTCATTACCTATTGCCTTGTAAGTCTGGTTGGTGTACACTACTACTCCCGTCTTCTCTGTGAGGGGGAAGGGTACAGACTGCAGCGGATTCAGGAGCTAAGGCAAGGTATGTGGCCCCGACGTCTTCATCATCAGAAGTAATCCGGAGAGCAGGGCTAGTTAGGGCGCCCCAAGCGTTAGGGACAGGGAAGGAGTACTTGGTCCGGGACAGCTGACAACAGAGTCATGACACATATGCAACTTTCAATACATCAGATCTCCATGAAAACAGGCAAAAGTAAGCAAATGTGGAGATGTTCCCCAAGCAGAATGCCCTAGTGACTGTGGCAGGTGTTGAGGAGCCATATGTGAAAAAGCAGTTGTTTTAGGTAGCTGGAAGAATGTTTCTTATTTTGTTTTAGATAGTGCCTCAATATGACCCAAGAGTTCACGAACAGCATGGACATCCACCCAGGTTGCCTCATACCAAGTTGCATAACCAGTCCGGATAAGTCCTCCGTGTCAAACCATAAGAGTGTTAATGCCGCTGCACCTTTGAAGTCCATGGCCTGACTATTCTGTTAAAGGCTCAACTGGTGAGGTGGATTTTCTGATGTAAGCCAAAGTGAACAGCATGGATAGTATATGCAATAGTGGAGTGGAGCTGGTCTTGATAGATGGGTAACCCATGACCAGTAAAGGAGGATATGAAGAATAGAAGACAAATGGAGCAGGGAGCATAAGAAGATGCAGAGCCAGGTATAGACTATAGATATAATTGAAAATATATGAAATCCATAACTTACAGCAGACTTAATAGTATAAATGTATGCATTTAGCAATGTATAGCAAGGAAATGGTCAACCAGTGAACAGCCATGAAGTATTTGCAAACTTGCTTGTAGAGATATAGTTCTCCCATAAATAGCAGAAATGTATTGGCAAACTGGTAACTGTTATGTGTTACCTTGATAGCACAGACTAAAGTCTGAACAGCGCCCAGAACGCTTGAAAGAAGTTGGTAATCTGGAATCTTCATTGCACAATGATAGGTGTAATTTACGAGTAGATAAATTGGATTGACTGTGAAAACAGCACTGGTAGTAGAAGTCAGGAGTAAAGGTACCTTCACACATAACGATATCGTTAACGATATCGTTGCAACTTCACGCTTTTTTGTGACGTAGCAACGATCTCGCTAACGATCTCCTTATGTGTGACAGCGACCAACGATCAGGCCCCTGCTGGGAGATCGTTGGTCGTGGGGAATGATCAGGACCTTTTTTTGGTCGCTGATCACCCGCTGTCATCGCTGGATCGGCGTGTGTGACGCCGATCCAGCGATGTGTTCACTTGTAACCAGGGTAAATATCGGGTTACTAAGCTCAGGGCCGCTTAGTAACCCGATATTTACCCTGGTTACCATTGTAAAAGTTAAAAAAAAAAAAACAGTACATACTCACATTCCGATGTCTGTCACGTCCCCCGCCGTCAGCTTCCCTGCACTGACTGTCAGCGCCGCCGGCCGTAAAGCAGAGCACAGCGGTGACATCACCGCTGTGCTCTGCTTTACGGCTGGCACTGACACAGTCAGTGCGGGAAGCTGACGGCGGGGGACGTGACAGACATCGGAATGTGAGTATGTAGTGTTTTTTTTTTTTTACTTTTACAATGGTAACCAGGATAAATATCGGGTTAGTAAGCGCGGCCCTGCACTTAGTAACTCGATGTTTACCCTGGTTACCCGGGGACTTCGGCATCGTTGAAGACAGTTTCAACGATGCCGAAGTCTTTCCCCGGATCGTTGGTCGCTGGAGAGAGCTGTCTGTGTGACAGCTCCCCAGCGACCACACAACGACTTACCAACGATCACGGCCAGGTCGTATTGCTGGTCGTGATCGTTGATAAGTCGTTTAGTGTAACGGTACCATAACAGAGGAGATAGAACCTGGCTGGAGCTGAGCTAAGTCAAAGGCAAAGTAAATTCCTAACAAACAAATAAAAGCTAAGAACAATGCTTTCTAATTATTCAGACACACATGGGTGACTGAGCTTGCCCTAAAAATCCTTAGGTGATGACACAAATGATGGTTACTGGGATACTACAGTATTATGGCACAGACTAGAACAGATAAAGTCAACCATAGGGGAAGGAAGCAAAACCCGGTGCCGGAGTCAGGACGGGTAGGTAACATTAGTAAGCAGCAGCATGGAGAACATTATATAGTAGTACAGCCTTGTAGCTACGAATCCAGCTCTTTGGTAAGATCACACTTCAAGACAGCAGCAGCTGTCTACAGCCATTTGGTAAATTCAAAAAAGTTCATTTTTTTCTCATTAATGTACACTCTGCACCCCATCTTGACTGAAAACCCCCCAGAAAGGTAGAAATATTTGCAAATTTATTAAAAAAGAAAAACTGAAATATCCCATGGTCATAAGTAGAGTTGAGCGACCTTGACCTTTTTAGAGTCGAGCCGAGTTTCGCGAAACCCGACTATCTCAAAAGTCGGGTCGAGTGAAATCGGCCGATTATGACGTAAAGTCGGGATCGACCGAAACACGAAACCCAATGCAAGTCAATGGGGCAGCATAGTCGGCAGTGAGTGGGGGCCAGGAAAACACCTAGAGTGCCCATTTTAATGTCAAAACCATCCATTCTTCTTAATGAAGCTTGTCAAGCGTAATTTACCTTATAATAATTGGAAGGCATTTGAAATTGGGGGTCATTTGGCTAAAGTTGTGTGGGGTAGGGCTGGTTCAAGTAATTAGTGGGCCCAGGAAATCTGGACCACGTCACGGCAGTGGAGCAGGGAGAGGTAAGTATTTCAACTTTGCAAGTGCTGTGATCCTGAGCAAGCAGGGGGGGCCCACTTGTTGGCATTGGCACTGGCACAGGGCCCCTCAAAGTACAGCGGTGTGTTTGCACGGCGGGGGCGCCTCCCACCGGCAGCAACACTTTTGCGTACTATGAGAGGCCCTGTGCCAGTGACGTCGCCAACTAGTATTCCTCCCCCCACCTGATGAAGGAACCTGCACTTTCATCTGCACCTTCCTCTTTGTCCCCGTGTAAGGTGGTATGGTATGCGGGAAGAGCAACCTGACTTTCAGCAGGGTCACAATGTTGTTGTGTAGCATGCACGGGGAATGTTGCGTTATGGGTCAATGTACCTGCAGACTCATCTATCACTGGCTGGGCAATGGGCACGATGAAGTGGAAACACAGATATAGGCCCAAAGAATAAAGTGGGCTAAATGCAGTTCAAAATTGGTAACACAGGAATAACCAGGGGGCATTGCAGTGGAGGACAACTGGAATGAGAGGCTGACACAGAGAGTAGGGCCAAATCAGTAAGTAGTCGAAATGCAGTTCAAAATTGGCAACCGTGGTAAACAGGCGGCACAGCTTTGTTCAGTGGAGGAGAACAGCAAGGAGTGGCAGACACCGATAGTAGGCCCCAACCCAACTAGTAGGCCAAATGCAGTCTAACATTAACAACTACTTAACGAGAGCCTGAAAATGGAATTTCAGGACAGGAAACCAGGAGAACAGCAAGGAGTGGCAGACACCGATAGTAGGCCCCAAACCAACTAGTACGCCAAATGCAGTTGTTCCATTTAACCACAATTTAATGAGAGCCTGAAGATAGAAGCTCAGGAAAGGCAACCTGGGGAACACCTTGGAGTGTAACACACCATCTCTCTCCACCCCATACCCATTTTGTAGGCCTAATGCAGTGTACTTTTCTACAACTACTAAACGAGAGTCGGAAGACCGAAGCAATGGCAAGGAAACCTGGGGAACACCTTGGAGTGTAACACACCATCTCTCTCCACCCCATACCCAATTTGTAGGCCTAATGCAGTGTAGTTTCCAAGAACTACTAAACGAGAGCCGGAAGATCGAAGCTCAGGAAAGGCAACCTGGGGAACACCTTGGAGTGTAACACACCCTCTCTCTACACCCCATACCCAATTTGAAGGCCTAATGCAGTGTAGTTTCCAAGAACTACTAAACGAGAGCCGGAAGATCGAAGCTCAGGAAAGGCAACCTGGGGAACACCTTGGAGTGTAACACACCCTCTCGCTACACCCCATACCCAATTTGAAGGCCTAATGCAGCGTAGTTTCCAACAACTACAACTACTAAACGAGAGCCGGAAGATCGAAGCTCAGGAAAGGCAACCTGGGGAACACCTTGGAGTGTAACAAACCCTCTCTCTACACCCCATACCCAATTTGTAGGCCTAATGCAGCGTAGTTTCCGACAACTACTAAACGAGAGCATGAAGATCGAAGCTCAGGAAAGGCAACCTGGGGAACACCTTGGAGTGTAACACACCCTCTCTCTACACCCCATACCCAATTTGAAGGCCTAATGCAGTGTAGTTTCCAAGAACTACTAAACGAGAGCCGGAAGATCGAAGCTCAGGAAAGGCAACCTGGGGAACACCTTGGAGTGGAACACACCATCTCTCTACACCCCATACCCAATTTGTAGGCCTAATGCAGTGTACTTTTCTACAACTACTAAACGAGAGTCGGAAGACCGAAGCAATGGCAAGGAAACCTGGGGAACACCTTGGAGTGTAACACACCATCTCTCTCCACCCCATACCCAATTTGTAGGCCTAATGCAGTGTAGTTTCCAAGAACTACTAAACGAGAGCCGGAAGATCGAAGCTCAGGAAAGGCAACCTGGGGAACACCTTGGAGTGTAACACACCCTCTCTCTACACCCCATACCCAATTTGAAGGCCTAATGCAGTGTAGTTTCCAAGAACTACTAAACGAGAGCCGGAAGATCGAAGCTCAGGAAAGGCAACCTGGGGAACACCTTGGAGTGTAACACACCCTCTCGCTACACCCCATACCCAATTTGAAGGCCTAATGCAGCGTAGTTTCCAACAACTACTAAACGAGAGCCGGAAGATCGAAGCTCAGGAAAGGCAACCTGGGGAACACCTTGGAGTGTAACAAACCCTCTCTCTACACCCCATACCCAATTTGTAGGCCTAATGCAGCGTAGTTTCCGACAACTACTAAACGAGAGCATGAAGATCGAAGCTCAGGAAAGGCAACCTGGGGAACACCTTGGAGTGTAACACACCCTCTCTCTACACCCCATACCCAATTTGAAGGCCTAATGCAGTGTAGTTTCCAAGAACTACTAAACGAGAGCCGGAAGATCGAAGCTCAGGAAAGGCAACCTGGGGAACACCTTGGAGTGGAACACACCATCTCTCTACACCCCATACCCAATTTGTAGGCCTAATGCAGTGTACTTTTCTACAACTACTAAACGAGAGTCGGAAGACCGAAGCAATGGCAAGGAAACCTGGGGAACACCTTGGAGTGTAACACACCATCTCTCTCCACCCCATACCCAATTTGTAGGCCTAATGCAGTGTAGTTTCCAAGAACTACTAAACGAGAGCCGGAAGATCGAAGCTCAGGAAAGGCAACCTGGGGAACACCTTGGAGTGTAACACACCCTCTCTCTACACCCCATACCCAATTTGAAGGCCTAATGCAGTGTAGTTTCCAAGAACTACTAAACGAGAGCCGGAAGATCGAAGCTCAGGAAAGGCAACCTGGGGAACACCTTGGAGTGTAACACACCCTCTCGCTACACCCCATACCCAATTTGAAGGCCTAATGCAGCGTAGTTTCCAACAACTACTAAACGAGAGCCAGAAGATCGAAGCTCAGGAAAGGCAACCTGGGGAACACCTTGGAGTGTAACAAACCCTCTCTCTACACCCCATACCCAATTTGTAGGCCTAATGCAGCGTAGTTTCCGACAACTACTAAACGAGAGCATGAAGATCGAAGCTCAGGAAAGGCAACCTGGGGAACACCTTGGAGTGTAACACACCCTCTCTCTACACCCCATACCCAATTTGAAGGCCTAATGCAGTGTAGTTTCCAAGAACTACTAAACGAGAGCCGGAAGATCGAAGCTCAGGAAAGGCAACCTGGGGAACACCTTGGAGTGGAACACACCATCTCTCTACACCCCATACCCAATTTGTAGGCCTAATGCAGTGTACTTTTCTACAAGTACTAAACGAGAGTCGGAAGACCGAAGCAATGGAAAGGAAACCTGGGGAACACCTTGGAGTGTAACACACCATCTCTCTCCACCCCATACCCAATTTGTAGGCCTAATGCAGTGTAGTTTCCAAGAACTACTAAACGAGAGCCGGAAGATCGAAGCTCAGGAAAGGCAACCTGGGGAACACCTTGGAGTGTAACACACCCTCTCTCTACACCCCATACCCAATTTGAAGGCCTAATGCAGTGTAGTTTCCAAGAACTACTAAACGAGAGCCGGAAGATCGAAGCTCAGGAAAGGCAACCTGGGGAACACCTTGGAGTGTAACACACCCTCTCGCTACACCCCATACCCAATTTGAAGGCCTAATGCAGCGTAGTTTCCAACAACTACTAAACGAGAGCCGGAAGATCGAAGCTCAGGAAAGGCAACCTGGGGAACACCTTGGAGTGTAACACAACGTCTCTCTACACCACGGAAGGGCTGATTCTTAGGAAGGAAGGCTGTTGGAAATAAGCATTGCGCGTCCGAGGGTGATTATATTCTTATTAGGTATATACTCACCCTCGGACGCGCCCTGCTTCTTTATTTGGAATGAATATTTATTTGCAATGTGGTGTTGACTTTCTCTATTATTTTGGTAATTAATGATTTTATTATTTTCATTGTTTTGCATCTTCTCGGCAATAATATAAAGAAGACGCGACAGGACAACACTCGGTGGATGCCATATGTGTGTTTTCAATTTAAAAAACCTTTCAGTTAACTACTTGCAGGAGAAAGTAATTGTAGCTGGTGGCCATTTTTAGTACTGTACCAGATTTTAGTTGTGTGTTTGTTTTTAATGTTAAAATGTCTGCATTTGATATCTCACCAGTATTTTCTTTTTTATAAGCAAAATACTTTTTTTTTTATTTTATGATGTTGGTTCAAGGGGTACACGGGCAGCAGTAGACAGGTCAGTGGAGGCCTAGTGGAAGGAGGGACCGCAGACAGGCTTCGAAGCCCTAACATAATAAATTGGGCTGCCTGTAGGCAATTTAAAATTGGTTCCAGGGGAACACGGGCAGCAGTAGACAGGTCAGTGGAGGCCTAGAGGAAGGAGGGACCGCAGATGCGCCAATGTTTCCCCCATACCCAATTTGTAGGCCTAATGCAGTGTAGTTTCCAACAACTACTAAACGAGAGCCGGAATATCGAAGCTCAGGAAAGGCAACCTGGGGAACACCTTGGAGTGTAACACACCCTCTCTCTACACCCCATACCCAATTTGAAGGCCTAATGCAGTGTAGTTTCCAAGAACTACTAAACGAGAGCCGGAAGATCGAAGCTCAGGAAAGGCAACCTGGGGAACACCTTGGAGTGTAACACACCCTCTCTCTACACCCCATACCCAATTTGAAGGCCTAATGCAGCGTAGTTTCCAACAACTACTAAACGAGAGCCGGAAGATCGAAGCTCAGGAAAGGCAACCTGGGGAACACCTTGGAGTGTAACACAACGTCTCTCTACACCACGGAAGGGCTGATTCTTAGGAAGGAAGGCTGTTGGAAATAAGCATTGCGCGTCCGAGGGTGATTATATTCTTATTAGGTATATACTCACCCTCGGACGCGCCCTGCTTCTTTATTTGGAATGAATGTTTATTTGCAATGTGGTGTTGACTTTCTCTATTATTTTGGTAATTAATGATTTTATTATTTTCATTGTTTTGCATCTTCTCGGCAATAATATAAAGAAGACGCGACAGGACAACACTCGGTGGATGCCATATGTGTGTTTTCAATTTAAAAAAACTTTCAGTTAACTACTTGCAGGAGAAAGTAATTGTAGCTGGTGGCCATTTTTAGTACTGTACCAGATTTTAGTTGTGTGTTTGTTTTTAATGTTAAAATGTCTGCATTTGATATCTCTCCAGTATTTTCATTTTTGTAAGCAAAATACTTATTTTTATATTTTCTGATGTTGGTTCCAGGGGTACACGGGCAGCAGTGCCCTGGTCAGTGTAGTAGTAGTTGAAAGAATGGACCGCAGACAGGCATCGAAGGCCTAAAAAAAAAAAATTGGGCTGGCTGTAGGCAATTTTAAATTGGTTCCAGGGGTACACGGGCAGCAGTGGTGTGGTCAGTGGAGGCCTAGTGGAAGGAGTGACCGCAGACAGGCATCGACGGCCTAAAATAATAACACATGGCTGTAGGCAATTTTAAATTGGTTCCAGGGGTACACGGGCAGCAGTGACCTGGTCAGTGTAGTAGTAGTTGAAAGAATTGACCGCAGACAGGCATCGAAGGCCTAAAATAAAAAAATTGGGCTGGCTGTAGGCAATTTTAAATTGGTTCCAGGGGTACACGGGCAGCAGTGGTGTGGTCAGTGGAGGCCTAGTGGAAGGAGTGACCGCAGACAGGCATCGAAGGCCTAAAATAATAACACATGGCTGTAGGCAATTTTAAATTGGTTCCAGGGGTACACGGGCAGCAGTGACCTGGTCAGTGTAGTAGTAGTTGAAAGAATGGACCGCAGACAGGCATCGAAGGCCTAAAATAAAAAAATTGGGCTGGCTGTAGGCAATTTTAAATTGGTTCCAGGGGTACACGGGCAGCAGTGGTGTGGTCAGTGGAGGCCTAGTGGAAGGAGTGACCGCAGACAGGCATCGAAGGCCTAAAATAATAACACATGGCTGTAGGCAATTTTAAATTGGTTCCAGGGGTACACGGGCAGCAGTGACCTGGTCAGTGTAGTAGTAGTTGAAAGAATGGACCGCAGACAGGCATCGAAGGCCTAAAATAAAAAAATTGGGCTGGCTGTAGGCAATTTTAAATTGGTTCCAGGGGTACACGGGCAGCAGTGGTGTGGTCAGTGGAGGCCTAGTGGAAGGAGTGACCGCAGACAGGCATCGAAGGCCTAAAATAATAACACATGGCTGTAGGCAATTTTAAATTGGTTCCAGGGGTACACGGGCAGCAGTGGTGTGGTCAGTGGAGGCCTAGTGGAAGGAGTGACCGCAGACAGGCATCGAAGGCCTAAAATAATAACACATGGCTGTAGGCAATTTTAAATTGGTTCCAGGGGTACACGGGCAGCAGTGACCTGGTCAGTGTAGTAGTAGTTGAAAGAATGGACCGCAGACAGGCATCGAAGGCCTAAAATAAAAAAATTGGGCTGGCTGTAGGCAATTTTAAATTGGTTCCAGGGGTACACGGACAGCAGTGGTGTGGTCAGTGGAGGCCTAGTGGAAGGAGTGACCGCAGACAGGCATCGAAGGCCTAAAATAATAACACATGGCTGTAGGCAATTTTAAATTGGTTCCAGGGGTACACGGGCAGCAGTGGTGTGGTCAGTGGAGGCCTAGTGAAAGGAGTGACCGCAGACAGGCATCGAAGGCCTAAAATAATAACACATGGCTGTAGGCAATTTTAAATTGGTTCCAGGGGTACACGGACAGCAGTGGTGTGGTCAGTGGAGGCCTAGTGGAAGGAGTGACCGCAGACAGGCATCGAAGGCCTAAAATAATAACACATGGCTGTAGGCAATTTTAAATTGGTTCCAGGGGTACACGGGCAGCAGTGCCCTGGTCAGTGTAGTAGTAGTTGAAAGAATGGACCGCAGACAGGCATCGAAGGCCTAAAATAATAACACATGGCTGTAGGCAATTTTAAATTGGTTCCAGGGGTACACGGGCAGCAGTGGTGTGGTCAGTGGAGGCCTAGTGGAAGGAGTGACCGCAGACAGGCATCGAAGGCCTAAAATAATAACACATGGCTGTAGGCAATTTTAAATTGGTTCCAGGGGTACACGGGCAGCAGTGACCTGGTCAGTGTAGTAGTAGTTGAAAGAATGGACCGCAGACAGGCATCGAAGGCCTAAAATAATAACACATGGCTGTAGGCAATTTTAAATTGGTTCCAGGGGTACACGGGCAGCAGTGGTGTGGTCAGTGGAGGCCTAGTGGAAGGAGTGACCGCAGACAGGCATCGAAGGCCTAAAATAATAACACATGGCTGTAGGCAATTTTAAATTGGTTCCAGGGGTACACGGGCAGCAGTGCCCTGGTCAGTGTAGTAGTAGTTGAAAGAATGGACCGCAGACAGGCATCGAAGGCCTAAAATAATAACACATGGCTGTAGGCAATTTTAAATTGGTTCCAGGGGTACACGGGCAGCAGTGGTGTGGTCAGTGGAGGCCTAGTGGAAGGAGTGACCGCAGACAGGCATCGAAGGCCTAAAATAATAACACATGGCTGTAGGCAATTTTAAATTGGTTCCAGGGGTACACGCGCAGCAGTGGTGTGGTCAGTGGAGGCCTAGTGGAAGGAGTGACCGCAGACAGGCATCGAAGGCCTAAAATAATAACACATGGCTGTAGGCAATTTTAAATTGGTTCCAGGGGTACACGGACAGCAGTGGTGTGGTCAGTGGAGGCCTAGTGGAAGGAGTGACCGCAGACAGGCATCGAAGGCCTAAAATAATAACACATGGCTGTAGGCAATTTTAAATTGGTTCCAGGGGTACACGGGCAGCAGTGGTGTGGTCAGTGGAGGCCTAGTGGAAGGAGTGACCGCAGACAGGCATCGAAGGCCTAAAATAATAACACATGGCTGTAGGCAATTTTAAATTGGTTCCAGGGGTACACGGGCAGCAGTGGTGTGGTCAGTGGAGGCCTAGTGGAAGGAGTGACCACAGACAGGCATCGAAGGCCTAACATAACAAAAATGTCAATACAATGGTATTGTCAGTGGCAGGCATTGAAGGATGTCAGCGCATAGACTAAACATTGGTGGAGCTGTGAGATAATTTTGCAAGTGGTAGAGCACTGTTTGAGCTGGGGTGGGGGGAAACTGTCTTGTGGCCGGCGGTACAGGCCCAGGGCCCCTCATATTACAACGGTGTGTCTGACGTTGGGTGCGCACCACCACCGCCAGAGACACTTTATTGTACTAGGAGGGACCCAGTGGCAGTGCCGTCGACCAAAAGCGGGCTCACCCACCTCTTCAGACAAACTGCACTCTCACGGGTGCTGTCGCCAAGTGTCGATACCACGGCCCCGTGTGGGGAGTTTGGCCATTTAGTGAGGTGTAAACATGTCGTATGCTGGACAATCAGGTGCTGAAAATTACGAGATTGGAAAAGGCATTCAGAATAGTCCACAGGCAAGACCTTTTCATAGGAAAGCTAGGTGTCAGCTGGGCAAGGTGGGGCAAAAGATTTCGAAATCCAGTTGTGGTTCATTTTAATGAAGGTTAGATCATCTACATTTTGGGTAGCCAGACGAGTCCTTTTTTCTGTTAGTATTGAACCTGCAGCACTGAATACTCTTTCTGATAGGACACTAGCTGCCGGGCAAGCAAGCTCCTGCAATACATATTCTGCCAATTCTGGCCAGGTGTCTAATTTTGATGCCCAGTAATCAAATGGGAATGACGGTTGAGGGAGAACATCGATAAGGGATGAAAAATAGTTTGTAACCATACTGGACAAATGTTGTCTCCTGTCACTTTGAATTGATGCTGCAGTACCTGTCCTGTCTGCAGTCATAGCAAAATCACTCCACAACCTGGTCAGAAAACCCCTCTGGCCAACGCCACTTCTGATTTCTGCCCCTCTAACTCCTCTGGTCTGCTGGCCCCTGCAGCTCGTGTGAGAACGATCACGGGCGCTGTGTGCAGGGAATGCCAGAAGCAAACGGTCAACAAGAGTTGATTGTTTGGTTGCTAATATTAGTTCCAAGTTCTCATGTGGCATTATATTTTGCAATTTGCCTTTATAGCGAGGATCAAGGAGGCAGGCCAACCAGTAATCGTCATCATTCATCATTTTAGTTATGCGTGTGTCCCTTTTGAGGATACGTAAGGCATAATCCGCCATGTGGGCCAAAGTTCCAGTTCTCAAATCTGCAGTTGTGCTTGGTTGAGGGGCAGTTTCAGGCAAATCCACGTCACTTGTGTCCCTCAAAAAACCAGAACCCGGCCTTGCCGCGCCACCAATTTCCAGTGGCCCCGGAAAAGCTTCCTCATTAAAAATATTATCATCCCCATCATCCTCCTCGTCCTCCTCCTCCTCTTCGCCCGCTACCTCGTCCTGTACACTGCCCTGGCCAGACAATGACTGACTGTCATCAAGGCTTTCCTCTTCCTCAGCTGCAGACGCCTGATCCTTTATGTGCGTCAAACTTTGCATCAGCAGACGCATTAGGGGGATGCTCATGCTTATTATGGCGTTGTCTGCACTAACCAGCCGTGTGCATTCCTCAAAACACTGAAGGACTTGACACATGTCTTGAATCTTCGACCACTGCACACCTGACAACTCCATGTCTGCCATCCTACTGCCTGCCCGTGTATGTGTATCCTCCCACAAAAACATAACAGCCCGCCTCTGTTCACACAGTCTCTGAAGCATGTGCAGTGTTGAGTTCCACCTTGTTGCAACGTCTATGATTAGGCGATGCTGGGGAAGGTTCAAAGAACGCTGATAGGTCTGCATACGGCTGGAGTGTACGGGCGAACGGCGGATATGTGAGCAAAGTCCACGCACTTTGAGGAGCAGGTCGGATAACCCCGGATAACTTTTCAGGAAGCACTGCACCACCAGGTTTAAGGTGTGAGCCAGGCAAGGAATGTGTTTCAGTTGGGAAAGGGAGATGGCAGCCATGAAATTCCTTCCGTTATCACTCACTACCTTGCCTGCCTCAAGATCTACAGTGCCCAGCCACGACTGCGTTTCTTTCTGCAAGAACTCGGACAGAACTTCCGCGGTGTGTCTGTTGTCGCCCAAACACTTCATAGCCAATACAGCCTGCTGACGTTTGCCAGTAGCTGCCCCATAATGGGAGACCTGGTGTGCAACAGTGGCAGCTGCGGATGGAGTGGTTGTGCGACTGCGGTCTGTGGACGAGCTCTCGCTTCTGCAGGAGGACGAAGAGGAGGAGGAGGGGGTGCGAACGGCTACAGCCAATTGTTTCCTAGACCGTGGGCTAGGCAGAACTGTCCCAAACTTGCTGTCCCCTGTGGACCCTGCATCCACCACATTTAACCAGTGTGCCGTGATGGACACGTAACGTCCCTGGCCATGCCTACTGGTCCATGCATCTGTTGTCAGGTGCACCTTTGTGCTCACAGATTGCCTGAGTGCATGGACGATGCGCTCTTTAACATGCTGGTGGAGGGCTGGGATGGCTTTTCTGGAAAAAAAGTGTCGACTGGGTAGCTCGTAGCGTGGTACAGCGTAGTCCATCAGGGCTTTGAAAGCTTCGCTTTCAACTAACCGGTAGGGCATCATCTCTAACGAGATTAGTCTAGCTATGTGTGCGTTCAAACCCTGTGTACGCGGATGCGAGGCTAAGTACTTCCTTTTTCTAACCATAGTCTCATGTAGGGTGAGCTGGACTGGAGAGCTGGAGATCGTGGAACTAGCGGGGGTGCCGGTGGACATGGCAGACTGAGAGACGGTGGGAGATGGTATTGTTGCCACCGGTGCCCTAGATGCAGTGTTTCCTACTACGAAACTGGTGATTCCCTGACCCTGACGGCTTTGGCCTGGCAAAGAAACCTGCACAGATACTGCAGGTGGTGCGGAAAATGGTGGCCCTACACTGCCGGAAGGGATGTTGCGTTGCTGACTAGCTTCATTGGCCGAGGGTGCTACAACCTTAAGGGACGTTTGGTAGTTAGTCCAGGCTTGCAAATGCATGGTGGTTAAATGTCTATGCATGCAACTTGTATTGAGACTTTTCAGATTCTGTCCTCTGCTTAAGGTAGTTGAACATTTTTGACAGATGACTTTGCGCTGATCAATTGGATGTTGTTTAAAAAAATGCCAGACTGCACTCTTTCTAGCATCGGATACCTTTTCAGGCATTGCAGACTGAGCTTTAACCGGATGGCCACGCTGTCCTCCAACAGGTTTTAGCTTTGCCACGCGTTTTGGGCAAGATACGGGCCCGGCAGATGGAACCTGTTGCGATGTTGATGCCTGCTGCGGCCCCTCCTCCTCCGCTTCAGAACTGCTGCCGCCTGCACCCTGTTCCCCCAATGGCTGCCAATCGGGGTCAAGAACTGGGTCATCTATTACCTCTTCTTGTAGCTCGTGTGCAACTTCGTCTGTGTCACCGTGGCGGTCGGTGGTATAGCGTTCGTGATGGGGCAACATAGTCTCATCAGGGTCTGATTCTTGATCAGCACCCTGCGATCGCAATGTTGTGGTCTGAGTCAAAGGACCAGGATAGTAGTCTGGCTGTGGCTGTGCATCAGTGCACTCCATGTCAGATTCAACTTGTAATGGGCATGGACTGTTAACTGCTTCACTTTCTAAGCCAGGGACGGTATGTGTAAAGAGCTCCATGGAGTAACCCGTTGTGTCGCCTGCTGCATTCTTCTCTGTTGTTGTTTTTGCTGAAGAGGACAAGGAAGCGACTTGTCCCTGACCGTGAACATCCACTAACGACGCGCTGCTTTGACATTTACCAGTTTCACGAGAGGAGGCAAAAGAGCTAGAGGCTGAGTCAGCAAGGTAAGCCAAAACTTGCTCTTGCTGCTCCGGCTTTAAAAGCGGTTTTCCTACTCCCAGAAAAGGGAGCGTTCGAGGCCTTGTGTAGCCAGACGACGAACCTGGCTCCACAGCTCCAGACTTAGGTGCAATATTTTTTTTCCCACGACCAGCTTATGCTCCACCACTACCACTACCCTCATTACCAGCTGACAATGAACGCCCCCGGCCACGACCTCTTCCAACAGACTTCCTCATTGTTTTAAAAACGTTACCAAACGAACGGTATTTGTTGCTGTCACACAACTTACACGGTGAGCTATAACTTCAGTATGATTTAGCTACCCCTTTACAGGTGGGTGAGACCGCAACGAAAATCAGCCACAATGTTACACACTCTGTTGTTGTTGGCAACAAATGAGATGGCACACACGCAGGACTGTCACTGAAGCACAAATGTAAATATTTATCTCCCACTGATTTGTGTTTGTTTTTTTTAAAAGGGAGACTTCAGAAAAAAAAAAAATTAAAAAAAAAATATTTTTTACAGAAGAATTTATAAAACAAATAAAATTAAATGATTGTTTCAGGGAGAATTTAGGAAAAAAAAAAAAAAAAAGGCTTTGTAGGGCCCACTGAGTGAGAGAGGACGCACACAGGAGTCAGGAGTGGCACACAAGCCCAAAGGCCAATATTAATCTCCCACCGATTGATTTAGTTATTTTTTTTGGTAGATTTTGGAACCCAAATCAAGCAAAAAAATGAATAGGCTTTCTATGGCCCACAATTGGGGAGAGAGAGAGAGAGATGGCACACCCAGGAGTCAAGACTGGCACACAAGCAGAAGGGGCAATATGAATCTCCCACAGATTTTTTTTTTTTTTTTTTTTCAGGGAGACTTGAGAGAAAAAAAAATACCAAAATAATGATTTTTTTCAGGAATAATTTAGAAACCAAAGAAAATAAAATGATTGTTTCAGGGAGAATTTAGAAAACAAATAAAACAAAAAATAGGCTTTCTAGGGCCCACTGAGTGACAGATGACGCACACAGGAGTCAGGAGTGGCACACAAGCCCAGAGGCCAATATTAATCTCCCACCGATTGATTTAGTTATTTTTTTTGGTAGATTTTGGAACCCAAATCAAGCAAGAAAATTAATAGGCTTTCTATGGCCCACAATTGGGGAGAGAGAGATGGCACACCCAGGAGTCAAGACTGGCACACAAGCAGAAGGGGCAATATGAATCTCCCACAGATTTTTTTTTTTTTTTTTTCAGGGAGACTTGAGAGAAAAAAAAAAACCAAAAAAATGATTTTTTTCAGGAATAATTTAGAAACCAAAGAAAATAAAATGATTGTTTCAGGGAGAATTTAGAAAACAAATAAAACAAAAAATAGGCTTTCTAGGGCCCACTGAGTGACAGATGACGCACACAGGAGTCAGGAGTGGCACACAAGCCCAGAGGCCAATATTAATCTCCCACTGATTGATTTAGTGATTTTTTTTGGTAGATTTTGGAACCCAAATCAAGCAAAAAAATTAATAGGCTTTCTATGGCCCACAATTGGGGAGAGAGAGAGAGATGGCACACCCAGGAGTCAAGACTGGCACACAAGCAGAAGGGGCAATATGAATCTCCCACAGATTTTTTTTTTTTTTTTTTTTTTCAGGGAGACTTGAGAGAAAAAAAAATACAAAAAAAATGATTTTTTTCAGGAATAATTTAGAAACCAAAGAAAATAAAATGATTGTTTCAGGGAGAATTTAGAAAACAAATAAAACAAAAAATAGGCTTTCTAGGGCCCACTGAGTGACAGATGACGCACACAGGAGTCAGGAGTGGCACACAAGCCCAGAGGCCAATATTAATCTCCCACTGATTGATTTAGTGATTTTTTTCAGGTAGATTTTGGAACCCAAATCAAGCAAAAAAATTAATAGGCTTTCTATGGCCCACAATTGGGGAGAGAGAGAGAGATGGCACACCCAGGAGTCAAGACTGGCACACAAGCAGAAGGGGCAATATGAATCTCCCACAGATTTTTTTTTTTTTTTCAGGGAGACTTGAGAGAAAAAAAAAATACAAAAAAAATGATTTTTTTCAGGAATAATTTAGAAACCAAAGAAAATAAAATGATTGTTTCAGGGAGAATTTAGAAAACAAATAAAACAAAAAATAGGCTTTCTAGGGCCCACTGAGTGACAGATGACGCACACAGGAGTCAGGAGTGGCACACAAGCCCAGAGGCCAATATTAATCTCCCACTGATTGATTTAGTGATTTTTTTCAGGTAGATTTTGGAACCCAAATCAAGCAAAAAAATTAATAGGCTTTCTATGGCCCACAATTGGGGAGAGAGAGAGAGATGGCACACCCAGGAGTCAAGACTGGCACACAAGCAGAAGGGGCAATATGAATCTCCCACAGATTTTTTTTTTTTTTTTTTCAGGGAGACTTGAGAGAAAAAAAAATACAAAAAAAATGATTTTTTTCAGGAATAATTTAGAAACCAAAGAAAATAAAATGATTGTTTCAGGGAGAATTTAGAAAACAAATAAAACAAAAAATAGGCTTTCTAGGGCCCACTGAGTGACAGATGACGCACACAGGAGTCAGGAGTGGCACACAAGCCCAGAGGCCAATATTAATCTCCCACTGATTGATTTAGTGATTTTTTTCAGGTAGATTTTGGAACCCAAATCAAGCAAAAAAATTAATAGGCTTTCTATGGCCCACAATTGGGGAGAGAGAGAGAGATGGCACACCCAGGAGTCAAGACTGGCACACAAGCAGAAGGGGCAATATGAATCTCCCACAGATTTTTTTTTTTTTTTTTTTCAGGGAGACTTGAGAGAAAAAAAACTACAAAAAAAAATGATTTTTTTCAGGAATAATTTAGAAACCAAAGAAAATAAAATGATTGTTTCAGGGAGAATTTAGAAAACAAATAAAACAAAAAATAGGCTTTCTAGGGCCCACTGAGTGACAGATGACGCACACAGGAGTCAGGAGTGGCACACAAGCCCAGAGGCCAATATTAATCTCCCACTGATTGATTTAGTGATTTTTTTCAGGTAGATTTTGGAACCCAAATCAAGCCAAAAAATTAATAGGCTTTCTATGGCCCACTGAGTGAGAGATGGCACACACAGGAGTAAGGAGTGGCACACAAGCCCTGAGGCCAATATTTTTCTCCCACTGATTGATTGATTGATTTTTTCAGGTAGAATTAGGAACCCAAATCAACCCAAAAAATAAATAGGCTTTCTATGGCCCACTATTTGTGAGAGAGATGGCACGCTCAGGACTGGCACACAAGCCCAGAGGCCAATATTAATCTCCCACTTTTTTTTTTTTCCAGGGAAAATTTATAAACCCAATAAAAAAAATAATAATAAATAGGCTTTCTATGGCCCACTATCTGAGAGAGAGAGATGGCACGCTTAGGACTGGCACACAAGCCCAAAGGCCAATATTAATCTCCCACTGATTGATTGATTGATTTTTTCAGGTAGAATTATGAACCCAAATCAACCAAAAAAATAAATAGGCTTTCTATGGCCCACTATTTGTGAGAGAGATGGCACGCTCAGGACTGGCACACAAGCCCAGAGGCCAATATTAATCTCCCACTTTTTTTTTTTTTCCAGGGAAAATTTATAAACCCAATAAAATAATAAAAAAATAGGCTTTCTATGGCCCACTATCTGAGAGAGAGAGAGATGGCACGCTTAGGACTGGCACGCAAGCCCAAAGGCCAATATTAATCTCCCACTGATTGATTTATTGATTTTTTCAGGTAGAATTTAGAACCCAAATCAAGCAAAAAAATTAATAGGCTTTCTATGGCCCACTGAGTGAGAGATGGCACACACAGGAGTAAGGAGTGGCACACAAGCCCTGAGGCCAATATTTTTCTCCCACTGATTGATGTTGTGATTTTTTCTGGTAGATTTTGGAACCCAAATCAAGCAAAAAAATAAATAGGCTTTCTATGGCCCACTGAGTGAGAGATGACACAGACAGAGATGGCACTCTAGCAGAAATGTCAATCTTAATCTCCCACAAAAAAAAAAAAAAAAAAAAAACGAACTGTCCTTCAATTACTATCTCCCTGCAGTAATCTCAGCCAGGTATGGCAGGCAGCAATAAGGAGTGGACTGATGCACAAATTAAATAAAAAGTGTGGACAAACAAACAAGATAGCTGTGCAGAAAGGAAGGAACAAGAGGATTTGTGCTTTGAAAAAAGCAGTTGGTTTGCACAGCGGCGTACACACAGCAATGCAGCTATCAGGGAGCCTTCTAGGGCAGCCCAATGAGCTACAGCGCTGAGGAAAAAAAAAAAAAAAAAAGGAGCTTCCACTGTCCCTGCACACCGAAGTTGGTGTTGGGCAGTGGAAATCGCTACAGCACAAGCGGTTTTGTGGTTAATGGACCCTGCCTAACGCTATCCCTGCTTCTGACGAAGCGGCAGCAACCTCTCCCTAAGCTCAGATCAGCAGCAGTAACATGGCGGTCGGCGGGAACTCCCCTTTATAGCCCCTGTGACGCCGCAGACAGCAAGCCAATCACTGCAATGCCCTTCTCTAAGATGGTGGGGACCAGGACCTATGTCATCACGCTGCCCACACTCTGCGTTTACCTTCATTGGCTGAGAAATGGCGCTTTTCGCGTCATTGAAACGCGACTTTGGCGCGAAAGTCGCGTACCGCATGGCCGACCACGCACAGGGGTCGGATCGGGTTTCATGAAACTCGACTTCGCCAAAAGTCGGCGACTTTTGAAAATGTTCGACCCGTTTCGCTCAACCCTAGTCATAAGTATTCAGACCCTTTGCTCAGTATTGAGTAGAAGCACCTTTTGAGCTAGAACAGCCATGAGTCTTCTTGGGAACGATGCAACAAGTTTTTCACACCTGGATTTGGGGATCCTCGGCCATTCTTTCTTGCAGATCCTCTCCAGTTTCGTCAGGTTGGATGGTGAACGTTGGTGGATGCCATTTTCAGGTCTCTCGATAGATGCTCCATTAGGTTTAGGTCAGGGCTCTGGCTGGGCCGGTCAAGAATGGTCACAGAGTTGTTCTGAAGCTGCTCCTTTGTTATTTCAGCTGTGTGATTAGAGTCATTGTCTTGTTCGAAGGTGAACCTTTGGCCAAGTCTGAGGTCCAGAGCACTCTGGAAGAGGTTTTCATCCAGGATATCTCTGTATTTGGTCGCATTCCTGTTTCCTTCAATTGCAACCAGTCGGCCTCTCTCTGCAGCTGAAAAACACCCCATAGCCTGATGCTGCCACCACCATGTTTCACTGTTGGGATTGCATTGGGCAGGTGTTGAGCAGTGCCTGGTTTTCACCATACATACGGCTTAGCATTATCACCAAAAAGGTCTATCATCGTCTCATTAGACCATCTTAGACCAGAAAATCTTATTTCTCATAGTCTGGGAGTCCTTCATGTGTTTTTTTTTTTAGCAAACTCTATATGGGCTTTCATATGCCTTGCACTGAGGAGAGGCTTCCATTGGGCCACTCTGCCATAAAGGCCCGACTGGTGGAGGCTGCAGTGATAGTTGACTTTGTGGAACTTTCCCCCATCTTCCTACTGCATCTCTGGAGCTCAGTCACAGTCACATCTTGGGGTTCTTCTTTACCTCTCTCACCAAGGCTCTTCTCCCACGATTGCTCAAATTGGCTGGACCGCCAGGTCTAGGAAGACTTCTGGTGGTCCCAAACTTCTTCCATTTAAGGATTACGGAGGCCACTGTGCTCTTAGGAATCATGAGTACTGCAGAAATTCTGCTGTAACCTTGGCCAGATCTATTCCTTGGCACAATTCTGTCTCTGAGCTCCTTGGCCAGTTCCTTTGACCTCATGATTCTCATTTGGTCTGACATGCACTGTGAGCTGTGAGGTCTTATATAGACAGGTGTGCGCCTTTCCAAATCAAGTCCTATCAGTTTAATTACACACAGTTGGACTCCAATGAAGGAGAAGAACCATCTCAAGGAGGATCACAAGGAAATGGACAGCATGTGACTTAAAAATGAGTGTCTGAGCAAAGGGTCTGAATACTTATGACCATGTGATATTTCAGTTTTTCTTTTTTATTAAATTTGCAAAAATTTCTACAATTCTATTTTTCAGTCAAGATGGGGTGCACAGTGTATATTAATGAGAAAAAATGATATTTTTTTAATTTACCAAATGGCTACAATGAAACAAAGTGAAAATTTTAAAGGGGTCTGAATACTTTCCGTACCCACTGTATGTGTACTGGATCTCACCCTTTCTCTTTCACAGTTTCTTTTATTGACTTGTAAATATTGTATATTTATACAAAGTTTGTTGAAACGACAGTGATCATATATATTATCATTTTCATGCAGATTTTCCAACTCCAGATGTATAAATATGAATGCTTATGTGATGAAGCAGATTGGGTGATGTGTATTTGTAAAATAAAGGATGGTATTGAATAAGAATACAACACTATTTATCAAGGTGTTATCAAGAATCAGTATGATCTTGTTTTCCTCAAGCAAAATGTCATGGGTTTACCGAGACAGAGAGGGGTCAGAATACCACAGGGTGTGATTTCACGTACTCCTGCACTGATCAGAAGCACTTCTCTTTCATATTAAAGGGTGCAAATTTCTGTTGGCAGTGTAGGGGTTAATCTGTTCAGCTTAAAGTTTCTGAAGCCTCCTAGCTTGGATGATCTCAGCTGTTCAGTACTGACCACTCCTCTTTCCTATATACAGTGGGGCAAAAAAGTATTTAGTCAGTCAGCAATAGTGCAAGTTCCACCACTTAAAAAGATTAGAGGCGTCTGTAATTTACATCATAGGTAGACCTCAACTATGGGAGACAAACTGAGAAAAAAAAATCCAGAAAATCACATTGTCTGTTTTTTTTATCATTTTATTTGCATATTATGGTGGAAAATAAGTATTTGGTCAGAAACAAATAATCAAGATTTCTGGCTCTCACAGACCTGTAACTTCTTCTTTAAGAGTCTCCTCTTTCCTCCACTCATTACCTGTAGTAATGGCACCTGTTTAAACTTGTTATCAGTATAAAAAGACACCTGTGCACACCCTCAAACAGTCTGACTCCAAACTCCACTATGGTGAAGACCAAAGAGCTGTCAAAGGACACCAGAAACAAAATTGTAGCCCTGCACCAGGCTGGGAAGACTGAATCTGCAATAGCCAACCAGCTTGGAGTGAAGAAATCAACAGTGGGAGCAAAAATTAGAAAATTGAAGACATACAAGACCACTGATAATCTCCCTCGATCTGGGGCTCCACGCAAAATCCCACCCCGTGGGGTCAGAATGATCACAAGAACGGTGAGCAAAAATCCCAGAACCACGCGGGGGGACCTAGTGAATGAACTGCAGAGAGCTGGGACCAATGTAACAAGGCCTACCATAAGTAACACACTACGCCACCATGGAACTCAGATCCTGCAGTGCCAGACGTGTCCCACTGCTTAAGCCAGTACATGTCCGGGCCCGTCTGAAGTTTGCTAGAGAGCATTTGGATGATCCAGAGGAGTTTTGGGAGAATGTCCTATGGTCTGATGAAACCAAACTGGAACTGTTTGGTAGAAACACAACTTGTCGTGTTTGGAGGAAAAAGAATACTGAGTTGCATCCATCAAACACCATACCTACTGTAAAGCATGGTGGTGGAAACATCATGCTTTGGGGCTGTTTCTCTGCAAAGGGGCCAGGACGACTGATCCGGGTACATGAAAGAATGAATGGGGCCATGTATCATGAGATTTTGAGTGCAAACCTCCTTCCATCAGCAAGGGCATTGAAGATGAAACGTGGCTGGGTCTTTCAACATGACAATGATCCAAAGCACACCGCCAGGGCAATGAAGGAGTGGCTTCGTAAGAAGCATTTCAAGGTCCTGGAGTGGCCTAGCCAGTCTCCAGATCTCAACCCTATAGAAAACCTTTGGAGGGAGTTGAAAGTCCGTGTTGCCAAGCGAAAAGCCAAAAACAGCACTGCTCTAGAGGAGATCTGCATGGAGGAATGGGCCAACATACCAACAACAGTGTGTGGCAACCTTGTGAAGACTTACAGAAAACGTTTGACCTCTGTCATTGCCAACAAAGGATATATTACAAAGTATTGAGATGAAATTTTGTTTCTGACCAAATACTTATTTTCCACCATAATATGCAAATAAAATGTTAAAAAAACAGACAATGTGATTTTCTGGATTTTTTTTTCTCAGTTTGTCTCCCATAGTTGAGGTCTACCTATGATGTAAATTACAGACGCCTCTCATCTTTTTAAGTGGTGGAACTTGCACTATTGCTGACTGACTAAATACTTTTTTGCCCCACTGTATACTGGCCTCTGGAAATCTGGATTGCCAGTGTTAGTCTTGTACTGCTTGGTGAGGAGTGGAGGAGTCAGTTGTTGTTAGAGGCTGTTGTGAGTTCTGTTTTGGGCTCCCTCTGGTGGTTACTGATGGTACTGGGTGACTTGTCTTTCCTGGGTTTCTGGGTTCCATGTTATGGCTGGCAATCAGGCAACACAGCGTGCAGTAATCAGCGCACATACAGAGATCTGGCAATAACCCAAAACAATAGGACGAGCTCTGAGACGTGGAATCTCTGTAGACTGCAGTACCTGATCTATCCTCACACAACTGTAAGCAGCAGTGGATTGCGCCTATCAACTACCTATGCAACTCGGCACTGCCTGAGGAGCTGACTAGCCTGAAGATAGAAATACAAGCCTGACTTACCTCAGAGAAATACCCCAAAGGAATAGGCAGCCCCCACATATAATGACTGTTAGCAAGATGAAAAGACAAACGTAGGAATGAAATAGATTCAGCAAAGTGAGGCCCGATATTCTAGACAGAGCGAGGATAGCAAAGAGAACTATGCAGTCTACAAAAAACCCTAAAACGAAAACCACGCAAAGGGGCAAAAAGACCCACCGTGCCGAACTAACAGCACGGCGGTGCACCCCTTTGCTTCTCAGAGCTTCCAGCAAAAGTTAATAGCAAGCTGGACAGAAAAAACAGAAAACAAACTAGAAGCACTTATCTAGCAGAGCAGCAGGCCCAAGGAAAGATGCAGTAGCTCAGATCCAACACTGGAACATTGACAAGGAGCAAGGAAGACAGACTCAGGTGGAGCTAAATAGCAAGGCAGCCAACGAGCTCACCAAAACACCTGAGGGAGGAAGCCCAGAGACTGCAATACCACTTGTGACCACAGAAGTGAACTCAGCCACAGAATTCACAACAGTTCCACCTGTTCCATCAGCATATGGGAGTTTCCTATTTAACCTGGCTTTGCTGGCATTTCCTCGCCGGTTATCAATGCATCCAGTGTGTCTTGTTACCTCTGCTCCCTGCTCCTAGAACCTTCTGGACAAGCTAAGTTTGGATTTTCCTGTTTTGTGTTTTGCTTAATTTGGTTTTTAGTCCAGCCTGCAGATTTGTGATTCTCTGCTGCTGGTTGCTCTAGTGGGCTGAAATTGCTTTTCATGTACCATGAGTTGGCACATGAGTTCAAGTAATTTCAGGATGGTTTTTTGAAGGGTTTTTCGCTGACCGCGCAGTTCACTTTTGTATCCTCTGCTATCTAGCTTTAGCGGGCCTCATTTTGCTGAAACTGTTTTCATACTACGTATGTGCTTTCCTCTCATTTCACCGTCATTATATGTGGGGGGCTGCTATTTGCTGTGGGGTATTTCTCTGGAGGCAAGAGAGGTCTGTGTTTCTTCTGATAGGGGAAGTTAGATCTTCGGCTGGAGCGAGACGTCTAGGATCATCGTAGGCACGTTCCCTGGCTACTTTTATTTGTGTGTTAGGTTTAGGGTCGCGGTCAGCTCAGGTTCCATCGCCCTAGAGCTTGTTTGTATCTGTGCTTGTCATTTTTGTGATCCCCTGCCATTGGGATCATGACAGTATAACCGGCCCACAAAGTGTTAATTGTATTGGCTGAAGTAGGAGGATAAGTAGTCTGAGGAAGTTTTTTTTTTTTTTTTCCCCTTTCCCTCAGAGTTTGCTGCCTAGCCTTATTGCAGCCTGGCTACTTCCTCCTCCTCTTAATCTTTGAATGGTTCTGATCTCAGCTGTTTATCACGGACGTCCAGAGTTTGGCTTCCAGCCTGAATAATCTTGCCGCTAAGGTTCAAGATATACAGGATTTTGTTGTACATGCTCCTATGTCTGAACCTAGAATTCCTGTCCCAGAGTTTTTTTCTGGAGATAGATCTCGTTTTCTGAATTTTAGGAACAATTGCAAGTTGTTTCTTTCTTTGAAATCTCGCTCCTCTGGAGACCCTGCTCAGCAAGTCAAGATAATTATATCTTTCCTGCGGGGTGACCCTCAGGATTGGGCATTTGCATTGGCACCAGGGGACCCTGCGTTGCTTAATGCGGATGCGTTTTTTCTGGCATTGGGTTTGCTCTATGAGGAACCTAACCAAGAGATTTATGCTGAAAAAGCTTTGTTGGCCCTCTCTCAGGGGCAAGATGAAGCAGAAATTTATTGTCAAAAATTTCGGAAGTGGTCGGTACTTACTCAGTGGAATGAGTGCGCTCTGGCTGCAAAGTTTAGAGATGGCCTTTCTGAGGCCATTAAAGATGTTATGGTGGGGTTCCCTGCACCTGCTGGTCTGAATGAGTCTATGACTATGGCTGTTCAGATTGATCGGCGTTTACGGGAGCGCAAACCTGTGCATCATTTGGCGGTGTCGTCTGAACCGTCACCTGAGATAATGCAATGTGATAGAATTCAGTCCAGAAGTGAACGGCAAAAGTATAGGCGGAAAAAAGGGTTGTGCTTTTATTGTGGTGATTCAGCTCATGTTATATCAGCATGCTCTAAACGCACAAAAAAGGTTGATAAGTCTGTTGCCATTAGTACTTTACAGTCTAAGTTCATTCTGTCTGTGACTCTGATTTGTTCATTATCATCCATTTCCGTCGATGCCTATGTGGATTCAGGCGCTGCCCTGAGTCTTATGGATTGGTCATTTGCCAATCGCTGTGGGTTTAGTCTGGAGCCTCTGGAAGTCCCTATTCCTTTGAAGGGAATTGACTCTACACCTTTGGCTATGAATAAACCTCAGTACTGGACACAAGTGACCATGCGTATGACTCCCGTTCATCAGGAGGTGATTCGCTTCCTGGTACTGTATAATTTGCATGATGTTCTAGTACTTGGTCTGCCATGGTTACAAACTCATAATCCAGTCCTTGACTGGAAATCAATGTCTGTGTTAAGCTGGGGTTGTCAGGGGGTTCATGATGATGCACCTCCGATTTCTATCGCTTCATCTACTCCTTCTGAGATTCCTGTGTTTTTGTCTGACTATCGGGATGTTTTTGAGGAGCCTAAGCTCAGTTCGCTTCCTCCTCACAGGGATTGCGATTGTGCTATAAATTTAATTCCAGGCAGTAAATTTCCTAAAGGTCGTTTGTTCAATCTGTCAGTGCCAGAGCATACTGCTATGCGGGATTATGTTAAGGAGTCCTTGGAAAAGGGACATATCCGTCCATCTTTGTCCCCTTTGGGAGCAGGTTTTTTTTTCGTGGCCAAAAAAGATGGTTCCTTGAGGCCTTGTATAGATTATCGTCTTTTGAATAAGATTAGCGTAAAATATCAGTATCCTTTGCCATTGTTGACTGATTTGTTTGCTCGCATTAAGGGGGCTAAATGGTTCACTAAGATTGATCTTCGGGGTGCGTATAATCTTATACGAATAAAGCAAGGTGATGAGTGGAAAACCGCATTTAATACGCCTGAGGGCCATTTTGAGTATTTGGTAATGCCTTTTGGACTTTCTAATGCTCCTTCAGTCTTCCAGTCCTTTATGCACGATATTTTCCGTGAATATCTGGATAAATTTATGATTGTGTATTTGGATGATATTTTGGTTTTTTCTGATGACTGGGAGTCTCATGTTCAGCAGGTCAGGAAGGTGTTTCAGGTCCTGCGGGCCAATTCCTTGTTTGTAAAAGGCTCAAAGTGTCTCTTTGGAGTCCAGAAGATTTCTTTCTTGGGGTATATTTTTTCCCCTTCTACTATTGAGATGGATCCCGTCAAGGTTCAGGCTATTTGTGACTGGACGCAGCCTACATCTCTTAAGAGTCTACAGAAGTTCTTGGGTTTTGCTAATTTCTATCGTCGTTTTATAACTAATTTTTCTAGTGTTGTTAAGCCTTTGACGGATTTGACTAAGAAGGGTGCTGATGTTGCTAATTGGTCTCCTGCGGCTGTGGAGGCCTTTCAGGAACTTAAGCGCCGGTTTTCTTCTGCTCCTGTGTTGCGTCAGCCAGATGTTTCGCTCCCTTTTCAGGTTGAGGTTGATGCTTCCGAGATTGGAGCGGGGGCGGTTTTGTCACAGAGAAGCTCCGATGGCTCAGTGATGAAGCCATGCGCGTTTTTTTCTAGAAAGTTTTCGCCGGCTGAGCGGAATTATGATGTTGGTAATCGGGAACTTTTGGCCATGAAGTGGGCATTTGAGGAGTGGCGTCATTGGCTAGAGGGTGCTAGACATCGTGTGGTGGTCTTGACTGATCACAAAAATTTGATTTACCTTGAGTCTGCCAGGCGTCTGAATCCTAGACAGGCTCGTTGGTCACTGTTTTGCCTCGGATGTTCATGCTGATGATTTGGTTCGCGCTTTTCATAGGGCTCATCCTGGTCGCCCTGGTGGTTCTCGTGAGGGTTCGGTGACCCCTCCTCAAGGGGGGGGTACTGTTGTGAGTTCTGTTTTTGGGCTCCCTCTGGTGGTTACTGATGGTACTGGGTGACTTGTCTTTCCTGGGTTTCTGGGTTCCACCTGTTCCATCAGCATATGGGAGTTTCCTATTTAACCTGGCTTTGCTGGCATTTCCTCGCCGGTTATCAATGTATCCAGTGTGTCTTGTTACCTCTGCTCCCTGCTCCTAGAACCTTCTGGACAAGCTAAGTTTGGATTTTCCTGTTTTGTGTTTTGCTTAATTTGGTTTTTAGTCCAGCCTGCAGATTTGTGATTCTCTGCTGCTGGTTGCTCTAGTGGGCTGAAATTGCTTTTCATGTACCATGAGTTGGCACATGAGTTCAAGTAATTTCAGGATGGTTTTTTGAAGGGTTTTTCGCTGACCGCGCAGTTCACTTTTGTATCCTCTGCTATCTAGCTTTAGCGGGCCTCATTTTGCTGAAACTGTTTTCATACTACGTATGTGCTTTCCTCTCATTTCACCGTCATTATATGTGGGGGGCTGCTATTTGCTGTGGGGTATTTCTCTGGAGGCAAGAGAGGTCTGTGTTTCTTCTGATAGGGGAAGTTAGATCTTCGGCTGGAGCGAGACGTCTAGGATCATCGTAGGCACGTTCCCCGGCTACTTTTATTTGTGTGTTAGGTTTAGGGTCGCGGTCAGCTCAGGTTCCATCGCCCTAGAGCTTGTTTGTATCTGTGCTTGTCATTTTTGTGATCCCCTGCCATTGGGATCATGACAAGAGGCGTTTTGGAGTGTTTATCTTTGATGATTGCTAGGTGTTTCAGCTGTGTGCAATTCCTCGTCCTCTCCTATTTAGTTTCCCTACCTTTTCTTCCAGCTTTTTCCCTCTGTTGTCGGTAAGTGCATATTTGTAAGTTTGGTATATTCATTTATCCCTGTACGTCCTTTCTTGTTTGTCTGGTTTGTGTATATACATACACTATTACTCCATACTTCTCTGGGAAGGCGAGAGGTACAGATGTAGGGCTGATTCAGGAGTTCAGCAAGGTACATGGCCCCAGCATCTTCTCCATCAGAATTAATCTGGGGAGCAGTGTTTGCTAGGGAACTCCTAGCGTTAGGGACAGGGAAGGAGCCTCTGACGCCAGCTAAACTGACAACAGAAACATGATACAAAAAGGACCAAAAAAGAGATTTTGCTGAATCTGAAAACTCAAAAATTGTTACAACTCTTACAGAGGATACAGCTCCTAAAATTGTTAAGGTATTGGGAAAATCATAAGAAACGTTCACTCAAGTTTGCAAAAAAGTACGAAAAGTGGACAGGAGGAGATTGAAAATGGGTGATTTGGAGCGATGAGACGAAAGTGAATAGACTAGGCTCCGATGGGTGCAAATGGGTCTGGAAGAAACAAGGAAAAAAGGGGCTAATGGATCGAGAAATTGCTGGAACTGTCAAGTTTGGGGGAGGAAACCTGATGATATGGAGTTGGTTCACAGCCAAAGGACACAATATACAGCAAGGATCACACAATATACAGCATTCATGGCAAAGGCCCAAAGATCCAGGACTCTAGAGATGCCATTATTTGTAGTTAAACTTATCTGGACAAACATATTAAACTTTTTGTGTGACTTTATGTAAAGAAAAGCAAAGATGAACTGGTTGAACTGTAATTGAAAAGTAGAACCACTCAAACCTTCCCTCACACACACATACACACACATACCCGCACACACACACACACACATACGCACATATATACACACACACACCTATTACACTTTTATTTACACGATAGAAGACCAATCTGTAGTAGACATCTCCAACTGACTGTAACATGCACTCAGCTTGCCATGGCGAGCCTGCAAATGAAGACCAGCAAGCGGTGGCAACTTACATCTTTTTATTTTAAAAATGGGCGCATTGTGGTAGTAAAGTAAAAAACGCATACTCATCCTCGCTGTTCATCCGTCTATCTGTCTGAGTCTCCTGCCAGTTTCGTGGTTTTCTCTTCCAGCAAGATATATCAGGTGACCACCGCAGTGAATCAGCGCCCACTCACTTAATGTAGAGGTCACGTACCATATGAGCCAGAAGAAACAGTCTCCTAACTCGTTCCTTCAGTGGCCAGTGATTGGCTGCAGCGGTCATCTGGTGCCCTATCTGAAAGAGAAAGACCAGCAGTGGAAACAGACAGAATTATGGAATATTAGCAGAGTCTTGTAGTTTTCTTTTATTATTGTTTTAGTACTACCATGGGTTTATTTCTAAAATGTTTGCAAGTAGTGGACAATTCCTTTAAGATAAAGGTGTAGTTTCACCCAAAAACTCTTTGCAGTGAGTCTGGCTTCTTACAACATCGGCAGACAGCTGATTTTGCTAATTTTATCTCAAACATTTAGCATTATTGATAATCAATCAGATGTATGGCTGTGAATGTGATACATAAGTCTGCAAGAGCGGCTGTCTGTCCAGTCTCATAAAGAAGGGTCACTCCATGATGTCAGCTATACCTAATAGGAAGAGCCCCCTTTATTGGGAGCTGTCTGCCCCCCAGTCCTCAGGTCCTCAAGACCTAATTTCCCAGTACATTGATTGAACGACACAAACAGTGCACGCTGACCCTTCGATAATACTGTATTACAAATGTCAGCACATTCCTATGGAGCTATTGTCATTTTATTTCCCCTTACGCACGGAGTCCAAAAAAAAAAAAAAAAAAATCACCTTCCTTACCGGCTGCCACCTTATGACTTCACATCTCCGATCTCCAGAAGACAATACCTGCTCCCACGAGCGCACGCTAACAAGTTTATGCTGCTGAAGCAGTTTTTCTTTCTGCTGTTTGACAATCTTTTGCTTGGCAGGAGAAGTGTATTGATACAGAGTTAAAGAAAATAAAATAGAGGATTTAATTCTACAACTACGCTGATGGGAAAAGAAAAAGGTCAGACATCTGTCAGAGCGTCGGGGGCCGCCCAAGAGGAGTGCATCGGCTTACAATGACGAAGTCTGCAGCAAAAACGTAAGAGACGGCGCAAAACACAATGGCTGGAAGTGATGAAGACTTCAACTATTCTCATCTCCGCTATGTGCGGGCTGTGTGACCAAAGAGATGAACTATGTTTATTATGTAAAAAGAAAATATTATCTATGACATCCTTCTATCTAGAGAGAAAGTGAATCTGAGGAGCGCCGCGTAATAACAGAATGAAGCGAGTGTGAGCAGGCTGAATATATAGTCTACAAACCGCACTGTAAGAGCTATATAATAAACATAGGAATGATAGGCGAAAAACAGAATGAAAAGTGAACACAGGGCAAAAATACATGTAACAAATACAGATGTGTGCTCATGTCCCTGTGCTTTACACTGTTTAGACTGGCTGCTGGGTATCAGAAAGTCAGCGCACAAAGCTCAACACCCTTAGGCTGGTTTCACACTTGCGTTTCAAAACGCATGCGTTTTAAAAAAAAAAAACGCATGGTGAAAAAACATATGTAAACGCGTGCAAACGCTGCGTTTTTTTGACGCATGCGTTTTTGCATGTGGTGAAAAAAAGCGGCGTTTTGATGCGTTTACATGCGTTTTTTCATGCGTTTGCGTTTTTTAAACGCATGCTGAGAAATGTGTGACAGCTGCCAATCATCAAAATAAAGTAAAAAACCCACTATAAACAGAAATAGTTAGGGTTAGGGGTAGGGATTATAACCCTAACCCTAAAGGGATCCTAACCCTAACCCTAAAGGGATTAGGGTTAGGGGTAGGGTTAGGATCCCTTTAGGGTTAGGGGTAGGGTTAGGATCCCTTTAAGGTTAGGGTTAGGATCCCTTTAGGGTTAGGGATAGGGTTAGGATCCCTTTAGGGTTAGGGTTAGGGGTAGGGTTAGGATCCCTTTAGGGTTAGGGATAGGGTTAGGATCCCTTTAGGGTTAGGGTTAGGATCCCTTTAGGGTTAGGATCCCTTTAGGGTTAGGATCCCTTTATCACCTTTATGGTGGGGGTTGGCATATCAGTGTGTTTTCTTGTTTAAAAAAAAAAAAAACGCATGCGTTTTTAATGCAAACAAACGCATGTGCTTAAAAACGCATGCGTTTACATAGACATCAATAGGTTTTTGTGCCACAAAAAAACGCATGCGTTTTTTTGCGGCAAAAAAAACGCCGCAAAAATTACTACATGTTGCATTTCTGCAACACAACGCATGCAGAGAAAAAACGCATGCGTTGCAAAAACGTGTCAAAACGCATGCAAAAAAGCATGCGTTTTTAATGTTAAATATAGGAAAAAGAAAGCATGCATTATTTTGCGTTTTTTACCGCAAAAACGCAAAAAAAAAAAGCAAATGTGAAACCAGCCTTATACGCAGGGGAGAGTGTCTACAGATTAGATAACCAAGGCAATGGACGATGTGTGCTACTATGCAAGGGAAAACAGTCAGCATGGATAGCTCGGAATAACACTTCTGTTTATAAGCCTAAACTGTCAATGGTCCCTGTGCAAGAACAGTATATGGGCCCTTTGCAGTCCAATAACTCATCATAATGCACAGTTACACATGTTTTGGAGGAAGAAATGGGCCCCCTTACTTGTTGGGCCCCTGTGTGACATGCCCACCCCTGGGTAAATCATGTCGCTGCGAGGAGAAAGTAAAGCTACAAAGCCTGTTTAATTATTCTGGGTTTGTTCCGTTAGTGTCCATATTAATTGTTCCCACTAAATGTGTATCTGTAGTTCTCCAGTTTTATGGGCGTAGTTACCAATTTTACTTCTACAATTTTGTACTATGCTTTTTATTTTAAGCTCAAGATCTCTGCTTGCAGTTAGTGAATAGACACATATTGTCCACATTCAGGCTATGTGCACACATTGCGTATTTTGCTGCGGATCCGCAGCTATTTTTCCATGCGTTGTACAGTACCACGCAAATGTATGGAAAACCAAATCCGCAGTGCACATGCTGCTGAAAAAAAAAAGCGCGGAAACGCAGCTGTGTTTTTTCCGCAGCATGTCAATTCTTTGTGCGGATTTACACCTGCTGCTCAATAGGAATCCGCAGGTGGAATCCGCACAAAAACTGCGGTAAATCCGTGGGTATTCCGCAGTGGTTCCTGAGTGCGATTTTTTTTTTTACATGGACCCATCGATTTAAATGGGCGAGTTAGATCCATAACTCAGAACAAAAATGGTAATTTTGTTCTTTGGCGTACTTAACCGGCAAAAAAAAAAAACATACATGAGAAACATGTCTGAAATCTCCCCTACAGCGCTGCATATGAGCATTGGATTCAGTAGAACGGATTCAGGACAAAGACCTCATTAATGGCTCTCCGGTACTGACGACTGGCAAGAACGTTAAAATAGCTGTTCGCAGATGGAGGTCTTTTCCATTTGGAGAAGACTCTGGTTTGGCTAAATACCCTACGTCGCCTCGTTGGAGGGTCAGACATTGACCTATAGTATAGGTACCTCCGGTTCATGGCACTGAAGACTCAGCTTTTTTCCTTCTTCAGACTGGAAGCAGAAACCTTGAAAAAAAAAAGATGAAAATTAAATGGTGCCGAGTCAGAGCTGTAGAACTTTTTTTTATTTTTTTTTTATTTCAGTCCAAAGAGTTTTAATGTCCATATGTATGCATTAAAGGTTTATAAATCTGATCTCACGACTGGTTTTTCAGAAAATCATCATCCCAACGTTTTCCACATCCAATCTTGAAGGCTTTCTTGGGTTTGGAGGAGTCAGGTGTCTGACAGGTAGAGAGCGCAGATCAGGAAAACATATCGGCACATTTCCATAAGATTCCGCGCTTCGGAGGATTGAGGAAGTGAAGCGTGTGTTTACTTTAGAATCCCTTGTGTTTGTGTTTCAAGTTAAGTGAAAGGAAACTTTTAGTGTTTCCTTATCATCCTACTGGGGATCTTAAAAAGGAGAACTAAGCCAAGATAGGAAGGAAAGGAAGCTGTGAACAAGCAAACATCTTTCTTACAGACATATAAAAATGAGATTAAAAGGCAATAAATGGGTGACAGAAATTCCAAGAAGACACTTGGGATTTTTAGGTCTGGCTTGTGTTTACTGATTCTGGCTCCACAGGACAAGTCTTTAATCAGTTCTCTCCTTTAACGGACCATTATTAACAAAACAAAAATCAATGTGCACTCGCTAGATTACTGCCATCGGAGAATTAGTCTGGCCATATACATTAGATAAATGTCGCCCATAGACGACCTTGCATAATGAAACAGAGAAATTGTTAAACAGTCACGCACCCCTGAGGTCAATACACGGCAGACTGGATTTCCTTAGGTCTTTGGTGTATCGGTTTATCTTTGCCATGGATGGATGATTCATCGGAGAGACCGCTGCAGCTGCCTGACTTGAACCCGTTACAAAATCTTTAGTTGGATGTGAAGAAGTCGCAGCAAACACAAGAATATTAGTGGCCACAGCCCTGGAGGAATTGTCTAAGAATCCTCAGGAATGTTGCCAGAAGCTGGTGTTGGGCTATGCATCATGTCTGCAGCAGGTCATAACAGCCACAGGGGAGCAGGTCATAACAGCCAGAGGAGCAGCAGGTCATAACAGCCAGAGGAGCAGCAGGTCATAACAGCCAGAGGGGCAGCAGGTCATAAAAGCCAGATGAGCAGCAGGTCATAACAGCCAGAGAAGCAGTAGGTCATAACAGCCAGAGGAGCAGCAGGTCATAACAGCCAGAGAAGCAGTAGGCCATAACAGCCAGAGGAGCAGCAGGTCATAACAGCCAGAGAAGCAGTAGGTCATAACAGCCAGAGAAGCAGCAGGTAATAACAGCCAGAGGGGCAGCAGGTCATAAAAGCCAGATGAGCAGCAGATTATAACAGCCAGAGGAGCAGCAGTTCATAACAGCCAGAGGGGCTTTACTAAGCACTAAAGATGCTTATCAAGAAAGGGGTTAATAATTAGGAGACTACAGTAGTTAGTAAACGTGACATTCTCTGTTGAATTTGGAGAAACCTCGTCCTGTTACTTGTGTTGAGCTATTTACATTGTTCTTGTTTTATTAGTTCAATGCAAACAGAAGAAATTTTGAACATTTTGCAAATAAACAGAACTAGCAATGACGGTTGAATACATTTGATTACAATTTTATTTTTGGTGCCAGGAGTGGGACATGTACAATCTCTATCTGCCCCTATTGAAGCTTCATGCCTCCTTACTATTCATTGCTATTCCTTGTTGATCCATATAGATCAGGATTCCTTCATTTTGAAAAAAATTGATTAGCGGAGGGTTGAGTTACTAACAGCCCATCTACCAATGTTTCCCCGAATAATAACATGTAAGAATTATTTTCATATTGATGTTTAAAGAGGGCCTTTCACAAAATTGTTCACGAGGAGTTGGACACAGGGTGTAATACTGGCTGCAGAGCAGAATAAAACTTTTTTTTTTGTTTCACCTTATCTGTTGCTGACACATTTAGCATCCAAAGTATTTTACACAAAATGAGTTAACTTTAGTCTAAGTTGGTATCAGGGACAAGCTCCCCCCCCTGGGCCGGTCCCCAAGCAGCTGTTCAGGGCCGCCGGGGGACCGGCACTGTACATTTGAATGTGGCTGATGGCGGCCTGGCCACATGACAGAGATGCAGACACAATCACTGCATGCTGTGTGGGGAAGAAATGTCACACAGCACAGTGCGCCAGGAGGCCAGCATGAGGCACTGATGGTGTCGGGGCAGGAGGTCTCCAGTGAGGAGGTAGCAGGACGCTGCTCGGCTCCAGCGTCACCCGATCTGTATGGAAGTACAGACTCTTGCAACGTTTCTCCATATGAAGAGCGACATACCGGCTCTGGCGTGCCAAGGTAAGGAGGCTTATTCACCGTGCAATGCTCGTTTTGGAAATTTAATATGCAAATTGCCTCATCAGAGAGGAAAAGTACTTGAACTCTATAGCGTCACCTATCGGAAGCAGCAATAATACAAGTCACTATCAACCCATTAAAACGAGCCTTGCCACATGACTTAGGATAAAAGCCAAATCAGAATCTCAATTTGCAGACACGGCGTTTCGGGCTATTGCCCCTCATCAGTGCAAAGTATGAGAACTAGTTTGGCTAGGTGAGAGGTCTAAGGGCTAACATTTCTACTTGTGGAGAGTTATATACCGGCTCTGGCATTCCAAGGTAAGGAGGCTTATTCGCTGTGCAATGCTTGCTGGGAAATATAATATGCCAATTGCCTCTTCAGAGCAACATATGGTGCTATAAAGTTCAAGTCCTCTTCCTCTCTGAAGAGGCAATTTGCAGACTCTTGCAATAAATCCCACTGAGCCCCAGCAGAGACCACAGACATCACTACACAGAATCCTGCACTGACTGCTCATCGCTGGACCCACAGGATAGGACAGATTTTACTATACTGCTCCATATATAAGAAGTGAGGTCCTGTAGGCAGGTCCAGGTGTGGTCATTACACTGCATTGTATATGTGTGTATATAATATACTACATCCAGTATACAAAGCAGTGTATGATAGAGCTGGGAAAACTGCGGAATGAGACAGCCAAAGGGCTGAAACATTGGCTAACAGGCTGCACCATGCCCTCGCCCGCCGTCTGTCCGATGCCTGCTGCCACCGCTATTCACATCCTCGGGATGCAGACAGTGGTGAATACATTGGTGGAACACAGGGCCACCAGCTCCAGCTTCCACCAGTGTATTAGACAGCAGATGCAATATTGTCATTTCAGTGCAGAATCTGTGTGGAGAGTCATTGCAGCAGAGACAGGACCAGAGCACCTGGGGAACAGGAGCGAGGTGAGTATGTGTTGTTTTTTTTTTGTATATATACATATATATATGTATATATATTGTGGTGCAGCGCTATCCACGCTGTGCAGTGAGGCGCCAGTGACGCAGGAAATGTTCAAAGTAAAGTCTCTTTTAATATTCAGCATACTCTCAAACAGAACATAATTTGGATCCTCCGGATCGCAGCTGGGAAAACAAAGATTGTCTGTGACCGGTTGCCGTGGGCGACTGCACCGCCGTGTATGCGGAGGGTGCCAGGCTTTTTGGTTCCGTTTGGCCCTGTGTTGCTTCACACAGGTAGTGCTCTGCAGAGCCGACTGTTCTGCCTGCTTGCAAGACCAAAACTGACATACCCAACCCTTTGCTGCAGGGGTTTTTACAAATAAACCTGTGGCCGTAGGCCACATGGAAAACCTGGGGCAGGGAAAGGAAATGGAATATAAAAGCCCATGGTGGGTTTTCTTAAATCTGCCTTGGACAAATAGCTGGCCCCAGACCAGTGGCGTATCCAGGGGGGGGGCAGCCGGGGCATGTGCCCCGGGCGCAGCCGACAGGGGGGCGCCAGTGGGCCGCCTAATGATGCGGCGGTCCAAGGAGGCTCCCGTCGGCAGCATTCTGCTACCCCCACAGTCTGAGATAATCCCGTTCTCTGAGCCGGCTGTCAAATTGACAGCCGGCTCAGAGAAAGTGCTGGGCGCCGTAGTCAAATCCCAAGGTGTACAGCGACGCCGCGGCTGTGCCGCTGCTGTCGCTAGTACCCTTGGCTTGCCTGGCTGTTGTGAATGTGTGATGATGATCCCTAGTTCTGACGGCTGCTGAGGTGCCGCTGACCGCTGCTGGCACTTCCGCATCAGTGAAGCGCCAGCAGCGGTGACGTCACTCTTCACAGACACACAGAGCAGGCGAAGCACAGGCTGCTGCGTTGCAGTGTTGTTGGACGGTGGTAAGTGTGCTCCAGCTCCAGACCGCGGGGACCGGCTGAGTAATGGAGCTGAAGACACCTACCGAACTTAGATTAGAGTCTGATGTTTGATATTTAAGGGGGCTGGTTGGGTTGGGGGGTCGGTCGGCTATATGGAGCCTGCAGCCAGGATAGGGAGGGGCCAGGGGCAATAGTCGGTAGTAAATTGTGTGTGTATATATAGAGGTGAGAGGTGCTGTGTGTTGTGTGTGTATATAAGTCAGAGGTGCTGTGTATGTATATAAGTGAGAGGTGCTGTGTGTGTGTTGTGCGTGTGTGTATATAGGTGAGAGGTGTTGTGTGTGTATATAAGTGAGAGGTGCTGTGTGTGTGTGTGTTGTGTGTGTATATAGGTGAGAGGTGCTGTATGTGTGTTGTGCGTGTGTGTATATAGGTGAGAGGTGCTGTGTGTGTGTTGTGCGTGTGTGTATATAGGTGAGAGGTGCTGTGTGTGTGTTGTGTGTGCGTGCATGCGTAGCGCTGCGGGTGAATGTGCAGAGATGTAAATGGTTTTGTGTGTGCGCACGGGGAGGAGAGGTGAGGGCAATGATGGGGCTGATGGGGAGAGGGCAATAATTGGGATGGAGGGGGAGGAGGAGATGATTTGATGTGGTGGAATGGGCAATGATGGAGGTGGAATGGGCAATGATGGGGGTGGGGGGAGGAAATGATGGAGGTGGTGGAATGGGCAATAATGAGGGGGGAAGAAATGATGGAGGTGGTAGAATGGACAAGGATGGTGGTGGTGGAAAGCACACTGATGATATTGGAGGGGGAGAAAATGATGGAGGTGGTCGAATGGGCAAGTATGGTGATGTGGTGATGGCGGCGGAAAGGACAATGATGATGGTGGTGGAAAGGGCCAAGATGGGGATGGTGGGGGAAGAGAAAATGATGGGTATGGTGGAAAAGGCAAAGGAGGAAATGATGGAGGTGGTGGAATGGGCAATGATAGGAGTGCTGGGGAAGGAGGAAATGATGGAGGTTGTGGAATGGGAGGTTGTGGAATAAGAAGGGGGGAATAGTGTGATGAGACAGTGTGGGGGGAGAAAAATGAGTGGGCACAGAATAGAAACTGAGCAGTGGGGGCGTAGCATGGGGGGACAGTGTAAGGGCACAGCCAGGAGCGGACAGTGTACCAAGGAGGGGGAGTGTGATGAGAGAGTACAGTATAAATACTGGGCCCTATAGGGGGACACAGTGTGAGAGGACAGTGTGAAGAGGGGGCCGGTATGGAAAGGAGAGGTCATTGTGAAGAGCGTGTACCATAAGAGGGACAGTGTGGGGGTCATATTTTGTGCAGACAATATAGTGAGGGGCAATGTTTTATACAGGAGCATTATAATGACACTTGTATCTTTAAGGGCATCGTGTGGAGATTTTCTGCAAAAGAGCCGAGAAGATGGAAGTCTGCAGAGATGGCTGTGGATGAGAAAACTCATCATGGAGTCTGGACAAGATAAAGAAAAGAAGGAGAACGGCTCCAGAGACGACATCATCTATAAGGTACCTGGATGTAAATGTTATTTGTGATACTAACTAACTCTCATGTTTTTATTTATGTTAGGAGCATTAAAGGGGATGTCCAGGTTTATGATGAGTCTGCACTCATTCTTTGTGACTACAGACTTCTAAGTTCTCACAGTGCGCACTGCACGCTGTCAGGATTCTCTCGTGCTGGCGATTTACATACATGTGGTCACATGCTGACTAGACATGTGTGGCTTCACTCAATGAAAACGAACTGAGTGAGGCCGGGCACGTCTAGTCGGAATGTGGTCAGAAGTATACAGATCACAAGCTTGTACTTACATGACTGTCCACCGGCAAGGAAGAACCCTAAAAGTGTGCAGTGCATTAGTTGTGAGAATTCAGAAGCTGCGATGTCAGGATTCAGCTCTGCAGGTTCCAGTAGTCGTCACATGGACACTTCACTCATATGTGACTTTCACACTTATGGTCCTGTGACATCGAGCTTCTCTTCTGCTTCTCTGTATTTTACTGAACATTGAGAGCATTAGGGAGAGCGGCTCGTCGGTACATGACTAAGTGTGCAAATCGCATATGTCCTGGGGGGGGGGGCGCCAAAATTAATTCTTGCCCCTAAAAACCCTAGATACACCTCTGCCCCAGACTGGCACTTACAGTTAGGTCCATATATATTTGGACAGAGACAACATTTTTGTAGTTTTTGTTATAGACATTACCACAATGAATTTTAAACAAAACAATTCAGATGCAGTTGAAGTTCAAACTTTCAGCTTTCATTTGAGGGTATCCACATTCAAATTGGATGAAGGGTTTAGGAGTTGCAGCTCCTTAACATGTGCCACCCTGTTTTTAAAGGGACCAAAAGTAATTGGACAGATTCAATAATTTTAAATAAAACGTTCATTTTTAGTACTTGGTTGAAAACCCCTTGTGGGCAATGACTGCCTGAAGTCTTGAACTCATGATCATCACCAGAAGCTGTGTTTCCTCCTTTTTGATGCTCTGCCAGGCCTTCACTGCCGTGGTTTTCAGTTGCTGTTTGTTTGTGGGCCTTTCTGTCTGAAGTTTAGTCTTTAACAAGTGAAATACATGCTAAATTGGGTTGAGATCAGGTGACTGACTTGGCTATTCAAGAATATTCCACTTCTTTGTTTTAATAAACTGCTGGATTGCTTTGGCTTTATGTTTTGGGTCATTGTACATCTGTAGTATGAAACGACGACCAATCAGTTTGGCTGCATTTGGCTGGATCTGAGCGCACAATATGTCTCTGAATACCTCAGAATTCATTCGGCTGCTTCTGTCCTGTGTCACATCATCAATAAACACTAGTGACCCAGTGCCACTGGCAGCCATGCATGCCCAAGCCATCACACTGCCTCCGCCATGTTTTACAGATGATGTGGTATGCTTCGGATCATGAGCTGGACCACGCCTTTGCCATAATTTTCACTTTCCATCATTCTGGTAGAGGTTGATCTTGGTTTCATCTGTCCAAAGAATGTTCTTCCAGAACTGTGCTGGCTTTTTTAGATGTTTTTTTAGCAAAGTTTAGTCTAGCCTTTTTATTCTTGATGCTTATGAGTGGCTGCACCGTGCAGTGAACCCTCTGTATTTACTTTCATGCAGTCTTCTCTTTATGGTAGATTTGGATATTGATACGCCGACCTCCTGGAGAGTGTTGTTCACTTGGTTGGCTGTTGTGAAGGGGTTTCTCTTCACCATGGAGATTATTCTGCGATCATCCACCACTGTTGTCTTCCGTGGGCGCCCAGGTCTTTTTGCATTGATGAGTTCACCAGTGCTTTCTTTCTTTCTCAGGATGTACCAAACTGTAGATTTTGCCACTCCTAATATTGTAGCAATTTCTCGGATGGGTTTTTTCTGTTTTCGCAGCTTTAGGATAGCTTGTTTCACCTGCATGGAGAGCTCCTTTGACCGCATGTTTACTTCACAGCAAAACCTTCCAAATGCAAGCACCACAGCTCAAATCAACTCCAGGCCTTTTATCTGCTTAATTGAGAATGACATAACGAAGGGATTGCCCACACCTGTCCGTGAAATAGCCTTGGAGTCAATTGTCCAATTACTTTTGGTCCCTTTAAAACAGGGTGGCACATGTTAAGGAGCTGAAACTCCTAAACCCTTCATCCAATTTTAATGTGGATGCCCTCAAATGAAAGCTGAAAGTCTGAACTTCAACTGCATCTGAATTGTTTTGTTTAAATTCATTGTGGTAATGTCTATGACCAAAATTAGAAAAATGTTGTCTCTGTCCAAATATATATGGACCTAACTGTACTTGTATTCTGCCTTGCAATCACAGCTATGCCTGTGACTGCAATGCACCCCTCGTCTCCATATGCTTCTTCACACATCCTGGGGGACACATAGCGACCCTCGCATATAACACCGGTCACTGCCTCACAATATGTATGTATGTGTATATGTGTATGGGATGTTTTCAGGTATAGTATATGGAGGCTCCTACTGTATATAGGGGGCTATGTGGGGGCTCATACTGTATATGAAGATGCTATATGGGGGCTCTTACTGTATACAGAGGGACATATGGGGGCTCATAGTGTATATGTGGGGACTCATACTGTATACAGGGGATTTTTGTGTGGGCTCATATTGTATACAGGGGGCTATGTGGGGACTCATACTGTATACAAGGTGCTGTGTGGGGAGTCATACTGTATACAGTGGGCTATATGGAGATTCATACTGTATAAAAGAGGGTATGCGGAGTCTTATATTGTAAATAGAGCAGTAGCTATGTGTGGGGTTTAGACTATATACAGAGGGCTATGCGTGGGCTCATATTGCATATGGAGAGGTTATGTAGGGGCTCATATTGTATATAGAGGGTTTATGAGGGGCTCATACTGTATGTAGAAGGCTATGTGAGGGCTCAAACTATATATATAGAAACTATGTGAGGGATTATATTGTATATAGAGAGGACGTGTGGGGGTTCATAGTTTATATAGGGGCTATGTGGGGCTCATACTGTATATAGGGGCTATATGGGGCCTCATACTGTATATGTGGGTGCTCATACTGTATACAGGGGGCCTATGTGCAGGCTTATATTGTATACAGGGGGCTATGTGGGGGCTCTTTCTGTATACAGGGTGCTGTGTGGATACTCATACTGTATACAGGGGGCTATGTGGAGGCTTATATTGTGTACAAGGGGCTATGTGAAGGCTTATATTGTTTATAGAGCAGCTATGTGGAGGCTATACATATATAACTGTATACATGGCGCTATGTGGGGGCTCATACTGTATGTTGAGGCTATGTGTGAGCTCTTATGGTATATAGGGGGTTGTGTGTGGGCTCTTACAGTATATAGGGGGATGGTAGCAGAGTTAAACATGTTTTTCCACGAACAAAGTCCATTTTAATCAATAGATCTTTGAATAATGATAAGGTTCACAATTTGATAAGTTTAAATAAAATGTTCCTGTGCTGAGATAATCCTATAAATGTGCCCCCTGCTGTGTAGTGTGTAATGGCCGTGTCTGACCATACAGGGACATGATCTGATCATACCACATCTCCTGGACAGGGAAAGAAGCAAAAGAGAGTATACAGCGGCACAGGACGGGATCACAGCTGATGCTTTCTGTGAGGTAAAACATTTTACTTCCTGTTTTTAAGCAATGTTTTACCTCAAAGAAAGAATCAGCTGTGATCCCGTGCTGTAATGTCTGCATATTCTTTTGCTTCCTCCCCTGCCCAGGAGATGTGGTATGATCAGACCATGCTCCTGTATGGTCAGACACAGCCATTACACAGTATACAGCATGGGCACATCTATAAGATTATCTCAGCGCAGGACAATTGATTTAAATCACATCCATTTGTGGAACTTATTATTATTCCAAGATGTATTTATTAAAATGTTGATTGGAAATTAACTTTGCTCATGGGAACACCCCTTTAATTGTGCTCAATACTAAGTGAAACAAATATTAATATAAAATAAATATAATTAATAGTAATATTCAGCAGAATGAATTGGTTCAGCCCTCCACAACAGTCACGGGCTCTCATGTGGCACCTCGGGAAATTAATTGCCCACCTCTGGTCTATGATATTCTGTGACAGACACATCAGATATTTTATAAAATACACATTATTATACAGTATACTATCAGATGCCTGTAGTCACAGTATGCCAGACACATATTCTTCTGTATACTGGATTTGTAATACTGTGTGCACAGACATCAGATGTTATCTTCAGCATAATGTGGGCCTAGCATAATATTTGATGTGTGTAGTCATAGTATAAAGAATTGTCAACGGATCTACGGGAAAAGGTAGTTGAACTGTATAAAACAGGAAAGGGATACAAAAAGATATCCCAGGAATTGATAATGCCAGTCAGCAGCGTTCCAACTGTGATTAACAAATGGAAAATCAGGGGCTCTGTAAAAAAAAAAACCACGGTCAGGTAGACCGACAAAAATGTTGTCCACAACTGCCAGAAAAATTGTTCGGGATGCAAAGAAAAATCCACAAATAACATCAGCTGAAATACTGGCCTTTCTAAAAAATAGTGGTGTGTTTTTTTCAAGATGCACAATAAGGAGACACTTGAAGCAAAATGGGCTGCATGGTTGCAAATGCCACAATGTATCTAGCCTACAATACGCAAAACAGGACAGAGACAAGCCTAAAAACTTCTGGAACAAGGTAATTTGGAATGATGAGACCAAAATTGAACTTTTTTGGCCACAACCATAAACGTTACATTTGGAGAGAGGTCATCAAGGCCTATGATGAAAGGAACACCATTCCTACTGTAAAGCACGGAGGTGGATCACTGATGTTTTGGCGATGTGTGAGCTACAAAGACACAGGAATCTTGGTCAACGTTGAAGGAAAGATGAATGCAGCACGTTATCAGCAAATACTGGAGGCAAATTTGCAATCATCAGCCTGGAAGCTGTGCATGGGACGTACTTGGACGTTCCAACATGACAACGATGCAAAACACAAGGCTAAGTCGATCTGTCATTAGCTAAACCTGAAAAAGTGAAGGTTCTGGAGTGGCTATCTCAGTCTCGTGGCCTCTTTATCATTGAGCCACTCTGGGAAGATCTCAAGCTCACAGTTCATGCTAGACAGCCCAGGAATTTGCAGGAACAGGAGGCTTTATGCCAAGAAGAGTGGGCAGCTTTACCATCTGAGAAAATAAAGAACCTTTTCCACAACTTCCACAAAACAGACCTGTAACTTATTTTTTTCAGAGGCTCCTCTGTCCTCCACTCATTACCTGTAGTAATGGCACCTGTTTGAACTTGTTATCAGTATAAGACACCTGTCCACAACGTCAAACAGTCACACTTCAAACTCCACTATGGTGAAGACCAAAGACACCAGAAACAAGATTGTAGCCCTGCACCAGGCTGGGAAGGCTGAATTTGCAATAGGCAAGCAGCTTGGTGTGATGAAATCTACTGTGAGAGCAATAATAAGAAAATAGAATACATACAAGACCACTGATAATCTCCCTCGATCTATAGTTCCACCCAAGATATCACCCCGTGGGGTCAAAATGATCACAAGAACAGTGAGCAAAAATCCCAGAACCACACGAGGCGACCTAGTGAATGACCTGCATAGAGCTGGGACCACAGTAACAAAGGCTACCATCAGTAACACACTACGCCGCCAGGGACTCATCCTGCAGTGCCAGACGTGTCCCCCTGCTTAATCCAGTACATGTCCGGGCCTGTGTGAAGTTTGCTAGAGAGCATTTGGATTATCCAGAAGAATATTGGAAGAGTGTCATATGGTCTGATGAAACCAAATTAGAACTGTTTGGTAGAAACAAAACTCGTCGTGTTTGGAGAAGACAGAATGCTGAGTTGCATCCAAAGAAAAACATACCTACTGTGAAGCATGGGGGTGGCAACATCATGCTTTGGGGCTGTTTCTCTGCAAAGGGACCAGGACAACTGATCCGTGTAGATGAAAGAATGAATGGGGCCATGTATCATGAGATTTTGAGTGCAAACCTCCTTCCATCAGAAAGGGCATTGAAAATGAAACGTGGATGGGTTTTTCAGCATGATAATGATCCCAAGCACACTGCCAGGACAACAAAGTAGTGGCTTTGTAAGAAGCATATGAAGGTCCTGGAGTGGCCTAGCCTGTCTCCAGATCTCAACTCCATAGAAAACCTTTGGAGGGAGTTGAAAGTCCGTGTTGCCCAGCGACAGGCCCAAAACATCACTGCTCTAGAGGACATCTGCATGGAGGAATGGGCCAACATACCACCAACAGTGTGTGCCAACATTGTGAAGACTTACAGAAAACGTTTGACGTCTGTCATTGCCAACAAAGGATATATAACAAAATATTGAGATGAACTTTTGTTAATGACCAAATACTTATTTTCCACCATAATTTACAAAAAAACATCTTGCCAAATCAGACAAGGTAATTTTTTTTTGGATTTGTTTTCTCATTTTGACTCTCATAGTTGTGGTCTACCTATGATGTCAATTACAGGCCTCTCTCATCTTTTTAAGTGGGAGAACTTGCACAATTGGTCGCTGACTAAATACTTTTTTTCCCCACTGTATTATACTATGTGTACAGGCATCAGATGTAATATATTAAGGTATTATGTGACTGGTACATATTATACTATGTGTGCAAACATCAGATATTATACACAGGATAGTATGTGACTGGTACATATTATAACACTGTTAGAGCCTTTTTTGTGTAATTGCGGCCACCAAAACCCGTAATTTTGGCGTTTTAATTGTTTTTATACTTTGATAGAGCAGACTTTTCTGAATGCAGCAATACCACATATGTGTATTTTTTAAATATCTTGATTTTCCTCGACCTGTCGGCTGCCTTTGACACAGTGGACCATTCCCTATTATTACAAACCCTCTCATCCCTTGGCATCGCAGACTTGGCCCTATCCTGGATCTCATCATACCTAACAGACCGGACATTCAGCGTCTCCCACTCACACACCACCTCCTCACCTCGCCCCCTATCTGTCGGAGTCCCACAAGGTTCAGTCCTTGGGCCCTTGCTCTTCTCCATTTACACCTTTGGCCTGGGACAGCTCATAGAATCTCATGGCTTTCAGTATCATCTCTATGCTGACGACACACAGATCTACATCTCTGGACCAGATATCGCCTCCCTTCTAACCAGAATCCCTCAATGTCTGTCCACTATTTCATCCTTCTTCTCCGCTAGATTTCTGAAACTTAACATGGACAAAACAGAATTCATCATCTTTCCCCCATCTCACGCGACCCTCCCAACGAACCTATCCATTACAGTAAATGGCTGCCCACTCTCCCCAGTCCCACAAGCTCGCTGCCTCGGGGTAATCCTTGACGCTGATCTCTCCTTCAAACCACATATCCAAGCCCTTTCCACTTCCTGCCGACTTCAACTCAAAAATATTTCACGAATCCGTTCATTCCTCAACCATGAATCTGCAAAAACCCTAGTCCATGCCCTCATCATCTCTCGCCTTGACTACTGCAACCTCCTGCTCTGTGGCCTCCCCTCTTACACTCTCGCACCCCTCCAATCTATTCTAAACTCTGCTGCCCGACTAATCCACCTGTCCCCCCGCTATTCCCCGGCCTCTCCCCTCTGTCAATCCCTTCACTGGCTCCCCATTGCCCAGAGACTCCACTACAAAACCCTAACCATGACGTACAAAGCCATCCACAACCTGTCTCCTCCATACATCTGTGACCTCGTCTCCCGGTACTTACCTACCCGCAACCTCCGATCCTCACAAGATCTCCTACTCTACTCCCCTCTTATCTCCTCTTCCCACAATCGTATACAAGATTTCTCTCGCGTATCACCCCTACTCTGGAACCCTCTACCACAACACATCAGACTCTCGCCTACCATCGAAACCTTCAAAAAGAACCTGAAGACCCACCTCTTCAGACAAGCCTACAATCTGCAGTTACCACCGATCGACCAAACCGCTGCATGACCATCTCTACCCTCACCTACTGTATTCTCACCCATCCCTTGTAGATTGTGAGCCTTCGCGGGCAGGGTCCTCATTCCTCCTGTACCAGTTATGACTTGTATTGTTTAAGATTATTGTACTTGTTTTCATTATGTATACCCCTCCTCACATGTAAAGCGCCATGGAACAAATGGCGCTATAATAATAATAATAATAATAATAATAATTTTCAGTGGGGGAAAATGGAGGTGATTTTAACTTTTATTTTTTTCATATTTTTTTTTATTTTGTCACTGTTATTGCTAGCCCCCTTATAAGACTTGGAGATGCGATTGTCCAGTCGCTTCTGCTATATACAGTGATGCCTCAGGGCATTGCTGCATATAGCAGAAATCACAGTCTTCTTTAAAGCCCGGCCACCGGCTCCGTAATGACAGGCAAGGACAGGGGTGACCTCGGCTGTCCTGACTAGCCATCGTTGACCCTCGATCATGTCTTGGGTGTGCTGATGAGCTGAGAAGATGACACGCACACTTCGGCTTGTATTAAATGCCACTATCAGAGATTGACAGCAGTATTTAACAAGGTAACAATTGCAGACAGAGCACTTCTCTACCCGCGACTGTTAGAGTCAGGTCCTAACAGTAATACACAGCCATCACCTACCAGGTATGAAGCGGGCTCGCTGTACATGCATGGCGGATGTCATGAAGAGGTTAATTGCTAATATCTCCACAACGGAGAGGCAAAAAAACTACTTTGAGTGTAACCAAACAAATTTGGTGAAAGGTCCTCTTTATCCCCTTCACAATATCCGCCGTACATGCAATGCACCGCCGGACATGCGTTCTCACAAACCATTGTACATGTATGGCGTAAGAATAGTGCGGGCTCACGCCGAACGTCATCAAATGTAGGTGTCAGCTCTATATGAGGGCTGACACCCTGCAGCAATGCCCTCGATCGGTACTAGCAGCGATTTCGGGCATTTAAATGCCTTTGATGCCACTGTTAATAGTGACAGCAACATCGAGGGGCATCGCAGAGGGAGGTAGCTCCCTCTCTGCACTGACTGGCACAACGCAATTGCGATCATGTTATGCCAATGGTCTCTATGGTGACTGCAGGTCGAAAAATAGTCACGGGGTCACTAGCGGACGGTGACCTGTAAGCTTCTGCTCAGAACAGGATCTGACACACCTCCTCCCTGTGTGAGAGATGCTGATCTAATGCCCTGCAATGCAATAGCATCAGGGCAGGGGAATTTGATGTCCCATAATGGAACAACATAAGAAAGTAAAAAAATAGAGTTAAAAAAAATTGTAAAAATATATATATATAAAAAAAAAATCACAAAAAAAGAACAAAAACAATTACAAAATGTTAATCTAATAAATACATATATTTATGTAAAAACAAAAATAAACAAATTGAAGTACACATATTTGGTATTGCAACGACAGAATGACCTGAGCTATGAAACTCTCCTAGAACTAGGTAACTCCTTCAGTGAATACGGTAAAAAAAACTATGCTTTATCATCATACTGCAGAACAAAAATTGGAATAAAGCTCGATCAAAAACAGCTCCATCAACAACAAAAAAACAACAAAGTTATAGCTCTCAGAATAAAGAGATGCAAAAACAATTTTTTTCTATAAAATATTTTAGATTGTGTAAAAGTGGCAAAACATACAAAAAAATACAAATGTGGTATCGCTGTAATCATACTGACTCGAAGAATAAAGCTGCCTTATCAATTTTACCACATTGTGAATGGCATAAAAAAACAAACAAAAAAAATTCCTGAATTGCTAGTTTTTGTTAATTCTGCCTCACAAAAATCAGAATACAAAGTGATCACAAAATGTTGTGATACCAATATAAATGTCAACTCGTCCCCCAGTCGACACTTGACTGTCTGCAGAAATATGGAAAAATTGTAGCTCTAAAATACAGCAATGCAAAAATGTTGTTTTGCAAAAAAAGTGTCTTTTAGTGTGTGACAGCTGTTAGACATAAAAAAATATAAATCTGGTATCACAGTAATCACACCGACACAAAGAATAATGTTGTCTAATCACTTATACCGTACGAGAAAGGGCGTAAAAAAATAAATAAAACCAATTTTTCATCTGATGTTAATTTGTTCATTCTGCCTCCCAGAGATCGCAGTAAGGCTAGGTGCACATTTATCCTGTGCTCTATGCTGAGCACTTACACTGGGGTTTCCGTGTAAATCTCTGAAATATGTGATTCAGACTGAACCCCCGGCGGAAGATTCCCTATAATGAGGCAGATGGATGCACTGTGGACGCTGTCTGGCCTATGATGCGGTGGTGTCCATCTTTTTAGGCGTGCATAAAAGTGCGCTCCACCACAGTTTTGTGCACCTCTCAAAAGAAGGACACCATTGAACAGAGGCCAGACTGAGTCCAGAGCAACCCTGCTGCCTCATTATAGTGAATGGATCTCTTGGGGGGTTTAATCTGAATCATGCTATTTGGAGATTTAGATGGACACCCACATGTAAGTGGTCAGCGTAGAGCACCGGATAAAAGTGATCCCAAACTTTAAGTAAAATGTTCCCAATAAAAAACTTAACTCATTCCTTAAAAAAAGCAAGTTCCTACTCAGGTCTGTCATCTGTCAATGTGACATGGCACCTGAAAACCATTCCAGCAAAATATGCACTACAATATGGCGCTCCTTAACATTCTGAGCTTTGCACTATGCCTCAAAAGTAGTTTTCAACCACATATGAGGTATTGGCGTTCTCTGTAGAAATTGCGTAACATTTTGTGGTCCATTTTCTCCTATTATCCCTTTTGAAAAATGTAAAACTTGAGGCCAAAGTAACATTTTAGCAGAAATAATAGTAATTTTCCATTGACTTAGCCCAATGTTATACAATTCTGTGAATCGTATAAGGGTTAAAAATGGTCAATACATCACTACATGAATTCCTCAAGAGGGGTAGTTTCCAAAATGAGGTCACTTGTTGGGGTTTCTGCTGTTTTGGCATGCCAGGGGCTCATCAAATGTGACATGGCATTTGCAATGAAAAATTTGATTGTGGGAAAAAATGCATTTTTTAAAATTTTCGCATATCAACATTAAAAAAATCTGTGAAGCACCTGTGCGTTCAAGGTGCTCACTACACCTCTAGATACGTTTGTTGAGGGATGCAGTTTCCAAAATGGGGTCACTTGTGGAGGGTTTCCACTGTTTAGACCCATCAGAGTCTCTGCATACCCGACATGGCATCTGCTATCTATTCCAGTCTATTTTGCGCTCCAAAAGTCAAATGGCGCTACTTCTATTTTTGTGCTCTTGTTTTTCCATATCTATTCTATTTCTCCATCATCATATCTGTATGAGGCTTTGTATTTTATGGGACAAGTTGTAGTTTAAAATTACTCCATTTCTTTCACCATAAAAGATGCCGAAAGTGTAGTGAAAAATATGCTGTCGCATTTTGTTTTCATGCCATTCGTTGTGGAGTAAAATTAACCTGACAACATAATTATCCAGCCCAGTAAGACTAAAGTGTTAAATATATAACATACATGTTTGAGCACACCTGGTCAAAATTACTGTTAAGCAAGTTGAAGATGAAATGATCTCTAGAAGGCCTAAATTTAAAGATAACACATTTCATTTGTATTCTAGATTCTAGGCAAAAAAAAAAAGTAATTTTTTTACATGTTAAAATTACAAAAAGGACAACAGTTTGGGCACCCTTGGAGATTTATGTGCTCAGATAACTTTGACCAAGGTTTCAGACCTTAAAGGGAACCTGTCACCCCGTTTTTTCAAAATGAGCTAAAAATACCGTTAAATAGGGGCAGAGCTGTGCTTTACATTAGTGTATTTTGTGAGCCTTTATTCCCCACCTATGCTGCCGAAATACCTTTGTAAAGTCGCCGTTTTGGGCTGTCACTCACGCTGGTCAGGTCATATGGGCGTGGTGACAGCGCTGTTTCTCCCCCATCTTTGTGAGGCCGCGTGTGCGCAGATGGTTCTTCTCGGCTTCCCGGGGCCGCGGGATGCAGCGCGTGCGCACATGGAGATCTCGGCGGCCATTTTCCTGAAGCCGAGTTCGCATCTCGGCTGCAGGAAAATGGCCACCGCGATCGCCATCTGCGCACGCGCGGCATCCCGCGGCCATTTTCCTGAAGCCCCGGGAAGCTGAGAACAACCATCTGCGCACGCGCGGCCTCACAAAGATGGCCGCGCCCACCGATAAACGGCTGAATAGCGCAGATCGCGCTATTTTCCTTCAAGCTGCGCAGTGGATTCGCCAGTTGGACATGCGCACACCACTACGCCACCAACGGAGATCTGGGGGAGAAACAGCGCTGTCACCACGCCCATATGACCTGACCAGCGTGAGTGACAGCCCAAAACGGCGACTTTACAAAGGTATTTCGGCAGCATAGGTGGGGAATAAAGGCTCACAAAATACACTAATGTAAAGCACAGCTCTGCCTTTATTTAACGGTATTTTTAGCTCATCTTGAAAAAACGGGGTGACAGGTTCCCTTTAATAGCTGGTTAGGGTTATCACTTGTCCACCATAATCGTTAGGAAAGGCAAGGTGATGCAAATTTCCCAGCTTTTAAAAACCCAGCCTCCTCTAACCTTGTGCCAAAAAACAGCAGCCATGGGTTCTTCTAAGCAGGTGACTAGCACTCTGAAAATGGTGGAGGCCCAAAAAGCAGGAGCCGACTAGAAAAAGATATAAGTTGCCATTTCCTCAGTTTGAAATGTAATTAAGACATTACAGTTAACCAAGAACAGTGGAGGTCAAGATACTGTCTGGTAGACCAAGCAAAATTTCAACAAGTTTATTTTGGGCGGGCTCAGCTACTGAGGCTGCTCTATACACCTGTACCCGAAATCACTCATTAGGAAGAGGTTACACAGCTAATCTGTGGGAATGCCAATAGTATGTCTCCTATTATTCTAGTACTGATGGGCTATCCTAAAGATGGGACATCAATTTGCAAAAAAACTATGTATAACGGTTTTACGCTTTTGAAGAGAACTTAAACGTATCCCAATTGGACTTTGGCTACACTTTCCAGCATATCATGGGACCATAAATACAACTCTGCAGGAGAAATGCCATTCGTTTTTTTTGGATCTACAAAAAATCTGGGATTGGCTGCAGTGCTTATCTAAGAATTAATATCCATTTTACACAAGCCAATGATCAGCCAGACAAACATTGCTATGTGTGCACATTTCCGATTATTGCCTGTTAACATGCCAGCGACCAGTTGACAAACAGGCAAAAGATCACTTGATGGCTGATCACTTGTTCTACACAGACAACTGCAGTGGAAATTTGCAGCAATTTAGGTTTCAATACAAGGGAATGAGATTTTTAATACCTAAACCACATGTAAAGTAAAAAAAAAAAAAATTGTGTGCTCGTTTTTTGTGTGGAAAAGCTACACATTTTTACTGCACATTTCACTCCATGCAATACTTTGCAATTTTATAACAAGGTAAAGTGCAGTTTCTTTTGCTTGTAGTCATTGCGGATTTATGGGTATATTTTTCACCATGTGTGAGCATAGCTCTAATCTGCAGCATGTCAATTTATACTGCAGATTTTGACAACTGATTGATATTGCGATGGGTGAAATCTGCAACAAACCGATAAAGAAATATTAAAAAAGGACCATTTACAGCTTGTTTTGCTATTGCAATTTTTTTAAAATAATTCTTCATTTATAGAACACATAAGATAGTAACATCGAGATAAGAACATACAATAACAATAAGAAACAATAACATACTGTGAAGGTACAAAATCCATTCATAGGAATGTAGTGTAAAAACATGAAGTAGAATAGTAACAAAAGTAAAAGCATAGAGAGTATACTAGGTGGGTCCATCAAATACTAAGAGAAAGAAGTTAAAACTGAGATCAGAACATTTCAAAGATATGTGTAAATAAATAAATGTGAATAAGAGAAGTACGGTGGTCAGAGATAGAGGATATTGCAAGGAGAGATATGGATTGGGGGTCGTATTGTTTTTTTTTTTGGCCTGTGCCAAATTTTCAAAGCCTAAGTTTTCAGAAAATAATGTGTGTGTGCATTTCCCAGCTGGAGCTGTTGCAAATTTTTATTATCAGTTCCATAAGGATATATTCCATGATGGTCAAGCGAATGGTGAAACTGACCTATAGCTATCCTGAGAGAAGCATCATGGAGAGCAATGATGGTGCGCATACAGTAGACGAGAGCAGCTGGTCAGAAAACTGGAGCTTTATATCCACAAATGGCCAGATGTATAATAATAGAATATTGAGCCTGAACATTATAAACACCCATGGGACAAATCTGCAAGTCTGAACATGTACCCACGTGATTAAAGAGGGACAATGCAATAATGCATTGCTTGGCTGGAATGTATTACAAAATATGTTTATAAGTTAAGAATATAATTGTAATCTGGAGAACAAACACGAGCAGCCCGATTCCAAACATAAGATTGTGACGAGAGCATTTCCCTCTGTAGTGTGAAGCAGATACTCTGCTCATTCCTTACCTGTATCCTACAGGTAGAAGTAATGATTCTTCCTAAGACCCTAAAAGATTGTCATCCAGTTTCCATAGACCGCGAATGGTAGGTAAACCTTCATTATGTTCCATTCCATAACTATCAGAGATGCCATCTACGTTGCTTTCTGCAATTTCTCTTTAATTTCATGGCTTTAATTGGTGTCGACCATTATGCAGAAGACACGTGAAATCAATTCTTCTTGTATTTAAAGAATGTTTTTCAGTGGTTACTCCAATATTTTCTAAAGCTGTCTATATCAGGGGTGTCAAACTGCATTCCTCGAGGGCTGCAAACAGGTCATGTTTTCAGGATTTCCTTGTACTTGCACAGGTGATAATTTAATCACCAATTCATTATTTGTGTAGGTGATTAAATTATCACCTGTGCAGTACAAGGAAATCCTGAAAACATGACCTGTTTGCAGCCCTGGAGGAATGCAGTTTGACACCCCTGGTCTATATACATTAGATAAGAATCGACAGAAGCTATTGATTTTAGGATTGACCTAAAAGCATGTGTTTGGGGGGTCTCCTGACAATCCTCCATGTGTGTAAGTGCACACAATTCTATTGTGGTGCATAAAAATCTGTTGCATATACTCGTGTTGGGAAGAAAAATGCTGGATACAATCAATACGCTACCGTATATCACAGCTTCCTGGGGTATCTCCCGGGATTAGCAAGGAAATTTTACTGTACTTTTTGCAAAAATATAATGTATACAAATTTTCAATATATTTTCTACACCAAATTCTAATGACTTTGAAGTAGAACCTACATTATTTCCAGGGGATAAAAACTTGTTCATCAACTAAATACGACAGATTATCTTTTACATAAAAACCCAGCTCCTTAACAAGACGGTCCACCTCGTCCAGTGATCAGTCAAGGTATAGTCTCCACAAGGTCTCTAATGATGTCCTATGGTTTCTGTCAACAAGCCATTAGTAGATCCTCGAAGTCCTGGAAGTTGCTAAAGGAGGCCACTGCCATTATACATTATCATGAAAGGGGGTACTTTATCTATAAAGAAATAAAATGTGATGCACCAGAGGCCTCATTTTCCCATTTCCCACCAGTTGTCCTTCCTTGAACCATTTTTGGTAGGTACTAACCAGAACATGCTGAGAAAACGCCATAAGAATTTACATTTTGGAGATGCTCTAACCTTGTTTTCTTATCACAATTTAGCCTTTGTCACAATTGCTCAGGTAATAAGTGTGCCCATTTTTCCTGTTCCCAACTCATCAACTTCAATCACGCTGTGCAGTTCCCGGCCACATGATCTCGCCTTTCAGCTTTGCCCTGACGTCCTGAGACGCTGCACCTTATGGTTTCTCCTCTCAGGTTCCAATTGAATGTATCTTGATGTCATTCAGAGGCTGTGGAACCCCATTCATGCATGCCGCAGACGGTCGAGGCTTGAGGCCAGAAGGTAGAACCCTGTTCTTGTTGTGCAGTTACTGGTCACATGATCCAACCTGTCAGCTTTGCCTTGGCTTCCTGTAATGGTCCATCCAACATTTCGCCTTCTGGCTTCCAGCCTCGGATAGAACATCCTCACATGCATGTAATCACTTCCACAGCCCTACTGAGATATAAATACCAATAGAAATTCATGTTTGACTGTATTCAGTAGTCCGTGGATGCAGCTTGATCTGTACAATGACTTCTTCTATTAAAATCTTCTCATACAAGTCTTGGCGAACTTTCTCATGCGGTTTTCCTTGCACCAACTTTTCTAATTGTGCATCATACTATTTCTGCTCGGCCAATCTCATCAAGTAGTATAAATATATTTCCCTATTTTTCTTTCCACACCTATTATCTTGTCGCACCCTTATTTCCTCTCACATTAAAGCCCTGTGCTAGCAATTTCTCCCTACACCCACGGCCTTATTTTTCTTCCTACAATATAGACTTTCCCCACTATCTTCACATTATTCTCCATTCACACTAATTTCCTGTTTTGCTGTATCCTGTTACATTAATTCCACCTCATTCAAGTCTGGTACTATTAATACTAACACAATGATACTCGCTTCTCTTCTCACAGAGCACTACTGCTGCTTATACCAAGTCCTACATAACTTTCTCCAGACACATTTCTCACGATACTATCACAGCTGTTCCAAAAATGGGAGTCCCATTATTTATACTCAGACTCTTATTGAAAACTTATTTTTACATATTGTCTTCCTACCAAGTACTAACTACTAGTTACAGATGTTCTTGTGTATCATTTGGTGAAAAGAAAAAAATAAATAAAAAAACCAACATTTGAAGGAAAAACATGACTTCCAAAGGAAATTTCCTATTCAAAATTAATTACAGTTATATGAAAAAGTTTGGGCACCCTTATTAATCTTAAGCTTAATGTTTTATAAAAATTGTTATTTTTTGCAACAGCTATTTCAGTTTCATATATCTAATAACTGTTGGACACAGTAATGTTTCTGCCTTGAAATGAGGTTTATTGTACTAACAGAAAATGTGCAATCTGCATTCAAACAAAATTTGACAGGTGCATAAGTATGGGCACCCGTATCATTATCTTGTTTTAACCCCTTTCTGCCATTAGACGTACTATTCCGTCCATGTGGGGTGGGCCCTACTTCCCAAGGACGGAATAGTACGTCATAGGCGATCGGCGGCGCTCACGGGGGAGCGCGGCCGATCGCGGCCGGGTATCAGCTGCTTATCGCAGCTGACATCCGGCACTATGTGCCAGGAGCGGTCACGGACCGCCCCCGGCACATAAACCCCTGGCACACCGCGATCAAACATGATCGTGATGTGCCGGCGGTGCAGGGAAGCATCGCGCCGGGAGGGAGCTCCCTGCGGGCTTCCCTGAGACCCCCGCAGCAACGCGATGTGATCGCGTTGCTGCGGGGGTCTCCTACCTTCCTCCCTGCAGCAAGGCCCGGATCCAATATGGCCGCGGCATCCGGGGCCTGCAGGGAGGGAGGTGGCCTACCAAGTGCCTGCTCAGAGCAGGCACTTGGTAACGCTGCAGCGATCTTTGACAGATCGGTGATCTGTCAGAGTGCTGTGCAAACTGTCAGATCACTGATCTGTATTGTCCCCCCCGGGACAAAGTAAAAAAGTTTAAAAAATTTTTTACAAGTGTGTAAAAAAAAAAAAAAAAAAAAAAATCCTAAATAATGAAAAAATAAATAAATATATTATTCCCATAAATACATTTCTTTATCTAAATAAAAAAAACAAAACAATAAAAATACACATATTTAGTATTGCCGCGTCTGTAACGACCCGACCTATAAAACTGTCCCACTAGTTAATCCCTTCAGTAAACACCGTAAGAAAAAAAAAAAAACGAGGCAAAAAACAACGCTTTATTATCATACCACCGAACAAAAAGTGGAATAACACGCGATCAAAAAGACGGACATAAATAACCATGGTACCGCTGAAAGCGTCATCTTGTCCCGCAAAAAACGAGCCACCATACAGCATCATCAGCAAAAAATAAAAAAGTTATAGTCCTCAGAATAAAGCGATGCAAAAATAATTATTTTTTCTATAAAATAGTTTTTATCGTATAAAAGCGCCAAAACATAAAAAAATGATATAAATGAGGTGTCGCTGTAATCGTACTGACCCTAAGAATAAAACTGCTTTATCAGTTTTACCAAACGCGGAACGGTATAAACGCCTTCCCCAAAAGAAATTCATGAATAGCTGGTTTTTGGTAATTCTGCCTCACAAAAATCGGAATAAAAAGCGATCAAAAAATGTCACGTGCCCGAAAATGTTACCAATAAAAACGTCAACTCGTCCCGCAAAAAACAAGACCTCACATGACTCTGTGGACTTAAATATGGAAAAATTATAGCTCTCAAAATGTGGTAACGCAAAAAATATTTTTTGCAGTAAAAAGCGTCTTTCAGTGTGTGACGGCTGCCAATCATAAAAATCCGCTAAAAAACCCGCTATAAAAGTAAATCAAACCCCCCTTCATCACCCCCTTAGTTAGGGAAAAATAAAAAAATTAAAAAAATGTATTTATTTCCATTTTCCCATTAGGGTTAGGGCTAGTGCTAGGGTTAGGGCTAGGGTTAGGGCTAGGGTTAAGGCTACAGTTAGGGTTGGGGCTAAAGTTAGGGTTAGGGTTTGGATTACATTTGCGGTTGGGAATAGGGTTGGGATTAGGGTTAGGGGTGTGTCTGGGTTAGAGGTATGGTTAGGGTTACCGTTGGAATTAGGGTTAGGGGTGTGTTTGGATTAGGGTTTCAGTTATAATTGGGGGGTTTCCACTGTTTAGGCACATCAGGGGCTCTCCAAACGCGACATGGCGTCTGATCTCAATTCCAGCCAATTCTGCGTTGAAAAAGTAAAACAGTGCTCCTTCCCTTCCGAGCTCTCCCGTGTGCCCAAACAGGAGTTTACCCCAACATATGGGGTATCAGCGTACTAAGGACAAATTGGACAACAACTTTTGGGGTCCAATTTCTCCTGTTACCCTTGGGAAAATACCAAACTGGGGGCTAAAAAATAATTTTTGTGGGAAAACAAAAAGATTTTTTATTTTCACGGCTCTGTGTTATAAACTGTAGTGAAACACTTGGGAGTTCAAAGTTCTCACAACACATCTAGATAAGTTCCTTGGGGGGTCTAGTTTCCAATATGGGGTCACTTGTGGGGGGTTTCTACTATTTAGGTACATTAGGGGCTCTGCAAACGCAATGTGACGCTTGCAGACCATTCCATCTAAGTCTATATTCTAAATGGCGCTCATTCCCTTCCGAGCCCTCCCATGCGCCCAAACGGTGGTTCCCCCCCACATATGGGGTATCAGCGCACTCAGGACAAATTGCACAACAACTTTTGGGGTCCAATTTCTCCTGTTACCCTCGGGAAAATACAAAAATGGGGGCTAAAAAATAATTTTTGTGGGAAAAAATTTTTGTTTTATTTTTACGGCTCTGCATTATAAACTTCTGTGAAGCTCTTGGTGGGTCAAAGTGCTCACCACACATCTAGATAAGTTCCTTAGAAGGTCTACTTTCCAAAATGGTGTCACTTGTGGGGGGTTTCAATGTTTAGGCACATCAGTGGCTCTCCAAACGCAACATGGCGTCCCATCTCAATTCCTGTCAATTTTGCATTGAAAAGTCAAACGGTGCTCCTTCCCTTCCGAGCTCTGCCATGCGCCCAAACAGTGGTTTACCCCCACATATGGGGCATCAGCGTACTCAGGACAAATTGTACAACAACTTTTTCGTTCCAATTTCTTCTCTTACCATTGGGAAAATAAAAAATTGGGGGCGAAAAGATAATTTTTGTGAAAAAAATAATTTTTTATTTTTACGGTTCTGCATTATAAACTTCTGTGAAGCACTTGGTGGGTCAAAGTGCTCACCACACCTCTAGATAAGTTCCTTAGGGGGTCTACTTTCCAAAATGTTGTCACTTGTGGGGGGTTTCAATGTTTAGGCACATCAGTGGCTCTCCAAACGCAACATGGCGTCACATCTCAATTCCAGTCAATTTTGCATTGAAAAGTCAAATGGCGCTCCTTCGCTTCCAAGCTCTGTCATGCGTCCAAACAGTTTACCTCCACTTATGGGGTATCGGCGTACTCAGGACAAATTGTACAACAAGGTTTGGGGTCCATTTTCTCCTGTAACCCTTGGTAAAATAGAACAAATTGGAGCTGAAGTACATTTTTTGTGAAAAAAAGTTAAATGTTCATTTTTATTTAAACATTCCAAAAATTCCTGTGAAACACCTGAAGGGTTAATAAACTTCTTGAATGTGGTTTTGAGAACCTTGAGGGGTGCAGTTTTTAGAATGGTGTCACACTTGGGTATTTTCTATCATATAGACCCCTCAAAATGACTTCAAATGAGATGTGGTCCCTAAAATAAAATGGTGTTGTAAAAATTAGGAATTGCTGGTCAACTTTTAACCCTTATAACTCCCTAACAAAAAACAATTTTGGTTCCAAAATTGTGCTGATGTAAAGTAGACATGTGGGAAATGTTACTTATTAAGTATTTTGTGTGACATATCTCTGTGATTTAATTGCATAAAAATTCAAAGTTGGAAAATTGCGAAATTTTCAAAATTTTCACCAAATTTCCTTTTTTTTCCACAAATAAACGCAGGTAATATCAAAGAAATTTTAGCAATATCATGAAGTACAATATGTCATGAGAAAACAATGTCAGAATCACCAGGATCCGTTGAAGCGTTCCAGAATTATAACCTCCTAAAGGGACAGTGGTCGGAATTGTAAAAATTGGCCCGGTCCATAACGTGCAAACCACCCTTGGGGGTAAAGGGGTTAAATACTCCTACCTACTTTTTACTGACTTAGTCTGATTTCACATTTGCGTTTAAATCCGCAGGGTTTAAAACGCATCCGCAAGTGGTGAAAAAAACGCATGTAAACGCGTACAAACGCTGCGTTTTTTAGACGCATGCGTTGTCGCATGCGGTTAAAAAAACGCCGCGTTTGTACGCGTTTACATGCGTTTTTTCCTGCGTTTGCGCTTTTGGTACGCATGATGAGAAATTTCACAAGCTGGTTTTTGTTCATTCTGCTTCACAAAAATCGGAATAAAAAGCAATCAAAAATATCACGTGCCCGAAAATGTTACCAATAAAAATGTCAACTCGTCCCGCAAAAAACAAGACCTCACATGACTCTGTGGACCAAAATATTGAAAAATTGTAGCTCTCAAAATGTGGTAACGCAAAAAATATTTTTTTAAATAAAAAGCGTCTTTCAGTGTGTGACAGCTGCCAATCATAAAAATCCACTAGAAAACCCCTTATTAATAGAAATCAAACCCCCTTCATCAACTCCTTAGTTAGGGAAAAATTAAAAAAATGTATTTATTTCCATTTTCCCATTAGGGTTAGGGCTAGGGTTAGAGTTAGGGTTTGGATCCCTTTATCACCTTGATGGTGGCTTAAGGTACCGTCACATTAAGCGACGCTGCAGCGATATAGACAACGATGCCGATCGCTGCAGCGTCGCTGTTTCGTCGTTGTGTGGTCGCCGGAGCTGTCACACAGACAGCTCTCCAGCGACCAACGATGCCGAAGTCCCCGGGTAACCAGGGTAAACATGGGGTTACTAAGCGCAGGGCCGCGCTTAGTAACCCAATGTTTACTCTGGTTACCATTGTAAATGTAAAAAAAAAAAAAACAGTACATACTTACATTCCGGTGTCTGTCGCGTCCCCCGGCGTCAGCTGCCCTGCACTGTGTAAGCGCCGGCCGTAAAGCAGAGCGGTGACGTCACCGCTGTGCTCTGCATTACGGCCGTCCGGCGCTGACACAGTGCAGGGAAGCTGACAGTGAGGGACGCGACAGACACCGGAATGTAAGTATGCAGTGTTTTTTTTTTTTTACATTTACAATGGTAACCAGTGTAAATATTGGGTTACTAAGCGCGGCCCTGCGCTTAGTAACCCGATGTTTACCCTGGTTACAAGTGATGACATCGCTGGATCGGCGTCACACACGCCGATTCAGCGATGTCAGCGGGTGATCCAGCGACGAAATAAAGTGCTGGCCTTCTAGCTCCGACCAACGATGTCACAGCAGGATCCTGATCTCTGCTGCGTGTCAAACACAACGATATCGCTAGCCAGGACGCTACGTCACGGATCGCTATCGTTATCGTTCTAAAGTTGCTCAGTGTGAAGGTACCATTAGGGTTAGGGTTTGGATCCCTTTATCACTTTGATGGTGGCTTAGGGTTAGGGTTTGGATCCCTTTATCACCTTGATGGTGGGGGTGGCTTATCAGTGTCTAGACTTGTTTTTCTCTATTGAAACGCATGCGTTCAAAAACGCAACCAAACGCATGTGCTTAAAAATGCATGCGCTTAAAAACGCATGCGTTTACATAGACAACAATGCTTTTTTGTACGCAAACCGTGCGCAATCGAACGCATGGTTTCCTGGCGGCAAATAGACGCCTCTAAAATTACATATTGCGTTTCCGCGCAAAGCCACAAGTGACAAAAAGACGCATGCGTGGTCAAACGCGGCAAAACGCGAACAAAAAAACCGCATGCGTTTTTAATGTTAAATATAGACAAACACGACGCATGCGTTTATATGCGGTACAAACGCTGCGGCAAAAAACACAAATGTGAAACCAGCCTTACTAAAGCACTTTTTTGGGTTTTCAAACCTCATTGAGCTTTGAACTTCATAGCCAGGTGTATGCAATCATGAGAAAAGCTACTTAAAGTGGCCACTTGCAAGTTGTTCTCCTGTTTGAATCTCCTCTGAAGAGTGGCATCATGGGCTCCTCAAAACAACGGTCAAATTATCTGAAAACAAAGATTATTCAACATAGTTGTTCAGGGGAAGAATACAAAAAGCTGTCTCAGAGATTTAACCTGTCAATTTTCACTTTGAGGAACATAGTAAGGAAATGGAAGAACACAGGTACAGTTCTTGTTAAGGCCAGAAGTGGCAGGCCAAGAAAAACATCAGAAAGGCAGAGAAGAAGAATGGTGAGATCAGTCAAGGACAATTCTCAGATCACCTCCAGAGAGCTGCAGCATCAACTTGCTGCAGATGGTGTCACTGTGCATCGGTCAACTATACAACGCACTTTGCACAAGAAGAAGCGGTATGGGAGAGTGATGCGAAAGAAGCCGTTTCTGCAAGCACGCCACAGAGTCGGCTGAGGTATACAAAAGCACATTTGGAGAAGCCAATTTATTTTTGGAAGAGGGTCCTGTGGACTGATGAAACCAAGATTGAGTTGTTTGGTCATACAAAAAGGCGTTATGCATGGCGGCCAAAAAACACAGCATTCCAAGAAAAACACTTGCTACCCACAGTATATCCTTATGGAACTGATAATAAAAATTTGCAACAGCTCCAGCTGGGAAATGCACACACACATTTTTTTCTGAAAACTTTGGCTTTGAAAATTTGGCACAGGCCAAAAAAAACAATACGACCCCCAATCCATCATTAAAAGCTACAGGAAGCGACTAGAGGCTGTTATTTTTGCAAAAGGAGGATCTACTAAATATTAATGTCACTTTTCTGGTGGGGTGCCCATACTTATGCACCTGTCAAATTTTGTTTGAATGCAGATTGCACATTTTCTGTTAGCACAATAAACCTCATATCAAGGCAGAAACATTACTGTGTCCAACAGTTATTAGATATATGAAACTGAAATAGCTGTTGCAAAAAAAAAACAATTTTTTATAAAACATTAAGCTTAATATAAATAGGGGTGCCCAAACTTTTTCATATAACTGAATATGGCTCATGCATCCTGCCACACTCCACAAATTGTTTAGGAATAAGGTGCAAGGTTATAACTCTTCTCTAAGATCTGTCTGATCGAGCATCCGTGGCACGTGCTGAAAAATAAAGTCTGACTAAAGGAAATCGCACCTCACAACTTACAGATGATAAAGGAAACACACAGTATTGACATGAAAAATATACATTTTTACATTTATTGGCACTTATCGGAAGTTAATAAAATTGCATCAAGCTTCAGTCTGCAATCTTCATTCCTTGACTTGCTTTCGAACTCATTTTGCAGCATGATCACAGTGTAAGATTTTCCTCTTGTGGAAGTATCTCTGTCAGTAATATAGGTTGGATGTGGGTTCTGTGTCTTCGCAGCTCATATTTGTACAGCATATATTCTGCACTTATTTCTTCAAGTATTTTCTTCCTTTTCAAAAGCCATTTTTCCTTGCAGAGATACTTTCTCCCATATCCACTGTAGACCTGTGTACAACCCCCTCATCTGCTGCTATCTCTAACTTTGAAAGGAGAGAAGCAGCAAGTGCCTATGCGGTCATCTGTGTGACAGCACAAGAAGCATCGGCTCTCACTGGCGATAAGTTCATTACTGCCAGAGCGCTGCAGTTCCCATGCTGACATACAGATTGACGTGTGAGTCAGTAGCTGTGACAGGCAATAAAAAGGTTACTTCTGGTCACAGACGTCGGCTGATAAGAGTGCCCGTTTATTTTTTGCTAACCAGTGCAGGTAAAGCTGACAGTTGAGAGTTTCAGCCCTCAGCTGTCGGCTTTAACCCCTTTACTCCCAAGGGTGGTTTGCACGTTAATGACCGGGCCAATTTTTACAATTCTGACCACTGTCCCTTTATGAGGTTATAACTCTGGAACGCTTCAACGGATCCCGGTGATTCTGACACTGTTTTCTCGTGACATATTGTACTTCATGATAGTGGTAACATTTATTTGATATAACCTGCGTTTATTTGTGAAAAAAAAGGAAATTTGGCGAAAATTTTGAAAATTTTGCAATTTTCCAACTTTGAATTTTTATGCAATTAAATCACAGAGATATGTCACACAAAATACTTAATAAGTAACATTTCCCACATGTCTACTTTACATCAGCACAATTTTGGAACCAAAATTTTTTTTTGTTAGGGAGTTATAAGGGTTGAAAGTTGACCAGCAATTTCTCATTTTTACAACACCATTTTTTTTAGTGACCACATCTCATTTTAAGTCATTTTGAGGTGTCTACATGATAGAAAATAACAAAGTGTGGCACCATTCTAAAAACTGCACCCCTCAAGGTGCTCAAAACCACATTCAAGAAGTTTATTAAGCCTTCAGATGTTTCACAGGAATTTTTGGAATGTTTAAATAAAAATGAACATTTAACTTTTTTTCACAAAAAATGTACTTCAGCTCCAATTTGTTCTATTTTACCAAGGGTAACAGGAGAAAATGAACCCCAAAAGTTGTACAATTTGTCCTGAGTACGCTGATACCCCATATGTGGGGGTAAACCACTGTTTGGGCGCATGGCAGAGCTCGAAAGGGAAGGAGCGCCATTTGACATTTCAATGCAAAATTGACTGGAATTGAGATGGGACGCCATGTTGCGTTTAGAGAGCCACTAATGTGCCTAAACAATGAAACCCCCCATAAGTGACACCATTTTGGAAAGTAGACCCCCTAAGGAACTCATCTAGGTATGTTGTGAGAGCTTTGAACCCCCAAGTGTTTCACTAAAGTTTATAACACAGAGCCGTGAAAATAAAAATTATTTTTTTATCCCACAAAAATTATATGTTAGCCCCCAGTTTTGTATTTTTCCAAGGGTAACAGGAGAAATAGGACCCCAAAAGTTGTTGTCCAATTTCTCCTGAGTACGCTGATACCCCATATGTGGGGGGGAACTACCGTTTGGGCGCATGGGAGAGCTCAGAAGGGAAGGAGCGCCATTTGGAATGCAGACTTAGATGGATTGGTCTGCAGGCATCACATTGCGTTTGCAGAGCCCCTAATGTACCTAAACAGTAGAAATCCCCCACAAGTGACCCCATACTGGAAACTAGACCCCCCAAGGAACTTATCTAGATGTGTTGTGAGAACTTTGAACCCCAAATGTTTCACTACAGTTTATAACGCAGAGCCGTGAAAATAAAAAATCTTTTTTTTTCCACAAAAATTATTTTTTAGCCCCCAGTTCTGTATTTTCCCCAGGGTAACAGGAGAAATTGGATCCCAAAAGTTGTTGTCCAATGTGTCCTGAGTACGCTGATATCCCATATGTTGGGGTAAACCCCTGTTTGGGCACACAGGAGAGCTCGGAAGGGAAGGAGCACTGTTTTACTTTTTCAACGCAGAATTAGCTGGAATTGAGATCGGACACCATGTCGCATTTGCAAAGCCCCTGATGTGCCTAAACAGTGGAAACCCCCCAATTATAACTGAAACCCTAATCCAAACACACCCTTAACCCTAATCCCAACGGTAACCCTAACCACACCCCTAACCCTGACACACCTCTAACCATAATGCCAACCCTATTCCCAACCGTAAATGTAATCCAAACCCTAACCGTAACTTTAGCCCCAACCCTAACCCTAACTTTAGCCCCAACCCTAACTGTAGCCTTAACCCTAGCCCCAACCCTAACCCCAGCCCTAACCCTAATGGGAAAATGGAAATAAATACATTTTATAATTTTTCCCTAACTAAGGGGGTGATGAAGGGGGTTTTTATTTACTTTTATAGTGGGTTTTTAGCGGATTTTTATGATTGGCAGCTGTCACACACTGAAAGACGCTTTTTATTGCAAAAAATTTTTTTTGCGTTATCACATTTTGAGAGCTATAATTTTTCCATATTTTGGTCCACAGAGTCATGTGAGGACTTGTTTTTTGCGGGACGAGTTGACGTTTTTATTGGTAACATTTTCGGGCACGTGACAATTTTTGATCGCTTTTTATTCCGATTTTTGTGAGGCAGAATGACCAAAAACCAGCTATTTATGAATTTCTTTTGGGAGAGGCGTTTATACCGTTCCGCGTTTGGTAAAATGGATAAAGCAGTTTTATTCTTCGGGTCAGTTCGATTACAGCAATACCTCATTTATATAATTTTTTAATGTTTTGGCGCTTTTATACGATAAAAACTATTTTATAGAAAAAATAATTATTTTTACATCGCTTTATTCTGAGGACTATAACTTTTTATTTTTTTACTGATGATGCTGTATGGCGTCTCGTTTTCTGCGGGACAAGATGACGTTTTCAGCGGTACCATGTTTATTTATATCCGTCTTTTTGATCGCGTGTTATTCCACTTTTTGTTTGGCGGTATGATAATAAAGCGTTGTTTTTTGCATCTTTTTTTTACTGCATTCACTGAAGGGGTTAACTAGCGGGAGAGTTTTATAGGTGGGGTCGTTACGGACGTGGCGATACTAAATACAGTACAGACCAAAAGTTTGGACACACCTTCTCATTTAAAGATTTTTCCGTATTTTCATGACTATGAAAATTGTAAATTCACACTGAAGGCATCAAAACTATGAATTAACACATGTGGAATTATATACTTAACAAAAAAGTGTGAAACAACTGAAAATATGTCTTATTTTCTAGGTTCTTCAAAGTAGCCACCTTTTGCTTTGATGATTGCTTTGCACGCTCTTGGCATTCTCTTGATGAGCTTCAAGAGGTAGTCACTGGAAATGGTTTTCACTTCACAGGTGTGCCCTGTCAGGTTTAATAAGTGGGATTACTTGCCTTATAAATGGGGTTGGGACCATCAGTTGTGTTGAGCAGAAGTCTGGTGGATACACAGCTGATAGTCCTACTGAATAGACTGTTAGAATTTGTATTATGGCAAGAAAAAAGCAGCTAAGTAAAGAAAAACGAGTGGCCATCATTACTTTAAGAAATGAAGGTCAGGGAGTCCAAAAAATTGGAAAAACTTTGAAAGTGTCCCTGTTATGGCTGGCAATCAGGCAACACAGCGTGCAGTAATCAGCGCACATACAGAGATCTGGCAATAACCAAAAACAATAGGACGAGCTCTGAGACGTGGAATCTCTGTAGACTGCAGTACCTGATCTATCCTCACACAACTATAAGCAGCAGTGGATTGCGCCTAACAACTACCTATGCAACTCGGCACTGCCTGAGGAGCTGACTAGCCTGAAGATAGAAATACAAGCCTGACTTACCTCAGAGAAATACCCCAAAGGAATAGGCAGCCCCCCACATATAATGACTGTTAGCAAGATGAAAAGACAAACGTAGGAATGAAATAGATTCAGCAAAGTGAGGCCCGATATTCTAGACAGAGCGAGGATAGCAAAGAGAACTATGCAGTCTACAAAAAACCCTAAAACGAAAACCACGCAAAGGGGCAAAAAGACCCACCGTGCCGAACTAACAGCACGGTGGTGCACCCCTCTGCTTCTCAGAGCTTCCAGCAAAAGACAATAGCAAGCTGGACAGAAAAAAAACAGAAAACAAACTAGAAGCACTTATCTAGCAGAGCAGCAGGCCCAAGGAAAGATGCAGTAGCTCAGATCCAACACTGGAACATTGACAAGGAGCAAGGAAGACAGACTCAGGTGGAGCTAAATAGCAAGGCAGCCAACGAGCTCACCAAAACACCTGAGGGAGGAAGCCCAGAGACTGCAATACCACTTGTGACCACAGAAGTGAACTCAGCCACAGAATTCACAACAGTACCCCCCCCCTTGAGGAGGGGTCACCGAACCCTCACCAGAACCCCCAGGCCGACCAGGATGAGCCACATGAAAGGCACGAACAAGATCTGGGGCATGGACATCAGAGGCAAAAACCCAGGAATTATCTTCCTGAGCATAACCCTTCCATTTGACCAGATACTGGAGTTTCCGTCTAGAGACACGAGAATCCAAAATCTTCTCCACAATATACTCCAATTCCCCCTCCACCAAAACAGGGGCAGGAGGCTCCACAGATGGAACCATAGGTGCCACGTATCTCCTCAACAACGACCTATGGAATACATTATGTATGGAAAAGGAGTCTGGGAGGGTCAGACGAAAAGACAGCGGATTGAGAATCTCAGAAATCCTATACGGACCAATAAAACGAGGTTTAAATTTAGGAGAGGAAACCTTCATAGGAATATGACGAGAAGATAACCAAACCAAATCCCCAACACGAAGTCGGGGTCCCACACGGCGTCTGCGATTAGCGAAAAGCTGAGCCTTCTCCTGGGACAAGGTCAAATTGTCCACTACCTGAGTCCAGATCTGCTGCAACCTGTCCACCACTGAATCCACACCAGGACAGTCCGAAGACTCAACCTGTCCTGAAGAGAAACGAGGATGGAACCCAGAATTGCAGAAAAATGGAGAGACCAAGGTAGCCGAGCTGGCCCGATTATTAAGGGCGAACTCAGCCAACGGCAAAAATGACACCCAATCATCCTGGTCAGCGGAAACAAAACATCTCAGATATGTTTCCAAGGTCTGATTGGTTCGTTCGGTCTGGCCATTAGTCTGAGGATGGAAGGCCGAGGAGAAAGATAGGTCAATGCCCATCCTACCACAAAAGGCTCGCCAGAACCTCGAGACAAACTGGGAACCTCTGTCAGAAACAATATTCTCAGGAATGCCATGTAAACGAACCACATGCTGGAAGAACAAAGGCACCAAATCAGAGGAGGAAGGCAATTTAACCAAGGGCACCAGATGGACCATTTTAGAAAAGCGATCACAGACCACCCAAATGACCGACATTTTTCGAGAAACGGGAAGGTCAGAAATGAAATCCATCGAAATATGTGTCCAAGGCCTCTTCGGGACCGGCAAGGGCAAAAGCAACCCACTGGCACGTGAACAGCAGGGCTTAGCCCTAGCACAAATTCCACAGGACTGCACAAAAGCACGCACATCCCGTGACAGAGATGGCCACCAGAAGGATCTAGCAACCAACTCCCTGGTACCAAAGATTCCTGGATGACCGGCCAGCACCGAACAATGAAGTTCAGAGATAACTTTACTAGTCCACCTATCAGGGACGAACAATTTCTCGGCCGGACAACGATCAGGTTTATTAGCCTGAAATTTCTGCAACACTCTCCGCAAATCAGGGGAGATGGCAGACACAATGACTCCTTCCTTGAGGATACTCGCCGGCTCAGATAACCCCGGAGAGTCGGGCACAAAACTCCTAGACAGAGCATCCGCCTTCACATTTTTAGAGCCCGGAAGGTATGAAATCACAAAATCAAAACGAGCAAAAAATAACGACCAACGGGCCTGTCTAGGATTCAAGCGCTTGGCAGACTCGAGATAAGTCAAGTTCTTATGATCAGTCAATACCACCACGCGATGCTTAGCACCCTCAAGCCAATGACGCCACTCCTCGAATGCCCACTTCATGGCCAGCAACTCTCGGTTGCCCACATCATAATTACGCTCAGCAGCAGAAAATTTCCTGGAAAAGAAAGCACATGGTTTGAACACTGAGCAACCAGAACCTCTCTGTGACAAAACCGCCCCTGCACCAATCTCAGAAGCATCAACCTCGACCTGGAACGGAAGAGAAACATCAGGTTGACACAACACAGGGGCACAGCAAAAACGACGCTTCAACTCCTGAAAAGCTTCCACGGCAGCAAAAGACCAATTAACCAAATCAGCACCCTTCTTGGTCAAATCGGTCAATGGTCTGGCAATGCTAGAAAAATTACAGATGAAGCGACGATAAAAATTAGCAAAGCCCAGGAATTTCTGCAGACTTTTTAGAGATGTCGGCTGAGTCCAATCCTGGATGGCCTGAACCTTAACCGGATCCATCTCGATAGTAGAAGGGGAAAAGATGAACCCCAAAAATGAAACTTTCTGCACACCGAAGAGACACTTTGATCCCTTCACGAACAAGGAATTAGCACGCAGTACCTGGAAAACCATTCTGACTTGCTTCACATGAGACTCCCAATCATCTGAGAAGATCAAAATGTCATCCAAGTAAACAATCAAGAATTTATCCAGATACTCACGGAAAATGTCATGCATAAAAGACTGAAAAACAGATGGAGCATTGGCAAGTCCGAACGGCATCACCAGATACTCAAAATGACCCTCGGGCGTATTAAATGCCGTTTTCCATTCATCTCCCTGCCTGATTCTCACCAGATTATACGCACCACGAAGATCAATCTTAGTAAACCAACTAGCCCCCTTAATCCGAGCAAACAAGTCAGAAATCAATGGCAAGGGATACTGAAACTTAACAGTGATCTTATTAAGAAGGCGGTAATCAATACACGGTCTTAGCGAACCATCCTTCTTGGCTACAAAAAAGAACCCTGCTCCCAATGGTGACGACGATGGGCGAATATGTCCCTTCTCCAGGGACTCCTTCACATAACTGCGCATAGCGGTGTGTTCAGGTACGGACAAATTAAATAAACGACCCTTAGGGAATTTACTACCAGGAATCAAATCGATAGCACAATCACAATTCCTATGCGGAGGTAGGGCATCAGACTTGGACTCTTCAAATACATCCTGAAAGTCCGACAAGAACTCTGGGATGTCAGAAGGAATGGATGACGAAATAGACAAAAATGGAACATCACCATGTACTCCCTGACAACCCCAGCTGGTTACCGACATAGAGTTCCAATCCAATACTGGATTATGGGTTTGTAGCCATGGCAACCCCAACACGACCACATCATGCAAATTATGCAGTACCAGAAAGCGAATAACTTCCTGATGTGCAGGAGCCATGCACATGGTCAGCTGGGCCCAGTACTGAGGCTTATTCTTGGCCAAAGGTGTAGCATCAATTCCTCTCAACGGAATAGGACACCGCAAAGGCTCCAAGAAAAATCCACAACGTTTAGCATAATCCAAATCCATCAGATTCAGGGCAGCGCCTGAATCCACAAACGCCATGACAGAATACGATGACAAAGAGCACATTAAGGTAATGGACAAAAGGAATTTGGACTGTACAGTACCAATAACGGCAGAGCTATCGAACCGCCTAGTGCGTTTAGGACAATTAGAAATAGCATGAGTAGAATCACCACAATAGAAACACAGTCTGTTCAGACGTCTGTGTTCTTGCCGTTCTACTTTAGTCATAGTCCTGTCGCACTGCATAGGCTCAGGTTTACTCTCAGGCAGTACCGCCAGATGGTGCACAGATTTACGCTCGCGCAAGCGACGACCGATCTGAATGGCCAAGGACATAGACTCATTCAAACCAGCAGGCATAGGAAATCCCACCATTACATCTTTAAGAGCTTCAGAGAGACCCTTTCTGAACAAAGCCGCTAGTGCAGATTCATTCCACAGAGTGAGTACTGACCATTTCCTAAATTTCTGACAATATACTTCTACATCATCCTGACCCTGGCATAAAGCCAGCAGATTTTTCTCAGCCTGATCCACTGAATTAGGCTCATCGTAAAGCAATCCGAGCGCCAGGAAAAATGCATCAACATTACTCAATGCAGAATCTCCTGGTGCAAGAGAAAACGCCCAGTCCTGTGGGTCGCCGCGCAAAAAAGAAATAATAATCAAAACCTGTTGAATAGGATTACCAGAAGAATGAGGTTTCAAGGCCAAAAATAGCTTACAATTATTTCTGAAGCTCAGGAACTTAGTTCTGTCACCAAAAAACAAATCAGGAATCGGAATTCTTGGTTCTAGCATCGATTTCTGATCAATAGTATCTTGAATCTTTTGTACATTTACAACGAGATTATCCATTGAGGAGCACAGAGCCTGAATATCCATGTCCACAGCTGTGTCCTGAAGCACTCTAATGTCTAGGGGAAAAAAAAGACTGAAGACAGAGCTAAGAAAAAAAAATGATGTCAGGATTTCTTTTTTCCCTCTATTGGGAATCATTGGTGTGGCTCCTTGTACTGTTATGGCTGGCAATCAGGCAACACAGCGTGCAGTAATCAGCGCACATACAGAGATCTGGCAATAACCAAAAACAATAGGACGAGCTCTGAGACGTGGAATCTCTGTAGACTGCAGTACCTGATCTATCCTCACACAACTATAAGCAGCAGTGGATTGCGCCTAACAACTACCTATGCAACTCGGCACTGCCTGAGGAGCTGACTAGCCTGAAGATAGAAATACAAGCCTGACTTACCTCAGAGAAATACCCCAAAGGAATAGGCAGCCCCCCACATATAATGACTGTTAGCAAGATGAAAAGACAAACGTAGGAATGAAATAGATTCAGCAAAGTGAGGCCCGATATTCTAGACAGAGCGAGGATAGCAAAGAGAACTATGCAGTCTACAAAAAACCCTAAAACGAAAACCACGCAAAGGGGCAAAAAGACCCACCGTGCCGAACTAACAGCACGGCGGTGCACCCCTCTGCTTCTCAGAGCTTCCAGCAAAAGACAATAGCAAGCTGGACAGAAAAAAAACAGAAAACAAACTAGAAGCACTTATCTAGCAGAGCAGCAGGCCCAAGGAAAGATGCAGTAGCTCAGATCCAACACTGGAACATTGACAAGGAGCAAGGAAGACAGACTCAGGTGGAGCTAAATAGCAAGGCAGCCAACGAGCTCACCAAAACACCTGAGGGAGGAAGCCCAGAGACTGCAATACCACTTGTGACCACAGAAGTGAACTCAGCCACAGAATTCACAACATGTCCCCAAGTGCAGTTGCAAAAACCATCAAGCGCTACAAAAAACCTGGCTCACGTGAGGACCGCCCCAGGAAAGGAAGACCAAGAGTCACCTCTGCTTCTGAGGATAAGTTTATCCGAGTCACCAGTCTCAGAAATCGCAGGTGAACAGCAGCTCAGATTAGAGACCAGGTCAATGCCACACAGAGTTCTAGCAGCAGACACATCTCTACAACAACTGTTAAGAGAAGACTTTGTGCAGCAGGCCTTCATGGTAAAATAGCTGCTAGGAAACCACTGCTAAGGACAGGCAACAAGCAGAAGAAACTTGTTTGGGCTAAAGAACACAAGGAATGGACAACAGACCAGTGGAAATCTGTGCTTTGGTCTGATTAGTCCAAATTTGAGATCTTTGGTTCCAACCACAGTGTCTTTGTGCGAGGCAGAAAAGGTGAACGGATGGACTCTACATGCCTGGTTCCCACCGTGAAGCATGGATGAGGAGGTGTGATGGTGTGGGGGTGCTTTGCTGGTGAGACTGTTGGGGATTCATTCAAAATTAAAGGCATACTGAACCAGCATGGCTACCACAGCATCTTGCAGCGGCATGCTATTCCATACGGTTTGCGTTTAGTTGGACCATCATTTATTTTTCAACAGGACAATGACCCCAAACACACCTCCAGGCTGTGTAAGGGCTATTTGACCAAGAAGGAGAGTGATGGGGTGCTACGCCAGATGACCTGATAGTTTGGGGTGAGCTGGACCGCAGAGTGAAGGCAAAAGGGCCAACAAGTGCTAAGCATCTCTGGGAACTCCTTCAAGATTGTTGGAAGACCATTCCCGGTGACTACCTCTTGAAGCTCATCAAGAGAATGCCAAGAGTGTGCAAAGCAGTCATCAAAGCAAAAGGTGGCTACTTTGAGGAACCAAGAATATAAGACATATTTTCAGTTGTTTCACACTTTTTTGTTAAGTATATAATTCCACATGTGTTAATTCATAGTTTTGATGCCTTCAGTGTGAATTTGCAATTTTCATAGTCATGAAAATACGGAAAAATCTTTAAATGAGAAGGTGTGTCCAAACTTTTGGTCTGTACTGTATGTGTACTTGTATTGTTCTTTTTTTAATTTAGATAAAGAAATGTATTGATAGGTACAATTTTTTTGGGGGGGAATTTTTTTAAAATTTTTTTTACACATGTGAATATTTTGTTTTTACACTATAACATTGCCCCAGGGGGGCATCATGTTATAGTGTAAGATCGCTGATCTGACACTTTGCTGTGCACTGTGTCAGATCAGCGATCTGACGTGAACTCTGCAGACCCGGATGCAGCCCTGCGGCCATCTGGGATTCGGGCCTGCTGCAGGGAGGTAAGAGACCCTCGCAGCAATGCGATCACATCGCGTTGCTTTGGGCGTCTCAGGGAAGCACGCAGGGAGCCCCCTCCCTGCTCGATGCTTCCCTATACCGCCGGAACACTGCGATCATGTTTGATCGAAGTGTGCCGGGTGTTAATGTGCCGGGGGCGGTCCGTGACCGCTCCTGGCATAGTGCCGAATGTCAGCTGCGATAGTCAGCTTACACCCGGCCGCGTTCCCCCCTGTCAGCGCGGCCGATTGCTATGACGTACTATCCCGTCGGTGGTCATACGGGCCCGACCCACCTCGATGGGATAGTATGTCAGATAGGGGTTAAATATGGATATAAATAATAGGGGTCTGAATATAAAAAATAGGGGTCCCATGCCATTTCTTTTTTATAATTTAAATAATAAACTCGGTGTGGGGTCCCCCCCTTTTTTGACAACCAGCCAAGCTAAAGCAGATAGCTGGTATTCTCAGGCTGGGAAAGGGACCATGGATATTGGTATTTCACCAGCCTAAAAGTAGCAGTCCGCAGCCACCTCAGAAAATGCACATCAATTAGATGTGACAATTCTGGCGCTTTGCTCAGCTCTTCCCACTTGCCCTGGTGCGGTGTCAAGAGGGGTAATATTCAAGCCCACTACTAACCCAGTAGTGAAAAGTAGATAAAGACACACACACAGAAAAAAAGTCCTTAAACTGAAATAAACACACAGAAAAACTCATTTATTTGAAATAAGCATTCCCCACCCTTATTTACCCATTTATTAATGTAAAATTAAAAATAATAAAACACCATATTCCTCACCTGTCCGACGACAATCCATTTGTCCCACGAAGAGGCCAACTCTGCTTCATCTGAATTGCATGGCTGAGTCGTGGCATAATGTGACTGCTCAGCTGTGAATCCAGGAGACATGAACTGAGCCTGAGAACTGCTGCCTGTGATCGGCAGTAACCTCAATGACTTCACCGCAGGTCACTGAAGCTGCGCTCTCAGGCTCAGTTTAGTGTTTCCTGGTTTCATAGCTAAGAGGTCGTTAATACTCCAGCCACCTTTCCACTAGATGGGCAATATGTAGACACAAATGGAATCCTCCCCGTTTTATCTGGACGACTCTTAACTTTCAAAAGAGCCTCATGTTTCAAATTTAATGGTTTAGTTTTAAACCTAGTTATTTCCAGGATTGGATACTCCCTCAACACAAATTTATTGCACATTCCCTCCAACCTTTCATCAACTCTACATTCATCAGACACTATCCTCCTCACTCTGATAAGCTCACTCCAAGGTAACAACTCAATCATTCGCTTTGGATGATTGCTATAAAAGTGAAGGCTGTTATTCTTATCAATTGATTTTACGAACAAATCAGTACTCAGGTAGTCACATTCCTTGTAAACAAGAGTGTTTAAGAATTGCAAACTTAAATCAGTTAACGTGAATTGCAATTCAGTATGGACATTAATCTCCGATTAAAAAGCAAGGAGTTCCTCCAATTTCACTTCTCATAAAAAGAAAACATTATCAATATAGCGCCACCAGCTAATGGACATGGCACCACCTTGGAGAACTGTACACGAACCTATCCTCCAAGACAGCCATATAGATATTTGCATACGTGTGGGTCACATTGGACCCCATGGCTGTCCCCCTTCGCTGCAGGAAATACCTATCACCAAAGAGAAAATAGTTCCTCCATAGTATGAACAATGCTTTGTCAATATAGCGCCACCAGCTATGGACATGGCACCACCTTGGAACTGTACACGAACCTGTCCTTGAAGACAGCTATGTAAATATTTGCATACATGTGGGTCACACTGGACCCCATGGCTGTCCCCCTTCGCTGCAGGAAATACCCATCACCAAAGAGAAAATAGTTCCTCCATAGTATGAACCCCAGCAGCGAGAGGACAAGCCGTGCTTACTTTGGTGCCATATCCAAGTCGGTGAGCAATTTAAGGGATAGATTGGTTTTGTCAGATATTGGGTCCAGTAAAAGATCAATACAAACAACATTAAGTACCCCCTTAGCTTGGGTAATTTTCCATGTCTAGGGTGCACTGGCTGTAGCAATATGTTGAAGGGAGACTTTTTTTTTGTATCACCGAAGTGGAAGGAAATACAAAATAAAGGATAGATATACATGCTCCTTTAATTTTGTAATTTATTTATTATCCTGTACATGTGGGCTGTTCTATGTGAGTGAGACCGTTATGGAAATACGAGCAAGTATTAGTTAAAACAAAAGTACTATTAAGACGAGCCTTGTTGATTTACCAATACCAAAAGACTTCCATGAATATTATTATTATACATTTTTATAGCGTAATTTATTCCATGGCGCTTTACATGTGAATGGGGCAAATATAGACAAGTACAATAAACATGAGTAAAACAACGCACACACAAGTACAGGAGGAGAGAGGACCCTGCCCGCGAGGGCTCAGTCTATAGGGGATGGTTGAGGATACACTAGGAGAGGGTAGAGCTGGTCATGCGGCGGTTCAGTAGACTGGGGATCACTTCAGGTTGTAGGCTTGCTTGTCGGAAGAGGTGGATCTTCAGATTCCTTTTGAAGGTTTCCGTGGTAGGCGAGAGCCTGATGTTTTAGGGTAGAGAGTTCCAGAGTATAGGGGAAGCACGGGAGAAGTCTCGGATGCGGTTGCGGGAGGAAGAGATGAGAGAGGAGTAGAGAAGGAGATCATGAGACGATCGAAGGTTGCATGTAGGTAAGTACCGGGAGACGAGGTCACAGATGTATGGAGGAGTCAGATTGTGAATGGCTTTGTATGTCATTGTTAGTGTTTTGAACTGTAGCCTCTGGGCAATAGGAAGCCAGTGAAGGGCCTGGCAGAGAGGAGAGACTGGGGAGTAATGGGGAGAATTGGAGTGGTGCCACAGTGCTAGAGGGGAGGCCAGAGAGTAGGAGGTTGCAGTAGTCGAGGCGGGAGATAAGGGCATGTACTAGTGTTTTTGTGGTTTCATGGTCAAGGAATGCACGGATCCGGGAAATGTTTTTGAGTTGGAATCGGCAAGAGGAGGCAAGGGCTTGGATATGTGGCTTGAAAGAGAGGGTAGAGTCAAGGATCACCCCAAAGCACCGAGCATGTGGGACCAGGGAAAGTGAGCAGCCATTGACATTGATGGATAGGTCAGGTTGAGGGGTGGAGTGAGGTGGGGGAAAGATGATAAATTCTGTTTTGTCCATGTTCAGTTTTAGAAAACGAGCAGAAAAGAAGGATGAAATAGCAGACAGACATTGTGGGATTTTGGTCAGTAAGGAAGTGAGGTCGGGTCCAGATAGGTAGATCTGTGTGTCATCAGGGTAGAGATGATATTGTAAACCATGCGATTCTATGAGCTGTCCCAGGCCAAAGGTGTAGATGGAGAAGATGACAAGGCACACAGAGGGCCTCTATGTGAAAGACACAAGAAAAGGAAAAGGAACTGAAAAGTCACAGGCTGGGCAAGCTAAGAAAGATCACAAGATCTCCACCTCAACAAATTTCAATGCGAAAGCAGAAAAGTGCATAGTGCAAGTAAGGTGCAGTCAATATACACATCCCCCGGGTAGTAGGAAGCTTTATGGGAAAGTATAAATCAATTCAAGTAAATCCCATTCACCAGATATCACTACCTTGGGGACAAAAACAGTATTCAAGCAAAATCCTGCTTATCCATATTGTCCGTCAGTATGTGTCCGGAGCAGCCCCAATGCGTGTTTCGCGTGGGCTTCCTCGGGGGGCTGTATCCATTGTCGAAACGTTGAACTGTATTCGGCAGAATAAAAGATATTTTACTTCACTCAAGTCTGGATGCTGTCCTTCTATTTTAATGGAGAATAGTACTCTCATCAGTCGATGCCTGTGACTGGCGGTAACCTTTGTACCGCTGGTCACTGCTGCTGGCTCATATGCTGTCATCTGTATGACAGTGTGGGAACCGCAGTGCTGTGACTGACGGTAAGAAACTTACAGCCGATGAGAGCCAGTATTTCTTGTGCTGTCACACAGATGACAGCGTGGGAACCACCAGATGTTTGGGCCCCCCATTCATTTCAATGGGGTCTGGGTTTGAGTACTGTTCTGGTACTTGAACCAAACTTTTTAAAATGTTCAGCTGAACCCAAACATCCACGGATCTGCCCATCACTAGTAGAGATATATAACATTTAATTTATGCAGCAAATATACAATAAAAAAAATTATGTGAGTGAAGGTGCACATAGGCCCTGAACCTGCTGCTGAGTACTGCACATCAGCTCCTATCCACAAGAATAGGAGCTACTCTGCAGTACCCCGCAGCGGCCGCCACACATCAAATAGAGCGGTGCAGTGCAGCTCCATTCAAGGGTTACATCTTTTAATTGACAGAGCTGAAGGATGGGGTTACCGGACCCGTACTGATCTGATATTGATGACCTATCCTTAAAGTGAACCTGTCAGCAGTTTTGGCCGATATAAGATACAGCCACTGCCTTTCAGGGCTTATCTATAGCATTTTATAATGCTGTAGATAAGCCCCCAATCTGACCTGCATGATAAGAAAAATATGTTATATTATACTCACCCGGGGGGGGGGGGGGCGGTCCGGTCCAATGGGTTCACAGGTCCGGGTTCGGCGCCTCCCATCTTCTTGCGATGCCGCCCTCCTGCTTCTTCATCGCGCTCCCGCGCAGGCGTACTTATCTCCCTGTTGAGGGAAGAGTAAAGTACTGCAATGCGCAGGCGCTGGGCCTCTCTGACCTTTCCCGGCGCCTGTGCACAGCAGTACTTTCACGATTTGTCATGTACAAACACATAACATGTCGCGAAGGTGTTAAGATCAGATAAATAATATCTTAATTGTTCATCAATTTTTAACATGTCGCGAAGGTGTTAAGATCAGATAAATAATATCTTAATTGTTCATCAATTTTTTAATTGATCATATCTGATGGTTTCCCAGACACATTTATTTGTACGCTGTTTATCTGGAGTGAATTTTTCACTGTGTATCTGCAGCAAGATTTGCATGTGTTACATACAAAATTTGATGAACAATTTCACCCTGCGCATTGTAAACGGTGACACTCACAATGAGTTGCACACAAATAATTAATAGTTCAATTTGCGAGCTGAATATTAGTGAGTAAATAATTTTAACATTTCATTTACATAGTTACATAGTTATTAAGGTTGAAGGAAGACTATATGTCCATCTAGTTCAACCCATAGCCTAACCTAACATGCCCTAACATGTTGATCCAGAGGAAGGCAAAAAAACCCCATGTGCAAAGAGTTGTCTGGATAAAAGGGGTATCATTTTCTGTTCATATCCTGGGGGCTTGGTGTACTAAAAAAATATGAAAATCAATGAGACTCATCTACTTGCAGCGCTCACCTGGATCCAGATCATGTCGCTGTGTCGCCTGCTTTGGCACAGGAAGTAGTCACAAAACCGCGACCTGTGATTGGCTGCAGTGGTCATGTGACTTGCATATGTCACCTAAAATATGAACTGTGTATACATAAAAAAAATTGTACTCCGGCTGTGTTAAACAGAAAGTGCCTACCTCTAGCAGCAGCAACCAGAGAGGTTTAACCATTTAAATAACGATTTGTGGCAGGGGCGTTTAAGTAGAGCAATACAGGTGGCGTGCAGGTTCAGTCTCCCCACGCCACAATCGCTGGGTGCCAATGGGGCACCAAGGCAGCCAGAGGTTTATGAAGTCCCCGTCTTTGTGTGAACAGACTTGGTTTCTTAGGAGATCAAGACATTCAATGCTTCAACGCCCTCAGGTGAACAAAAAAAATGTAGAAAAAAAATAAATGTAATCACCCAGCTTTAATTGAAAACTAAAAAAAAAATTGGCATAAGCGAACGATTAAAATAAATAATTATTGAATTAACCAGAAAGGTAAAAAAAAATCAAAACAGAATTGCCATTTTTTTGGTTATGAACTCGCCCCTCACCAAAAAATATGCGATAAAAATGTATTATATACCCCCAAAATAGTACCAAGAAAACCAACAGCTCGTCTCGCAAAAGAACAAGTCCTCAAAAAGACTAAAGCGGAAAAATTCACATCCTTTCCCCTCGTGCTTTGCCCATGCCCTCGCCCCCTCCCTCTTATTTTCTCTAATGTTTCGCCCCTTCCTCATTTTATCCCATGATTCGCCCCTTCCTCCTCATTTTATCCCATGATTCCTCACTTCCTCCTCATTGTATCCCATGATTCCTCACTTCCTCATTTTATCCCATGATTCCTAATTTTATCCCATGATTTGTCCCTTCCTCATTTTATCCCATGATTCCTCACTTCCTCCTCATTTTATCCCATGATTCCTAATTTTATCCCATGATTTGTCCCTTCCTCATTTTATCCCATGATTCCTCACTTCCTCCTCATTTTATCCCATGATTCGTCCATTCCTTCTCATTTTATCCCATGATTCGTCTCTTCCTTCTCATTTTATCCCAAGATTCGTCCCTTCCTCATTTTATCCCATGATTCGTCACTTTCTCCTCATTTTATCCCGATTCGTCCCTTCCGCCTAATTTTATCCCATGATTCGTCCCTTCCTCCTCATTTTATCCCATGATTCCTCACTTCCGTCTAATTTTATCCCATGATTCGTCCCTTCCGCCTAATTTTATCCCATGATTCGTCCCTTCCTCCTCATTTTATCCCATGATTCCTCACTTCCGTCTAATTTTATCCCATGATTCGTCCCTTCCGCCTAATTTTATCCCATGATTCGTACCTTCCTCCTCATTTTATCCCATGATTCGTCCCTTCCTCCTCATTTTATCCCATGATTCGTCCCTTCCGCCTCATTTTATCCCATGATTCGTCCCTTCCGCCTCATTTTATCCCATGATTCGCCCCTTCCTTCTCATTTTATCCCATGATTCGTCCCTTCCTCCTCATTTTATCCCATGATTCGCCCCTTCCTTCTCATTTTATCCCATGATTCGTCCCTTCCTCCTCATTTTATCCCATGATTCGTCCCTTCCTCCTCATTTTATCCCATGATTCGCCCCTTCCTTCTCATTTTATCCCATGATTCGTCCCTTCCTCCTCATTTTATCCCATGATTCTTCACTTTCGCCTAATTTTATCCCATGATTCGTCCCTTCCTCCTCATTTTATCCCATGATTCGTCCCTTCCTCCTCATTTTATCCCATGATTCGTCCCTTCCGCCTCATTTTATCCCATGATTCCTCACTTCCGCCTAATTTTATCCTATGATTCGTCCCTTCCGCCTAATTTTATCCCATGATTCGTCCCTTCCCCCTAATTTTATCCCATGATTTGTCCCTTCTGCCTCATTTTATCCCATGATTCCTCACTTCCGCCTAATTTTATCCCATGATTCGTCCCTTCCGCCTCATTTTATCCCATGATTCCTCACTTCCGCCTAATTTTATCCCATGATTCGTCCCTTCCGCCTCATTTTATCCCATGATTCGTCCCTTCCGCCTAATTTTATCCCGATTCCTCACTTTCGCCTAATTTTATCCCATGATTCGCCCCTTCCTTCTCATTTTATCCCATGATTCCTCACTTCCGCCTAATTTTATCCCATGATTCGTCCCTTCCGCCTAATTTTATCCCATGATTCCTCACTTCCGCCTCATTTTATCCCATGATTCCTCACTTCCGCCTCATTTTATCCCATGATTCCTAATTTTATCCCATGATTTGTCCCTTCCTCATTTTATCCCATGATTCCTCACTTCCTCCTCATTTTAGCCCATGATTCCTCACTTCCTCCTCATTTTATCCCATGATTCCTCACTTCCTCCTCATTTTATCCCATGATTCGTCCATTCCTTCTCATTTTATCCCAAGATTCGTCCCTTCCTCATTTTATCCCATGATTCGTCACTTCCTCCTCATTTTATCCCGATTCGTCCCTTCCGCCTAATTTTATCCCATGATTCGTCCCTTCCTCCTCATTTTATCCCATGATTCCTCACTTCCGTCTAATTTTATCCCATGATTCGTCCCTTCCGCCTAATTTTATCCCATGATTCGTCCCTTCCGCCTCATTTTATCACGATTCCTCACTTCCGCCTAATTTTATCCCATGATTCGTCCCTTCCGCCTAATTTTATCCCATGATTCGCCCCTTCCTTCTCATTTTATCCCATGATTCGTCCCTTCCTTTTCATTTTATCCCATGATTCGTCCCTTCCTCCTCATTTTATCCCATGATTCGTCCCTTCCGCCTCATTTTATCCCATGATTCGTCCCTTCCTCCTCATTTTATCCCATGATTCGTCCCTTCCTCCTCATTTTATCCCATGATTCGCCCCTTCCTTCTCATTTTATCCCATGATTCGTCCCTTCCTCATTTTATCCCATGATTCCTCACTTTCGCCTAATTTTATCCCATGATTCGTCCCTTCCTCCTCATTTTATCCCATGATTCGTCCCTTCCGCCTCATTTTATCCCATGATTCGTCCCTTCCTCCTCATTTTATCCCATGATTCGTCCCTTCCTTCTCATTTTATCCCATGATTCGTCCCTTCCTCCTCATTTTATCCCATGATTCGTCCCTTCCTCCTCATTTTATCCCATGATTCGTCCCTTCCTTCTCATTTTATCCCATGATTCGTCCCTTCCTCCTCATTTTATCCCATGATTCGTCCCTTCCTCCTCATTTTATCCCATGATTTGTCCCTTCTGCCTCATTTTATCCCATGATTCCTCACTTCCGCCTAATTTTATCCCATGATTCGTCCCTTCCCCCTAATTTTATCCCATGATTCGTCCCTTCCGCCTCATTTTATCCCATGATTCCTCACTTCTGCCTAATTTTATCCCATGATTCGTCCCTTCCGCCTCATTTTATCCCATGATTCCTCACTTCCGCCTAATTTTATCCCATGATTCGTCCCTTCCGCCTCATTTTATCCCATGATTCGTCCCTTCCGCCTAATTTTATCCCATGATTCCTCACTTTCGCCTAATTTTATCCCATGATTCGCCCCTTCCTTCTCATTTTATCCCATGATTCCTCACTTCCGCCTAATTTTATCCCATGATTTGTCCCTTCCGCCTAATTTTATCCCATGATTCCTCACTTCCGCCTAATTTTATCCCATGATTCCTCACTTCCGCCTCATTTTATCCCATGATTCGTCCCTTCCGCCTCATTTTATCCCATGATTCGCCCCATTCCCCATTTTATCCCATGATTCGCCCCATTCCCCATTTTATCCCATGATTCGCCCCCTCATTTTACTTAATGATTCACCCCGACTACATGATCCCATTTGTCTCATGATTCACTGCTTGTCCCAATTTTATTTCATGATTTGCCCTTTATTTTATGTCAATTTACCCCTTCCCCCTCATTTTACCGCATGATTTGCCGCCCTTCCCCCTAATTTTACCTGATTTACCCCTTCCCCCTCATTTTACCTCATACTTCACCTCTTCTCCCCATTTTACCTCATACTTCAACCCTTCCCCCTAATTTTACCTCATGATTCACCTCTCCCCTCTCATTTTACCTGATTTACCCCTTCCCCCTAATTTTACCTCATACTTCACCTCTTCTCCCCATTTTACCTCATGATTTTCCCCTTCCCCCTAATTTTACCTCATGATTTTCCCCTTCTCCCTCATGATCAGCACCATTCCCTCTCAGATTCACATGGCTGCCAGTATTTCACTGCCTTGATCACAGTCCTGACTGAAAACGTTTTCTCTGACAGGATCCCATCAGGACGGACGCGACCTCCCTTCCCGCCCTTCATCCCTCAGCGCCATTATACCGGGATCCCCTCTGCCCAGCTCCTGGCAACAAGCATTACTACGTCATCTAGTGCACCGGCTGTAACCCCGCCCAGAGAGCTCACCGTGACCAATCAGCGTTTAGTACCTGACTTTGCCTCGTCCCCCTCAGTATAGACGGTTACATATTATCAACATTGTGCACCGGCTGTAACCCCGCCCACAGAGCCCGCCGGGCAACCTATCCGAGGTCAGCTTTACATCCGCCCCGCCCATCCCGTACACTGCTGCATATTAATGAACTGCGTCAACGGAAGGCCGAGGTGTCGGGAGAGGAGGTGTCGGGAGAGGAGGCCGGTGTCCAGCTCCTCCTTCACGGGATCTACACTTGTCAGCCGGCCGAGCCCTGCCTCTCGCTATATATACCGGGGACACCGCGCCTGAGCGGCCTGATTACTGGGGATCCCGGTGTGAGTGACCTGCCCTCCCCACAGAAGGCGGAGGACAACCCCTTTAATCCAACCATTTCTTGGCAGCGGAGCCCCCAGGTAGGAGCCTCCATTACTCCCTCCTTCCGTTCTCTCCGCTCCCCTGAGCCCGGTGCGGCGGCTGCTCCTGTCTGCGGAGCTGACCCTCATCTGCTCGCAACCGGAGACTTCTCTATGTATTTATCTCGGCCATAGCTGGAGGAGAGCTAATGTGCAGCCATTGTCTGCAGAGCTGGCGCTGTCGTGGCTGCGGCGGGTGCGGAGCTGGCGCTGTCCTGGCTGCGGTGGGTGCGGAGCTGGTGCGGAGCTGGCGCTGTCCTGGCTGCGGTGGGTGCGGAGCTGGCGCTGTCCTGGCTGCGGCGGGTGCGGAGCTGGCGCTGTCCTGGCTGCGGTGGGTGCGGAGCTGGTGCGGAGCTGGCGCTGTCCTGGCTGCGGCGGGTGCGGAGCTGGCGCTGTCCTGGCTGCGGCGGGTGCGGAGCTGGCGCTGTCCTGGCTGCGGCGGGTGCGGAGCTGGCGCTGTCCTGGCTGCGGCGGGTGCGGAGCTGGCGCTGTCCTGGCTGCGGCGGGTGCGGAGCTGGCGCTGTCCTGGCTGCGGCGGGTGCGGAGCTGGCGCTGTCCTGGCTGCGGCGGGTGCGGAGCTGGCGCTGTCCTGGCTGCGGCGGGTGCGGAGCTGGCGCTGTCCTGGCTGCGGCGGGTGCGGAGCTGGCGCTGTCCTGGCTGCGGTGGGTGCGGAGCTGGCGCTGTCCTGGCTGCGGCGGGTGCGGAGCTGGCGCTGTCCTGGGTGCGGAGCTGGCGCTGTCACTGTCCTGGCTGCGGCGGGTGCGGAGCTGGCGCTGTCCTGGCTGCGGCGGGTGCGGAGCTGGCGCTGTCCTGGCTGCGGCGGGTGCGGAGCTGGCGCTGTCCTGGCTGCGGCGGGTGCGGAGCTGGCGCTGTCCTGGCTGCGGCGGGTGCGGAGCTGGCGCTGTCCTGGCTGCGGCGGGTGCGGAGCTGGCGCTGTCCTGGCTGCGGCGGGTGCGGAGCTGGCGCTGTCCTGGCTGCGGCGGGTGCGGAGCTGGCGCTGTCCTGGCTGCGGCGGGTGCGGAGCTGGCGCGGAGCTGGCGCTGTCCTGGCTGCGGTGGGTGCGGAGCTGGCGCTGTCCTGGCTGCGGCGGGTGCGGAGCTGGCGCTGTCCTGGGTGCGGAGCTGGCGCTGTCACTGTCCTGGCTGCGGCGGGTGCGGAGCTGGCGCTGTCCTGGCTGCGGCGGGTGCGGAGCTGGCGCTGTCCTGGCTGCGGCGGGTGCGGAGCTGGCGCTGTCCTGGCTGCGGCGGGTGCGGAGCTGGCGCTGTCCTGGGTGCGGAGCTGGCGCTGTCACTGTCCTGGCTGCGGCGGGTGCGGAGCTGGCGCTGTCCTGGCTGCGGCTGGTGCCAAGCCTGTCCGCCAGTCTGTGAGGGACCTCGTCATTGGTGCTTTCCATCTGTCTGCAGAGCTTGCAGTCTAATCCCTGCCCTTAGATTTGTCTGCAGTGCTTCTAGGGTGATCTGACGTTGTTCTTGTCTGCGGAGCTGGCGCTCTACTCCTTGCCTCCTCCCGGGGACGCTTGTCTGCGGAGCTGGCGCTCTACTCCTTGCCTCCCCCCGGGGACGCTTGTCTGCGGAGCTGGCGCTCTACTCCTTGCCTCCCCCCGGGGACGCTTGTCTGCGGAGCTGGCGCTCTACTCTTTGCCTCCCCCCGGGGACGCTTGTCTGCGGAGCTGGCGCTCTACTCCTTGCCTCCCCCCGGGGACGCTTGTCTGCGGAGCTGGCGCTCTACTTCTTGCCTCCCCCCGGGGACGCTTGTCTGCGGAGCTGGCGCTCTACTCTTTGCCTCCCCCCGGGGACGCTTGTCTGCGGAGCTGGCGCTCTACTCTTTGCCTCCCCCCGGGGACGCTTGTCTGCGGAGCTGGCGCTCTACTCCTTGCGTCTCCCCCGGGGACGCTTGTCTGCGGAGCTGGCGCTCTACTCCCCGCCTTCCCCCGGGGACGCTTGTCTGCGGAGCTGGCGCTCTACTCCTTGCCTCCTCCCGGGGACGCTTGTCTGCGGAGCTGGCGCTCTACTCCTTGCCTCCCCCCGGGGACGCTTGTCTGCGGAGCTGGCGCTCTACTCTTTGCCTCCCCCCGGGGACGCTTGTCTGCGGAGCTGGCGCTCTACTCCTTGCCTCCCCCCGGGGACGCTTGTCTGCGGAGCTGGCGCTCTACTTCTTGCCTCCCCCCGGGGACGCTTGTCTGCGGAGCTGGCGCTCTACTCTTTGCCTCCCCCCGGGGACGCTTGTCTGCGGAGCTGGCGCTCTACTCTTTGCCTCCCCCCGGGGACGCTTGTCTGCGGAGCTGGCGCTCTACTCCTTGCGTCTCCCCCGGGGACGCTTGTCTGCGGAGCTGGCGCTCTACTCCCCGCCTTCCCCCGGGGACGCTTGTCTGCGGAGCTGGCGCTCTACTCCTTGCCTCCCCCCGGGGACGCTTGTCTGCGGAGCTGGCGCTCTACTCCTTGCCTCCCCCCGGGGACGCTTGTCTGCGGAGCTGGCGCTCTACTCCTTGCCTCCCCCCGGGGACGCTTGTCTGCGGAGCTGGCGCTCTACTCCTTGCCTCCCCCCGGGGACGCTTGTCTGCGGAGCTGGCGCTCTACTCCTTGCCTCCCCCCGGGGACGCTTGTCTGCGGAGCTGGCGCTCTACTCCTTGCCTCCCCCCGGGGACGCTTGTCTGCGGAGCTTGCAATCTAACCCTTGGGTTTTTCTCCAGCTTTTGGCCTAATTCTTTCGTTTCCAGTCATCTGCAGAGCTCGCCCTATTGTGGCCAGTGCACCTGTCTGCAGATCTTGCAGTTCATTGTAAAACCGTGCACTTGTTTGTCCTGCTTGCAGTCTATTCCCTCTGCATCACCTCTAGTGATGAGTGAGCATGCTCAGGTGCTGACAGCGTCTTCTGTGTACTCCAATAATATGTAGAGTCCCTGCGGCTGTTGCACAGCTGTGAGAAGTGCAGCCACGATGACTTAAATATATATTTTTGGAGCACGCTGAAGACACTCGGTTAGCACCTGAGCATGCTCAGATAACACCTTATTCAAGCACGTTCACTCATTAGTCGCTTCCCATATTTTATGCCATTGTGCTTGTCTGCGGAGCGTGCACTCTGTCGCGCTCAGCCTAACCTTTGCCCCTGAGTTCCTCTGCAGTGCTTTCAGCCTCATCACTTTCCACTGATCTGCAGAGCTTGCTCACTAATCCCTGCCCGCTCACTTGTCTCCAGACTTTGCAGTTTGCCATCTAAGATGCCATTGCTCTTGTCTGCAGAGCTAGCACTCTAGTCTAATATTCCCTTAGGTGCGAGCCTTCTTGGTATGCCGTGCTTAAAGCTTCCGCTCCATTGTTGGTTATCAGTTGGTGCTGCTGCGCTTGTCTGCAGGGCTCGCAGTCTAACCTGTAGGCGACCTTGTGTCTGGTGCCCCTTACCGGCTGCTGATGCCCCCAGTGCTGCTACTCCCACTGAGCTAAATTGCTCCAGTATTGCCCTTGTATTAGGATACAGTGTATGGTGCTCTCCAGTTGTGGATAACTGACTGTCCTAGCATGCTGGGACTTGTAGCGTTAGGCTACGTTCACATTAGCGTTGCGTCGGGCGGCGACGCATGCGTCATGCGCCACTATATTTAACATGGGGGGCGCATTGACATGCGTTGCACTTGCGTTTTGTGACGCATGCATCAGGGCGCAGAGGACGCTGCATGATGCAGTTTTTTCTGCGCCAAAAACCATGCAAAAGTGGACGCATGTGTCACAAAACGCTTCGTTGTGCATGCGTTTACATTTGCGTTGTGCATTGCCGACGCTGCACCGCACAACGCAAATGTGAACGTAGCCTTAGAACCCCTCCAGAGCCGCAGGCTGCAGATCTTTCAATGGTTTCCAGTTCGGGTCCGTTCTTGCTATCTTTTATTGGGAGGGGAGGTGCAGATGCCCGGGGTCTGCCAGCAGAGCTTGCAATCAAGGTGTTCTAGGGTTCTGATGACTGCAGAGGAATCTCGCCGGTTGTGAAATATATTGCATCACACATGCCGTTCCTGTGATAAACCGGGGCCGTGTCCGTCATTATGGTCCCAGGGCTATCACTCTGCCATTCTCCCGTATACGCACTCGGGCAGGATGCTGTGGACTGGGTGAATCCAAGAAGCCGGGTGCTACTGGTGGTCACTCTCTGGATTATTTTGGTACTTCATTGGTTTTGTTGCTCTTCTATAGAACATGGTTGCTGATCCAACAAGTATCCCGATCTCCTCACTTCTGCTTCTTTAGCTTCTGATTTACCATCATGCTGACCATTAATGTGGTGCTGACATTCCTTGAGCCAAGGACCCTTTAAGGGATCAATTTCATTAGATGTTAATTTTTGGAAAGTGGTTGGGGGGCTCCTTGAGATCCTGACCTGGTTGGCACCTTTTGATATCTTTGAGAAGACCACCCCTCCATTTCACTCCTTGTAGGTGTTTTGTATTTTAGCCTGCTTGAAAAGGCCACCCCAATGAACTGTGATCACACAATGCAAGATTATGCCATGAGTCTCCCCCCAAAAATGTAATGAAACTGATGCATTTTTGCAAAACTGGCAAAAAATCCTCTTGTGAACACAGCTTTTATCTTCCTACTGATTGGGCAGTATCTGTACCTTCGGAGTGGGTTCACCGCTAGGTCTTGAGTTGTGCCCCTTAAAGGGATCCTTCACCTCCTGCTTTCCCTTGTGGCTCCTGACATAATGTATAGCTTCCCTTTTAACCAAATCTGAAAACCTGCCGGAGCCGTTTCTTCCGCGGGTTTGTACCTGGCTCTGATTTGCCTCTGACCACCGGCTAACTATAGACCCTGTGGTCAGAGGTTTTTGCTTAGATTCACCTACTGATCCCACTCTTGTACCTGGACAGTCAGGTGGAAAAACCTTACATTGTCCCGGTGGACCCTCTGTGATTACATTCCCCCCCAATCACCTGCCGGACAGTCTGGACCCTCCTGAGGCTCCCAGGGTTAGTATTTGTACCTGCCCCATGGATCGGGGGCCTGGTATACAGCTGTGCACTGGTCAATGGTCTCTTCTCACTGTGCCAATGTTGATACATTGTTGCATTGCTGCATTCTTGTTACACTGAATCTATTCACTATATAGTATCTGATGCGGCAGAGTTGAGTTTGTCATTGAGTACGGCGCATGCTAATCCCGTTGGTCGCCCCATTTATCCCCTGAGAGGTAAGAATGTAGTTCGGCTCTGCTGCATCCGCACGTGGCTGTGCAATGCTCTGCGTGCCGTATTGTTTGCCTATGCTCTTGGCAGCCCCTCTGCTTACACGGTGGGTATGTGACGGCGTACCTCCTCTTTGCAGCAGCGGCTGCGCTAACATCAACGGTGTAAGTGCTGATTCAAGGTTACGACGTACACGGCTGCGATTTCTGCATTAACCCCGTAAATGACGCACCCATCACTACCGCCGGTCGTAGTCGCAGTGCCGTTTGCATACCGTGGGTTTCTGTGTGAATCCCTCCGGTGTCCACAATGACCTTGACGGTGAGATCCTCGCACTGCGCACTTGTCATCTGCACCGTCCCGCGGCTTCGGTCCTACATCAATGGGTTTATTACAACTGATCTTTAATTTGCTGCCTTTAAAGGGCTGAGATGACGGGGATGGCGGCTCCGCAGTGCGCCGGACGATGAGGAGAGCTGTACGAATGACTCCGGCCCGCTGCTTAATGTGTACCTGCAGTTCGGACGGGAACGTCGGCAGCGAGGCACGAGGCTCAGGTGCCTCTTCTTTATTACTGTGACTTCATGGTTTGCATCAGTTCTGCCTGTCAATGTGTCGGTGAGGCATCGAGTGTATCCCAGTCATCCACTGGGAACCAGTCGTGCCTCATTCCTCTGTGACTCAACCACCAGTAAGCGTGATAACTAAATGATGCATCGCTATGTACAGTCCTAGATGGGGCTGCCGATGTGCGGACGCTCACCCTAGGGAGCGGAGATCATTGGCCACATTTTCCAAAAAACGATGCACCTGGTTCCACAAGTCCTCATCCATAAGAACATCTCCAGATAACGGCTTAAAATGTCTGTGGATTCAGGAAACCACTTCTTACATCCAGAAACAGTGCCGCACCTGTCTACAGGATGTGACTGGTACTGCAGCTCAGGTCCACTGAAGGGAATGGGGCTAAGGTGCAACACTGAACACGACCTGTGGACAGCAAAATTCTGGATTCCTCATACTTCATTGGGGGTTCACTTATTTTTTTTGCAACCAGATTTTGGTTAGGAAAAATTACATAACTTTCCACCTCACTTGCTTTATTGGGACTATGTAAATGGAACGCTGATGTGTCTTTTATGTTTCCGTCAGTAGATCATCTCTCATGTTCAGGAAGCTGAGCTATGAGGTGCTGTAGGGGTCCCAACAATGTAGGGTCAGCTGTAGGGGGAGGACATCACTGCACACTTACAGCGCCCTACATCTCAGCTATAGGGGGAGGACATTACTGCACACTTACAGCGCCCTACATCTCAGCTATAGGGGAGGACTTCACTGTACACTTACAGCACCCTACATCTCCGCTATAGGGTGAGGACATCACTGCACCCTTACAGCTCCCTACATCTCAGCTATAGGGGAGGACATCACTGCACACTTACAGCGCCCTACATCTCAGCTATAGGGGGAGGACATTACTGCACACTTACAGCGCCCTACATCTCAGCTATAGGGGAGGACATCACTGTACACTTACAGCACCCTACATCTCCGCTATAGGGTGAGGACATCACTGCACCCTTACAGCTCCCTACATCTCAGCTATAGGGGGAGGACATCACTGCACACTTACAGCACCCTGCATCTCAGCTATAGGGGAGGACATCACTGCACACTTACAGCGCCCTACATCTCAGCTATAGGGGGAGGACATCACTGCACACTTACAGCGCCCTACATCTCAGCTATAGGGTGAGGAGATCACTGCACACCTACAGCGCCCTACATCTCTGCTATAGGGGAGGACATCACTGCACACTTACAGCGCCCTACATCTCTGCTATAGGGGAGGACATCACTGCTAACTTACAGCACCCTACATCTCTGCTATAGGGGAGGACATCACTACACACCTACAGCGCCCTACATCTCACCTATAGGGTGAGGAGATCACTGCACACCTACAGCGCCCTACATTTCTGCTATAGGGTGAGGACATCACTGCACACCTACAGCGCCCTACATCTCTGCTATAGGGTGAGGACATCACTGCACACTTACAGCGCCCTACATCTCCGCTATAGGGGAGGACATCACTGCACACTTAAAGCGCCCTACATCTCTGCTATAGGGGAGGACATCACTACACACCTACAGCGCCCTACATCTCTGCTATAGGGGAGGACATCACTACACACCTACAGCGCCCTACATCTCAGCTATAGGGTGAGGAGATCACTGCACACCTACAGCGCCCTACATTTCTGCTATAGGGTGAGGACATCACTGCACACCTACAGCACCCTACATCTCTGCTATAGGGTGAGGACATCACTGCACACTTACAGCGCCCTACATCTCCGCTATAGGGGAGGACATCACTGCACACTTACAGCACCCTACATCTCCGCTATAGGGGAGGACATCACTGCACACTTACAGTGCTCTACATCTCAGCTTCCTGGATCTGCAGTAACTGCTCACACGTCCTTGTGTTCAGCAAATTTGCACAAGGATTTGCTCCATTTTTCAGAAATGAGTGATGTGACCCTTATTTATTGCAGAGTTTTCCGATGCATGCGAATGGGGATGTAGGAGGAAAATCTGCCCCATAAAGAGTAAGGACCTGCTTGTATGAGATGCTGAGGTCCCATACATTGCTTCCTCCGCTGCGTCCTCAGGATGCCGCTCTTCAGGCCCTGTACGGATGGGTTGGATGTTGATGACATTACTGGACGTGTGAAGGGCGACTTCTCATCCCCCATCAGATATGATGCTCTGTGCTCTAGCTCATGCCATGGGTCTGTTTGTACCTGGATGGGGGGTGCACTAGCGACAGTGAGGGTCTTTATAGAACAGATCTGATGACGAATACTCGCAAACCCCTCTGACTTTTATAATGTGGAGTCTATTGGGTTCAGTTGCAGCGTATGTTGCTTTGATAAGAATGATCTTCCTTCAATAACGACCGGAGGGTTTTGTTGGCACTTAAGACCACATTGGGGCATGCTGGGAGTTGTAGTGTCACATCAGCTGGCTGATAACCCTCTGGCCCTGTGACGGTGCACTTTAAGACTTTTTCCGGCCATCGACGCTCTTGCTTAATCATTTCTTGTCTGACGACACGTCCCTGTATATTAAATGGATGCTGCTTCTGGTAACATTTTGGCACGTCCTCGCCCGGCGGGCACCTTGTCCCTGTGCCGGCAGTAGCCGCCGTCCATGTGCCCCGCACTCACCGTATACATCACATTGCGATCATAACTTCCAAAAATACTGCAAGCTTCCAGTTGTGGTGTAATCCAATCTGTGCAGAAGTAGGTCACTAGACGAGCGGCCCGTGGAGAGGTTGCGGCTTTTTCTTTCTTTTTGGCTTGTTTGTTCTGGCAGTTGTATGCAGTATTATTCCTGATCAGCTGCTGATGGCCGGCATCTTGCCAGAACCAATACATGGCCACTTAAAGGGCATCTGTACCTTGCGTGAAAATCTTACTAGTAGGATAGTGCTTTCTGAAATGTTGCTCTCATCTCGTGATGTGATAAAGAGAAATTTGGCAAATTACTTTATTTATAAACCTTTTATTTCTGAAAAATCCCTCTAGCGCCGTCCACTAGGGGGTCTCCCTTCTGTGTAACATGGCGCCCACTGCCTGTTGTCGGGTGTAATCCACACTATCAGCAGCAATGCCTAGAAGGATGACAAGTTGGAGCTGTTCTAACCAGATACCTAACAGAGGCCACTGGAGACTCGAGGCATGTTTGGGGAAAGCTCCAGCACCTATTGTGCAGGGAGCATGTGGGTACAAGGCTAGCGTTTTAAGCCGGCAATGTCATTTCAGTAAAGTTTGGCTCATCCTGTGCTCAGTGCAGAGTACTTTATTTGTCCTAAAGGCTTTGAACACAAGAAATCGCCCCAAAGTGCCAACCACTACCTGTCTCCTTACTGTTCCAGGACTGTCTGTCTCCAGCAGCCAAGATGCCGAGATGGAATCTGCAAAGTGGTAGCAGGTTTGTATCGCTCTTGCCCTCCTGTCGGTCAGACTGCATGCAGGCATAACAGCGAAGCTGGCGTTCAGTCTAACCAATGGACAGTGCCTATTGGGATCTGTTGGAAAGGTTGTCTCAGCACCTGTAGTACTGGCAGAATGTTGATTTAAAAAAAAAAAAAAAAAAAGGAACTGCCCAGTAATAGTGGATGGCAAATTACAGAGCGTGACAATCGGCACATTCCTTGGACATTAGACTGACATGTGCACCAAAAGCAGTTTTAACTATTTAGTAATGTGGACAAGGCCGTACTTTTCAGGGTCATTGCTCTTAGTAACACTGGGAGAAGCTACAAACTCCAGATGTTTGGCTGGAGTTGAACCAAGGAAGAGAGCACTGTCAGGTAGCAGTTCTACCCACTGAGCCACCATGCTGCCCAGAGCCCAGGATGAGAGCACTGTCAGGTAATGGTTGTACCCACTGAGCCACTGTGCTGCCCACAGAACAACCCCCAAATGGTCCAGATGCCTCAGTAGGACTGGTTCTCCATTGTTCTTACGCCTCAGGGTGGTTGGATTGTAAGTTTCTGGGGCCGAGGCCAATGTCGGTGACTGCTTTCCCTTTATTATTTCCCATAAATTTATGAAAGGATCTTTATTTATTTTCGTGCTCCTTCCAATAAACTACTGTAGCCCTCCGTCAGCAGACAGCACCTTAGTCCGCGCGGGGCCATCCTCTTATTGTTCTTGCCAGTAGCCCCACTTGTCTGCTTCGGCACAGCGGTGGTTAATACTTATTGCTTTTGTAATGCTGCTTTTTTAGCAAAAAAAGTGGAGGAGTCATCGGTTTGTGGTCGTGCCGGTCGGCACATGACTGCACACAGTTCCCCTTCTCTAGCCAGCACCGCAGATGGAGATTGTGACGGATGGGGCTCGGGAAGAGCGACGGTCGCCCTCTCCCCCCAAATTCAGCAGAATCGGGTCTTGGTACTGGTCACGTAGTCCTTCATCTGCACTGAGCAAAGAGGAACTGAGATGGGGTGACACACAATCTACATGCCCCATTCACGCGGTTCGGGTCAGACACCTTTTTTTTTTTGTTTTCTAGTGATCTTTTCGAGAAGGTCCATACAGCAGCCGGGTGTGAGTGCTGCACTCGTTTTCATAGTCAGGGACCTGGGATGTGATATGCAGCCTGAAACGCGTCAGTGGCTCATAATGGTGGCTTTTCTGAAATGTTGGGCCTGTAAATTGCTTACGCTAGTGCAGAACGATCCACACTATGGTGCACTCTACATTCCCGGCGGTTCTGCTGATAATTGGGTCGCCGTAGATGTGCTGATGACACCGTGGGGTCCTGTGTGTTCCAGCTGCAGGAAGGATGCCACAGTTCAGTCCTATAATTGGTCTGTAAATCAGGGTTTTGAGCTGGTGCGGCCTGAAACGCGTCAGGTGGGGATCAATAGGCCCCATCTACTGTAGTGCAGCCATCTTTCAGTTTTTCTCATCCGCTTTTGTATCTGGACTTTTAATATTGCAGCTGCAGAGTCCCAGGGCTGATAACAGCGAGGGAGCGGATTACGCCTCTTGTTTTCCTATCTATATATCGCAGCCCTGAGCCTCTGCAGCTACACGTCCCAGTGTGACCTGCGTCACACACGCCATCGCCTGCAGAGCTGAGATGACGGGATCAGTGGTCGCCGTGCGCTCCGGATCCATGAGATGTGCCAGTTCCATCTTTCACACTACTTTATAACGTCCCTTCAAATAAGCAGCTCGGCTCTGCTACATCCAGGATCTCTATCTGCCGTGTCTTCAGCTCCTCTCACGGTTACACGGTGGCCCCGCGCCGTCTTCTGCTCACATGTCGCCCTTCACCAATCTGAGGCTGGATCTGCGCTGCCGGTGTGCGGCTCGTGGATTCGCCCGATTACCGTTCGCTGAGGCTCATCGTTGCTTTTTTGGTAACGCTCTGCTCGATTCTGTGCCGCAGAAAACAAACGCTGCAGATCCTAACCAGGTCGGATCTCAGAAACCCCCATCACACAGGTGAGATCTGACTCCAAGCTTGCATTTATAGCATGGTACGGAGACCCTCACCGATCGCCCAGATTATAGAGAGCTGGGCTTGGGGGTGCTGAGCTGTGTCCGGACCCCCAGACGTTCTCCTGAGACTGTCCCATCTCAAGACTCAGATCCATATCAGTTTAGGGCCACAAATGTGTCATTTTGTTACCTGGTGACAATGCTGTTGTTCTCGTGTGGTGTGTGTGTTTTTTTTTTTTTTTTAATATATACATGGATTTCTTACGAAGATCACCCCTTTTCTACTATATAATTGTCTACGGGTCACTTCCGTCTGTCTGTCACGGATATTCATTGGTCGCGCCTCTGTCTGTCTGTCATGGAATCCAAGTCGCTGATTGGTCTCGCCAGCTGGGTGTCATGGCTGCTGCAACCAATCAGCGACAGCCACAAACCGATTAGTCCCTCCCTACTCCCCTGCAGTCGGCGCCCGCTCCATACTCCCCTCCGGTCACCGCTCACACAGGGTTAATAGCAGCGGTAACGGACCGCGTTATGCCGCAGGTAACTCACTCTGTTACCGCTGCTATTAACCCTGTGTGACCAACTTTTTACTATTGATGCTGCCTATGCAGCGTTAATAGTAAAAACATCTAATGTTAAAAATAATTTAAAAAAAAATAAAAAATCATTATATACTCCCCTTCCGCCACCTTGACCGCTCCATGCAAGCGGCAGGTTCCAGTGGTATGGGAGATGGACCTGCCATGACATCACGGTCATGTGATCGAACTACAAGTGGCCCTCGGAAGGTGAATGTATGTTTATTTTTATTTTTTTAACCCGTGACATACGTGGACGGGCAATATACTACGTGGACATGCATATTCTAGAATACCCGATGCGTTAGAATCGGGCCACCATCTAGTATTTTTATAAAAGGAGTCAGTGGATGACAGAAATCTGGCGATCAGCTGGTGTTGCTAAGAGTGGCTCCTTCTAGGTGATACATATATGCTAGCCACCTTAGGGAGAGACCCAAGTTGGGCTAAATGTAGCGGGACGAAAGAGACCGAAAAGCCTATCCACTATGTATTTCCTTCTAGGTGAACGTTTATCCAGCAGTGGCCACTACAGGTGAAATGTGGTATTGCGGCCTGCCCATTTCAGCGACTGCTCTGTCTGGTACATGGGCTGTTCTCAGGACTCCCCTGAAGCCTGTAGTAGTGCCCTTCCAGTTACTGGGTATATTCCCACCTGGAAAAGGGGGGGGGGGGGGGGTCCTTGGGTCCCTATAAGTCTTGAGTACCCCCCCCCCCCCCCAAAATCTACACTATGGGCACAATACCGATGGGGGGGGTCCATTATCTTGTGGTGGCACCTGTGATCCTCATATCACCCTGACGAGGTGCTGTTTACGGGCTCGCTGGCCGGTTTGTCAGTGCATTCTTGGAAGCGCACGACTGTCCTGTGTCATTACAGAAGAATGCAGCTGCCGGCCCGGACACCGGTGACTGTGCCACTCTGGACGCCCCGGGGCGGCCGACCTCGTATGTAGTCAGCAGTTACCTGCGATGTGTCAGGATGACCCCGGCGCTGTGCTGGCCGGGCCTCGCGTTCACCTTGTGGTCATGGTACAGCTGGGTGGCAAACCATATGGTGTCCTTAACGGGCTTTAAAGGTGGAGACCCAGCCTCCCCGTGCTACCTGAGGGTAGGGAATGCAGCAACTAATCGGTAACTGCAGGTTTTTTGTTTGTTTGTTTTTTTTTCTTTTATTTTTCTGCAGCGCCATGTGCTTCCAATTTTTTTTTTTTTTTTTTTTTGTGTGCAGAGAATCTGCAGCTTCTTCCTGGTGTGGAGATGCTGTAAGGCTCTGTACCTACATGACTTTTTGGCTGTGATTCTTCCGTGCAAAATCCACGGCGGTAAAGCCCACGGCAGATCTGTCACACAATTATCCAGGTGAAAT